>NC_141708.1:3400387-4002887 GCF_971803275.1 Cyanistes caeruleus | reverse complement strand
GAGCAAAGCAGTTATTAAAATTAGAATGATTGATGCTATTATATTCTGAGGTATCCTACATGTGGAGATCTAAGTGGATGCTCTCTTTAATATGCATATGCAGCTGTTAACTGGGGGGCAATTAGGAGGTAAACTAACCCAAAGTACACAAATAAACACAGCAACAGGGAAGAAAAGGCTGCTCTTGGATACTCCATAGTGTGCTGGAAGATGCCATGGGCTCCAGATTTGTTAATAAAATCAAAGAGTTAAGCTTTCTTGTCCTAGACTCACATGCAAAACAGGAATCTAAGAATGTTTAGCAATGAATTAATTTGTGGCAGCGTGTCAGACACCACAGAACTTCAGAGGGGATCAAAAGGCTCCACTAAAAAAGCTGCCAAGAACTCAGGTTTCACAGTGCTGGGTTAATTCGGACCCTCTACATGTGTTAGTGGTTCTGGATGTCCTTTGAAAAGTTAAAACTTTCTGCTCAGGAAGTGTTTAGCTGGGGATATCGTTGCATCACCTTATATCCCACTCTACCTGCACATCCCCAAACCAGTTTGGCCATGGAAGCAGAGCTGGGAGCTGTGGGAGCACACCCTCCTGATTCATTAATTCCCATTGAAGCTGCCAGAAGTGATGCTCTGGCAGGGAGAGGAGAATCCATCGCAGAGAGCTGGTGACCAACTCAGACTCAGGCCAAAATTCCCATCATGAGAAATATGAACTCTGTTTTTCTTGCTCATTCCCTGCTGCATATCCCTGCCAGCCCAGGAACTCACAGCCTCAGACCAGGAGTGGTGTGTGGGACCAGCAGCTGGCAGAACTCAGAGTGATGAGAAGCAGAAAACTATTTGGAGCTGGACCTTATCTCTGAGGAAGCTGGAAGTCAGCTCCTTATTTACACAAGAGAAGACAGAAATTGCCACCTGACAGAGAAGATAAAATAGAGAGAATGAAGCATAAAAGTTTTCTAGTTTACTTATTAGCACTATGTGTAATTGGATGGAAGTAGCAGGTTTCAAAAATTTGTCTTACTGTAATGACCATAATTTTTTAGAGATCGAAAATGAATCTGACTAGAAAATACCATTAAACTACCAACTTGCTTAAAATTTAAAGGGTAATTCACATATAATGCTTTTATTTAATAGCCCAATTTACAAAACGTCTAAAATTAATGCAGATCTTTTCAGGACAAAATCAGCTGTAACTGCACCAACTAATTTTTGCTCATTTGAACTGAATTATTAATAAGAGAGAAATATACCATATGTTCCCAAAAGAGCTGGATACATTTATTTCAAATAAAATTGCCGTGTTTGGTGGAATATAAGAGGTTTAAATGCTTTCAGAGAAATGGGTTACTTATATACTGATTTAATAGAGTATAAATCAGACTGCATAATTAGGGACACAGCTGTTTCCTAACCTAAAGCTGCCAGCTTTTGTTGGTTAAGTTCCTTTATCACCTGCATGGCTTTAATCAGCAATAATTTGTTCTTCTTGTGTTAATCAATAATTTTGCTGTTTGTACCATACTGCAAAAAAGGGCTTTTATGGAAGGTTTAGCCTAAACTGGGCATACATTCTCCTGAGTTATTCACTTGATTTATTTCATTTTATGGTGATCCTGATACTAATTAAAAATGAAAGTATTTTTGGTAGCTCAACCTTTGCCTACACAGGGTGCTGAGATATATTGGGTTAACTTTTTAATGCACCTTCTTAAGTTTGCAACACATTCACATTTGGGCATAAATCACAAATCCTTACTCATTTACCTGTTTACTTAATTCACTTCTCTCCTTAGAGTATACCTGGAAATTTCCATTCTATCTGCTTCCAGAAATAAGAAAAAAAAAGCAAAAATAAAGATAAGAAAAAAAAGATAATGAGTATTTCTCTACTATTCAATTTATTAAAAAAGTTCCTTGACCAGATATGAAAACAGGAAGACCCTGTGCATATTTCATCAACAACTGGAATTTACTCTTAACCAACACATCTGGTGACAGCACCAGGTTGTAGGACCATGGCTTTATTCCTCAAAGGTCAACAAGGGAAAGAGTTTTATAAGTGAGTATTTTTGCACCTGGTTTTCACTCTTTTTGTGCTATAATGTGAATTTAAGTGAGAAAAACTGTTCAAACTGATCTGTGCATTATTTTCAAGTGGATAATCTGGAGGATTATGTTTTTTAAAACTCTCATCCATGATACAAAAAACTTGGGAAACTTTCAAGTCCTTTGACATCCAGATGAGCCAAAAGCCCAGGGAAGAGTGATGCAGCTCAGATGAGCATGAAACAAACAAAGTTTCATTTATAAATATTTTGGTTTTCCTACAGAGCTCTTCACACCTCATATTTTTCCTCTTCTCACCTCATATTTTTCCTCTTCTCAAGAAAAGTTTTAAACCCTAATTCAAATCCCATCAAGCTCCTCTTGGCTTTAGAATCTTGGGATCAGGGTGAAGACCACGGATAAGTCTGCCTTGAGTTGAGATTTATATAGTACATAAAATATGTTTGTAATGTATTCATACAAATCCTAACCTCTAAAAATATGTAGACACGTGCATATGTATAACCTGAGCTGTTTAAACATAGGAGTATGGCAATTTTGAAAGTGTTGAAGGACAAATGGCAGAATGTGATATTTCTAAATGAAATTCTTGAAGTGTAATTGGCCACGTGGATCTGCTGGCTACTTTCAGCTACTTGTTGAATATCATAAAAAAGCAGCATAGGATGCAAATCTAAACAAATGATATCTGAATATTGTTATTTACATCCCAGTTACCTCTGACTGATGCAAGCCCATAAATTCACCTCTGCAAAAGGGGATGAATTTTCCAGTAGCACCATGGAGGCTCCAGTAGCATCACCTTCGAGTAAGAGGATGTTCCTTAAGTGCAAATGCAAGTGTGTTTTTATTTAGGGGTGGAGGAAGGGGATGCAAAGGGCTGTGAGTAATTCCTGATGCCAGGTTTATATTTTAAATAGTTATATTTGATGTGCATCTGCTCCTTCCAGCCTTTCTCCTTGTCTTCCACAGGGTTACACACAGATAATCACATTCCTTCCTTTTAGAGCCAGAATATTCTTTTAAAACCCCAAAGAGACAATGTGCAACTTAAAGTAGAAAATTGGCTTCACTCACAAATTATGCATTAAAGAGATTTTGTATCTCACTATATGTCTTGCTCAGAGGGAACTTCCACGTTCGCAGATTCCAGCTGTGCAAGACATAAAAATTTTATGCTGTAACTTTTACAGACTAAGAAGGACTTTCTCCACAGTTTCAGTCGTTTGAGGGAGCTGTCACTAAAGAGCAAGCTCTGTCTGACACCTTCTAATTAGCTCTCTGTCCCTGAGGAGAATAATGCCACCAATGGGGACAATCTGGAATTTCTCACCAGCTAACTGGAAAATGTACCAATTCTTCTCCTTCCACTCAGGGCCAAAGTTAAATACATTAATGCCAATCGTTGTAGAAGTAAAGAAAACAAGTTTTGCAGTGTTTTTCTTTCCTCCTTTGACAGCTCACATCACCACTCTCTGGAGATTTCCCTGACTTGTTTAGATCCAGCACCTGTGGTTTCCTGCAAAGAGCTGCCTTCCCTTGATGCCAGTGCAGAAACCATGGAAATGTGCCCAAACTCATTCTCCACATGCTCCAAACCTCAGGTATGGCCACACAAAGGTGAGCCATCCATTGTGTGGTCCCTGGACACCAGCAGATGCTCCAGAAGCATCACTCTGCCATCAAACACACATCTGAATTCCCCTAAAAAAACCTTTCCCTGCGATATGGTTGAGGTTTTTGTCAACAGAGTGAATCCTCAGCTCTCCCATGGCTGAAATATATGAATTTTAGTTAATTGACCTGTTCAACTGTTCCTTCTCCCTGAAAGTTCTTGCAGCTTTATTTCAGACTGCTTTATTCAGATTTATGAGTAGGCTTTCCTAGAATGGTTTGGGTTGGAAGAGACCTCAAAGATCATTTCCTTCCAACCTGCCATGAGCAGAGACACCTTTCACCTTGGAGGGCCAAACCCGCCTCAGCAGCCTCATGTAATATTTACATTTTCACCATAAAGAGTAAAAAAAACCCCAAAACTCCTTTCTAAGTGTGAGTGTTCAGAGATGCTCCCCTCTACTGACTGGGGACCCCCCTCTGTCAGGACTTGGGGAAGATGTGATCTCCATAACTTGCTGATTTTGTCTATAATTAATTTTAGATTTTCCCTCTTCCAAACAACACTGTTAACAGTAATGAAAAAGTTATTTGGGAATATTTGGTTTATAATGTTTATTGCATTGTTACACAATATATGTTATAGGTTTAAATCAATATCTGCAAGTAAAGAACCAACAATTAAACAACTGCTGCTTTCCATGCACAAAAAATGGGATTTTTCTCCTTTACATCCAACATCAACTGCAAATATATGTGTAGCTGTGGAGGCACAGCCCTTAATTCTTAATTTTGAACTGCTGAAAAAAATTGAGAAGGGCTTGTAAACAAGATATATTTGGCAATCCCTCCAGTGTACTTTGATCTATGTAATATAGGTCAGCACTCAGTGCTTCATTCTACATTCTCCCAAATATCTAATTGCCTAATTATTGCATTATTTCACAGCCAGTTGGCTGAAAGGGCTTGTATGGGAGTGTGGCAGAATAAGAGAGCTGTCAGTCTTTGGTTATGGTCCTATAGTTCTAATTCAAGAATTAAATATCTGTCTTTTCTAAAAGTCATTACATGATTTATTGGAAAATTGGTAGAAACAGCCCTGGGGGGGTTGTGCTCAAAATCTGGTTTAGAAGAGTGGCTGCTAGCTATGACTTTTGATTTTCTTGTCTCAAAATGAATAGCACTGCCTGTTTCTATGCAAATTAAATGTTTGAATGTATTTTTTAAAGATAGATTATAATTGTTAATTTAATTGTATTTCTTATGCAGAGAGGTGATTTGTGTTTTGATCTTTATTTCTAGAGGAACCCCCTTTTGCTACTGATTCCCCAGAAGTGCAGGGCTGCTTTTTTTCTGTTGTTTGATAGCTCTAAAATGTCCTGCAGAAATTGTAGGTCAAGAATTACAGCCATGGTAAATCATGCCTCATGAATGAGAAGTCATCTGTGATTTCTCTGGGGTTTTTTTTAAAAAAAAAATTTAAAATGAGAGTAATATTAAGAAGAAAATAAAGGCTTTCTTAACATATATTGGCATAAATATGAAGCATTCCAATATATGCATATTTGTGACATTCAAGCTCTGTTGACATCTAGAATTCAGGCATCTTTCAGAGAGGATGCTCTATAAGAAAGCCCCAAGCTTTAGCTAGAGCAATTCCCAGCAATTATATTTAAAAATGTAATTAAATTTCCTTTCTGGGTATAAAAATGATCACTTCCCACCATGCACCATGGACCTGGAGGTGCCTCCATCCTCTCTCCCCTTGATTGTTGAGAAGCTACTTGAGAAGTTTTTAGCTTTATGCAGCTTTCAATGATTTCATGGCCCAAACATCACTTTTTTTTTTTTTTAGTGATTCCTCCCTTTTCCTGTGCTTTAGGACCAAGACAGGAATAGGTGGCTCATAACTCCTCTGAGCACTGGAGCTGGGGACAGCCAGAGGACAGGACAAGGGATGGGTGGTTGGCTGCTGCTCTGGGGGCTCAGTAGACCCCCAACTCCTTTGGTGTGGGCCAGCAACTTTATCACCAGGATTTCTTCTCTCTGCCTCTCTGCTGACCCATCCACCTCTGTTTCTGAAATGACTGATCCACTTTTGTAGTGCCAAGGAACACAAAGCCATTCCCCTTTGCTGCCATCCCCAGAAGAGCTGCAGGAGGGAGAGCAGGATTGGCTTCTTTGTGGCTTGTTCACCTCCTTCCTTCCTTCCAGGATCTGCCTCCCATTTCATGGGAGCTGGAGGCTCACGAAAAATCAATAACTTTCTACCAAAGTGTCTGTCAAAAGCAATCATGATCATGGCCAGAGAGAAAAAGTCACAAAAATACAAGTCTAAGAGCAGACAAGGGGTTAACTCTCCTATTTATGCATCTGATAATTTATAAGAATTATTTGCATTTATTGTCAGCCACTGGACTCACGTAATAGCCCTAAAGCTCCAAAGGGGAAATAAGAGGCACAGGAGATGCAGCTGGATGGGTGCAATAGATTGAACATCTCCAAAGAACTCCCATTAGAGTCCAGTGGGTCAATAATCCACAAACCAAGAAGGATTTAAATGATAGACTGGAACAGCTGCTTTGGAGCCATTTTATCAAGGCAGGATCTGGCTTTTAAACTATGGTGATGTGCAGGTCTTGCTGCCTTTCAGCAGAATTTTACATTTTAATTTTAGTTTACAGCAAAACAAATAGACGGTATAAAATTAGTAAGAGAATCATAACAGGTTCACAGTAAGTTATTTCCTTGATTTCACAAAATAACTCTCTGAGATCCATTGTCTTTCCTACAATGAAACTGAAAACTTAGAACAAGGCAGTCTCTGTACACTATGAGCTATGAATAAGATGTGCCTTTATTGAGAATAACAGAGTTAAAAATACATTTTCTACATTACTTTGACATGGTGTGCTCAGTAAAGACCTAGGGAAATAGTGTGACCTATTTCCAGGTGTAGGCAAGCTGGATTGAATCTGTGGCAGGAGGGTGTAGAGGAGATGCTACTGTACCCTCTCCTTCACTTTATTTGCTAAAGGTACCCAGAAATTAACTTCAGCTTGGTTAAATACAGAGCAGCCTCAAAATTCCTGGAATTTATGGCCATGAGCACCTCCTGTGTATCAGCTCCATTCCTTTCTCTGACAGAGGGCTGCAATTCTGCAGACAAACCTGCATCAGTAAAGCAACTGGGGGCAAAATAAGGGGGAACCCCCAATTTTATTGACCTTTTCTTTTGTGCCAGGACACATTTATTAATGCTATTAAATTAATTTAATTTAATTAATGTAACAATTAATGTGCTATTAAATGGATGTGGAGAACACCAGGCTTTATCTCCTTTCCCCCAAGAAGTTCTCAGAGTAAAAAAATCTCTGCAAACATAACACATAAGAAGAAGATCATTGCAGCTATGTGGTAAATCTGCAAAAGGCTTAAACATTAAAAATTAATCTCAAGACTTTATTATTCCTTTGTAACTCAGCACTGCAATGATCTTTGTGTAGTGGAGGGCTCTGCAGTGCTCATACGTGCTCTTATGCCTCGGCAGAATGCCATGAATTAAGGATGGAGCGTAAACCTCGCCTTTGAATTTCCTGGCTTTTGTTAGTTTGTGTCATAAACTCAACATTATTCAAATCTCGGGTTTTGTATTTAATATTATTAAACGCCTCCTCATCAATGCCAAGTCTGTAATTGGTCACAGTGAATAGGTGATTAGACAGATAAAGTGCAATTGTGATTGCAAAAACTATCACCAGGTTTGCTGAGGACAATAATTATGTAGCTTATAATGTTTGAAAATATTGCCTAAATCTCCTTCCCACATGTTGTTTGTGATGGAAAACAATTAGACAAAGGATTCTTTTTCTAAGCTGCCTCTGATTCAGATTTGCCTGATGAATGGTCTTTATACCGAACCCAAAGCATTTGTTCCAAGTAAATTATATGTCATTGCAAATGCAAAAGGTCTGCTTCACAATGTTTATTGGGATAAATTAAATCTTCTAAAGATGGCAAACAGAAGGCCTCAATAATGATTCACTTCTGTATAGTTTAAACTGAAAAGGATGTTGCAGTTAGAAGGATGGAGATGAGGCAAACAACACTCCCTGCTTTGTATTAACAACACAAGAGGTACAATAGGGAAATTTAATTT
This sequence comes from Cyanistes caeruleus, assembly GCF_971803275.1. Lineage (NCBI taxonomy): Eukaryota > Metazoa > Chordata > Aves > Passeriformes > Paridae > Cyanistes > Cyanistes caeruleus. The sequence goes on along the minus strand of NC_141708.1, from coordinate 3,995,042 downwards.
GATACTGATCTACATGAGGCATAACACAGCAACACAGTTTCAAATGCTACTTTTCTAATGGCAGCCTTTGAATTGCAAATTTCCACCAAAACCACCTGATTCATTACTTGAATGCATTCCCAATCCAGTCAAGGGTGTTTCTCTCCCTGCTTCCATCGGGGCCAGAGCAGGCTCTCCTTCCTTAACATCTCAGGAGGTGGATCTCAAACCCGAGGGATGCTTTGCTTGTGAAAGCCTGGAGCCTGCAAGGTGGCAGGCACACAGGCAGCCTGTCTAGTGCTCAACAAAAGAGATGCTTTTGCCTTTGCTGCAGCAGCCAAATTTCTCCTCTCAGCGAAAGGTCAGGTCCTAGAGCAGCCTGCAGCCCTTTCGGAAGCGCTTGCCTTGTGCTTGGAAAGGACACTTCTCAACGTTGGCAGTGGTTCCAAAACGTTTTGCTGCTTCTGTGGGCCCTCCAAAAGCCCACTAAAAGAAATGGCAATCTTTCCCTTAATGCTGTCAGGCTCCCAGTGGAGAAGTGCAGTGAGGATGGCAGAGCCCTGGGAACAGAGGAGAGCAGCACAGCCCCATGAGCACGGGGAAATCTCCAGTGCTTTCTCACCTGGGATCCAGCCACTTCACCTGTGAAAGGACACAAAAACCCGTTGGGAAGCTGTATTCTCCTTGAGCAATACATGGGAACTTAAATAGGTGTCTCTGTTAATTAGTTTACAACCCAGCTTAAAATTGGATCTTAAACAATTTCTGTACGTGTTTGTCTGGTTTTTCTAGTCCCTCCATTAGCTCACTCTTTCTACCATCATGTGTCTAAATTTCCAGCTCCCTGGAATCACAGCTGATTGAAAACTGTCCTGTGGACTATTAAAGTGCCCCACAGAAAATTACTTGCTGATACTCAACCACTTTTGTTGTCCCTATTTTTTAGAATTTTTGTTTCTTTTAACCCAAGTTCTGCATTTCAGGTGTTTGGACTGCTTTGCAACATCCCTTGAAAGGTTTTCACCACCTACTTACTGTTCATTAGTATTCACAGTCACAAGAACACCTTTAACTCACATTCATGCACACACTCCCAGACAAAAGCTCTGTTAATGGGACTTCATACCTGATCTCAAACACACTGGTAATTAAACATCCATAAATGTTGAAAAATAAATAAAGGTTTGCATGTTACTTGGAGGTGGCATCCAATTTCCTCTTTGCTTCTAGGGTGCATTCCCCATCCTCCATTCACCCCAAATGTTCTGCCCCCTGAGGGGGCTGGCAGGAAGTCAGAAGGGCAGTTTGTCCTTTTCTGTCTTGATAGGACATTCGTGGCTGGGTTCTTTTTCCCCTTGGACTGAGATTGATGACAGAGAGGCAGTTTTCTCTTGTTTGGACTTGGTTTTTTATTCTTCTTTTATCTGCATTACATGCATACAAGGTACAAGGAGCTACATGCACTAAGATAGGTGCAAAATGGCTAATGAAGATCATCTTCAAGGTCTTTTATATATCTATTTACCCAATTAACAGATGCCAGGTAAATTATTTTTCTTAGTGACCCAATGACCCAACACCTGTGTGCTGCACTGCAGCATTCTCTATCCAAAAAACTCTAGAAGAAGATGAAGAAGGAATAAGTAGGACAAGAGACAACACCTTAAATCCTCCATCTTGTGTTCTGTTTTCTAAACGAGTTTAAACTCCAAATTTTAACCTTTTCACCCAGTGACTTAAGAAGCTCTCTCATTTACACACACTCCTAGTTTTTCTATTTAACTTAAACAGATGTTTTCAGGGAGTTATATGAAATTCAGTTCTTTGTTGGATGTCAGAGCCAGGTATCAGAGATAAGGGCACATTCTCTGTGCTTCTGACTCCAACACTTTTCCAGCTCTTCAGCAGGGGCAGGTACAAAGATCTGTGCTCACCAAAAACATCAGCAGGAGCAGGACAGAGAAGGAGCTTCAGTACTTAAAGTAGTGCCAGTAAAATGTAGATAAGGACATATTGAATCTTCACCTCTGAGAAAGGCACAGACAATATGGACAAGATGTGAACACTCTAGTGCTTCCCATAGTTTGTAAATAAAAAAAATACCTTTGTGAACTCCAGGTTTCCCCCTACTTAGCAGATGGCCAAAGGAAGCAATTACTGTGTGTATGAAACCAGCAGAATTTTCTTCACAAAACAATTCACTAAAATCCTTTATATGAGAACAAGCTTTCATTAATGACCCCTTTGAATTTTACTGGTGAGCCTGGCAATAATACACGGGTATTGTTAGAAATGTAAATGTAAAGAGATAAGGAAATTTTCAGGCAAATCTATATTTAATTTCAAAGAAAAGCTGCTCATTTCTAATGGCCCTGTTTGCATGGATATCTGATGGTAAGGCTAGGGGAGGGTCACAGCAGATAACACCTAACAGGATCACTGAATGAAAAACAAATATTTATTTTCTCTTTGTCTCTTTGGGACTCATTTGCATTAAAACTGCAGCTTTCCCAGAGACCGTTAGTGAAAAAAACCACCCTAATTTATGCATTTAATATTAGGAAGGCTCTTTGAGATTAAGGTTATATAAAAGCTGATTCCACTCCACATCCTCGTCTCTCCACAAAGAACACGAGGCTGAGCTGAACGCTTCGGGTGCTCCGTTTGTTGTACACCTCAAATTTGCATTTTATTGCACCTATGTATTTTTATAACTGTATTATAGATCCTATTGCCACACTTCATTTCTTTCCTGAATTCCAGCTGCTATTCCACAAAGCTATTTGTCACTTATTTTAACCTTGAGCATGCAAAACTCCTCACAGGCTTAAAATTAAGCAAGAGCTTACGTGAAGAGACATTTAATGCGTTCAGGCAGCGTTTCCTCAATACCTGAAGCTGTTTTGCATTGACTCCAGTGCCCTTTCTGATCTTTGGCTCTGCAAAAACCTTTTTGTTGGCATCCTTAATGTCATGAGATTCCTTTCAGAAACTAAAAAAAAAGGTGTGGATGCATTTTACATTGAATAAGTTTTTATTTGCTGAAGTCTGTTAAACTTGCTGTCATCACAGAATCCCAGAATGGTTTGGGCTGGAAGGGACATTAAAGCTCATTTCATCCCACTCCTGCCATGGCAGGGACACCTTCCCCTGTCCCAGCTGCTCCAGCCCCAATGTCCAGCCTGGCCTTGGGCACTGCCAGGGATCCAGGGGCAGCCCCAGCTGCTCTGGGCACCTGTGCCAGGGCCTGCCCACCCTGCCAGCCAGGAATTCCTTCCTAAAAACACCATCCAAAATTTCTTTCTTTCATTTTAAAATCCCGCTTTAAGCTTTTGTAAGGACAGATTTTGGCAATGACTCCTCCAAGTGCATTTTGCACCAGGAATGCTCCCAGCAGAGAGAAGATGGGCTCCCACCTGCTCAGGGCAGCCAGAGCCTGTCACAGTCGTTGTGTCCTTGTTTTCCTTCTGTGATAGAATGCAAATACCCAAGGGATCATTGAAAACTAGGGTGATTATCCAGGATACTTTGCATGCCTTTTTATATCTGAATTTGTCCCACTGTAAAACTACAAAATGTGATCCCTCCTTTTTTTATTGCCTGCTCCACGTGAATAAGCATGTTGCAAAAGCCAATTGCTTTTCAAACCTGCTTTTCAAATCACTTTAAAAGCTGCACAGGCATATATTTCTTTTAAACAAATAGCAGATTTACTTAAGTGAGAGAAGTTAAAAGAGACCTGGAATTCAAGTAATATAGGAGGTGGGATCTCTTGATGGAGTTTTATATAAAATAGCATTTCACATCAAAAAAAATTACATTTCTATGCTGATTAATGATTAACCTGGTTCTTTGTTATTCCTTTCTGAATGCCAGCTCCAGTCCTGAGATAGACTCCCCCTGGAGTCAATAGGAGAAGTCATGTGAACGCCAAAAAGCAGAAGTTATCTTTGTCATTAACCTTGAGAAGCACCATCGATTACTGGCACTAAGTAAGATCTAATGGCTTCAGAGAAACAACTGCTTCAAAAACAATTTTCAAGGCATATTTGAAAATGAGTTAGATGAAGCTACAGAAATATGGCTTTGATATGATTTGGTGCAGCTAACTCAGAATTGCTTTGTGATGCAGTTCAGCTAGATTTACTGGGATGATAAAGAAGGGGAAAGTCTCCATGTTGCCTTGTTTTCCAATCAAAATTAGCATTTGCCCATGATGCAGAAATTAATAGAAGTAGAGAGGTATGTGAGTGCAATGCTGATGCTCTAACAGGATCATTTTAATTCTGCACTATTCACTTCAGCTGCTCTGTAACTCAGGTATGTTTGCAAACGTGACTTTGTGCTTACAGCCTGACAGGGAAAAATAAACACATGTTTTCTGTGGGCTTGGGAGATGCAAAACACACTCTGAAAGAGATTTCCATGCCACATTTTGGGATGAAAGGAATTTGCAAGCTTTGAGAATTTCAGCTGCCTACATCCTCATCAGTCCCTAAAACTAGAGATGTTACTTCAGTAGGTAAAATACCAGTAATTTGAGTCTTTTTGAATGAGTCTTTCTGTACTTTTTGGGAAGTACAAAACTGGTTTTTGTGGGGAGTTCTGCACCATTTAGGACAGAGAATTAGGTGCCTTGGTTGGTGTTTTTATAGGGTGTGTCCATTTAGTGCCTTGGGAGAGAAAATCTCCAGAGCAGACCAGATAAAAAATGAAACTCAGAATTGAGTCGCGTGCTGTTGAAATGCTATGAAAAGATAATTAAATAAGGGATGTTGTACTGAAATAAAATATGATGGAAAATTGTTCTGTTCTGGTGCTTGGCCAGCAGCAAACTGCAGAAATTTGAGTTGATGGCTCTAACTCAGGTAAACATTCAAATATACAAAGATTTTACCTAAGCAAATTTTGTGGAGGTGTCCAGTCTGTGGTAAACTTAAATGAGACAGACTTTAGTCAAATGCACCCAGCTCTGCCTATTTTATTAAGATGTGACCCTTCTCCTGCTGCAAGCTCATCTCTTACACCATGATTTGCAGCAATTAATTGGTCTCCTCTAAGCTGACTAGCAAATCCATATACTACTGTAATTACCTGAATGTAAAATATTTAGGAAATATCTATCATGCTCTTGGAAGTCTCAGGTCATTGAAAGAAAGCCAATGAAATTGCAAACAGGATGAAGGGATTGGTTACCAGGTACCTTTCCTCCCCCCTCCCCATCCTCTTGGCTCTTAGCATTTGTCTCTAGGGCATGACCAAATAGTGGCCATGTGTCATAAAGACATTTATCATGTAATTACAGCTTTAAGATCACTTTCTGTTGATGTGAGATGATTACTTTGTATTTCACGCCTTTCAGGTTCCCAGCTGGGATTCAGAGGTTTAAGGACACGGGGTATATATTTTTTAAATTTATGAGATAGCCATTAATTTAATTAATTGGACCATAAGAGTTCAGTCAGTGACCAAATAAGAATCCTGTGAAACAGAGAGAACCAGATGTTTTATGAAGTTTCGATATTTTTGACGTGGGTAACTTGGCAAAGCAAAAGCCTTTGTTTCCTCCTCAAGGAACAGAACATCTCAGTGGAGTAAGAAAAATGACACATCAAAGTCATTGCCTGTGAAACCTGACACTGGAATAAGAACACTGCTCAAATGAGGCTGGTTTAAGCCTGGCTTAAATAGCATTGTTCTCATGTGTTAGCCCAGTGCCATTCCTGTGTGGCTTATATCAATATTGCATTCTAAAATCTGGGCTCAGGCACCGTAACTGTGATTCCTCCAGTTAATTTTGGCACTTTCTGTTGTGTGTTTATGTGATTTTGTGTTTCCAAACTGATATCTGATTTGAATTATTGTGGGAAGGTCCCTGTCATCAAGGTGATCATAAAGATGCATTCCCAATGTTTTCAACGTTCACTGCATTTCTGCCAGCTTTCCTGAAAATGGATTTTCATTGAATCCAAATTTCTTCTGATATTGGGGTCAGCTTCTTTGACCATCCTCACAGCTGTTTAAATTAGTATATGCTGTTTTTAAATGCTTCATTGAAACCATTTAAGGTTTTAGTGGAATGGGTTTTAGCTTTTCTTTAGCTTTTCTCTCCTCACCTGAGATGCAGCAGGAAATCCAGGACTGCAGCTGTATCCAAATTACAGCCAGACAAAATATTTAATGCTTGTCCACTTTTACCAGTTAAAGAATTCAGCCTGGCTCCTGTCCAGAGAGAGCCCCAAATCTCAACATTTACCACAAACAGCCAAAACCATAAATTGTCCATTAAGGATAGAGAAAAATGGAATTTCATCTCAGCAGCCAAGGCCTGCCTTGTGCTGAAGGGTGATTTGCTGTTCCCTGGCACTGCATGGGTGCATCAGACTGGCAGGAATCCAGAGCACTGGATCATGAATTAAGTCCAAAGGCTTCTTCCTGAGGAGGTGTTTGCTGGCAGAGCTCCTCAGCATCAACAGGCTCCTGGGGATGCCACCAAGGCATCCCTGTAATCCCTGCAATTCTCCCAGCCCTGTGGTGCAGCCACCCTCATCCACTTGAAAATAAAATATCACATCCAGTTGTGATGCTCTGATCCAGCAACACATTTCTGCTCTTCTCTTTCTGTGGGGAATGCACTTGCTTAATGGAAATTATTGTGGAAGCATTACAGCACAGGGAGTTACCAAAACTTAAATCAGCAGCTCCATTTGTCTCTTCTGTTGAAAGATAAAAAATGCAAATCTGGCAGTGGCTGAGGACTGTAAAAAGAAGGATGAGCAAGCAGGCAGGTGGGATTTACTCTGGGAGGAAAACAACAGCAGAGAAATGATATCTGGTTTGATCTGAGGGCACAGGCCTGGCCCTGGCTGTCCCAAGATCACTGCATGTTGCCAGCCAAGCTGTTCTCATGCTTAATTTACAGCTCATAAAGTTCATGTACTGTCTAATGAAAAATCTCAGTGGGAGCTTGAGGGAGAACATAGAACAGTGACCAAATTATTCACATTTCTTCAAGGAATGGAGAGCTCCTTTGGCCCAGAGATGCATTGATGATCACTGGCACCAAAGGCTGATATCAGGGGCTTTATAATCTCTGGATTTCTCTCAGATTGGAAATTTTGCTTAATGTGAGACCAGTCATAACTCAATGTCACATTTTCAGGGATCAACAGTTTGAGATGTTTAAGAAACTCAGCTGGAAGCTGGATCCCAGCCTTGATCCTGAGTGTTGCCTGGTGTGTGCAGTCACCACAAGTTATTTGTGGGAAAAGCAACAGGAATTGCCTTGACTGTTAATGGAGTTTATTTCTTTTTAAATAATAAATAGAATTTTAAAAATCCCAATCCATATATGTCTATTTAGTTTGACACAAGTCTAACAGAAAATAGGATTTTGCTATGCCAATAAATATTATTTTTTGCCCTTTTCTTTGGTGCATGCTTGCCTTTCAGGTACATTTATCTCCATGCATCTTCACTTTAAAATGGTAATAAAAGATTCTAAACCTTGTCTGTGTCTTAGGAGGGTGTGTAACTTAGAAAAATTCTCTTGCAAACCCATTTCCATGCTCTTTTAGAAGCCGATACAGAAACATTCCATACAGTTAATATTTAATACCAACATTCCATGAAAAATTCAGCTGCTAATAAATGGGATTTATTTGTTTTCTACCATTTAAATCACCACTGCTGTTGTCCTAAAGCTGTTGATGGATAGATTATGTGGAGTGGAGACAAATACTCATTTGTTACGGGCTGGTTTGTGTTTATAAAAGGTGTCCAGAAGTGAACTCGAGCTTATAAGGGAACATGGAGTTCATGGAAACACCAGTCCCAAGCTCCTGCTTGTTCTGCAGAGGACAGAAATCAGTACAGTAAGGGTAGATCCCTCAGTAAAAGAGGCAGTTCTCACAAATATTGCTTGTAAAGACAAATTCATGCCAGTAAACCCTTCAGTGGTGCAGCTTTGGGCTTCTACTGCTCCTTTCTTACATCCTGGCATGGCACAAAATGGATTTGAGCATCAACACACACACAGTTTCTTCTTTCTGTGCTTGAATAAAAGATGCATTTTTATATTCTGTACTTCTTATTAAAACAGAAGGAAAACACTCCAGCTGGATGTCCACGTGCTCTGGACTGCTGTGTCCTTCCAGAGGCAATTACACTGTCCACTTAGAAAAGAACTGTTATAATTCCTCCATGTTTTCCATGGCACCAAAATTCACACTTGCCCTTTGAAAGCTTCCATCATTTGCTTCTGTGTGCCAGACCCAGGCAGGTACCAGGCTGGCATTTCCCCCCTCTAAATTTTAAAAGAAAATCTCTGTGGGATGGTCATACCTTCATTTTTTTCTTTTTTTCCTCTCTTTTTTTTTTTTTTTAATAAAAATAACAGAGAAATAGAGGCATCAAAAGCAATTTTTCATTCCCACATGTGTATGTGGTAAAACCCAGATGTCAGGCTTTTTGTGGTGATGTGATTCATATCACTTCAGTGTGGGGTGTTAGCTCTGCATTTAGTCTTGCCTGGACTGTAACGAAGGACACCGATTACTCTGGTGATTCCAGCTAAAAGCTGCAGGAGAGGCATTAGAATACAGGAAATGTATAGGGGAATGCAATTTCAAAGTGGATGAAAAATGTGTGAGTGGATGAACATTCAGTGAGGTAATTACCACTCAGGTTTAGTCCTGAATTTTCTTCTGCCTTACTCTAGGAAGAGCCTAATGGCCAGACCTGAGTTTTTAATGGCAACATTTGGGCAAAAAGTATGGCTATTAGGTGAGCAAATGTAGCACTTTATCCTGGAGGAGCAGAGATCACCTTCGGTGTCAAAAGTAAAAGAGAATCAATTCAGTTTTGTGAGCTGTGAAAGTTTGCAGCAGGAAATCCTGGAATGGTCTCACTCCAGAGGGAGGGGAGGGAAGATGGTGCCTGAGCCTGTGCTCAGCACAAAATATGTGTTCAGAAACAGTCAAATCCATCAGTTCCAGCCATCCTGGGGAGGTTTTTCCACATTCCCAGCATCAGGGAAAGAGAATCTATAATTTGTGTAATTATTATGTAAGTAATTCTGATCAAGAGAGGCACAAATCTAAATGAAACACGAGCAGAATTTTCCTCACCACGTGGAATGTGTTTCACAATGAGCCAGTTCCTTAGATCAAAAATAAGAATTGTAGCACTGGGTGGGTCCTTCAGGTGCAGTGAACACTCCACTTTCTGAAGGAAACAGTTTCAATTAATCTACACAATTAACAGGTTCAGGTTGGTTTCTCAAATAGGGTCACTAAATGGGTGGAGTAAGAGCAACATCATTTTTTTATCCCAAAGCCCTCCTGGAAAAAGTAGAGGAGCTGCCTCTAGTTTTCCCTGTGGAGGGAAAATTTATATTCTAGTCTTTGAAACATCCTCCACCTTTCATAGAGATGTTGTAGTGCATCTGCACTATCTGCCCTGATCAAAACATTGGAGCTGTTCCTTTCTGCATGGCATTATTCATGCACTGAACCACCCAGTTCAGCTCTCTCTGTTAGGGAATAGGGCTCAAATTCAATAAAGCAGAGGGAAAACCTCATCTTGGTGTCACAGATCTAAAATATTTGTTCAAAGGAGGATAGTAAGCCCTGCACCTTCAGTGAAAAACTCCCATTTTACTTTTTTCTTTAAGAAAACCCCTATAATAAAGGCATATCAAAACCATCGTGGCCCAAGTAAACTTTTTCTCTTTACATAAATCTAATCTCACTTTGAAGTGGGAAAAAAATCCAGAGTGGAATGGAGAGGACAATACCTGCTGTGGCTCTTCTCAGCTCTAGCTCTGCAAATCAGCCCAAACCCATCTGCTTTCTGCACTGCCTTAATTGCTTGCAAAGCTTTTTATGGCCAGTTTGGACCCCAAATTGCAATTACTGCTGCAGGCTTGAGGCTAACACGAGGAACAAAGCAGAGAGTAATGGACAGCGCTCTGACCCTCCCATCTGATGTGCAGGATGAAAGCAGAGCTCCAGCTGGGACAGAAGTGGGACAGGAGCAGGGAGATCCTCACTGTGACATGGATTGTGCATGGGGACAGGCAGGAGCTCCAAGGCAGGAGGAGCCACGCTCCTGAGATCTGCTGCCCCATGGGGAGTCCTAAAAGTTCGGATCACCCAGATAAATCCACCCAAATGTGCCTCTAATTTATAATTTTACTTTATTTTTCAGCAGGTAGATCTGCTACAGTGACAAACAGACCTTCAGGCACCACATCAGCAATTTCAGGCATATTTATTTCTCTGGTTATTTACCTTTTTTATTTCTATGAGCAGGTGTTTGATCCCTCAAACAATCCCAATCCAAATGTCCTTAAAGTGAACTGATGTACTGTACTTAATAGCCTGGTGACTTCTTGGATTAGACTGATCGAGCCAGTGATGAATAGGGTAAGTATAGTTAACAGCCATTCTTAAACAACTTTGAGTGTCATTAATTTTGTTATAGGACAGATTAATCTGAAGTGTCAGGACTTGCTGTACTAGACCTAAAATTGTATTTTCAAACCAATTTTAACAGATTGTATTTCACTCTTGACACAAAATTCATTTACTCGCCTTAGATTGCAGCTTTTATTGTAATTGTATCAAATTAAATCAGGGCATTAGAACCACAGAAAACTAAGTTGAAGTTACAGAAGGGTAGTTGCACTAAATTTCTTTCTATTTTCCTTTTAATGTATTTTTCTCCTTAAAACAAGAACAAATACATGAACATTGCTGCAGGTGAAAAAGAGATTATAACAGACTTTTGTAGGCATGTAAATCATATGTAAATCATAGCCAGACAGAGGACTACACCCACTCTGTGGGTTGTCTTATCTATGGAACAGAATATTTGCTTTTATTTAACAAATTTAATGTTTGTTTTGATTAAAGTCACAAGTTAGATACTAAAGCCAGTTTGTTTAATTTCAATTTCAAACATACAAATTAAGATCTATGGCAAAAATAAACAGAAATTAATTCACATCCCAGGAAGGCAGCAAACATGATCAGCTCTCCTGAAAACCTTTGAAATTCAGTTTAAGGATGAGTTTCTGGGCCTTTGAAAAGGACTATTCCCCCTCACCCCCCAAATAATACATTGCAATAAGATAAAGATGATATAAGATAACAAATAGCTAAATCAATAATCTGCTCATAGGCAAACTCTGCAGCAAAATGTGTTTGGACAGAAGCATTTCTGGAATAATTCTGAATTATGAATAAATTCGTAAAAGTACCAGTCAGTTCACAGATAATTCATGAACTGAAATAAGGGCAAAATTTGTCGAATAAATTATTCACTACAAATAGTTCCTAAGCTCTCCAAAGTACTATCACACTTCATTTATCTCTTGCCTTAGGGGTAGATAAAAATACTCAGAAAAAATTATAACTAACCTGAATTTTTATCTAAAAAATTTAAGCTAGGACATCTCCTTTTGCAGTATTTTTAAGGATAAGAAACTCACTCAACTCCAGCTTTTATTCCTCCTCCACAGAAACTGTATTTTTTTGTCAGAAGGCTCTGGTTTTTATCTCACAATCAGAGACAATACAGTCAAGAAAGAGCAGTAGATGCAGCTGCAAATTTTTGTGCACCAAATGAGTGAGTATCTAATGGGTTTTCAAGATTTGCATTCAGAAAAGGATTTAGCTGGAATCAGAGAATCCTGGAATGGCTTGGACTGGAAGAGACCAAAAGCTCCTCATTAGAGGGACATCAGCACATGAAATTCCTGGTAGGAATATCAGGAGTATAAAACATGGATTTTCTACTCTGTGTTGACCCAAACCAACATTTTGTCTGCTGTAAAATGAGAAAGAAAAGAAATATTCAGGAAAAGTCCAAGCTGGACAAGAAGGAATGAAGGATATTTCCAGATGTAAGCAGATGTTGGGAGACTGAGGCATGTACTGATGTACCAAAAACATACAGAAATGTGAAGATTTTTTGATGCTGCCCTGACTATTCAGGATGAATCCTGGCAGGATGGCATGGATCACTGTTCAGGATTATTTCATGGAAAAAGGCTGGTGCAGTTTGGGTTTGTGATCTTTGGATTTCACACCAGGCAACTTCATGTCAAAGGAGGGAAACGAGGCAGTGAAATTCAGAGTGAGCAAAATGACTCTGAGCTTTGCTTCCAGGACATGTTTCAAATCCAAAGGAAACTCAAAAACAAAACAAATCTTAAAAAAAATAAGAAAAAAACCAAAGCACCACACAATTCAGACCTTGCACATGGGACAGGTTATGCTGGGTTTTCCTCTTGGAGCCCTGAGAAGGGAGCATCCAGGGAAGTGTATGAAGAGACAGAAGAGTTTTGTCTCTCTCTGAGGTCACATGAAATTATAGCAACCCCAATCTGTAGCCTTTCAGAGCTCCACCAGGCCAGTGGTCCCTGACAGAGCCCAGCAGCATTCTCCAGGGGAACAGCTCAGTAGGCATTTAACCGAGTGCCCGGCTCTCCTTGCTTCACCAAACAAAAACTAAATTAGACGGGTCAAACATTGTCGATCTAATCTCACTGTGAACTGAAAACAGAGGAGCTGTGCTGCCACCAGAGCAGAGCAGAGCCTGCCGTGACCCCACCATGAACTGGAGGGGATGGGAGATCTCCAGCAGGTGCAGTCGGGAGGACTCAATGTCGCATTCAAGTTTATTCTTTGTGCGGTTCTGAGAATGGCGGGATTGTGTTTTGAATCCAATACCCCGGGGCTTTCACTTGCTTTCTCACAATTACCTGTGTGAGAAGAAGGGGGGCGAAAAACAAGGGAAAAAAGAGAGAATTCTTCTGTGGCATAGCAGGAATGGTCAAGGGCAGTTCAGATTAAAGACCGTGATTGGCACAGGCTGCGAAGAGGCCAAGCCAACAAAATAAAAAATAGAACCATCCTGTTTAATAGAAACAAATTGCTCTCCACTTCTCCCTGACACAGATAGTGGGGCCATTTGTACCTGCTGCCCTTTGTTGGGAACAACGGCAAGGAAATGTACTCGTCCTGAGCGGAATAAAATTCTTTTTGTTGCATTTGACTATCTCAGCCCACAGAACAAGCAGGGCAGTTAAGTAGTTGAGCTTCCTTGTACATTTGTTTGATTAAAGGTCTGTAACACTGGCTCAGGTAGAAACAGCTCAGCTGCATGGAGCAGCAATGAATGAAAGGCTTGTTAGGGAGCAGCCAGCCAGACACGGCGGAGCTGCCTTCGGAATTACCTCTGAATAGGAGCTTGTTGTTTTGCTTGTTCCCCTCGGCATGGAAGGACAAAACTGTACATTTGAAATGACATGAGATGAGATCTGGGCTGGTTTGCATGTGTATATTGGGAAAACTGCTAAAAACCAAGGCCGGCTCTTTTGCAAGTCAACCCATGAAAACAAATCTCCTTCAGATGTCCCCCAGTGCTCCAGGTAACATTAGCATTTCCAAAGGTCGGAGCAGAGTGTGTTAGAGCATATTTATGAACTGATCAAATAGAAGGTTTTAATTTTGATCGTAAATGGGCTGGAGAAGATCCAACCATTAGCTGGCTAAATGATAAAAAAATAAATCCAGTTTATTTGTTGTATTATTTTCTAATCTTATAGGGACGTGGCTGATCTCTTACAGTGTAAAAACCATTTCAGCTTTAGCAATACCAAACTCCCAGGTTCAGCAATAGCTGTTACACCTGTCACCACCTCCATCAGCTCCCATCAGGTAAAACTCAGTTGTCAGCACACAAGAAGTTCATCTGTTTTGTTGAACTGATGCTGCAGTGAGTATATAAATATATATATACACATACAGGTGACATATGTACATATATACATTACTTTTCTGGTGCTTTTTAAATGTTGCCTGGATTCTCCACTCACTTTTGCTGTGTAAATGTGTAAGAAACTGCCAGGCAAATATCCTGTGACACAACTAATAGCCAAAACAACTTGCAATATGTAGGTTACAAAACAAAGCTTTAAAAAGATATTTCTTTAAGGATATTAGATGCAAATTTAGGAGGAGAAATTAATATGTGATACACAGCCTTGATATTTTGAAATCTGGAAGACTTTAAAAACTTGTTGAAGTAATATTAGTAAATAAGAGAACTTATTTACTCTGTAAAAGTTATATTAGTAAATCAGCTCCATGTGCATAAAGAAAGTACAATATAGACTCATTCAAATATTTTGCACAATTTAAGATTAAACTAAACCAAGCTTTTTGTTAAGATTTGCAAAGTTTAGTTATTATTACTGTTTTTAAAATAGAGAAAAGCTTTCCTTCAACATTTTACTTGCCATTTATTTCTTTGGCTTGTCAACAAAAACTGGACAATTTTCTATTTTTTCATGCCTGTATTTCTATGAATTATAGGGACATAAAAGAACAGAATCCATAAATCCTCATGGATGGTAATACTGTAATTGTGAAATTTCTGGTCTGCTGGAGTAGGGTGTGTCAGGAATCACCAGCACCAAGAGGGGCAGGGAGCCTTTGGGTCCCTCTGGCATAATGGACATATAGAAAGGGTAGGCAGCACTCCCAAATTCTGGTATTTCTGGGAATGTGACCTGGAAAGGTGCAGGACCATGTTAAGCAGATCAGTCTGACACTCTGGGAGGGAGACACAAACATTAATAACAGAAAAAAATTGATTCTGTGAAGAGAAAGCAACCAAACCACTAAAGAAGGAGGACACATGGGCATGGGACAACATTTTCCAAAGGACAGAGATTCCTGATGCTCTTAGGGCTCTGATCTGTGTGTGGAGGTGCCTCCCTGGATGTCAGCTCTGTAGAAAACTGCTCCAAGGGGTATCTTACATTTTCAATGTATCCTTGTGAGACTCTCCTCTTTCCTTCACCTAAACTCAGAATCCTTGTGCTCTTTGGTCCCTTCTGGAAAATATCATCTGTAGCATCCACCCTCCTTTTTCTCAGGAGAATTTCCTTCATTTCACTGAATATCCACTTTTTCACTCTAATTGCTGGATAGGAAACCTTCCTTCAAATTATACCACAAATGCAAACTAGAAAACTACACAAAGAGGAAAGCAGGGGATAATTTTGGCAAGTTTAGTTGCTCCTTGCACCTGCAGCAAAATTGTGTCGTAGGGAAAGTTTGGAAGAAAATAGAGGGATGCCAAAAAGGGATGATGGCATCACAAGCCCCTGTTAGAAAAACAAATCTCTCTTAGATTTTCACTCCAAATCAATGCCCATTTTGAGCTGATTTCATGTTTACAGAGCCTGATTGAAGGGCCCCTATCACCGCCACAGCAAATTTCATTGGAATACAATGCTGCCTTAATGAAGCAAGGCATCCAGCTAATGGTGATTTGGTTGGACTCAGAAACGGATAATTTGTTATCAAATCCTTTAATAGTTCATGCTGAAGTTTCTGTCATTACTTGTTGCTCCTCTCAATCTTTATTATGACAAACCCTTTAAAAATGCCTAGGTAGAAAAAAGTGCCCATTAATCCTTTCAAGGAATGGCCGCCGGTACCAGATTAAGTCAAGCTGGCATCTGAAACTATTCTTTTCTTTATGACACATAGTAAGTGCTGGGTAATCCACATTTTAATCTCCTTGTTGCACAGCTTGGTTTATGGTAACTGATACTCCTGTGACTGCTGCAGACTCCTATTGTGTTACCTTGGGCAGGCAGCTCTTCTTCCTGTTTTTTCCCCCTGGAATGTCTGATAAAGGCACCCTTGAAGTTGACCATAGTCTCTTGAGAAAGTGCTTTTCAGGGAAAATGTGATTTCTTTAAAGTTGTATTGAAGTTGCTTTTGGGTTTTCCCTCGAGCAAAGCCTCGGGCAATATTTCTGCCCTCCTCCAATACATGAATTTCATTGCTACTTTTAAAAGAAACACTTTAAAAGAAAAACTCTTTTGAATCTTCTATTCCACTCCATAACTTTCTCTGAGCTACATTTATGCTTTATGTCAGTGCTTAAGCATGAAGAAGAACAAAACTAAACTGCTGCAAGAAGTGAAAAAAGTTGACCAGTAAATAAAAAATATAAACACCAAGTGTTTTAACCCAAAAGTGTTGTGTTTCATACAACTGTGTAAGTGATGCAATGTTTTGAGCAGTTTTCCTGACTAGATATTTTAAAAATCCCCCTTTCCCTGTTATGGAAACAGATATTTGCTATGATTGTTACTTTAAAGATGAAGAAAACAAGGAAAGACAATATTATAGTTCCTATCTGAACTTCAGGTTCATTGCTGTTCCTAAAGTGACTGGAAAAAGTGAAGCATGTTAACAAACAGTTGCAAGAAACACCTCTGTCCTTATTTTTGGTATTTTATGACATATGGCCACTCATCTACCTTTTCCAGAGGATGAATTCCTGTTGTGCTCCTTCCAGCAAATTCAAATTTTAATAAATTTTATAAAAGGGGAAAACATCATAGATAATTCTGGAAAATACATGAGAAAAGCAAATAGAAAGCTCATGGATGAGCTCAGTTTTTGACTTCAGAACAATTCTACTCCACTGCCTGGACCTGAAGCTTGTCACAGACCCACGAGGGCCATGCCAGGGGATGGCAGAATCATGGAATAGTTTGAGTTGGAGTACAGCAGAGGAATGTTGCTCTGGCATTTTGGACAATGAAATACCACAGTGAACTTTGTAAGAACTTCTGGACTCCAGTGCACAATATTTCTGAAATTTTCTATGAAGGTACAAAATTGCAATGGTTTGATTAAGACACCTAAATTCTCAAAAATATTATTTTCAAGCAGAGTCATTCTGAATGAAGTGTTTGACCTTAGAGTTAAACTGAAATGCATTCTTCCATCTGGTGGAGTAGACTGGGGGAAGAGTTTGTGTTTAAATATCTGCTGAGCAGTGATAGAGGTATTTATGTAACTAAAAGGAACCATTTCCAAAACCCTTCTGAACTGGGGCCCCTAAAAAAATCCCCTTAATATTAAAATGCCAGTTCACAGGATGAAAAAAAAAAAAGAAAAAAGAAAAGAGACATTTTGTACATCAGATTTTGGAGCTCATAAAGATTTTTATAAAAACTCAACATCTTGATTTGTGTTCAGCTACTTCAAAGTTCACATATTTCTTATTTGAACTTTGCTAGGTGCAGTAATTTTCTTCTCGCTCTGGCTGGATTGGTTCTGCTTATTCAGATCTCATTAATTACAGGAAACTGGACTCATGCTCACATATCCCATTCACCCATCCTGCCCTCAGGCCAGTCAATTTATCTGGCATTTAATGAGGAGTTTTAGATTTTGCAAGTTATCAGAAGTGGGCTCTGAAAGTGTTACCTCGTGAATTCTAAATAAATGGGCTACTCTGGGGCTTGTTTCAAAACAGACAGCACAGCAGCTCCTTAATCTCTGTTAAATTAACCTAAAATTCTCTGCAGGGTCATTCCAAAGGTGGCTTTTTGTTGTTTTTTTGAGAATATTGCCACTATCAGCTTTAACCTCTTTCTGTTGTATGAGGACTTCATATAAGCAATGATACCTTGTGCCTTCAATTACCCATTTTTTGGGTAATTTGATGTATCATTTTTTTGTATCCCCACCCCACCAGCTGAAGGGGGTTCATTTAGCAGCACTTCCAGCAATAACTCAGTGCTCCTGTCCATGCTGGTTATTTCATACCCATCAGGATTAGCCCAGGTCCAGAGCTAAATGAAGGCCCTAACAATCTCAAACATGCATCAAAATCTCTTTCAGGTGTATATGACATGTCTATTAAGCACATTAGCACCGTGTTCTTTGAAATAAAATTAATTTCAGTATGAAAAACCAGCCTGGAGTGGCTGGGTCCATGTCTTCTCAGTACCTGAGAGCCATCTCTGGGAAGATGTTTGGGATTTAGAGGCAGCCACATTTTTTACTGTGACCCCCTTACCATTAACACTTAGCTCTCTTATGTAGACAGGTTCCTGTGTTCAGAGACTTTTCCCAAGTCTCTGGGGAGGGTGAGAGATGCTCACCATCCATCCCATGGTGCTCTCCTCCAGAGACAAGTGCAAAACCTCTTTTCTTTTGGGGAAAGCCAAGTTCTGTGTCCTTCCCTCCATCCTCTGTTGGAGAGATTTAACCCGAGTGGATTAGAATGAAGGTCTTTAATTCCTCACACACCTTCCAGAGAAATGGTACCACTTTTTCTTCTCCATTAAAACCAAGAAGAAAATAGGAAAAATGCTGCAATATTTTAAAAATGTGTTTGGTGTGAGGCCAAACACTCTGCTGTAATGCACACTGCCACACACTGTGGAAACAACAGTGCCTTGCCCAGTTCAGTCCAGCTTTTCACAAGGTGCTGTAACTGAGCAGTTTAGCAGACATTAACAATTTCCCATTGTTATATAAGATTAGTTACAGGTAAATCAGCCCCTCTGGACCAAAATCAATCCTGAAGCCTTATTCAAATCATCCAGTATGATCCCAGGGCACAAAACTTCTTTTCAGTACTTGTAAATACGTGCATAGGGATGTGTTTTATTTTTGTTCTGGAAGAAGAGCTGCTTTCACCTCAGCTCTGTGCCCAGAAGAAGATTGCCATCTATAGATAACTGTCCCCAACTGCACATCTCTGTGTCAGCTGGGGAGATTCACTGTAAAAAAATTCACTAATTCACTGTAAAAAAATAATGGCATCTTAAACATGGAAATGGCTGAAATTCTGTTGTTTTGGTTTTTTTTGCTAGTAATGCAAAAGCACTGACAATAATTGTTGCCACTCCAGAAATATTTCAAGTAACCAGCAAGCATGCTCTGATATTCCTTTCCATTTATTTGTGTCCTCTTCTTGTGCAGATAATGTGAAAAAAACCCAAACAATAAACAACCAAAAGAAAAGAAAACAAAATATCCATGTCATTTCTGAGCCTTGTCCAATTTAGAGAGCAAAAAGCTGAACAGGCAAGACATCACTGGGTCTCAGATTATCTGCAGGTGTAATCCTGAGGCAGAAAAATCTGTTCCAAAGTTATAAATTGTTCCATGAAGACAAGGAAAAGAAAAAGGAAGGAATATAGTTAAATCCACACAAAAACATTGAGCATTTGTGCACACACATACACCCAGACAAAAATTATTAGTTGCCATTTTAAAAACACATTATGGTTTAAAATTGGTATTTGCTTGACCGTCTGCTTGTATAAAGTGGAAATATTTTCTGCAAGTATTGGCAAGTAAAAGATTTTCCCCAGGACTGAGTTCTAGAAAAGCTGGCTGGAAGTGGCAGGAACAGCTTGAATTATAAAGAGTAAAAAAAAAAAAAAACTAGCCTAAAAGTACATTTTTAATAGAATATATTTTGAATGATCTGATATTAAAAAAATAAGTGACCTTTACTTTCAGTGAACTAGAACTTTTCAGAAAAATTCTCTTTGCCTTTTGGCTGTATCTGGAAAATTTCAGAATAAACTACTCCAAACTAGCATTCAGTAAAATCCAAAGATGATTATTTCAATGGGACATGAGGAAACCTTTTGTACGAAGAGAGGACTCTACACAACTAAGTGTAAAAACTATTTTCAAAAGAGCATTTAAACAGAATAATTTCAGTTTTAAAAGTGCCTGTTGCAAGAACCAAGTATCCTTTTACTTGCCTTTGATATGCAACCATACAGCAGCAATATGTGAAATTTGTGAAATGGTCCAAGCTGAATACAAATCAAATTACTTTGGTCTTGTCAATCTACCAAATCTTTCATCTTTTCCCTGGTTGCCTTTTCTTGCTACATTTCCTTTATCTCTGCTTGCAGTTTTAAGAAGTGAATGGCAAAGAGTCATCTCCAGTTCATCTGAAGATAAAACCCATTAAGCTGTTGTATTCACATTTAATTAATGTTTTCCAACTCTCATTTCCTATTTGCCTCCTGAAAATCTTGCCTAAAGTGCTATATGCCAAATAAAATAACTCAGGTAAGGGATATCTGATCCAAATGTTTCACAGGAGATGACTGGATAAGATAACTCTAAGGAGTTGATAATTTTTATTATTTGTGGACAGCCTTTCTAGCCGAGTTCATTCGCTGCAGACAGACTCTTATCCCTCAGGGATGAATGCTGCAAACTGAGCCTTTCCTTTTATTTTTCAAGCGTTGCCCGGTGCTGATACAATTGCACTTTTATCTTTATTAATTCAGAGGGTGGGCAGCTACCCCGATAAATCAGGGGCTAAAATGAAAAGCACCCACTTCTGCAGATCAGGCAGCACTTCCCACAGCTCTGCAAATGTTAATCCACAGAGCAGCAGCAGCTCCCAGAATGGGAAAAGGGAGAATTTCATTCTGTGGGCACAACAACCTTGTCCTGGAGGTCACAGATGTAGGAATCCAGAAATGGAGAGACATTTCTCTGTTTGTCCTATTCTCCAAAAAGGTATTAATCCTATTTGTCACTGACAGAAAAGTTTCCAAATATCCCTGGGTAAACCAGGATTTATAAATAAATTAAGTAGAAAGTAGTAGAATGTTTAGTGTTGTTAGTTTAGTGTGTTTAGAATGTCACTGAGGTGAAAAATAGAGATTTTTAGAAGGTTTAATACATGGAATAAAGATGGAGGAAAAAAGATGTGGGTTTTTAGCTCTCCTTCCTTCTTCTCCATGATTCTGCAGTTTTTAGGAGCACAAAGAGAAGTTAGTCACAGTTTTAGTTACATAAGTAGATATAGAAAACTTATTTGTTAATATATAAAAAACCACATGTGTCTGTAGTTAATAGGGTAAAAATAGATATGAAGATGAGGCGGCCTCGTGGTTTGGGGCCATTTTGTGCAATCAAAGCCCAAAGTGAGCCAGGTTGTGGTGATGTGAGCTTGTGTAAAAAGTCTGGAAAGGCCTGCCAAGTTTTGTGATAACATGGTAATAAATAGGAGAAACAAGATCCTAACGAGCTTTAGAGTTTTCTTTGGAAGGGAGGACTGATAGGGGGACTCCCAGTGAGGGAGCATCCCCAAGATGCTCAGCTCAGAGGAGCTGGGAAATCCAGGAGTGAAAAGAAGAGCAGCAGAGTCAGAGAGAGCAGAGGTGGCCAGGGACAAGGGGTCAGGGTCGTGTCTCAGAGCTGGAGCTCCCCACACTCCCTGCCATCAGTGCCAGCAGCTGCTGGAGCTGGGGCACGGAATCCTCCTCCTGTCAGGCAGAGCAGAGAATATCTGTGTAATTACTGGCTGTGCTTGTGCCCTGCTGCTGCTGCTGCTGGCACTGAAACACAAGGGAGAGCATTGAGGCACCGGGCAAGGCGAAGAGACACCGGGGATGGAGAGCTGGGATTGAAAACCAGAGCAGTGGGAAGGGAGGCAGCCAGCAGCCAGCAGGGGTAATCTCAGTCTGGGATCTAGGTATGGCCCAGATGAAAGGAAAATAGCAGGTCTGAGTTTTATATTGTAATATTTGTCAGAGTGTGGCTCAAAGCGAGCGGTTTTGGTGTTGTGTGCTCACAGCAGGAATCTCTGGAGTCAAAGGTGAGCAGGAACCAGGTAGAAAACACAAAATGCTGGTGACAGCAGCAAGGAGAGAACTGCAGGATGGGCAGATGACTCAGGAAAATAACATAAAGACAAAATATATTTATATACATATCTATGCAAAGCAAGCATGCTTGCAATGCTGAATATTTAGTTTTTTAGCTCTCATTGCCAACTGTTTTCACTGTTTTATCACTGTATTTGATCCAATCACACAGAATTAGGGCACTGATAGGAAATAATCTGAAATCCACCCCTTATAAAATAACCCTTCAATCATCTCAGGCTTCTTCTCTTTAGATTTAGGAATCTCAATTGTTTTGCAAGCAGCAAATGAACAGATTTGAAAATACCCAGTATAATGGGTAAGCTGCAAGGATTCTTCACCATCCTCAAACATTTTTTCCCCAGTGATAGCTGCTGTTTATATTCTTTATAACACATAATAGATTTTAATGTGAATTCTTGCTATAGGAATTTTTCACAGCATTAACTTCATCACTTAACCTCTGAGCAACAGAATCACATTCAGTTGCCATTTGTCCACATTTTATTCATTAAACAAGAAACACTAAGACTTTAAAACCCAGCTAAACACTGTCTAAATTATCTGGTCTTTAATTTAATACTGCTTATATGCTGCAATAAAATAAAACAAACCCAACTTTTAGCAAGCTGCTGGGTCAACAAAATGCTTTCCAGGGCATGGGATTTGGAGGTAGGGAGTAAATGTACACATTCTATGGTGGTGCCTTTTTTCACCCTGTAGAGAGGATCATCCCAGATTAAGCTGTGTTTTCTGACCTTGCAGAACTGACAGCATGATTTAATAGCTATTAGAGAAAAATGTCCCCAACTTTCTTCTGACTTTTCTGATTAAATATTCATTTCTTGGTGGATTTGCCCTGCTACACTGCAGCACAGCTAAGCTGAACAAATTGCAATGATGTGCGTGAAATCCCATCACAACCAGTGTTAAATCCTGATTTAACAACTGGAAATTTCGCTGCTGAGCCCAAACACTTCTTGGCCAAGGAAGCAACATATTTTGGGAGGCATGGACCACTCTGTTGTCATCACAGTCCTGTTTGGCAATGGGATGGAGCAGCTCAGCTCTTCACTGGAGATGGGTACCTCAATTAGCTCATGTGCAGTTAATTAAGCACAATAGGTTCTCTGTCCCATTCATGGCAGTGTGGTGCCCATGAGTGCTGGGTCGTGCCCCTTCCATGCATCACCCAGCCTGTACAAGAGCCCAGCTCCATCCCTGCCCTTCCTGGGGTCTCCTGCTTGCCCAGCCGGCCGGGAACCAGCGCCGTGTTCACGCGGCTCAGGCGCGCAGCAGAATTCCTGCCTCCTGTCGAACAGCAAACTCCTGTCAGGTCTTTGGAATCAACAGGGAATTATTGAGAGCTCCACGCGGTGCCGCGAGGTCATTTCAGATGAAGGGATCAGTCAGGATTTCATAAAGTATTTATTTAGCTGACAAAGGAATTCCCAACCTCCCTTTCATGTACGTTTGAGCTGATGCTAAGTTTCCGAGACAAGGCTCCGATTGTGGCTGTCACCAAACAATGACATATTTCTTTTCTTCTCTTAAATTCTCTGTATCATTCTATATAAGAGGGCAATTTGTCTGTCATGCAGCTAAAACAGGGCCCACTCACTGCCCTCATTAAACTGACAGCACAGTTATTAGCAGTAAACGAAGCCAACAGGCAATGAATTTAGCCACTGTTTTATGGCGAGCACCAGTGAGATTTTTTCAGTAATTAATTTGATAAATATATTAATTATGAATTGAGTTGACAGTACAATCAGATTGTCAGCCTTCCAGACAGGCTCTTGTGATAAGTAGCTTTGTGATGAAGTGGTCGGATTTCAGTACCTGTCATCCTCCGGTGTCAGTCTCTTATCACTGTCCCGGCCATTCACTCTGTAATTTCCTGTGTGTTGTAATTAAATGGTGGCTTTCTGATTGGAAGTGACTCCTCAAACTTAATCTCTCATTCTCTCAGAATATATTGTTTAAAGGGATAAAAAAAAAAAAAAAAGACTCTTTGTTTCAGTGGCTTTTAATGTTAAAAAAGGAGCTTTAAATTTCATGTTTGGTTGTTGTTCCAGTGGGTGTTTGGGAATGTTGCCTTTGCTCCCTGTGGATGGGTGATGTGTCTGTGCTCTGGCACAGTGAGTGGTGGCAGGAGGAGATGGAACCATGGGGAAATGTCAGACCTGTTCTCCCTGTCCTCCAGCCCCAAGCAGGGAGCAGCCCAGCACAGTCTGGAGGACTTTGGGAAGGGTCACTGCCTGTACCTCTTGCCAGCTTTTCTTTTTGCTTTTTTTTTTTTTTTCCTCTTTAAGAAATTAATTAGGAACAGTGCCTGAGGTCATTTGGCTCAGGAGATACATGTCAAGATAAGGTATTTCAAAAACACCTCCTTAATAATTTAATATCAGGTTGGAATTTGGAAGCATGATAGAGAATTGTTTAGAATTGTAAATTTAAGCAAGTTAGGAAGAACTCATAGAAAAGAAAACAAGCAGCATCTACCAGGATGAGTCCTTCTGTAGTTTAAGCCTATCAGAAAAACCCCAAACCTGGAGAGAATATTTAGCAAATGCAGCAGATGACTGCTTCCAGTCACCTCATGGTGGAGGTAAAGGGTGGCCATGGGACTGGGGACAGCTGCTGGTCCTATGGAATCCTGGGGTCCAGCTGTTCTTCAACCCTGAGCAACTCAGGATGACCCAAGCCAGCAAAGACTTCAGTGTGTGCTTTATTTTAAGCACATGGGCACAGGTTGATCCATAAAAGTTTTACAATGTACGTGTTTAATTTAGTTTTGTACCGTGTCCTGGGCTGATCAGGAGCAGCAGGACCAGCAGCTCAAGGGAGGGGATTCTCCCCTTCTTCTCTGCTGTGTCCATCTCTTGCCTTCCAACATCAGAAGGACAGATGCTCCAAGGGCTGGAGCCCCTCTTCTCTGGAACCAGGTTGGGAGAGCTGGGGGTGCTCACCTGGAGAAGAAAAGGCTCTGGAGAGACCTCAATGTCCCTTCCAGGGCCTAAAGGGGCTCCAGGAGAGCTGGAGAAGGACTTGGAACAAGAGATGGAGGGACAGGACAAAGGGGAATGGCTTCCCACTGCCAGAGGAATTGGATACAGATAGATTAGACTGTTATCTAACAGCTGGATGGGATATCAGGAAGAAATTCTTCCCTGTGAGGGTGGGCAGGCCCTGGCACAGGTGCCCAGAGCAGCTGGGGCTGCCCCTGGATCCCTGGCAGTGCCCAAGGCCAGGCTGGACATTGGGGCAGGAGCAGCTGGGACAGGGGAAGGTGTCCCTGCCATGGCTGGGGTGGAATGAGATGAATTCAAGGTCCCTTCCAGCCCAAACCACCCTGTAACTCTAT
Organism: Cyanistes caeruleus; assembly: GCF_971803275.1. Lineage (NCBI taxonomy): Eukaryota > Metazoa > Chordata > Aves > Passeriformes > Paridae > Cyanistes > Cyanistes caeruleus. The sequence goes on along the minus strand of NC_141708.1, from coordinate 3,970,176 downwards.
GAGTTTTGCATGCATGTGCTTTAATTCTAAGCACGGGAGTATTTCTGTGGGGAAGCTTGTGTCCATGTACAGGTGCTGTCCCTGTGTCACATTCCTGTCCCAAACCAGGGCACTGGTTTTTATCAATATCCCATTTTTCACAGGGCAGAGCATCACCAGTAACTCATCAAACCATCACTGAAATTTGAGCTGGTCTCTGCTGGAGATGGCAATGCTTGTCCCAGCTCTGCCACCAGCACACTGCTCCCTTGGATCTCCAAGTCTCCCTGAGCCTGGCTCCTTCAGGAAGTTCAAGTCCTTTGCTAAAGCTGCACTAAGGCACTCAAGGCTATAAAAAGGTTATAAAATGACAGGTAAATCAGAGCCACCTCCTGGCAGCCAAAGTGAAGCTCCAAAAAAGTCACCCAGAGCTGAAACAGGGACTTACTGCCAGGATTTGCATTCTATCCTACAGCCCCAAGCCCTGCAATGAAGCATTCAGAACAGTCTTTTTGAACTTCTCAACAGGGACAGTCTTTATGGATTATTTAAACATAAAAATGTACAGTTTTCTGGGAAAGAACCATTTCAGCCCTTGGGGACTCATAGTAGCTGTGGTGTTGTAGGAAGATCTATAATTGAGCATGCTAATACTGATATGCTGTTGTTTGAGAGAAATTTTGCCAGGCTGGAGCCCATAATGGAAATTTTGTCTTAAAAGGATCAATTTAGAGACTCTATTCTATCATTTTACTGATTTGTAGATGCTTCCAAACTACAGTCCAGAGCAAGCATCTACTCCATACTGGTGAAGAGATTACTGCTCACTATTAAAGATGTTTTAAATTTTGCCAAGTATTTTATTCCAGCCATTTCCTATAATCACGTCAAAAACATATTTTAAGCAAACTAAAGTTTCTTTATGAAGCATTTCTCCCTAAGTCTGATAACCCAAAATGAGATTATTGCTTACTAAAACCACAAAAAAACCCCCAAAAACTTAGTTAATGATAAAAAAGTGGGTTTAATTGTCTTTTAAAATCAGTATGTGTCTATACTCAGTTACTTTGAGTCAAATATGTAATGTCTTTGCCTACATGCAAATCTTCCAAAATGGAATTGTAATCTCTCAGTAAGCACTGAATTTTCTTGTTACTGGCTGTGTTTGGAGTTTTATGGCCAATGCTCTTGATTTCTCACATAGCATAAGGCAGTACTTTCAACAAAAAATTTATGTGATGGTTCAAAAATGGTAAGAAAAAAATAATGGCATCTGACACACTTGTAAGGGTGATTAGGTGTCTCTCTCAGCAAGCTGAATAATTTTCTTCTAACAGCTTTTTCCATGTGTTAAATAATGTCAAGTTGTTCCATATTCTCACTTCCTTACTTTTGGGGCTGTCACTGATACAACCTATTCTTGAGACAAACTACAGAGTAATTGCACCCCCATAGATGAATTCAGATTTTTGTTTTTGCTTTCTTTATGGTATTTTTTTTTCCTCTTAAACATAAACTTTAACTGCAGAGCAAGATTTGCTTTCTGTTAAATGAAAAAAAGTGACTTAACCCTTAGAATAAGACTGGGGCAGGCCCTCAAGGAAATACATCTTTATCACGTCTGAAAAATTTTAAACTAAACTGATTATGTGTCACTTGATAAAGTGCTGGGGAAGAATTATAGGTGTATTCCTGCTCCCACTAAAGCCAACCTGAGCTCTGCAGCAGCAGCAGCAGCTCCCAAAGCATCCCCTGTGCTCCCTGGCTCCGGCTGCAGCGCAGCACTGCCAGCAACCCAAGCTGCGAGGAGATGGGAATTATTCAGCAAGGAAAATGCTCAGCATTTCCTGAGCGAGTCTTTAATCCTAGTTTGAAGTCATTGGTGCCATTGTAAGGTCCAAGTGGAAACTGTGGTGCTTTTGTGCATCTGTCAGACGCCGCTGCTTATTACGGAATCAGGAATGATAAATATGCCGAGCGCTTTGATGTGAGTATCAGCTTGAACTCCTCCAGTGCTCAGGTAGAAAGCAGCTGAAGCTATTGTTTTCATCTTGCATGAAAGGTTGAACAGATGCTTGAAAATAAGTAGGACCTGATAAAATGATAAAAATCCTGGGATAAAGAGTGCGGCCTCTGTTCTCAGCGCCTGCTGTGCGCCCAGGCCAAACCCGAGCAGCTGATACACAACTAAAGGCCTGCACAGAACTGCCCCTCAGTAACAGCAACATGCAGCCACAAGAGTAATAAAATCCACATTGTCTGTCCAGATAATTGCTGATCTTCATCTTCAGATGGCCGAGAGCAGAGAGGCTTTGCAACATCAGGCCCATCATCCTCATGGATGAGGGTGCAGGGCTTCCCTCTGAAGAGAAGGATTCCAGCCCCAGAGTTCAGCTCCTGCATGAGACACAGGCCTGTCAGGTCTGCTTGTAATTAAGGATCCAAAAGAATCTTGAGGCACCCAAGGAGATGTGATCTAGAAATTTGCTGTTTCTATTTTTGTCTGCACAGGTCCAAGCAGGGCTGTGGAGAGTCCCCTCATGCAGGGCTGGGTCAGGCAGAGCAAGGATCACAGAAAAATAGCCATGCTCTAACCATGCAGAGAGCTCTCTCTCTGTGGGGAGCAGCAGGATGTGTGTAAATTCTGCTTCTCAAATATTTGATCCTTCTACAAGGCTGTCTGCACCTTTCTTTCTTTTATTTCCCACATCTTCATTTGTGCTCCCTGACAAGCAGTGGAGCAGCCAGCGCCTTCCAGAAGTCCTTGTGATGAGGCAGGGCCAGCAGTTCCCCATCCTCACCCTGCTGAATGGGCCACTTACCATCACCATTCCTTATTAATTAGAGGCATTAACAGCAAATCTCCAAGATTTTGCCTCTTGGCTAGAGCAAAATGTAAGGTCTGAATGCAAAGTGTACAGTGCGATTGTCCTTAATAATGCTTTCAATGAGACGTGCAAGGTGTAAGGAGGAATTAATGCTGGTGCTGAAACAGCCCTGTGGAAGCAGCCTCACCTCCTGTTGCTTCTGTGTTCGTATTTCTTAAAGCAGATTGTGAGTTTCCTGAAGTATAAATCCTGTTTTCTCATTCCATCATTAGCTGAAATCCCTATCTGTTTGCCTAAACCCCTTAATAAATTCTTTCCAGCTTGTGAGTAACAGGTCAGTGGTGATTCTGACCACAAAAAATGGATCAAGACAATTTCTCAAAGATGTTAGGCCATCTGATTTTTACATTATAGGTCCTAAAATTGCTATCTCCTGCATTGCTTGTAGTCTGTGGGATATTCTATCAGCATCCAGCTCACCCACACCTCTTTGCCATGGGAATTTTTCCTGGGGAGAACAGTGGAAGTGCAGATGGAGAACATCCATCTCCACCTTCCTGGTTTGTTACCAGCATGTCCCCAGAAATCCTGTGAGTTCTTATCAGGGGGATTTGGAATGAAATTGCAGGCCAGTGGCATCACAGGGAGGGAAAATAAAAAAAAAAAGAGCACAAAATAAAAAGGTTTTCTCATTCTTTATTACTAGCCATAAGCAAATTAATGTAATTGTCTCATTTAAATGAATTCACTTTAGTTCTTATCGTTTTCTAATGAGGTTTTATTTCCTGAGGAGATTGGCTGAATGTTCCACTCCACTATGGAACAAATAGGAAAACAAGAGGCAAAGAATAGGAAACTCAGGGAGGAAAAGGTAAGTCAGAAGATGTGTAAAGAAAAAAAAATATATATCACCCTGAGGTACTGGTCCACAAAAATGCTTTACAATAGCTGAACACAAAATCAATTCAAAAATACAGTAGATCACAGCCCATAAATAACATGTCCAATCAGAAAAGTGTGAGGGGAAATGACAAAATGAGAGAACATTCTCAGAAGGAGCAGTGAGGAGGTGGGGTGAGGAGAGCTTGAATAAATCCTCTACTGAGGCAAACCCCAGGATGGAAAGAGGGAAGGCCATTGACACCCCCTGTTCTTGCCTAATCTGCTTCAAAAAATGATAATCTCACTGCACATCCAGCAGTGAGCAGAATATGCAAGGTTCAGTCATGGTGAACTAAAATACAGTTAATGAGGACTATCAAGGCCAGGTTTTAAAGAGCATAGCAAATAAAACTCATTTCAGTCATGGTTTACTGATCCTCTGAGGAACAGGAAAGTATTATTTAGCACGGTCAGCCAGCTGAGCAGAGCATAAAGTGTTTGCCTAAAGAAAAAAAAGGCTTTTCAAGGGTGCTGCTGAGTGCTCACAGCAAACCAGAGCCATCCTACGTGAAGAGTGTTGCAGTTTCAGGTTCACCTCTGCAGCTTCACATCTCTTACATGCAATATCTAAACAAACCCCACCTTCTACCCTCACTGGGAAGCTGGAAAGCCTCTCAGTGGCCAGGTGAGTACAAGAAATACCCAAGTTAACAGGTTTCCACATGACCAGACTGATTATCTCTCCAGAGATATAAATATGTAGTTGTACATACTTTTTAAAAAAAATAATTAAGGTGTTATATATATTTAAGGTATTAAATATATATATCTTTATTAAATAAATATTATATATATATATATATCTTTATTAAATAAATATATTATATATATATCTATATTAGCAACAGCACCATTGGAAATTTGGCCTTGTGCAGATAAATGTCAGGTTTTAGTTGCTTAGAGGAAAAATCCTCAGTCAGGCAAAAGCTGAAGTATTGAAGTAGCTTTATTTCACTGCATTTATGTAACTTTTGACTTGAGTAGTTCAGCCAATTGATGTGAGTGCCTGTGTGGCTCCAAGGTCTGTACTCCAAAGCCTCCTGCTGATAAAAAGTGCCTGGGGAAAATAGGGTGACATGTGGGAAACATTGCCCATCATGAAATTAAATAGGTACAGCATCCCTTATGGAAATGAAATCTTGGGTTTGGTAGATCTGAGTTTTATTCCTGTTTGTAACATCCATTCTTACATTGACCCCTTGGTTCGTTACTTCATTTCTCTAGGATTAATTTTTCCCCAGTTATAAAATAGCCATAAAGATATTTAGTTCTTAGCACTTTGAGGATCAAAACAAATTGTTTTTATCTACCAATGCCAGACAATCATATCACTACCAAAGCATTCTGGTTTTTTTAATTACTAAGCTGCTAACCAGTCAAAAAGGGTTTTTTAATCATATAAAGTATATGATTATAGCATTGTGTAAAATGAGACACAGACAAAAAGTGATATTTTGGCCATCTTAGATGCTGCAGGTCCTGCCACACATTGCAGCACCTGGTTCCATTTGCCCTGGTGGAAATTTATGTACTGCAGGAAAAGTGAGAGCCAGCTTAGGGTCAAATAAGAGTTTATTAACTACCACCAGGAATCCAGAGAGATTAAGGGCTGTGATCACATCTTGTTTCTTGTGTTCTTTTTGTCAGCTTTAAGGTGATGAGAACCAGAGGGGCCCAGCTGTCACAGTGGGTGACAATTCTCCTGAATTTCCCAGGTTTGAATAAGCAACTGCACTGAACTAAAATTCTGAACCTTCCGAGGTTCATCCATCACTTTTACTAAATTACCTCTTCATTCTCTTTTCTGCTAAGAATCTAATTTTTATAGCACTGTAGAGAATTTTTATAGCACTGTACTTTATCTTGTCACAGTATTTTTTGTCATTATTTTCATCTCAGTGAACTCTCCAATGATACTAAATAGACTGTGAGAGCCTGGCTGTAAGATAATGAGGGAGGTGCACATCTGCAAATGTTAATAGCTCACCCTCCAAGCCTTTTGCCTGGGAAGCCAGGGCTTGGACAGGATTTGTACCTTCTTGGGCAACATGCTGAGAAATTGTCTATATTTTCCTTTTTCTCCAGAAAATGGGTCAGATCAGACATATCTTTCTTTATTTTTTTTTGGTTTTTTTCTTTCCTGTCAGGATAGCACCTACAGGGTGCTGCTACTGATTTCTTTGTGATATAGAGAAAGCTGAAATGAGCTGATAAAGCTTTCAGAATAGGTGGGTTCATTTCCCAGGCTTTCTAAGGAAGAAAGAGAAATGCTCATAAGTTGTGTGTTGGTTGCATGTCTGGGGTTAGGACCACACTTGTTACAGTGCCAGAGCCACAGAAATCCTCAGAAATCCCATTTTATTCAAAATAATTGATAAGTGATGGGCAAAAGGGATGAATTGAATTGCGTGAAGTCACATATCATAGAATCCCAAAATAATTAAGGTTGGAAAAAACCTCTAAGATCATCAAGTCCAGCCATGAATCCAGCGCTGGCAGGTCCACCACTAAACCATGACCCCATTAGACACCTCCCCACTGCCTGTGTGGGGAATGAGCTTCTTCAGGGTCTGTGCTGGGAAGAAAGTTTAGGTTTTTGTTGCTGCATAGCTGATTCTTATGAAAATATATTTACCCAGCCCTGCCAGGTTCTTGATTGTCTTGCTCTTCACCCGAGAAAAAGAATTTTACAGGAAGGGAGACCAAGAGGCAGCAGAAAAAAATATCTGTCTTTTTTCCCTTGTCCAGTTTTCTTCACCCTGTCTCATTCTAACCTGATGCTAGGCCCTGTAAAGTGGTGGTTTTCTGAAATGAGACCAAATAAATGTGTGTAGAGGTCAGGGGTGGCAAATTTAGCTAAAGATTTCAGTTTTGCTAAATGCTCACCCAGCCTAACTCATATATTTCATTCACCTGAATATACAATCCTGTGCAGAAAGCCTAGAGGCAGAAAAGTCATTTAGACTTCCACATCCATAAAAATTTGCTCAATTAATGCACTCTTTCATGAGACTGCAAGATCTCCAGCCTCTATTACAGCTCCTGAATCCTTCCTCTGGTAGCAGGGAATGGGTGTGGAACTGCCCTGATGATGCAGGGATGGGAGGCAGAGCAGTCTGTGCTCATGGCATGGGCTGGGCACCAGGTTCCCACCAAAGCTGCTCCATCACTCCCCTCCTCAGCTGGACAGGGGAGGAAAAACATCATGAGAGGCTCGTGGGTCGAGAAAAAAGCAGGAAAAGATAATTCACCAATTATTGTCGTGGGCAAAACACTCCCCAAGACCCTGCTTGGAGAAATTAATTTAATTTATTGCCAATCAGGTCAGAGTAGGGTAATGAGAAATAAACCAAACTCTTAAAAACACCTTCTCCCACCCTCTCCCTTCTTCCTGAGCTCAACTGCACTCCTGATTTCCCTGCCTCCTCACCCTCAGGGGAACAGGGAGTGGGAGCTGTGGACAGTCCATCACTTGTCTCTGCTGCTTCTTCCTCCTCAGGGAAGGGTTCCTCATACTCTTCCTCTGCTGCAGGGTGGGGCATCTCGCATGGAAAACAGTTCTCTGTGGGTTCTCCATGTGAATCTTTTGATGGGAAGTTTTTCAGGGTCTGCTCCAGCGTGGCTCCCTTGTGTGGGGTCAGTCCTTTAGGAACAGACTGCTCCGGTGCAGCTTCCCACAGGGTCACAGCTCCACCACCACTGGACATCGTTTCCAGACCCTTTTCTGAGGTTTGCATTCCCCAAAGGAAAGCTCAGCTCAGGTTCACTCCCTACATCTGCTTTGCACAGAGAAGCATCAGCACCAGGACAGGGTTTAACAACCTTCTTAGGGACCAGAATAACCTCCTGCAGTGTCAGGAGAAATGGATAAACAAGGAAGCCTTTACCCATAGTTTGCACACCCTTCCTCTCACACTCTTATCCAAACTCTCAGGGAAACATTGAATTTTGGGCCTTGCCTATTACTATTTTCTTTTAAAACAAGTCACTTTCAAAACTTTATCCAGATGCTCACTTTCATCGATTGCTTTAATTGAAATACTCAGGGCTGCCTTGTTCCTCCAGAGCTACATTTGTTATTTATTTTACTGGTACTCAGTTGAAAAGGCTGCTGTCACTAACTTGTAACATTGCTGCTGCACACGTGTCCGTGCTGGTGTCTGTAATTGTCCTGTTTCTCAAATGTACTCCCTCTATTTAAATCCTCCAGCCCTGTTTCTTGTCTTACCTGCTCTACAGAGAGAGTGGAGACAGGGAGGGTGGAGGTGATGACAGGGGTTTTTTTTATCTGTAAATCTCTGGGGGGATAAGGTTGCACGGTTTGCAATTAGACAAGCAAGTACTGTGGCAGAGGACATCATTTCCTTCAGCAGGTTATCATTTCGAAAAAATCAGGAACCTTTTAATATACAGTATATCTCGCAGAATCTACCCTGGCTTTCTCTTAGCCAGCTTAAAAGAGTGAGCTTAATGGCCTTTAACTCCTCTGACAAAACCAAGGCTTTAAGCTGGCCTTGTTTATTCCTTCTCCTCCACCTTGCTTGGAGCACCCTGGGACAGTGGAAGGTGTCCCTGCCCATGGGACATGGAGGAGCTTTATGGTCTCTTCCAGCCCAGGCCATTTTATAATTCTCTTTACCAGGGCTAAACCCCCAGTTTAGGCAGCATTATCTGTGTTATGGATGCAGCCCAGCTTTGTGGGACTGGAGCTTCTCTTTTGCTGTAGAAGAAAAACAGATACATCTATGAAAATGTCTGAGGGACAGACAACATTGAAATTCTCGTTGCTTTTCTTTGTGGTTGGGTAGAGAGGAGAAACTCTTCCTCCAAGTTTCTGTTTCTAAAAAGTTGGCAATAAATTTAGAGAAATTTGAGAAATAAAATGCTTTGTAAAGATGTTGCTTGTAAAATCCTCAGTATTTTTATAGCAGAGGAAGCTACAGGATGGACTGGAGCCTTGGATTAGGACATGGATCACTGCCTAGACCAATGCAGTATTTGTTTTTTTGCTTATCATCCAAAAGTGTATTTTCTTCAATTGTATTTCTAGAATTTTTATAGCTCTCATTGCAATGGGAAAACAATATTCAGGAACTGTTTGTTGTAACCTGGTGATGAGACCTGCTCAGAGGGAAAAATGTTATTTATTTCCAAGCCCTCTCTGCAAGAATTTTGTGCATCACTGCCCAGGAAAGCTTTCTGATAATAACATGCACTGGACTTGATGACCTTTAGAGGTCCTTCCAAACCATCCTGTGACTATGTCAACCAAACCCATGTCTTATCAGATGCTTTTTCTCTAGCAAAGGCAGGTTTTGTTCTGTAAGACTTTTTTTAAATGAAGAAATTCCAGCATGGGACTTTTCTACTTTATTGAAACTCTTCAGAGTAAATTGGAATTGACTCTATGTTTCTATATAATTTTTTTTTCTGATTAACAACACTATGGGGTTGTTTTTTTTTTTTATTTTTTTATTTTTTTTGTAGCAGTAGAAGATGAGCAGTTCATTTTCAATGCCTTTCCCCAAGATACAGGAATACCAACATCGCTCCTCCAAGTCCTCATTTGGTGAGGTTTGTGCTCAACACAAAATCCCTGGCAAAGTCAGACATTTTCTGGCACTGAGGAGTTTAGTCCTGCAGCCCTATAACACTGCAATGCCAGCAAAAAAGTTTTATCTTAATTTCCTGATGCCAGCTCAACAATGTGACAAGAGTTTTAAAGGACAATTTATCTTGTCAGAGAGAAGCGACCATCAGCACCAAACCCCAGAGACTGATCATCAAGCTCTGCCTGAAAAATTATGTGCCTCAAAAAGCCTGATCCCAAACCAGCAATCTCAGAGCAATCCCATATATTAACTCTTGGAGCTGCACTGGATGGATCACTGGAATATAACCAGGACAGGCTTTGAAATTCAGTGGAACTTTAACTGCTTTCCTCTCTCATCAAGTTGCAACTTCCCTTTGGAGTCGCTGTTGTCTTATTTCTGAGCATGAGTTATAGACAGCTAGCTGGAAAAAAAGAATAAAAAGGCCAAAATGAAGATACTTACTTAAAAACTTTGTTTTCAATATACTCCCTATCCTGAAAATGTGTTGCTTTAAAAATACTTCAGTGCTCTGTAGTAGAAAAAAAATAATTCTGTGGTTTCTTCCCTACATTTACCAATCTATTTTTTTTTTAAAGAAGCCATGAAGAAAGCAAAGCAGTGCCTCTTGCTCTCTGCTCTGCTCAGCAGGCTCAAGCTATGGAATGAAAGTGGGGAAAAAAGTTATTTTTCAATACTATGAAGAAATGGCAGAAATGCAGAATTTAGTAAGAGTATTGAGACAATAGTGATATTAATTAGCTAAAGTGCTCTGAATCAGTATTTTTATTTATAAAAGTGATTTTAGATGTTTCTTTGGACATTTAGTGCACAAACAGAAAATTTGTTGCTAGGAAATATTAGGGAAGGAACAGAAAAATAACCTAATATGCCAAATCTGTGGTACCTTCACACACACAATTTAGACCCGAGTCCATCCTTGTCTGTCATTTTTGCCATCTGGGACATCCCAGAGTGTCTCTTGATAATGTTTCTGCAAGGATTCCTGCACCTCATATCCCTGCAGAGATGTCTGCAGCATCCCTGGCATCATTATTTGCCCTGTCTGGAACTTTTGGTATTTAATATGATTTATTGGATTAAGATTTCCCCAGGTACCCTCATTCAATGGGATCCTTTATGACAAGTTCCTGGAAATATTAAAATTATCTTCTCATTTTCTCCCTTTCACAGGTAAATTTTTCTGTTACATTAACTTTACATAATTTTCTTGTGTTTTTGTGAGTGTGCCCTTTAGTGTTAGGTTTCCATATATCAACTTCATGTGCTTTTATAATTCATTTTGTTTTTCAGGTGTGTGTTTGGTTGTTACATCTCTTAAACCTCCCATTTAATAAAGTAAAATGCATGGCTGCAAACATTTAAACTGATGCTGCTTGGTGTCCAGGAGATGGGAATTTACTGGGAACAGTATTTTCCCCCCATTTAATTCCAGGCAAAACTTTTACAATCAAGACTGGATGCTAAATAAAATTAAATTGACATAAATGGCAACTCCTTGTCTGTGCCAGACAAATTCCCAGAGCATAGGAAAATGGGAATTTGGGCCTTGAACTTTTGGCTGCAGTATTATTTGCAGATCAAGTGAACCATTCCCAACTGTTTCCGAAATCAAGGCTACAAAAGCAGGAGCTGCTCGTACACAGCCAGGACAGAACAATTGATTCAAATTGTCAGGACTTAACTCATGTTTCAGGATTGCTTTGAAATTTTTTCATTCTTGGTAATTTAATTCTTTTGCAGTTCTCTCTTGCTGGATTGAGAGGATTGTACTCCTCTAGCCCTCACTTCACCCCCCTCCCTTAGCCTTTTTTTAACATGGGAGATATAATTTATTCCTGTTTCAGTGAATTTGCCACAGTAAAGAATCCAATTCTTTCAAGGTTTTTTCTTTTAAAAAAAAAAATCTCAGAGAGTGAAAGTAGCATTTGCTGAAATTAAGGTGCTTTTTGCCAGAAATGTGATGCTAATCCTCTTAGTTTTAATGGTTTTGAAATGGTTTGTATAAGAAGGTAAACAGAGTAGTTGATTAATAGGAAGGAAGTCAATTGGCCATGTTGCAAGTGTTATACGCTCTACTGTACAATAGTTCTTTATTTCTGCAGAGGGAGGCACAGACTGGTCTCCTTTTGAAAGTTCTTAGGTGAAAGCTGATATCTCTCCTTGTACTGTACAATTCAGAAGAGTTTGATTCCAGCACCAGAAAAAGCAAGCAGTGCACTTTCGAAATAGAAGTCAAACAAATATCACTGATAAGAGACTGACGTGACACCAGTTATCTCCCCTTTTTATTGAAAATAGGCACATATAATGAGGTGCTTCACATTTTAAAGTCTTAAATCTTAGAAAGCTCCAGGCCTAGATGGTTTTGATTTTGGCTTATTAAACTTGCAGTGTGGGGACGAGGGGGAGGGCAGGAGATGGAGTGACTTCTCCCTGTTATTTAACCTTCCACTGGCCAAGGGGATTTTTGTCTGCAGTTTATCCAGAGCATTGTTCATCCCTGATTTACTTCCCAGTGTTTCCAGTCCGAGCTGGGATGCCAAGACCTGCTCGAGCCCCTTCCCCATCAATAATTCACCTCTGGGTCTCCCAGAGCTCGGGCACTATTTGCATGTAAAGTGAGAGGAGCCTGCAGTTACCTGAATTCTTTTGTCTGGCACAATAGCAGAACTCTAACCAGGTGTAGTCCATCAATTAACACTTACAATTAAGTGCTGCAACAAAAGTGTGAAGTGGTTGAAGGTCTGAGGCAATGGGTAACCCAAGAGCTTCAAAGGAAGACCTGATGGCTGCAGTTACAAAAGATGGCTGGAACAGAATTTCGGGGTTTAAATAGGGAAGAAAATTAAATCAATTTGAGAAGGAGCAGAGGTAGAGGTTGAAGCTGCTGTGGCCACAGGGAAGGAGTTTGCAGGTGTTTCCCAGGGCTCAGAGGAAGCCTGGTGAGGGCAGCAGCCTCAGTTCCATATCCATATCCATATCCATATCCATATCCATATCCATATCCATATCCATATCCATATCCATATCCATATCCATATCCATATCCTCAGATCTGCCTTCAGCCTCTTTTAAACATATCCTTTCCTGAGAAATGCACTGGAATATTACAGTGTAATTTAAAATCATTGAAGGGCTGTCTGAGGACAGCCATGAGCAGCCTGCCCTAGTGGAAGTCCTGACCATAGCAGGGGGGTTGTGTCAGGACCAGACATGACAGACCAATCTCTTCACACCTGCACAGTTCTTTCAGCAGCTAATCTCAAACTCTGATAATTTGTATTAGGAATTGAGACAAACCCCAGATGTGGTGTTATATTTAGGGTGAGACAATGGCGTGGGGGAACCCAGAACAGAGTGCAGCCCTTTCCACAAGGAGCTCTGAGTGATGGGAAGCTCTCCAGAAGGAGTTTGTCCTGCTGGGTTTCAGCGCTGTCTATCCCTGCTCCACCCCACAAACACCTTTCCTTTTGGCTTTGAGTAAAGAACAATATTTACAGAGCAGTAATTTATGACTCCATCTCATCTTGCAGTTCTCATTTAGTGAATCCCATCCATGGTATAAATAATTAACTCTCCTTCATATTAAGCTACAAGTAACAGAATTATCTAAGAGATTTTGAGAGCTATATTTGCCTCTCAATAACTAATTTGTTTTTGACTCAGCTTTAGGATCTAATGGTGTTATAAATTCCTTGTATGGGAATTCAGTCATAGAAATAGTAGGAAAACTAATATTCTAGTCTTATCCTGCATTAGTCCTGGTGAAATAATACAATTTCTACAGGAATAAAACTAAACACAAAACAATCAGTGCATAGTATGTGCTAACAAACCCTTTTGTGCTCTGAAATCTAACTATTTCCTCTTCTAACACTTTTAAATTTTCCTTCCAAGCTGGTTACACTTTCTTCTCAATTGCAGTAGTGTCACTTGACCAATTTCATTAGATTAAATGGTCTGGTAGTCAGTGCAATTGTAATCAATAGCTGTAACTCCTAGAAAATAGCTGGGTTCAAACTTCCAGTCTTCCCTGCCCTGTTTTCTGACTGACTCCAGAAGTGCTGGAAAGCCAAAGTAGAATTTCTGTACATTTTAAAGGATCACCAAGCCTTCCAGTTCTACAAAGCTGCCAACCCTTCTCTTTCAAAGCAAAGAAGACTTTTTTTAGCTGGGGATAGAGTTTAGTGTCTCAGGCTCTGACTGATGGCAGGCAGAGGGAAATGGCTCAAGCCCATCCCATCTCTGTGTGTACACAACACTCAGCTGCAATTCCATTGCTCCCATCACTGCTCCCAGACAGGAAAGAAAACCCTCAGGAAGCATTTCTGAAAGGTTTGGGAGACCCAAGGGATGAAAATACTGGAGGTCCTCTACATTTTCAAAAAAATTAAAATGAAAAACCTACAATATAAAAAAGACCTCCGGTTTTTTGCTCCCTAGGGCAGGATGCTGCTTCTCCTCCTCCCTGCCATTCCCTCAGCCTCAGATCTGAATAAACCCAAACCAAGGAAGGTGCTGCATGCACTGCTCCATGGATGCCATCTGCAAAATTTTCCTTGCCATTCCTGAATATTTGAGGCTGGAATTACACATTAATGAATCACAGAATTATAGAATGTTAAATCTGGAAAAGTCCTCTGAGATCATCTTGTCCACCATCAGCACCACCACCATGTTCACCACCAAACTTTGTGCTCAACTGCCATTCCCACACCTTTTTGAACACTTCCAGGAATGATGACTCCACTTCCCTGAAAAACCTGTTGCAATGCTTTTTGTGCAGAAATTTTACCTCACATCTAATTTAAACCTCCCCTGGTGAGATTTGAGGACATTTCCTCGATGTCCCATTTTCCTTTTTCACGTTGAAGATCCGCTGTATTTTTGAAAATTAGTTCAGTTTTACCCTTTCCTTCTGATCCTTTAGAAGCCTTAAAGTCAAAGTGCCACCCTTTCTGTCTCGACACATGCAGGAATTTGCCCTGCACTTGACATTTTCCAGCCATGCTGGATGAATGACTAAGCAGTGATCCATGTAAATGTCGTGTCACCTGCAGCCTGCTGGGATAACTTTTCCCTTTTTGCCCAGGAGGTGGAAAAGACAATCCTTTCCCTTCTTCCTATCACCTGAAAGGTAAATCATTCTGTTTGTACTGCCTGAAAAATTAAAATGTTTTTATTTAGCGCTGCTGCTTCAGAGCAAGCCCCTCTCTGAAATTCAGAGGCACTTTGGAAAGCGTATGTTGAAATGAGTGCAGATATTGTCAACACCACTGCACGTGTATTTATTGCAGTTCTTGCCTTGCAGTCTCAGGAGCTGATTTTTTGTAAATTTGTAATTTTTACAAATACAAATATTTGTATTTTTCAAGACACCTCCAGCAGATTATAGGGTATATGCTGCAGCTTTCCTTATGTGCTTAGGAATGAAAGAAAAAGGCCTCTTGCTTTAGCATGCATGGGTCTTATCATTCTTTTCCCTTTGGAACTGAACTCTAAAAACCTAAAATTTCTCTAAAACTAAAATTTCTGAAGTGGCAGAAGCGATGTGCAGAGCTACACTGAGGGTGCTCCAGATCCCCTCATCCCATAGTAAACCAAATATCAGCCTGGTGCACTGCTGTGAAAGTGCCTGCCTTGTCTCTTTATAAGGCACCATGTCTCTGCTTAGTGTTTATTAGTGCTTTTTAATACATATTTTACATTTTATTAAAGATTCCAGACTCATAAATAGTGTCAGTCAGGGTCAGTGGAACCAGACAGAAGAGCTGGGTCCCATTTTTCCACAAAGTGAGACATTTTCTGCTCCTGCCTTGACCATCAGCTCTGTGCAGATGGGTCAGGCTGAGAAACACCATTTTCTATTTTCTATTTTCTATTTTCTATTTTCTATTTTATATTTTATATTTTATATTTTATATTTCAGCACAGGCTTATTTCTGCTGGTCCTGAGTTCCCAGCAAGAAGTGTTCTGATGGAATAAACCCCCAGTGCTGGTACCTAGAGCTGTGCACATCCCCTCACCTGGCAGAGGGGCAGCAGCTCCTGCCCCACGTGCTGATGCTGTGGCTGGGTTCTCCTGCAGCTCCAGCCCAGCAGGGCTGTCAGTAACTCTATCAATTAAATCCTGCACTGCTGGATAATTCCCTGAGTGCTGGGAGAGGCTTGTTCTCACTGGGGTGTAACAAGAGTAATTATAATAATGACTCGCCCATTCCTTACCACCGCAGTTTCTCTTAGCAACAGGCTTGAGCAGCAAGAGAAATGTGATCAAAGTTGAAAGAGAATTCTCTTTGATGCAAAGGAGTTTTTGTTGCTGTTTTGGTTAGGGAGGGCGGGCAGGAGAGGCTGTCAATGCAGCCAGCTAATGACAAACAGGGGATAAAGCTCCACGGGGATTAGCAAAGCCTGAATGCAAGTCAAGTGCTCTGATTCTGCAATTTCAACCAAGAAGCAAAGCAACCTACAGGCTTTTTAGTGTTTAGGTGGCCACAAAGAAGCTTTGCTGTCATCTCTGAAACACTTCCTCAATAAGAAATTTCCTGGAACACCAAGGTCTTATTTCTTGTGGAGGGTTAAGTCATGGCATTATCTCCTCAGGTGAAAATTCATTATGTTCATCTTCTGTGTGTGTCCTCTTCCTGTACAACAGGCTGCCCATCTCCCTTAGGCTGTAACAGCATCAAGTGGTGTTCAGTGCTACTTATCTTGCTCACCTGCCAATTAGCTATAAACTGTAAGAAGCATTGTACCCAAAAAGAAAAAAACAAAACCAAAAAACCAGCAAACTGGATCAGTTTCAAGTTTAATTAGTCCAAAAGAATTCAATATATTATTGCCTCAAACAAAAGAAAAAAACATCTGAACCTTTAATCCTCTTTGAAGATGCTTCTTACTGATATATCCCATCATGTATTTTAACACTGGTGACACTACTTAGAGAAATTGTATCCCATGTTCAGTTAAGCCAGGAAATGCATTTGATTCTGCTATACAATTTTCACAGCAGCTTAGTAAATTCAACCTCTTTACCTCTTGTAAACCATGCCATCCGTGGTACTTGGAGAAATGCTATGCAATAAATGGAATAGCTGTAAATTAATTTAATCTGTTTGCATCTCTAGTTTATAAAATACTTACCTTGCATGTATGGATTTATTATTCAAGCATTGCCTTTTTTTCCTAAAGAAAGTCCCTCAAGGGTTTCCAGGGTGCTGCTTGGGCCTGGTGACTCTGAGATTAAACCTGACCCCTGGGGAGGGAGCACAGGTGAGATTCACCCCATCCTCGGTGTGTGACCCACGGGGATGAGGGGACAGAGCCTGGGGATAATCCTGTCTCAGGTCTTGGCTCAGGTGGGGCTGGGGAGCACCCACAGGAGGAAAATGACTTGAATTCAGAGCACTTTAAGAGAAAATGCTTGATCCAGTAGAACTAAAGCTGAGGGGGCCAAGGGCTCTGAGCCCCTCCCTGATGCTAAACACTGTTATTACCTCAAAAGAACCCCCCAGACATCTTCAAAGTTTGGATTATTTGTTTTCCATACAAGTATAGCAGTTTGTTTTGCTTTCCCTTTGAATAAGCTCAGGTATCAATCTGATATTTAGAGACTGGAGTTTGCTGCAAATTATTAAAAAGCTTCTCCTATGCTTTCCCCATAATTGAAAAAGTGCTGACTTTGTTTTATTTTAAAACTGAGCAGGTTCTTTTTGATCATCAGATTTACAAAACAAGACTGTTTTCAACACAAACTGCTTCAGGAGAAGAGGCCCTTACTGAACAACATAGTTTCATTTATACTCCTTTCTTTTGAGCACTGAACTCTACAAACTTACATTCCTCAGGAGATTTACTCTCCAAAATAAAAAGAGAACAATTAAAATACAAGCTGTCATTTTGAGTTTTAAAATGTGGCACGTGGAAATGGAATATGCACTTTTACGCAATGCATTTGCTTTCTGTTTCATTTTGCAGTGGCGTAAAGTGCAGCATCACTTTGGACAAGGACACGCTTTAGAGTTCTTTATTTTAAATAAACTCTTCCTGAGCACTCATTCCTTGATTTCTGAGTATTACAAACACATTCAGAGCAGCATTTAAGTCACTAAAACTGCTCAGAGTCCCTGATTTAACCCTTCTCAGCAAGGTGGCTGTGGAATGAACCCCAGCCAGATAATGAACTGTCACTGTCAGAGCAGGCACGACACAAACCAGATCCTTCAGAAACTTTATCCAAGGTTTTTTATTGTGCTCACACATAGGGTTTTTATCCCTTTCTGACCCCACAGTGTACCCCATCCCATTGGCCATCACCCCACCACCCCTCAAATCCATTGGTGGAAGCACTGTTTTGAGAAAGCATCCCCAAAAATCCAAAATACAGACAAATCCTGTTTTTCCATGGTGTTTTCCACAGCACAGTTCTTTGTTTTCTTCTCTCTTTATCCTTCCCTTCTTCTCACAGACACACAGGAATCCTGCTGGCTTCTTCTTTCTGTCGACTCTTTCATCTGAGGACTGTGGGTCCTCTCCACAATAAAACCTGCACTTTTGCACTGCTTTGAGCCAAAATGCCCAGTGCCAAGATTTGCTATTTCCCTCCAGCTCTCAGGTCATTTGTGCAGCTTTGGACACCCCAAAGTCAGAGCTGCACACGAGTCTCCTTCCAAAGGACTTTTATTCCAGGCTGGCCGCAGGAATTCCTGCAGAGGAGCTGCTGATGAAAATTGGGAAAAGGAAAAATCGGAGGGAAAAGTAAAACGCTGAAAATTCGGACACTTTTCCGTGGTTTAAGGCAGCCCTCTAGAGACAGGAGAGAGCAGTGCTGAGGATGAGACAGCATCGGGGCTGACAGGGAGCGCTGAGCTCGGGAAGAAAAAATAATTACTTTTTTCAGATTTGTTTGTCTTTATTTTTTATTCTATTTTTTTTTTTCACGCTCTTCTGTGTTTTTCCTTTTTTTTTATTTTATTTTGTTTGTTCGTGGTTATTTTGTTTCATTTTCTTTTACTACAAGGCTTCACTACTTAAAAATGAATTACTGCAAATGTAGAGGCAGGACACAGGGACTGGCTGTGCAATTCCAGAGGGTGGAGTTGGATGGGATATTGGGAAAAAATCCTTCCCTGTGAGGGAGAGCCTGGCACGGGGTGCCCAGAGGAGCTGTGGCTGCCCCTGGATCCCTGGAAGTCTCCAAGACCAGGCTTGGACAACACCTGGGATGGTGGAAGATGTCCCTGCCCTGGGCACTGTGTGGGATTCAGGCTCCCTTTAACCCAAACTGTTCTATATTTCTGAGATATTTTTATTCCACAATTACTGGGGGTTTTTTTATAGCACTCCCAGCACTTTGAATATCCTGGTAAATGTGTGGTACCTGTGAAGGAGGTGGAATTCCAGCACAGCCATGCTTTGCCCAGGTGGAAGGGAACTGCTGCTCTAGAGAACAGGGTCAAGCTGGGCAGCAGCTCTGGGAATGAACTCTCCAGAGCACATGGAAAATCACAGGAATGCCAAATCATTTCAGTAAAGATTGGGTTAGATTTTAAAAATGCAGCAGTTTAATTCTGCACCCAGATTAAAATCTGCACTTGAAGAGTTTCCTGTGGGATGCTGGCACCTGGCGAGCTCTTAGGGCTGGGATGAATCCCAGCCATGGACAATCTCCATCACACCAACTTTAACTTGCCCACCTCTTTCTCAAAGCCCTACAGCTGTTTCTGAAAGCTTTACAGACCATCTGTTCTGGCCTCAGAAATCCAGAGCTCCTGGCAAGTGGGGAAGTTTGAGATGGAAGGTCTCTGTGGGATCTCTCTCCTGAGCTCCCATCTGCTGCAGCTGCCACGGGAGATTTCCCCATCTGGCTCAGCCTACTCCGAGCAGCTCCCTGCCCCGGGGGCTGTGATGTGTGACCCTGAGGAAGCAAATTCTGCACTGAGAAAATGTGCAAATGGCAGATCTGGAACTTAGGACTAGTGGTTTTTGTGATCAGCAAAATGCCAGAAATGCCCTGTAAGAACCAGCCCATCCTGGCTTCTCCTCCCTGCCCCAAAGCAGAATAATCCATACATCTCTTTGATTTCACAATAAAATGCAAAGTGACTTAATCTTGTATGTTTGTATGTCCCCTTCAAGCTATATTTTGAAGGAAGATGCTTTCTTCTTTTTAGGAAGTGTAGATAATTAAGCAAAAATGGCACAGTACCAAAAATACACCGTGACTCCCATATGATACCTGTTGCCTAAACCAGGTATTTGATAAAGCAATCAGTTTGCTGGGAGAATCACATCAATCTTTATTTAAGTGCAAACTGATGCTGAATATTCACCCCAGAGAGCTTTTTTTGGAGGGGAGGGGATGGAGGAAGCTGATTCTATAATTGAAGGCAGAGTTTGTGTGTTGTTTCTTTATGTGATTTTTGTACATTTTTTCTCTTTGCCTGCAGCCACTCTTTTTCTTTTCAAAAGAAGATTCAAGGAACTGCATTGAGTCTAACCCACTGTGATGAACATGAGTGGAATTTTCATAGAATCACAGAATCATTTAGGGTGGAAAAGTCCTCTGAGATCATCAAGTCCAAGCTGTGCCTGATCCCTACCTTGCTACCCAGCCCAGAGCCCTGAGTGCCACATCCAGTCATTCTTTGGGCACCTCCCAGTGCAAATCCTTCAATCTGAATAGCCCACTCTTTTTTTTATGGATTCAGCTCTGCTTGAAAATTAGGAAAACAATATAAAAGAGCCTTTTTGGAATAGCATTTTGTGTGTGCCTTTCAGAGCAAATACCCTTCCCTCGGAGCTGCAGATGTTGTACCATGTGCATCCAGATGGGTGGCATAAACAAGGCTCTTTTCTTTTCTTTTTTTTTTTATGATTTGGAAAACAAATGTAATTTCTAAATTGTTGCAGGATTGTTTGCTTTGGTCCACATCTGACAGAAATAATTGCAGTCACTGAGCTGAACAGAAATTAAAACAGAAGTATTTATCTGTCACCTGGGATTGCAGAGCAATCTGTGATTTCTGACCTCTCCAAGCAGCTAGGGAGCACCTGATGAAAATAAAAGGTAAGATTAAACCAAGAAAAAGAGGATACTCTTTCCTAAGAGTGGTCAGTCTGGGACAAGGACCCCAAAGTGTTTGGGCAGATTCATGTTAAAAAAACGAAAAATAAAGTCATTTAAGGTTGTAATCTTGATATCTGACTCAAGAAATCTCCAAGTCAGTGATCAGCAGATGAGGGATTGCTCTGAGACTTCACTGTAAGATGTTCTGCTCTTCCTTAAGCCTCTCCTGTGACTGCTCTCTACTAGAGAATAGATAATAATATCAGCAAAGGTTGCCCAGATGAAATGAAGCTGTTCATTTGTTCCCATTCACTGAGGAAGGCCAGAAACATTCAGCATCACAAAGAAACAGCTCCTGTCATCCCCAAAATTTCAGACAGACCAAGTTCAGCGAGCTGTGCAAGCCCCAGGGGTGTTCATGTCTGGATTTTTGGCAAGCACTTGTACACCTGGACATGCATCTTGAGGAATTGTAACTGTAGGTCCTTAGCATACAGATTATATATTTATATTTATGATTTCACTGAGTCAGAATACCTTTTGGTCACATCTTTAAACGTCAGGAGGGTATGGAACAGCAAAGCTGCACAAACCTCCTTACCAAAGCCTCTTTCTCTTGCCAGCCTTTGATATTTTCCTTCCTGGCTCCTGATTTTTTTACCTTTTTTTTTTTTTTTCTTTTGTTGACCCCTAAAATGCAAGTTATCTGTGAAATTATAGTTATTGCAGCATCTCTATTCTATGGGCAGGGAGCCTGAGCAACTGGCAACCTGAAATAACAACCCTGAGCAATTTGGTTGTGCTTTTCTTGATGCTCTTGTTTTCACCTCCCCCAACCCCTTGCTGGCATGATAAGCATAATCATTTTCTCTTTTGGACTGTATTTGGGCCATATGCTGGGATTTGATCCCCCATTTGCTAAGGATAAGAAATGGCTTTAATGCTGCACACCGACATGTGAATCCCATCAGTTTTTCCCTGTTTCATTTCTTCCAATCACCCAACCAATTGGCTTGAGCAAGCAATTCAGGGGGAGAAAAAAAATAAATGTAATAGAGTTCCCTCTTTTGAGAAAGGTACTTCTGTCCAATTGCTTTCATCTTGAGAATACAGCTCTGAGGTCTGTTTCTAGGGATGTCCTTCAGCAGGCAGCATGAATTGCAAAATCAGTCACACAAATGGCCTCCCATATATAAAAATAACCAATATATCAACAGGGCTGAAACCAAGCAGCAGTTAAAATAACTACCAGATCAGTAGCACTAAACTTACAACAGACAGATGCATCTGAAAAGGGAAAGTGCAAGGCATTTTTAGTTTGATTTATGTTGTTGCTTCATTTTTTATTCAAGATACCAACGTTCTGAAAAGCAAATGCTGAGATTTTGAAGAGATTGCCATAACAAAGGGAAATACAGTGTAAGTGTAAAATTACTGGGGGAATATTTCTGTCTCTAATGAGGCAGGATGCTGTGGCTGAGGAAAACTTTGGGATAGACTTTGTGGTGGAAAAGCTTTTTTGGATGGGTTCTGCCACCCCTGCTTGTGCTCCAGGGAGTTTTCTCTGTTCCTTATTGCTGCTGCAGGGATCAGCTTTACCCTGCACAAGACAGCAACTCCCTTTTGGGCTGAGCTGCACTCACTTTCATCTTCACCCATTTTCATCTTCCTCAAGTTTCCCAAGTGTTGCTTTGGAGGATGGAGGGGTCTAAGGCAGGGAGGTGATGGGATAATATGCACAAATAAAAGCAGGACTAGGAAACTCTGACAGGGACACCTTCCACTAGACCAGGTTGCTCCAAATCCTCTCCACCCTGGCCTGGAACATTTCCAGGATGAAGGCAAATAATATGAATTTCTGTTACATATAATGTAAGGTGAGAATAACCTTGTCTGTTTATGAGTAACAGGATTTAATGAGAGTATAGTTGCTGAAAGACATAATTGATCCTCCTTATAATATACTCATTACTAAAATTCATGTTGACTGCAGTGAAACCAGAATTTTACCTGTTAATTGATTAAAAAAATGCAAATATATTCTCTTAAGACAATTACTTTATAAATTGTTGATACCTAGATAAAACTCATAGAGGGAGTAGATACTCATTTAGGTAAAATACATGTGCAAGTGAATACAATTCTGGCTATAAAAATAGTTTAGAAAATTCAAATCTAAGATATCTTCAAGGCCCAAAGTATTTGAGCTGTGCCCAAGGTTCAGTATAAACAGACACTGAATTAATATATTCAATAGATTCCATTCAAACTGAATGAGGAAGGTTCATTTTGAACTCTAATGTCACCTTACATAGCCCTGGGTTGATTCAGTGCTTTGGAAGCTGTGAAGATGAATTTCCTGTAGCTCTAATATTAATTTGTACACGTTTTCTGCTGTGCTGGCAGCTGCCAGGCTTACAGGAGACTGGTAATTCATTTTATCAGATGGTTTTCAGGGGATAAAACAGGTACACCAGACTTCACAGACTGTGCCTGGGTACCCCACAGGCATCTGCCAGAGGAGAAATTTCCTTCCAGGGTTTTGATAGCTTTATTTGTGTGAAATATGTCAGCAGTGTTTACTTGATAATTAGGAATGTTTGCTTAGCAATTGGTAATGTTTAATGAGGTATGTTGGTGAGGAGGGTGTCTTTTTAGGCACTGGAAAACAGGCTTTGAAGACCCTGTGCTGCAGTGCTGAACAGGGGATCAGAGAATTACAGAGTTATTTAGGCTGGAAAAGACCAAGGGAAATAAAAAGGTGAGCACTGACCCATGTCCCCAAGTGCCACATCTGCACATCCCTCCAAGGATGGGGACTCCACCACTGCCCTGGGCCTGTTCCAAATATTTTGGTGTAGAATTTTTCCCTGATATCCAAACTAAACCTCTCCTGTCGCAATTTGAGGCAATTTCCTCTTCTTCTCTCACCTGCTAGAAACCGACTGTCACCCGGCTGTCCCCTCCTGCCAGGGACTTGTGCAGGGCCAGAAATTCCCCCTGAGCCTCCTTTGCTCCAGCCTGAGCCCCTTCCCAGCTCCTCAGGAATTCTCCAGCCCCTTCCCAGCTGCCTCAGGAATTCTCCAGCCCCTTCCCAGCTCCGTTCCCTGCCCTGGACACGCTCCAGCCCCTCAATTCCTTCTGTTCTGAGGGTCCCAAACTGTCCCCAGGACTGGAGGTCCCCCAGCAGTGCCAGCACAGGGGACAGACACTGCCCTGGTCCTGCTGCCACCCCGCTGTTCATGGACACAGGAGCTCCTCAGAGGAGGATGATGCTCTGGGAGAGGTGCAGGAGCTCCTCAGAGGAGGATGATGCTCTGGAAGAGGTGCAGGAGCTCCTCAGAGGAGGATGATGCTCTGGGAGAGGTGCAGGAGCTCCTCAGAGGAGGATGATGCTCTGGGAGAGGTGCAGGAGCTCCTCAGAGGAGGATGATGCTCTGGGAGAGCTGCAGGAGCTCCTCAGAGGAGGATGATGCTCTGGAAGAGGTGCAGGAGCTCCTCAGAGGAGGATGATGCTCTGGGAGAGGTGCAGGAGCTCCTCAGAGGAGGATGATGCTCTGGGAGAGGTGCAGGAGCTCCTCAGAGGAGGATGATGCTCTGGGAGAGGTGCAGGAGCTCCTCAGAGGAGGATGATGGTCTGGGAGAGGTGCAAGAGCTCCTCAGAGGAGGATGATGCTCTGGGAGAGGTGCAGGATTTGCTGTTTGACTCCAGCTCTGTCAGGGCATCCCTGGAGTTCTGCCTTCCCTGCTGGGCTCTGACAGGATTTGCCAGTCCTTTTTCAAGGGTTGGTTGACATTTCACCCCTGTTTTCCATTTCCAGCCCTTCCAGAATTTCCCCGTCCCCGCATTTTCCGTGTCCGCCCTCTCCTGCCCGGCCAGAGCCACGCGAGGGCGGCCTCGGTCTGCACATCCCGGGAAAAGCTGGAATCACCCCCTGCTCCTCCTGCATCCCGGGAAAAGCTGGGCTGGAATCACCCCCTGCTCCTCCTGCATCCCAGGAAAAGCTGGGCTGGAATCACCCCCTGCTCCTCCTGCATCCCGGGAAAAGCTGGGCTGGAATCACCCCCTGCTCCTCCTGCATCCCGGGAAGAGCTGGAATCACCCCCTGCTCCTCCTGCATCCCAGGAAAAGCTGGAATCACCCCCTGCTCCTCCTGCATCCCGGGAAAAGCTGGAATCACCCCCTGCTCCTCCTGCATCCCGGGAAAAGCTGGGCTGGAATCACCCCCTGCTCCTCCTGCATCCCGGGAAAAGCTGGGCTGGAATCACCCCCTGCTCCTCCTGCATCCCGGGAAAGGCGAAACTCTTTGCAGAACTCCTTGCAGAACTCTTTGAATTGCAGATACTTTAAGAATTCATCACAAATGGAATGGGATTTCAAAATTACCCGCATTATCCCTGTTTTTAGTGTCTTTTGTACTTCGCAGTGACTTTGTAAAAAACTCCTGCCAGCTCTTTCATTTTGTGGGTGATTTACAGCAATTCCCCCTCCGCTGCCTGCTCCTGGGGTTACAGCCTCTCACTGCTTTTTGGCTGCTCTTTATTGCTTCTGTGCAATTATTTCTCAGGTTCAGGGGGATAACCCAGCGAGATATAACCATATGAATGTTCCTCTGATTATTTCTGATGCCTATAGCACGCTGAGGAAGATTTCTCAGCACCAGGAAATTCTCTGGCAAATTCCAGCAGAAACGAAGAGAAGGGAATTGAAATATTTTAGAACTGAGTGGCTGAGGCCATAAATATACACCCATCCAAAGAGTCAGACAGCTGGGAAATAGCAGGGCCCTGCAGCTAAAATCACCCAGATCCTAAATTTAGTGGCAAACTGGAGGCTTTTCTTGGGAATTCAGCCCCAGAGGCAAAGAACTGATGGTGCAGAGGTGAGGGCTGCAGTGTCAGCTCACAACTGTCCCACCATCCCTGTCCATAAACACACCCCACACAATGCACCTCTCCTTTCCAGCCCTCTGGATGTGATGCAGCACCATTTTTTTTTTATTTTCTTCTTGATTCAGACTTGCTGATAACTTTTATTTGCCCAGCAAATATCTAAAACCTTTCCTTGTTAACGCACAGAAGTCATACCTTATTTCTCTACTCCTTAATTCTCCTTATGAGTCTCAGTTTGGGCTGAGAATTTCCAGGTGAAAAAAAACCCTATTCTTTCCTAAAGAAAATTCATGGAAACCAAACTTTTTTTTATTATATTTTTTATTTTCTTTTTAAATAACAACATGTGTGTTTTGGGTTTATTCCCCATCAATAACAGACCAAAGCTCCTGAGCATCCACCTCCTTTACCCACGCAGGATGTCAGTGAAATCCCCTGTAACACAGAGGCAGCATCTTTCCCTTGAGCAGTTATTTGTGCCCAACAGCTTCCTGATGAAATAATTTACTGAGACTTTGCATATTTATAGTTTCTCAATGAGATCAGTTGTGAAAGTTAACGATGTGCTGTCAAGGCCAGCTGGGAGGTTTGACACACATGTGGGACACACTTTCTCCTCTGGCTGTACAAATGTGTCCCCAGCCCCAGCAGGTGACATGGCAGTGGCTTCAGTGACTTTCTAGAGGGTAAAAAATAAAGAATACCCAAAAGAATGCCTGGAGCATCAAATAAAGTCTCTTTTTGCAGGCAACTTGTGGAAAAAAATAAAAGACTGCATTTAGAAAAAAACCTGTTCTTGAGATCCTGCAAAGGCATACTGAGAGAACCTGCTCCAAACAAAAGCAACAGGCAAGAGTTCTGATTCCACTTTTCCTTGTGAGTGCTGGGATTTTCTTTCTATCTGGAGTGCCCATTCCCTGCTCCTGTGTGATGTTTGCCACATCAGGCACGTGAAAACCACATTAAACAGGATGGATGGCACCATGAATCAACCTGCTGTGCTTTTCCCCACCCCACAGGAGCAGGGAATGTTTGGAGAAAGCTTTAAAACCCCCAAAGTGATGTGCTGAGAGGTTGAGCATCACCAGGCACTGCAGCTCATAGGTTTTATCTCTGGTGGCAAGATTTGTTCCCCCTGATATGTCCTCCTTAATTTCATGTTTGCTGAAAGAAAAGGGATCAGAGCAATCAGTCCTGGCATCTCTGTTATTCAGGGGAATGCAAATTAATTCAGATAGTCACATGCTGATTATTCTCCCTGTTACTTTTACTCAGTATCATTTCCAAATCTTCTTGGACATTTGCAGGCACTCTCTGCTGTTATGGGTTTTAATTAGGCAGTTCCAAGCCCTGGGAATCTGTGCCTGGGTTCAGATACCCATTATGGACTTTTATTGTGCTTTTTCTCAGCAAGTGGCAAGCCCAAATATCTGGGGATATTACAGAGGATTCCCCTCTCCCAGTCACAAAATCACAGAATTATAGAATTATAGAATTATTGGGTTGGAAAGGATCTCAAAGCTCATTTAGTTCCAACCCTCTTAGATACCTACCAAGGCAGGACTTCAGCAGTGAGGACCCTGTGGCAGCTTCATTTCCAAAGCTGGACAGACAAATGGAAAACAGAAAGCAGACATGACTTGTCCAGCTCTTCACAGAAAAACATCAGGAGAGATAGGAACAGAGTCTTGAGGCAGGAAATTTTATAGTGAGAATATCCCTAAGTGAGGAACCTCACAGCAGCGGAGATCTGAGCCAGAAAATAATTACAATATTAAATATTTGTGTCCAATAACCTGCAGAGGAGATCCCTGTTGGAGTTTCCCTCCAGTGTCACTGAACAGGGTGTTGTCATTGCTTTTCTTTCTGTTTGTCCCTTTTACCTACATGCCTGTAGGTAAAAGAACTCTTTAGTTAAAAGGTGTTATAAAGTGTGCACAACCTTTTGTCTGATCATATTGTACATGTAAGTTGAGCTTCTTACTAAGATTTTCAAGTTACCTAAATTTAAAGTGCACTGCAAAACACATTAAAAAAAATAAAAAATTCACAGTGATGATGCACCCTGTGAAAAATGTGGGTGGGAAGTGAAACCTGGGATTATCAAAGATGAAATAGATGAAATTCAAACTCTGTGCAGGCCAAGGCTCATTTGTGTCCCCAGGGATCCTGGCATGGTCCTTGGGAAGTGCCACCATGTGGAGCCCAGTGTTGAGAGAGATGGAAAATTGCATTTCCAGGAGCAACACAGCTGCCTTTGTGGGCAATAATCAGCAAACTGAAAAGCTGAAAATGAAGGGGAAATAACTGCTAATGATGTTGAGAATGATAATAATAGCAGCAATAATAATTAAAAGACACTTGGAGAGATTAAATGCAAGGAGGTTTTTTTGGATGTGACTGAGGACATCCAGCCCAACCTTCCAGCATGGCTGTGAGGGGAAATTTTTTGAGCTATTGGCATCTTTCTGGTATGTGCTGAGTTGTGCAAGGCCCAGAAGTTCTTTGGGAAGCCTGTATTAGACATTTTAAAAAATAATAAATATATAAAGCATAATTTCTTTTGGTCAAAACTGACTCTAAGCACATGTTAAAAAGTTCAGCTGAGAATCTGAATGAAATGAATTCATTTTCTGAAGGGCAGGCTGCAATAAGCAAGTTGCTGAAATGAAACACAATAATATGGTGATTTTAATGAGTTTTTCAATTACAGGTACACAAATACCCATAGCTGAATTAATATTAAAAAACAAAAAAGTGGCAGAACATCCTGATGAGGCACCAAGCCTAACCAGGGGATTAACTGTGTTAGAGAGCAGAACTGGGGGAAAAAATTGTAGTTTATAAGGAATGGAAAAACAAAAGAATAATCAGAATATGCTCTATGTCATTAAGGAAGGAAATAAAATGAGAAGTGACAAAAGTTAATTTTTTTAAAAGGCTTTGGGAAGGATTTTAATGCAAACAGCAAAAGCTTGTTATGGCATGTAACCATGAAAAGGAAAGAAGCTGGATTATCATGCAGGAAGGATATTTTAGAGCTTGGAGATAATCCACATAAGGCCCAAACTTAATGGAAGTTCTGCTTCCTTTCTTTTCAGAGATAAAGAAAACAAGCACAGCAGAAACCAAATAAATTAATAAAGTGAACAAGGGTATGAAAATGGAAATTACTTCATCAAACTGCTGCATAAATGCAAACTGTCTGCAACAATTGACAGCAAAGAAAATGAAAGGAGCTGGTCATGAGAAATGACATCTGACACCATTATTGGTGAGGAATGGATCAAATTTCAGGCTGACAACTTCAAATAAATAAAGCAAGATAAGGAAAGGCTGGATGTGGCTCTGAGGAACCTGGGCCAGTGGAAAGGTGTTCCTGCCCATGGTAGGGGGTGGTACAAGATGGTCTTTAAGGTCCCTTCCACCCCAAACCAGTCTGGGATTTTATGAAACTGGCAGAAGCAGCAAACTTAATTTTTCCATTAAAGCCTCTGAGATAAAAAAAAAATTCCTATTTTCATGTTAATATAGGACATAGTGGCATAAATGAAGGAGCAGCCTGCATTAGTAGGGGCTGTGATTTGCTGTGTCATTGGACATTGCAGTACACGAGGACAGGGAAAGACATTTGCAGACAGCACCACCCTTATAAATTTTCACACCATAAAAATCAGTGGATAGCTTCTTTACACAGCCAAAAAAATCTCATTTATTCGTGTATGAAGCAATTTTGGAGCCCAGCAGATCCCTCTTGCACTCAGCATCTGCCCTGCCTTGGAAATATTGGTGAGTTGTGATTGCAGCCGAGCGCACAAACACACGGAAAAGCTTTCATGGAGATCCTCTCGGGGAGGCTGCTCCAAGCGTGGCTGAGCAAAATGCAAATGCCACACCACTCTTAATAACAGGGATAAAACTGGCAGCAGTTCCTGCCAGTACAAGCACATGGAAATGAGCTGATCTTTCTCACCCTCCCTGTGACTGTAGGGAGGGGAAGAAGGAAGTCAACTGAGCCACGGAGTGAGATATTGCTCATCACGGACATTTAAATTATTTCCCCAGAGGCTGTAATTTCTTCGAGGAACATGTTCATTTGAACTCATTTCACACACTAATCATGCCTATAATTTGTTCTGAAGATTTCTGCCCTCCCCTGGCTTGTTTTTGGTCCTGTCAGTCCTCTGGGATGGCATCTCCCCACAAGGGTCCCACTGGCACCCTGGGCCTGCTGGACAGGAGCAGGACGGTGTTTGGGGCTGTCAGCTTCTCTCTGTAACCAGTGACACTGCCCAGGGGACAGCTGGAGCTGTGTCAGGGGGTTTAGGTTGGATTTCAGGGAAAGTTCTCCCCAGAGGGGGCTGGCACTGCCCAGGCTCCCCAGGGAATGGGCAGGGCCCCGAGGCTGCCGGAGCTCCGGGAGTTGGGATAACACTCCCAGGGATGCCCAGGTGGGATTGTTGGGGCCAGGAGCTGGATTCATGATCCCTGTGGGTCCCTTACAGCTCAGGGTATTTAGTGATTCTATGAATCTCCCTAAACTAGAATCCTGTGATGGATGGGAGGCACTGCAGTCTGGATTTTGAATTTGGCACCTCAGGATCAGCTGTCCCAAGGAAGTCTTTCCATGACTCAAGTGCCTCTTGCCCATTTTCCAGGAAGTTTGTCATCCCAAATGACTCACCTGGGAGCCAGTTCAGAGGAACAGGGAGTTTGGGAAACTCATTCTCTTTTTTGGGAGGAGACAACATTGAGCCATTTCAACCTAATTTAAAATGAGTGTAGAGGAGGGGCAGGTTTTGGGCCTCCCTCCCTGGTGCTTCAGCCTGCTGAGGCCTGCTGGGCTCCCTGCATTTAAAAAAACAAAACAAAAACTTTAAAAAAACCCTTTTCCTCAGACTCCCAGCGGGGTGTGACCCACAGAGCTCAGCTGTGCCCTGAGATGCTCCAGCAGAGCTTTAGCACAAACAGAGGTGCTGAGAAACCGGGGGCAGCTCCTGCATCCACCACCCCAGAGACCTCCCTTCACACACCTGGAGATGCCCAGGTCTGCTACAAGCTCCGGGAGTAGAGGATTTGCAGCTTGCAGCCTCAGATTTCAGGTGCCAAATTCCAGCCAAACCCTTGTTTAGGAAATTTAATCCTGCATAGAGTGCTGCCTTCAGCTCTCCCTGCCTTAGTTCACCCATAAAGCATTTCTGGCCTGAGGCTGGGAGGCTTTTGGAAGTGAGTGCCTGTTGCCTTTGGTTTGCAGCAAATTTGTCCAGCAGGGCCTGGAGAGGATTTTATGACTTCTTGCTACTTGTTCACCCAGGAAGAGCAGCTCACAAATTGATGCCTTTCATTTGTGCTGCTTGAGTATATAAAATGTCACCAAATCAGAAAATAACAAATGGTGTGAAGGATTTTTTTGCAGCATTTTTTTGCAGCAAACAGCTTGTTAACATTGGATAAATGCTCCTCAGTGGCTCTGCTAATTGTTGGGATATTTTACAGCAGGGGAATTTTGATTAAGAATCTCCCAGCTATGTAAGAACTACAAAAATAAAGGAAAACAGGTAAGAGTGAGCATTCAGGACAGACCTGTGTCAGGAGACAGGCTTGTTGGAGAGAATTAAAATCACAGTTTCTTCAATGTAACCAGACAGTGAGAATGCAGTCCTTGGCTATTTATAACTCACAAATAAGGCAAGCAGACAGCTAATATAGCCAGGGGCCAGCAGGAACAGAGCAGTGCAGCTTTATTAGCAAACCTAGGTGGACATGTCATTTGATATATCCATGTGGGAAAGTATTTTTACGGTCTGTGTGTTGAAAAAGGTCAGAGATGCTTTAAAAATGAAATTAAATGAAATTAAACCTTATTGAAGATAGCCATGTCCCTCAGGCACTTGGGGTCCCTCAGAGGCTCAAAGATTATCTTTAGAGAGAAGTGGGTTAATCACAGGGGACTTCAGCCTGTGTGGAAAAATCCAGCATAGCCAGATTTGCAATAGATGGGGAAAGAAACCCCTTTAGGAACATATGGCAATTATCAAGCAATAGAGAATAATAGCTGCTTAATTCTAAACTCCTGCATGCAGAGTTTCTGACAGGTGAGCTGAAAAAGCGATGCAGCTCTCTGAAGATGCTCCAACCAAAAGAATTCGATGGAGCTGTGATATCTGAGCTCCATGGGCTGGGTAATTAGCCAGCATGAGCCAGGCCAGCTGCAGCAGAGGTGTTGGTGGCTTTCACACACCCGGATTTGTGTCTCACAGGGACACCTTTGTGCTGGGAAAAATGAAATAAAACAATTTCCCCCAGCCAGTGACTGGTTTAATCCTCGCTGGGTTTTTTGCCTGGAAATATTTGCAGGGATGTGCCATGGTTTGTGCTGAGCCCCAGAGAGGATGTGGCAGTGCTGGGATGGCTCCTCTCAGCTCCTGCCAGCCCTGGAGGAACGTCACCCATCCCAGGAGAGCCACACCGGCTGTCCCAACAGCATCCACACACTCAGCTTCTGCTTCTGGAGAGAAAAGCTTCTCTTTTTAATAACTTTATCTTTTCTATTCTGAAAAAAAACCCTCAAACCATTTATGAAGGAAGCCCATAGTTTTTCTGTCATATTTTTCTTATAAGTTTTTCTATTATATTTTTCATATATTTCATTAAAAACTAAATCAGTGAAAAGAAGTTTGAAGCACTCCCAGTGACAGCTCCTTTTTTAAAAAAAAGAGAAAAAGAATATCAGTTTCTTCTCTTAAAAGTTTCAAGAGGTGCAATATAAAGGAAAAAAAAAAAGAAAGATAAATATGTAGGAGCTTTTTGGTGGTGCTTTATTTGGAGGCACAGCAGTAACCACGCCTCAGGTAACTCTACCCACGGAATGATTTCCTTGTGCTTGGGCACCTAAAGCAAGAAACTTTAAATATACTGATCCTTTCAGACATTTCTTATTGCTTACTCATCCCTGAACTCTATAGAAATGATGGTTTAATTGTTGTGCAAAAGTTAGATATTATTAGCAATGGTTTAGCCTCCCTCTGCATTATACTGAATTCAAGTATGCTGTTAGCTTCTATTTTTGTCCCAATAACTTCATTTTCTTTGGGAAAAACATCCATCCATCATTATTATAAATTCAAGACAAATTATTCCCCCCTCCAGAAAAAAAAGTAAATCTGTTCACTTTTTATTTTTATTTTTTTTTAGCTCTCAGACAAGTTTTATTGCCTTTTTTAAAAAATTTTGTTTGTGTCAGTGAAGATGTGTACTTTCCTCAAGAACCAAGTGACTGATATGTTATTTTGAAATATGATGGGAACACAGAATCATAGAATTATAGGATTATAGGGACACCTTCCCCTGTCCCAGGCTGCTCCAAGCCCCATCCAGCCCAGCTTTGGGCACTGCCAGGGATCCAGGGGCAGCCCCAGCTGCTCTGGGCACCTGTGCCAGGGCCTGCCCACCCTCACAGGGAACAATTCCTGCCTAAAATCTAATCTAAACCTATTATTTTTCAGTTTTCAGCCATTCCCTGTGTCCTGTCACCTCATGCCCTTGTGAATGGTCTCTCTCCAGCTCTCCTGTGGCAATGGAAGGCTGCACAGTTTGCTTAGAGATTTCTTTATCTTTTTCACTTCTAATCTTTTCCTCTAAGTCCATTTTTTAATTTCCATCTCGATGCTGGGAAAGGCAGTGGCAGGACAGAATTAAATGTGTAGAATGTTTTTGTGCATTTGAGCTCTCCTTACACTTCAGACCCGAAGGCTGCCAGAAATCAACCTTGCATTGCTACAGCCAGAGCAGGGAGAGAAAGAGCTGAGAACTCCAGGCTGGAAGGAAAATATACAGATTTTATATACTGTATATATGTATATATGTATATGTATATGTATATGTACATATACATATACATATACATATGTACATATGTACATATGTATATGTATATATGTATATATGTGAGAGAATATACAGATTTTATATTCTCTCATTTCTCTCTGTGCTGGAAAGGAAATGCCCTTGAACACAATGATAGTGGCACAGCTTGTGACACCAGCATTTCCTTAGGGACCTCTCTGCTCCTCACCCTCTTCTGCAGCAGCATCAAACTTCTCATGCTGCCAAAATTAGGGCAAGCTGTGGTCATTAAAAAATTGGGAGAAAATGAATTTCATCTATCAAAGCATCACCTTTCTCACAGAGCAACCTGGAAGAACGCAAAACTCAGTGAAAAAGATGTAATTTTTATTTCCACCTCTGCTTTTTATCTGAGTTTTGCTGGGGAGTGTCATGGGGTTTTATGTTTTTAATTGCCCTGGGAGCAAAATCTCAGAGTTCACTCGAATAGCAAGACAGCTTTGAATTTAGCAAGTGGAAATCAATAACTTGAGTGGGAAAAGTTTTCTTTTTGTTGGTGGAAAAAGCAGTTTTACCTTCTAGAAGCAAAGCAATTCAGCCTGCAAGGGTCCTGTAAGAGCTGCAAATGCAGGGATGTTAAAAACAATGCAGAGAGTGAGTGTGAACAGAGCCAGGTAAGAGTACACTGAACATCACTCAACAATTAACACTGTGCACTAAAATGTTTGTTATTCCCCATTTTAACTTTTCACTGACCATTTGAAAGTTTATATTTCCTGTTTTCTATAAGAGCAGACATCTCTTTGTCTAACCTGAATTAATCTTATTATTTGTCCTCTTATAAACAGGAATAAAACCAGGTTGCATGCTTAAAATCACAAGAATCCTTTGAAATGTTCAATTTCCAGTATCTTTAGAATAATTATATTAATTTAAATTTACTCAGTTTCTTTTTTATTTATTTTTATTTTTTAACTGTTACAATTCTAGAAAACATTTATTCCCTTGGGTAAGGATAGTGTTGGTACCACCTTTAATTCATGTTGCTATTTTGACAGTGGCAAACCCTAATATTTCCATGTGTAAGGAAAGTTTCCTGTACACCATACTGCATAAAAAGGCATGAAAATAAACCCATTCCTTCAGAGAGAAAAGAGCTGATGGGACTGGGAGAAGGTTTCCATCCCTATGAGCCAAATATTCTGCTGCTTAGGCCAAAAAGCAGCAACCCCCCAAAAAAAAGCAGTTTCCTTGTGCATCACCCAATACACTTGTCAAAATAAATTGTACATTATGTATTTAGGAGAAAACAATAACCAGGGAATTAGCTCAGGCTAATTTAAACCAAATTAATTAATCTACCTCAGGAAAATACAAATCACCAGCCCATTAATTTTTTTTTTCAAAGCCTTTTATAATTTTGCAAAAGGAAAAAATCCAGAAGAGCAATCCATAGCTGCATGTGCAGCTGCTGCAAACACGAAGAAAATAATTTATTTCTCTGTGCCTCTGACATTTTTCTTGGCTAAGAAAGATATTTAAGCTTCACAGCACAAATATCAAGACTGTAGGATCTTCCTATTCCTGGGAGAGACTCATTGTGTGTTTGACTCTGTGAGATGAAGCAGAAGAACCAGGACAATCATTTTGGCCCATCCTTTATGTGTCCCTTCTAATTTGTTTTTAAGGGTTTTTTTTGTAATTTTTTTAAGGGGTTTTAATGTAATTTTTTTTAAGGGTCTACTTTCAACTTCAGCTTCTGGGGACTCCTGTCAAGAATTCCTTACTGAGAAACAAAATTGCACATATTTTTACTTCCCTGCCACTTTAGCTCTCAATGAGCTCCTGGAAACACTTTCTGGGGAAATAGTTGTGAAAATTCATAGTGATATCTAGAGTTTATCAGCTTCTTTTTTTCCCTAAAAATATTCTCATAAAAAAAAATATCACCTGCAGAGATATCCATGAAGGCTGTATAGGAGGGATTGCAAAGGCTGCCCAGAGGAAAATGTTGGTTTTATTCAGGTAAGCAGATAAATGATGTTTTTAGAAGCTGCACACAGGTGGCATTGTGTGTGTGAATTTATATAAATATATATAAATTTCTATATAGAAAAATATTTTTTATAAATATAATATAATATAATATAATATAATATAATATAATATAATATAATATAATATAATATAATATAATATAATATAATATATAATAATGTATACTATAATAATATCTAATATAATATAATATAATATAATATAATATAATATAATATAATATAATATATAAGTATAATCAATTATATATATTATAAATACATATTAATATGATAACAATAGAAAACATTAATTTTTAATATAGAATATATAATATAATATTAATATAATACACAATATATATTATATTAATATGATATGTGTATATGTGCTCGTGCATTTATATATATACACATACTTGTGTATAACTATAGAGAAACAAAATAAAATGTGCCAATGCCTTCCCTCAAGCCCACTGAGGGTGTTTGTGCCCAAAATGTCCCCATGAAATGACAAGGAAGGGAAGAGCAACCCCACTTGGTGAAGCTGCTGAACACATGGCCACAGAACCAAGAGTTCCTGTGTGTGATCACTGACATGGCAAAGCACCTGGGATTTTTGTGTTGTTTTTTTTGACAGGGTTTCCTCAAAAATCATCATTTGTGCCCCTGAATAGATTGCAAACTCTTGTGAGCCAGGAATCTCTCGAAATTGGCAATACCTGCTGTGATGAGACATGGTTTCAGCCTTGCCTTTGCTGAAATCAGAAGCTGCTGAGATACTGCCCCCCAGTCCTGAGATTTCTGGGGATCCAGGGGAGATATTTGATCCTTTGCAAGGGCTGCTGTAAGGAACATCCAGCAGCCTTCTGCTGCCTGCCTGTGCTGGTGACAAAGGTCTGTGCTGATGAGGAAGGAAATGACCGGATTGCAGCCGCTGTCCACCAGCACATGCACCCCAGGGCTGTGAGATTTGTCACAGGAACGTGCAGGAAACCTGGGGAAGTGTTAACAACACCTTCTGGAAGAGTCTGTGGGAGCCCCCACTGGTAACACCCCACAAACTCTGCTGGCACTGAAGGTTTCCTGAACCCACACTTGTGTCAAAAACCGTGTGCAAATTCCTGGAACACTTCCAGCATCCTGGGCCCTCCGTGGGTACAACAATATCCACAGGGATATGAATAAAGAAGGCATCTTACCTCGGAAATGCACACAAAATAGATCCTTGATAAAAAATAATTTACAGCAGCGATGAAATCACACATAGGCTAAAACCCCATTCCAAAGGCAAATCATCCTCCCCAACTGAAGACCAACCACAGACAAAACTAATAACTAGAAGCAATTTATAAGGAGCTGAAAGCACCATGAGAATAGGGGAATAAAATACGTTTTGACTAGAACAATATAATGTTATTGGCAACACAATGGCATACAAGCCTCTGGAGGTGTCATGCTGTCTTCTTTGATTAAAAGCTTGAAGAGAAGCATGAGTATTAATTTAGAAAAACTGTTTATATCTTCTGTCTCTCTAGAATATTATTAATTGGAGTGTGCAGAATTAGGTCTTCAGAGCTCTTGCAAATTACTGTAAGCAGCGAGTCTTTATGCAGAAGGATAAAGCAAGGATTTCAGAGGCTTTGGGAGAAGTAATTAAGTTCTGTTACTTGCAAGTGTGTTTGTTTACAGGAAGAACTTTCCCCACAGAAGTGGACATAGTTATTTTTCTTTGTTTTCCTAACAAATACTGCCTGAGGGATGACTACCAAGATTAATTAATCTTATTAAATCTAAGGCAGAAAACATCTCACTGCTGTGAGAGGCTTGAAAATCTGAACTAGTCGTCCTGGATCCTCAGGCTCCGTGACTTGGAGCATCAATAGTATCACCCCATCCAAAGGCAGGGGACAGATGAAAAAATGTCATTTGCAACAATTTCTTTCCTTCAGCTGCCTAAAGAGATAAATCCCACTTTTAAATGTGTGCAGGTAAGACAGGAACACCTCTCTGATCTTTCCTTTAGTGACAGCAGGGGATCCATGAGGAGCTTTATTCCTGGGTATTTGGTGGTGTGGGAATGGAGGAAGTGTTTTACATTTATTCCTCCTTTTAGGATTTTAAATCAACATCCACCATTCCTTTTCTATCTTTTTCCTTATTTATCTGAAACCATCTTTCACATATCTGGATACTTTTAAGAGATACAAATCTGAGGCTCAAGGACAGAAAGAAAACCTAAAAAATCATTGAGTGGTTTGTACCATGGAGCAGTAATTTGAAAAAAAGAATAGGGGTCATATTGTGACCTGAGCACAATGAAATTATTCCCTAATTTTCACAGCAGTCTCTTCAAGGAGGCTTAAACTCTTAAAGCTCTGCAGGTCAATCAAAGGGATGGTATTTTCCCATGAATAAGGGTTAAAAGACCCCAGATCTGCAGCTGGTGCTGAGCAGAAAGCAGTGGCTGGGAGGATGATGATGAGTGCTCAGCTTCCAGCTACAGCCATTACACTGAGACTGCAGGAGCTCAGGGAGTGCCCATTGCCCAAATCCAATTTTCATAGCAATGTGTTGCTGAGAGTGCAAATTACTGAAAATTTGCCAATCCAGAGGTAATAATCAGAAAAGCCTTTCCAGTAAAAGTGGAAACAGCCTCTCAGTTAGCAGGGCTGCTCCTCCAATAAAGCACAGGTGGAATAAACCGCACATAATTTCAATAAATAAAACAAAACACAAAGCAAACAGCGTTGTAAAAATACTGCTGAGAGGAATTGCATTCTAAAACTGAGCACATGGAAATAAAGTCTTTTGGAATGCTTACACTCCATCTGAGTTAGAAGCAAAATAAACCTTCATGTGCAGTCAAAGACTGATGGATTTCTTGGTGTGAGGAAAGTCAAATCCTTGAGTATTACCAGTAGAAAGGTGGGAATGCAGCATCCTAGCAAAGCCTGAGGTTTGTTTGCTAAAGTGACTTTTCCCCACCTAATTATTCCACTGCCCCTCACATATGACATATTTACCTGCCTTCTTTTCCAGCAGATTTGCTCCCCTATTTCTCCCTGTTTAGCCCCACAGGAGCTGGTGTGGCTGCTCAGGTCCCAGGTCTCTGAGACATCCCACGTGGAAAGGCTTTGCTGCTGGTGTGTCCTGGGACCCCTCTGTGGGTGCATCTGTGGCACCAGCCTCAGGGGGAGATCTCCAGAGGTCAGAAACCTTGGCACTAATTCGTGATTTCCCTTCTAAACGTGGTAATCCAGTGTCTGAGCTCCCTGGGATGTGTGTCTGTGAATCCCTGCTCATGGCTTTACCCCACAAACTTCAATTATTTCCTTTGATTTAGACAGTTAAATATAGATGCAAAGTTTGATAATTACATTCCAACTGGGAGATGGGCTATGAACAAACCTGACAGCATCACCACACTGCTGGATATTCAGCTTCAACACTGTAATGGATTTAAAAATTTACCCCACAGCAGGGAGCATTTTCTGGCACCACCTGGAAGCCAAGCAAGTCTCCTGGCCCCAACCCAAGTCTTACTGATAAAAAATCAAATATTGTGAAAGATAAACTCGTTAAAATTATTATTAAACCCAGGGGATGCACAAGGAAAACCACAAATCTGATGTGATTCAAACCTATAGATGTGAGTGAATGCTTCCACTTTGGCACGTGCCAATTTCTTTGGCCAGTTTGGGTGGGGATTTCAGAAAAGAGGAGTTGTTTCCATGTGAATGTTCCAGCACTGAGCCAGCCTGGCTTTGCCTGGCATGGCACTAGACTGAGTTGTTGTTAGGCATCATATCTGCTCTAAAGGAGAGATTGTTTGGAAAACTATATTTGGGAATCAAGGGGCTCGATGGAAAATGAAGTCTTATTTCTGTCAGCGAAGTTTGATTGCTGAGAGTCGATTTGGTGCCTTATGAAACAGGAAAAATACTTTCTGCCTCAGGAAATATGCATGTTAACTGGATATTACTTTGAATATTTTAATATTCTGGCTGACACATCTGTTCCAAGGAGGCACAAACTTCTCTTTCATATGGCAGTTGATAATCTGGCAGCTGATGGGGGAGGACTGATGAAGATTGTTTCGAAACACGATTTAAACGGCACCCTGGGATTTATAAACTTTAATTAGTCCCAGTTCAAATGCTTTTGTTGCTGATGCCTGGCCAGGGCTTGTGCAGTGGTCCTGGGCTTGGGGGTGGGGGGCACTGGGTGCTTTTTTTGACCTGTGCTCAGGGGAAATCAAACCTCTGCCAGCCCCAGCAGCGCACACGTGCTGCCACCAGATCCACACAGATGGGATTGTCTGCCATCCCTTCAGCGTTTCTTTTGACCATGCCCCAGAAAGAGAATCTAGTTCACTTCCTCCAGGCTACTCAGAGCTAACTGGGATGGAAAAGAGTAAGCAAATAACGTGGAAAAGAGCCAGGGGAGGGAAGGAGGGCTGGCATCCCCAGGAAGCTGAGAGCCCTGCCAGGGAGGATTTCCTGGAGCTGCTGGAGCACAGGGCGGCCAGCTGAGCCTGGGAAATGCACTTTTGCTGATGAATAAATATTGTGCCTGTCATTTGGAGAGGTAATTCTTCCCAGGGAATGCTCCCTTCTCAGAGACAGGCACTGGAATGTTGTTAAAGCCCTGCTGACCAGGGAGGGAGTCCCAGGGCTGCTTCCTCCCATCCCCAGTCCATTGGGGAGATGAGATTCCAGTGTCTCTCCAGCTGGGAATCCTCTGCCCTGTGCATCATTCAACCTTCCTGCTGCACTTTGAATCACTCCATCAGACTTCTATTATTAGCAACATCTGATCAGAGCAAATGGAGCACATCCTTTTAGGGGGGATTCTTTCTGCCCTTAATCTGTTGGTTTATTTATTTGTGAATGCTCTGGCTGAAGGAGCTTATTAAATAATAATAATAATGATGCTGGGATACAATCCTGAAACAGCTGGCATAGTGTGTTCTTAAAAACCTGACAGCATCACCACACTGCTGGATATTCAGCTTCTGCACTGTAATGGATTTAAAAGAAAACAAAACAATAAACAAAACAAAAAGCAAAACAGAACAAATAACAAAAAGCCCCTCAACAAACAAACAAAAAACCCCCCAAAAAACCAACCAAAAAAAATAAAATAAAAAAAGAACCCCAAAAACCAACCAACCAAACAAACAAAAAAATCCCCATGTGTGCTTTTAGATGGGCTTTATTCCCAGTTTGGTGAGTTTCACTTTCTCCTTCAGAATTTTGCTTCTGATCTTGTTCAGCAGGGCAGACCTGACTTGATTGCTGCACAAGGGAATTAACACTGGATTTCTGTGGCCTCCTCAGACAGAGGGGAAGGTGAAGGGGGCTCTAAGGGATCGTGTGTGAGGACAAGAGAAGTTGCAGCATGAGAAGCATCCATGAGCACAGAGATCTGTCCCTCCCCTGGCTGGGGGACTTGTGCAGCTTCACTGCTGCTGCTGCTGCTTCCAGAGTTATCCAGGGGGCTGGCATTGCCTTGGTAACTCAGCAAGAGTCTTCTCCCTGCAAAAATTACCACTTTTTTTTTTTTTTTTTTAAACTATGGGAGCAATTTGTATGCCCAAACTAAGTGCTTGTGCTATTTCAGTCCTTCCAAGCTGTCTCTGCTGCCACCTGAGCTGCCCCTCCACATCCCAAAGGAGGTCTCAGTCCCCCTCAGGGGTGAGAATGGCACCAGGTGCCTAAATTTGAGCCATTAAATATCATCTGGCAGCCCTTTTTGCACACAGAATTTGATGGGATTGAGTGAAAGCACGAGAGAAAAATAAGCTAAGCAAGACTGAGCCTTTTTTAGGATAGGCATGGAAGTCAGCAGCTTTCAGCAGTCTGGGGTAAGGGCCAATTTCCTGGGGTGTCCCCTGCAATTAGGAGGCTTTTTCCTTGCTCTGGAGCTCTGGCAGGCAGCTGAGATGAGAGATCCTCAGGTTTGAGGGATTTCCTGCTGATTATGGCTTTTCCCCTGTGCTTTGTATGACAGCTCAGGCCTCCAAATACTTTCCTTTACAATCTCAGTGATAATAACAACTTTCCCCAGCTGAAACAGAGGTGGGGGAGAATCAGGGCAAGGAGATGCTGCCTTCACCATTAAAGCCCTTTGCTTTCCCTGAACCTCTTGCAGGCTCTTTCAGGGGCTGGCTTGTGAAACCTGTGCTCAGATAACACTCTGTCCCTGCCCATCCCAAAGTGGGCTCTGCAGGGAATGAAACTCTTGGTCGCCTCTGGCATTTTCCCAGCGGCTTCTCCGGATTCCTGCAGGATTCAGAGCTGTCACAGCTCCCACTGCAACGGCACCAACCCCAAATCACACACCTTGCAAGAGTAAAAGATCCATCACCTCTTTCTGTGCTGAGGCTGGGTTTTTTATTGGAGCTGCAGCAGAATCAGACATCCTAAATCCTCTGCATTTCAGTGGGATTTGTGCGTCTGATTCCCCTCTGACAGGCTTCCCCTCTGCTCCTGCTGCAGCCAGCTCTAAGCCTTTCATCTATTTTGGCTATTAGCACCATTTCCCATTAAATCTGGTCCTGCATCAAGCTCCTGACACATAGCAGTGTTGTAATGCTTCATAACTTCACATTTACCTTATTACATTTTCAAACAAGATAAAATGATTCACTCTTTTGGCAATCTCCCCCCTTTTGTGGCACATAAATTATTATAGAAGTCTTTAAAAATGGAGTGTGTCTGTTTAAAATATGTTTCTAAGTGAGGAGGATGTATGAACAAAATAAGCTTTGTGCAGAAATGTTTAACCTGGTAGATTTGAGGCAACACTGATCAGAGCTTACTAATACACCTCTCAAAATCTCCCCCACATCACCTCACCTGGCTGGCTGCAGGTGGTTTTGCCCTCACAGAGAATGAACAGAATTTTGGGGTTATTGCCTGATTATATCCTTCCTTTGGCTCTGGGCTGGTTTCCTGCCTGTGCACTTGGCCTGGGTTTGGGTTTGGGGCGCAGATCCCCCCGTGCTGCTGTGTGACCTGGGCACAGGGGCTGCACCCTCACGGAGTTATCGTGGGACAATGGAATCACAGCACAGTGAGAGCTGCTCTCATGGCCCTGCTGGGATATTATCTGGATTTCACAATCAAACAAGCCTGACAGAGTTGATCTTGCACACTGAAGTTTGGGACTCGCCACAAAGATGAGCAGCAAATCACGGCCTACTTCTCCTTTTATCCCCTGGAGGTATTCTTAAGGACCAAGGACAAGAAGTGAGGGCTTTGTGAGCCACCTCTCCCTTCTGAGGCCAAAAAGGAGCTTTTCCATCCTGTGTGTGAGTGGATGAGCCTGGCACACAGTTTCACAGGATTGGATCCTACCATGGAATCACAGAGTGATTTATGTTGGAAGGAACCTTAAAGATCATCAATTTCCAGCCCCCTTTCCTCTAGATTTCTCCATTTTTGTACCCTCTTTCCTTAACCAAGGTGTAGCACAAGAGCATGGAGCTAATAAACACCAGTGGGATGAGTCTGGGAGGGGAGAAATGCCTGTTCCATATCTCTGTAGGCATCTCATTCCAGCTGCTGGGACTGGCACGGCTCCCCTCAGTCCCCCACAGGGCTGGGGGCCAGGTTTGCCCCAGGGAGGGTCCTGGGGAAGGGGCTTGAGCTCGCCCAGGGTCAGACACGGAGACATCAGCACTTCTCACCCATCCTGATCTGAGGCTCCGTGCTTGCAGAGCTGGCTCTTCTAGCAAACCTTCAAAAGATGGCACAAGCAAAGTGGGCTGTGAGGTTTGCCCACAGCCCTGCTCTCATTAGCAATTAACACTCCTCTCTCCTGGAGAAGAGTTAACGATTCCTTCGAAGGGGTTGACATTTTCCCGTCTGCAGAAGTCGCTCCCTGTAGGCAGAATGCCACAAGCTGTTAGATTTCCTCCCTAAAGTGACTTGTTGCTGAGAGAGCAACCAGGGAAACAGGCAGCCAAGAGGTTCACCACTCACAATTACCACATCTCCATTTCTATATCCAAATCCATCTGGATCAATCCTGATCTCTCTGCATTGCTCTATCCCCAGTCGTCCCACGACAGCCACCCCTCCTGCACTGCACGTGTCTTCAGCCAAAAGTGGCAACTCATAAATAAAAAAGGGATTTCTACCCACTACATCCTATATTCATACTGCATACATGGGATTTATTTAGCTTGTAGGGAGTGATTTTATTTGATGGCACAAAATACCTGTGCTACAGGAGCTGAGTGGAGCAGAGTGCTTCCCTAACACCTTCCCACTTCTTGGAGATACCCTGCAGGCAGCTCCTGAGTTCCTGACCTCAAGACTATTTCAGACACATGCTTTAAAAGTGACATGGCCAGAGTTTTGCATGTTTCACACTGTGGTAAAAGGTCAAAATCAGATTTTGCTCTCCTGAGAGTGCAGTGATGCCAGAGGATCCAAGGGAATCAGAGAATTTTGGGATATCCAGGGTTGGGAGGGACCCACAAGGATCATCCAGCTCCTGGCCCTGCACAGGACACCCCGAGAACCCCACTGTGCTCCCTGCCATGGGAAAGGCAAGGAGCTGATGTGCAGCAGCAATCCTTCCTCTGGGCAGCATCCTCCAGGGAGCAGCCAATTTATCAATGCCTGCTGCTTGCTGCCCAAACTTTCACCAGCTGGAAAACCCAGCACATCCCCAGGAGATGGAAAGAGAGCCCAGCAGCAGTGATTTGTGGGGTTTGGGCAGTTTGATGCTTCCCTCCTGGGCACCACCACTGCTCAGGGTGGCAGCAGTACCCCCCGAGGCTGTGATGGGTCAGGGACATCCGTGCCTGGAGGCTGGTGCAATGTCTGAGCTCATCTCTTCATCTTTTCCAGGGAATCCTGCAATTATGAATTCTTCTGCATTGGTATTCTGAGAAAATTCTGGTTTTACTGGGAAATGCTGCATTCCTGGAGACTTTGAGAAATGGCACATTTGTGGCTCATTTAATCTGCATATT
Source organism: Cyanistes caeruleus (assembly GCF_971803275.1). Classification (NCBI taxonomy): domain Eukaryota; kingdom Metazoa; phylum Chordata; class Aves; order Passeriformes; family Paridae; genus Cyanistes; species Cyanistes caeruleus. Next base: position 3,925,978 of record NC_141708.1, on the reverse strand, counting down.
TGTATTTGGTGTAATATTACATTAGGTCAGCTGTTATTATCATTCCAGATATTCATTGATTTCCGTGTCTGTATCCAGCTGCTTTGCCCCATTTGATGTTACACCAGCAGCTTTTCCTTCTTTATTTTTAATCTTTCCTCCTTAGAACATTTTAAAGAACTGTAAAACCCCCATAATATGGAAGATAAGGTAGTTTTCAAGTATAGCAGACCACAATCCAATCTTTCAATTAATTTTATTTAAATTCATTTTATAACCAGGGAGCAAAAGCTTATTGCTCTTTAGAACATGATTCTGAATTTGTCTGGATTTCTTGGTACAGACATTCATCCAGTTACATTTATTTAATGTGCTAAATGACCTTTTAAAAGTGCTTTTTCATGTCATGTAGAATATCAGCAACACATTTTAGAACAGCAACAATTCAAGTTCTTTTTCTTTCTTACTTTTGCTGTAAATCAAAAAACGAAACAAGCTTACAGTATTTTTTCCTAACAGTTCTTTGGATCAACTACAATATAGTTCTTTAAAAAAAAAATAAGATATAACTACATTCAGTTCTTCCAGCCCATCTCAGGTGTTAGAAGAAATAAGAGACTGTGAATTAATCTTTAATTTCACTTATTTGCCTAAAATTTTCATGTTCAGAGCTGAAGGGACCTATTAGTCCTATTCTCCTGCAATTTGCTTCTAGAGCTGAAAAATACCTGGAGAGTATGGACAGAACCCCAGGGGTGTTTAAGATGAGATATACTGGATGGAAAAGCTTTAACAGAATAATCTTTCAGAATACTAATTGGTTGGTAACACTGACAATTAGTTGCTTCAACTGTTTTATTTCCTTCAATTTAGACAGTTAAATATAGATGCAAAATTTGATAATTACATTCCAATTGGGAGATGGGTTATAAACAAATAAGATACAGTGTCTAAATTGATTAGCAAATCTGCATAAAGCTTTCTTTAAATGCAAGATGTATTTTTCATTACTGTGTAATTATTCATTAAACACCAGCTGTTAAAATTCAAGTTAATGAAAAATGAAAAAGTGTAGGATAACAAGCAAAGTCAACTCATTTCAAAAGAATTTTCTTGAAAGGGTTCTGTGGAAATAAACACGTTTGATTTGAGCCACTGAAACTTGTCACACAAATCCAAGGAGGAGAGGATAATGTTTGCTGAGGATTTCATTGTGAAAACAAAAACATTCCCATTTCCAAATGCCATTTTTGTGTTGGTTTTTGAGAATCAAACATAACATTTTACCCCAAGTCTCCTAGAGCACAGTGATATTTAAGCTCTTAGGAAACTTATGGGAAAGCAAAACTCGCCACTTCTTTTCTGTCTGAAATATTTCCCAGATTTTCACTGTCAATTTCTTCTCATTCTAATTTAAACATGAACTTAATTGCGTTCAGCACATGGGACTGCTTCCATATGGAATGAGACCACGGCGAGGTTTGACAGAGCTCAGCACTGCTGCCATTTGGAATCCTCTCATGAACTGAACAGGCAGGAAAATGCAATGGCACAGAGGAATTCTTCTGTGTGGAGCTGAGCACTCCTTAAATAGCAGGAGCCTTTACGTAAGGACATGTGTGCTCTTCAGCTGCCGTGGGGGAGCTGCAGCTGGCCCATGGAAAGCTCCTGGCTCTGGTTGTTCAGCAGAATTGCAGGAGCACTGGGAAAGATTTGGGTCTCCTGCTCCTCAGACACCTCCCTGCAGCTGATCTGGCATCTGTGTCAACCTGTGCTACTTGATTCAGGAGAGGCAGGAGCTTGGGACACAGAGAAATAAAGTTATAGAAGGGTTTGGGTGGGAAGGGAGCTTAAAGCCACCAGTACCACCCCTGCCATGGCAGGGACACCTTCCCCTGTCCCAGCTGCTCCAGCCCCATCCAACCCAGCCTTGGGCACTGCCAGGGATCCAGGGGCAGCCACAGCTGCTCTGAGCACCTGTGCCAGGGCCTGCCCACCTTCACTGTAAAAAACATCTTCCTTAAATCTGATCTAACCTGATCTTCCTTCAGTTCCAAACCATCCTTGTCCCACCGCAGCAGGACCTGCTAAAATGTTTGTCCCTGGTTTGTCAAACTGAAAAGTCTGACACAGCTCATCCAGCTGCATTTTTCAGCCTCTGTCAGCTAAGCAGCAAGGGCTGTCATACATAAACATTTTTTTTCAGAAATCTGATATTATTCCCTGCTGTCAATTAGGTTTAACATAAGCAGGTTTTTTTTTCCCCCAGCTCTTTTTCCTTGGTGGAAAAGCCTGTTGTTTTTCTGCCTAAGTCCAGCTGAGAAGTCAGCAAACACAGTGATTTGCAGAATGGCAAGTTGAAGGCAGCATGGATACAGCAAAAAAAAAAAAAAAAAAATTTGATTTAACTTTTTAAATGGAAGCATTTAAAAAATCCCAGTCTGGATGGGCCCAAGTCAAAGCGTGTAATTTGGATTTGTTAAACGAAATCACAACTCTGGGTTGCGCTCTGGTCTGACATGGGATGCCCACAACATCTGAATGTTGTTTCCCTGGATTCATGATTCACGGACACCCAGCTGATATCACTGAGGCTCTTCAATTCTAGGACATAAACCACACTGAAAATGGGTTTTTGGATGTTCTGGCAGCTGTAAGGAAAGGGCAGAGCAGCAGGAGGGAGGTGAATGTCTTTGGGCTGCTGATAAGAGCAGAGAGAGGTTTCTAAACCCGTCTGCAGGCTAAGCCTGCATTACACTGGAGATGATGTTTGGGACTTCTACCCTATTTTGAATCATTTGTCATGGCTTTCTAATCCTGTTTTATTCCTCAGAGCTGGAAAATTTTCCTTGCATGTCTGCATTGCACAAACCACTTGGGTGTGTATCAGCCCTTATCCGAAATGCTCTTTGAAATTCCACTGTCATTGAATTCTAATGGCAGGAGATGCCTACGCAGTTTATTAAATATTGAGTGATTACCTTGGCTACAGAGGATTTATTTCCAGGCTGATAATATTCTGATAAGTATGCTGAATATGTATGATTAACTAGCTAAATTGGCTCTAAAGATTGTAACATATCTTACACTACAAGCTTTTTATTTCACTTAAAGTCATGACTAGAACAAGGGCCACATAAATGTAAAAATCTATCTGTTAAAGAAATCATGCTGTTGAGGAAGTTTGTTCGTGTTTATGAGCAGAAATTAATTTCTTAAGAATTACAGTGCCAAGAAATCTGACTGCATATAATTCTGCCTGTTGGGGCAATAAATAAAATGAAAGCAGGAGAACACAACTACTCCTTTTCTGAAATGTGACATAGTTCACAGAAAGGATTAATGTGCTTTTCTTTGGACATTTCTTAGGAATAAGAGGTCAAAATTATTAAAAGGGGTCTCAGCCTGGCCTTTAAATTTAGATTGGTGTTACTTTCCTATCCCTGAATGCATTTACTCAGCTAAGCCAGAGAGCATCTAGCTGAATTCCATTTTTCCAGGGTGAATTCCATGGTGATCAGGGTGTTTTATGACACCTTGCACAGGGCTGACCACGGTCACAGGACACTCCTTGGAGCAGCGGACAAGGACCCAGTCTGAGACAAGAACTCATCATTTTCCCCTGAAGAATGAAAAGAGGGAGGGATTGTCACAGGCACACACTGAAGATTTTCAATTATCAACAGCTAATGTAAAAAATTGATTGGAGAAAACCCTTTAGGCTGGCAGCTGACCAAGATGTGTTGGGAGAGGGTGAAGCCTTTAAATCAGGCACTTACAGGGCTGGGTTCTCACTCATCCTTCAATCCCATCAAGAGAAAATGTGTTGGTTTATCTGCTTTAAGGTGACAGATCATACAAACCTCAATGTCCTGAGTGATTGACTGCAAACTGACAGATGGGTTTATTTTTTCATTTTATATGGTAAAAATATATTAAATATTTGAGTTTCTTTACTTGATTTGTGGTCTACCACTTCGAGAAATACTCACTCTTTCCCAATTAATGCAGGAAGGCAATTAAAGCCAATTATTTTTGCCTGTTTGGGAAGTTTTCCCCCATTTGCTGAAAAGCTTAACAAGGGTTGATTAAAAGCCCTCAAATTCTTCTCACTGATCTTTATCTAAGTCTTTGCTCCAGCAAGCTCGGGGCCAGGCCTTAAACACTGTGTGTTATAGGGATGGATGTCTGTGGTAGTTTAGTGTTGGTTAAAATTATAAGTGTACTTATTTATTTTTTTGGTTTTAGATATAGATTAGGAAAATGGTAAAATAGGCTTAAAATTTAAAAGGTATAAAGAAAACTTTACTAATAGGACTAAAAGAATAAGAAGTATTAGAATCAAAATTTTAGAACACATGAATTTTGAGACAGCACAATGTCTAAATCAAATAATGAGCAGAGGATAGAAGTGACATGAATGAGAAATAATCCTGATTCCAGCATAAAGAATGACCTAAAATATTGAAATGCAGGAGATTTGTGTCTTGACAACTCCTGCCCATGCTACAAATAAAAGCAAGACACATAAGTAATAGCCTTTTCTATTTAATCTTGCCAGAATTGCTCAAGAAATATCTTTTGGGGGATTAACTGTTCCTGGACACTTTCTTCAGTGTTTCAGCTCATAAAGCCTTTTTCTTTGTCATGTCTTTCTTACCTATGAGATTTTTTTTCTTTAGACAAAAAGCAACCTTAACCCAGAAAGAGCAGCTTTTCAGATCCTATTAGAAAAGACCACATTTTGCTTGTGCCTTTTATGCTGCTGTATTGAGGAAAGAAACAAATGCTGCCACACTCATCTGGGAATGAAATGCTGAGGGCTAACAGAGGCAGCCAACTCAGGAGGAGCAGTTTTAGAGGAAACAGAACAAGGATATTGTTATTTAAAAAAAAAAAAAAAAATTCCAATGAAGCTCTCTCCATATAAAATCAGTAAATCACCAAAGGAGAAATTAGTGATGTTTTAAAGCAGTTTCCTCTGGCAGAAAGAGCAGCAGATAAACAGGGTGGCTGCAATCAGGAGAGTGCCCAAATAATCCAAGGATAGAGTTGGGTCATATTTTGGTGGGATGGCTGGAAGTCTGAGCAGGACATTGTTTTTTTAAGGATTATCACAATTCCCAGTTCCCACTTTTCCACACCCACCTGTACCTACAGGTGCTCACACCAACCCAGTCCTGTTTAGAACCCATGCTCCTTTGATACCCATACAGGCAAAATCCTTCTCTTAATTTGTCTTGGAGCTGATATGATACCCCTGAACCAGGCAATGAAAATATATATTCTGTGTTATTCTCCAAATCAAATTATCAGAAAATCCCTCCTTGGCTCTCTACATGTCAAGTATAGCATCCTACAGTGGGACAATTAAAAACTTAAGGAAATGAGACGAAGCATTTTGCTACCAGAATCCCTTAAAACAGATAAAGTTCAGTTTGGATAAAGCATTGCCTCTTGGAATTTTTATTGCAGGTCCTGTGCTGTTTCTCATCCCCACTATAATGCAGCTTTTCTGGTGAAAGTCATCCAACACAGTGCTTAATAAAGTTAAATATTAAATAAAAATTAAATAAAATTTAAATAAATGTAAATATTTTAAAAATAAATACATAAATAAGAATTAAAAAAATATTAAATAAAAATTAATAAATCCTGTCCTTTGGTGGATAAAGGTAATATCCTGGAACATTCATGGATTTATCTGTATTTCTGTCTATCTGTAGTAATTTTCCAAGAACAATTACAGCAGCCAAGGTTATTCTCTTGCTCAGGAAAAGGAGAGGTGTGAGAAGGAGCAAGATTATAAATCCAGTTTTCCTGTTATCAGCTCAGGGATGGAGAACAGAGGAGTTTTTTACCTCCTTCCTCATTGTGGGATCTCTGTGGATGACAGGGAGCAAGTTAAGGCTGTAAAGAGCCTCCAGTCTAGGATGGGAAAAGGATTTCAGCAGTTACAGCCCCTACACCTCCCAGCATCTGAGCAAAACATAGTTAAATACTCAGGATCACCATCCACACCAGGGAATTTACACACTGCTCCCCCCCTGTGCCACCACAGCTCAGACTATTTTATGAAATGCTGAAAAACCCCACAATTTGGCTCAAATTTGTTGTGGGTTAAACCCTCCCGGGGTGGCAGCGAGGCAAAATGGCTTTTGAGGAACATACATGTGGAACACAGAGCATTTCTCTGAGCCTCTGTCAGTGCAGGTTTGTGTTCACAGCACCATAAACCTGTGCCATCACTTCCATTACAGGCAAATATTCTCAGTGATGCATGTCTTGTCAGAAAAAATCATCCTAAAGCTGGGCTTTGGCAGTGCAGGCCTCATCCTGTGAGGCTTCCAAAGGAAAAAAAAAGCAAAATCACAAAGCATACTTTGAAATAGAAATATTGTTTTTAGCTAATTCCTGACTCAGTGGATAAATATGAGCTTTTATCTTGCTTTGGAAAGTCTGGGAATACTTGGGTATTCCCAAAAAACCAGCCTGGGAGCCCTGGGTGTCCCTGCTGCAAAGGGAGATTGGTGTCTCTGGAATTGCACTTTATTAGACCAAGCAAGCTCTTTGTTGATAAAGCCCCCAGATTTGTTTCAGTATTGCTTTCTCATCTCCTCCAGCTGCAACAAACCAACAAATCTTTTTAAGGCAGGTTTAACTTGTCCCTAAAATGGGCAAATTCTTACAAGAATTCTTTCTGGAAATCATTCCGAAGACTACACAAAAATCATGGGCAGAAATCATCCGGGTTTTGAAATCCGAATATTTGGATTTTCTGCCCTTTCAATCCTGTTGCCACCTCCATGTAACACAGAGGGAAGGAGATGACCTTTAAAGGTCCCTTCCAACCCAAACCATTCTGTGATCCCATGATCTGAAAGGGCTCATTACCCTGCCAGGGTGTGTTAGAGGATTTCCTGAGGGGCAGACATGCAGTTCCTACTAATTGGATTGAACTTTTTGTTCTGTCTGTGTGCTCTCCAATATCACTCATCGAAATGCTCTTCCCCTCCCTTGAAGTCAGCACCAAAGGCAGATTGGCAGATGTTAAACAGCTCTGATGGGGGGGAAATGAAGGAAAGTAGCAGAGGTTTGAGTTTTGGTTGCTTCCCTCCATTACCAGGGAAGAAATCTCAGAAGGTTTGCAAGAAAGATTAGAAGAAAATAAATTCAAAATCCAGTGTGACCTTACACAGCTGGAATCAAAAAAAGGGGAGAAGCCAATATCCAGAATGGAGGAATGGTGATAGCTGGAAATCCAAGGCAACAGCACCATTTGCAAATGAGGAAATATTGCAGAGTTTTGCATTAAGATAACCTCAATTTCTCTGCACTTAAAGCCATTTTTGAAGTCATGGTTTCTATTTCAGTGTGCCTGGAAGTAAAAAGAAGCTCCAACATCATCTGGCATCATCTGGCTTAGGGACATTTCCTGTGTCTCCAGATGTAGGGGATGCTCCTCCTGCATTGCTTCCTCACCTCCCAGGCCCAGAGGATGAGGAGGAATATCTCCTTGAAGCTGATTGAATTACACTGATTTCAGACAGAAATTTTAAAAAAAACCTTTTTTTTAGTGATAATTAACATTTTTTTCTTTAACATGAGAGAAAAAGATCAGTGTTTTGTAAGGAAAGCAAATCCACATTTGTAGCTTTCTGTCCAAATCTTTAAGGGGTTTGGCTTTCACACAAATAAAAAAGTGGGGACTTCAGAGTTAATTTAATAAAACCAAAACTTGTGATGAAGAGCAGGAGATCCTCAGCACTGGGAAAAGAAATCAGTCAGCACCTCCTTTAATTTTTCCCTCTTTACAGCTACCAGATCAATGAGGCACTCAGGACTGCAGAGGAAATTCTTAACATGAGCACTGTTAAAGCATTTTCATCTCCAGAGCTTGCCAAGAAAACACAGGTGCTCCTGGAGCCCCAAGTAATAAAAATCTGGGCTCCTGGGTCTGGCTGACAGGTATTCCTGACAAAAGGAAGTCATCTTTCAGCGTGGGAGATAATTGCAGGTGATGTTTATTATGCCTTGGCTTGATAAAAATCAAAGAGTGATTAAGGACATAGAAACTTCACCACTTTCTTCTTTTCTGCCTTGTAATTAGGTTTTGTGGCTAGAATCTCAGCTATCGGGTGAAATTTAATATAAGAAAAGTAAAAAAAAAAAAAAAGTTCTAGAATATTATGATATAAAGGATATAACAGCTCATTCAAAGTCTCTGTCCTCACTTGCTCCTTCCACAAAATCTTATATCTTCCTGTGTGTTTGCTTTTTTCTCATGATTTCTATGAACCTTTATCAGAAGTGGATTTTTAAAAGACAAATGGATTAACCAGTAGACATGGAAACAGTCTACATGTGTGTGGATTCAATCAACTTTTTCCATGGGAAAAACTCACTTGAGGCAGGTCAGGAGTCCTTGGTAAAAATAAATTGGAGGTATCCCTGTTCATTTACAGCTAATAAATGCACAGGACTGCTGTGAACTGGGTACTTTTCCAAATTTTTCCATCAGGAGCTCGATGAGCTTGGGCACCAGGCTGGTTCTGTCTCTGAGTTTTCTCTCACTCCAGGGTTATTTTAAACATTTACTGCATTAAAAAAAAAAAATATTAAAGGAGATGGCAAGGCAGAGTTAGAGCTGACTGAAAGGCAGTGACTCTTTTAGAGGTGTTTTATCCCTGTGTTCTACACTAGCAGGGAGATGAGGGATGTTCCTTGAACACAAACACTGCAGCAGTGCATTTGGCAATGGATGAAACTCCTGAAACCAGACCTCAGAACTCTTTGGGTTGAGCTAAGTGAAAAAAAAAAAATATCAACCCTTGTGGAATTTAACATAACTGTCCAATTTTGCATTTGTATTTTTTTATGTGCTCTGCTCCAGGCCCAAGGAGAGCCATCACACATTACCTGGCATAAAATAAATGTCATGTTTGCTGTAGAAAGCAACTGGCGGGGCTACAAATGGGATATCTCAGAGCTAAAGTCTTGTTTGGTGTCCATAAAGGATCTCAGGATTTTCTCTTCCAGTTATTGTTCTCAGCGAAGTGACACAAGAAGAAAAGGTGTTTCCAAAGAGCAGCCACTTATCCACCTGCCTGGATTCCAAGGAAATGCCAGTACAGCTGCATTTCTGGTGGTTCCCAGAGTCAACCTCAGAACCTGCTGGTTATGGCTGATGGATTGCTCTGCATTAACACAGAAACCAAGAGTGGTGAGCATTCCCCTCCTTCTCCCTTCCATTTATTCACAGGAGCTGGGGCTGCCCCTGGATCCCTGGAAGTGCCCAGGGCCAGGTTGGATGGGGCTTGGAGCAGCCTGGGATGGTGGAAGTTGTCCCTGCCATGGCAGGAATGAGAAGATCTTTAAGGTGCCTTCCAGCCCAAATCATTCTATGATTCTATTTTGCTTGTGAAATATTGACTGAGATTTACAGGTCCTAACTAAAACCCTTTTACACTAATAACATTTTAAAATGAAAAAGCCAAACTGATGGCAAGGGCAGGCCACACCTCATTAATAGTGCTTCACATACTATGGCCTGGAAATAATTTATGTATTTTTAAAAGGCTGCTGAGTTTATTGAAGGGATTGCATAATTCCTTCATTACCATGGTAAGCCAGTTAAATCAATAATAAAAATTAGAATTTCAAAGTTCTTAAACCTACTGGACTTGTAGAAAAGCTGCCAGTGAAAAAAGCCTTATAAAATCTTGTCAATATATCAGAGGTCCAAGGGAATTACAACCCCAAAAGAGCTGTTACAGGGACATAACTTAAGCCTTTAATAGACTGCTTTGCCATGAGGTTTTTAGCCTCTGAGAGAATGAACTGGATGTCTCCTTCCCTGAGCTAGAATAACATTAATGAGCTTTCCAGTATATTTAAGTTAGTTGTACAGAATTTGCAGGTGACACACAAGGAGTTAAGCCCTCAAGTGCAAAATCCCAGCAGAGTAAGGGAGGTGAAGCAAAACCAAGCTCTGCAAAAAATATGTATACTCATGGAAATTCAATGTATTTTTGAACCCAAACTCTTCTGCCCAGCCTGCGGCGAAGATCCAAATATCCTTCGTTAATAAAACAGACACATTTGGTTAGATCATCCCCATATGTATCATAACCTCCTCCCCTGCAGAACTTATTAGAAAGAGCAGAAATGCTACTCTGCTCAGTTTAAAAAAAACCAAAAACCTGAACAAACCAAACCCCAAACCAAGCAAGATGCAAAAATCAAATATTGCAATCACAAGATAACAGGATTAATAATGGACATGAATACAACAAGACAAGAATATCCACATAAAATTGCTATAGTAGAGGAAATTATGAAAGATAAAATACTTAGCTAATTGCTAAATGGAAGTTTACAGGGGTGAATGCTCATGTATGACTTTTTATATAGAAGCAGGCACTGACATCTACGTATCATTTTGAAAGCCTTCTGTTCAAGCCTCTATTTTCATCTTTGCTGAGTGAGAAGGAGCCAGCCCAGTTTAAAACAAGAGGAAATTGAAATACCACACATCTAAAAAGAGCAAGTGTGACAAAAGTGATTTCTGCTCTGACATTTTGAAGGAGTACAGGGTAAAGCGAACAAGTTCTATCTAGAGCAGTGTAGATGTGACAGGTGCCACTTATATCACTTATATAGGACCAATATAAAATGTAACATCTAGCAAATTCATCTGCCTTTCCTCCTAAAAATTTGGGAATTAATTTGTTTTACCTGTCTTCAGACAGCCAAGAATATTTGGGGTCTTTAAATTAGTAACTGTCTTCCTTCTTCCTCTGCATTTCAAATATCCAGCGCATTGCGCAGGACAGTTTAAATTCCAGAGTGACAGCACATCATAGATGACATCATAAGAGGTCACCCCGAGGTTAATTCCTTTCCCTGAATAAAAACTTTCCAGTTCCATGCCCTTCCCACTTGGATGCAGGTCCCTAAATCTCCTCAAGACCTTTCCAAGTCCCCTGAAGAAGAACAAACTCCCCAAGGCAAAGCAAAACCCAGGCTTCTATCTCAATTCGCAAGGCAGCTCTGATTGCAAACACAATTCTCTTTCAGCTGCTCCAAAAAAGCATCCTGGAGAGAAAAGGAAATGGGAAACTGGCACAGGGTGCCCAGAGCAGCTGGGGCTGCCCCTGGATCCCTGCGAGTGTCCAAGGCTGGGTTGGATGGGGCTTGGAGCAGCCTGGAATGGTGGAAGGTGTTCCTGCCCATGGCAGGGTGGATCTGGAAGATTTTAAGCTCCCTTCCAATCCAAACCACTCTAATATTCTGTAATATTTCAACAGTTCCTGGCTGAACATCATTCTTCCTAGAAAAGTTTGAAACCGAAAGGTTGGTTGCAACATTATGGACATACTAATTTAATTCCATTTAAATAAGATGGAATTTTGTTTGTTTAATTGGAGTTTTTCAACATCCCTCAAAGATGTTAATTTTCCCATTAGCTACTCATTTATTCATTAGCATTAAGCAAGAGGTGAGGAGTAAAAATAGGTCGAGAAAAAAAAAAAATCAGGAAACCAAACCAGAAGTCTCTTATATCTTTAAAAGCATTAAAATGTAGCTAATTAATTTTTGTTAATAAACATTTCCTGGGGTGAGAAATGGCAGTGCAATTAAAATCTAATGCCCAAGCTCTATTTTGAGGCCTCCTTTTTGTCTTTGAGGTAAACCAAATAAAGCAGGTACATCCACGCACTCCCTCCTTTAAAAGAACGCTGTTCTAACAGAGCTCCATATGAAGATGAAGTGTGACTCAATATCTGCATCACTGATGGTGCTGATAGGGAGTGATTCTAAAATATGAATTGTGAACCAGAGCCCGTGCTGGAATATGTCATTTAACATCCTGCATTTGCCAGAATAACACACAGGGACCAAGTCACTGAGCTTGCTCATCCCCTAATTGGTCCCCAGGAAGGAAGTTCTCACCTGGCTCCAAAGGAGCTCGGGGAAGGAGAGAGCTCTGCCATCCACCTACACACACATCCGCCCACAAACCTCCCTGACTCAAAGCTTCCCATGGCTTTCTGCTCTTCCCAGCTTGATTTGATTTCCTCAGCTGCCCTAAGAGTCCTTAAAAACCCACCCAGCAGGCAGAAGTGCCAGGAGCACCAGCCATGTGCCTGTGGACCTGATGTTTCTTTAATTCCATGAAGCAAAGCAGCAGTGACAGCCCGGGCGTGAATAATTCACCAGGAGGGCTCTGGGGAGCTGTCCTGGCACTCTCAGCTCGAGGTGGAGCAGTGGAGGGTTTCTCTCCCCACATCCCCAGAGTGGTGGCCCATGAGGAACCACCTGGCTGGCCAGGAGCTCCCAGTTAGCCCCAGTGTGCCACACACGGAACCTGCTGGAGAGGAAGGGGCCAGGCAGGAACCCACTGGCTGATGCTGGTTATCCGGGGCTAGGGGGAGCAGGGGCTGAAGTGAATTAATTTTTGGTCAGTGAAGGTGACAGGGGAGGTGTAAAGGTCATCTCTGACACCCCAAAGAGAGACAGACCTGTGGCTTCTGTCTCCATCAAGCAATGCTGCCAAGGGTTTGTGTAGCACTGGATGAAGAGAGGCCAAAGTAAACCCCCTAAAGAGTGCCTAAAGAGATTCCTTGTCTTCCTTGGGCTCCATGGTCTCAGTCTGTCTCTGTGATTCCATCCCAGAATTCCATCCCAGGGTTCCATCCCAGGGTTCCATCCCAGGGTTCCATCCTGGGGAATGGGGAGAGACTGAGCAGTGCTCAGTCACCAGCTGGGGTTAACCCTCGACAGATGCCCAGCAGATTCTTCCCTCCTGATTTGTAGAAAATGAAGCCATTTCATGGGTCCATCGTGCTCCCTTAGGTACACATGGTAAATAAACCCAGAAGTGTTCAGCCAACCCCCTCTGCTGCAGGGATTAGCAACAGGGGAATTAGTTATGTAAATCACTTGGGCCTTCAGAATACAAAATACACACCGAGACTCAGACTACTCACTGAGAGAAACTTCTGCTTCCTCCTGATGCCTACCAAGGTTTTCCCCTTGACTGTAGATTTTCCCCCAGATCTGACCTCCCATATTCCATCACAGCTTCACTGAACTCTCTCCTTCTGCCTCCCATTATTTCTCATCTATCACTTAGGGAGAATCCTCTTTTCCCAACTGTCATCCCTAATCCTTTCTCTCCGGGCATGAATTTCCTCCCCCACTGTTCACCCAGGCTTGACACTGATGCCAGACCCCTGTCACAGCAGGGAATTACTCAGGAGCAGAGCTTTTCAATCCTGGAGGCACCACAGCTCACTGGAGGGATAACAGCATGCTGTGTCAGGAAACCACCCTGATAAATCCATGGCCTCGTGCATTGAAGGCAGGGGAAAAACCTGAATTCCCCAGTCCCTGGGCAGCTGGGGGTCTTACAGGGTTCATTTGAGCCCAGGAGGAGGCTGAGAGTGTGGGAAGAGTCAGGAATCCCCTTGATGCCAAGTGGGAGTGAGATTCCCCTTTACCACCGTCAGAGTTCCTGCCTCTCATACATGTATCACCAGGATTTCCCAGTTTTTCCCCCCTGTTCCTCCTAGCATTATTATTTCCCACATTTTTCTTCAGAGTGGCTCCCAGCACCTCCCTGTGGTCCTGCAGCTGCCTTTGCCTGCTGAGCTTTAGGGGTTAAGCTGTCCCTGAGTGTCCCTTGGACACCCTGCTCAAGCTGCTGATGCCCCCTCAGCAGGGCTGTTGCCTCCAGCCCAAGGAAAAATCTTGCTGAGGTTCTGGTGCTGTGAAGCAGCAGCAAAACCTTCATTTTCTCCCTCATGTACTTAGTCCACCTCTTCCAAGAGGGTAACAACCCCTTGCATTTAAAGAAGGGGTCACCTTTAGGCTTCTCCCATGGGATCACTGAGGTTGGAAAACCCCTCTGAGATCCAGCCATCAACCCAACACCACCACCACGTTCAGCACTGAGCCACCTCCTCAAATGCCACATCCACACCATGTTTGGACACTTCCAGGGATGGTCACTCCACCACTTCACTGACTTTGGCAAAGAGACAGACTGGATTTCTCTCCTCATCCTCCCAGTGTGAGGAGTTGTGTTCTGGGAACCGAGAGCTCTCAGGGCTGAGGGACAGACCTGGGCTCTGCACCCCGAGCTGCTCCTCTCACCACTCTGTAAGCCCTTTAAAGCCTGGCTTTTGAAAACAAAACAAACCAAAACTGAAGTGAAAGAGGCTTTTTCTCCAAGATGCCAGGCTCTGGCAGCGTTCAGGGTGCCAGCTCTGCTCCTGAGCTGCAGTGAGCAGCTGCTGTTCGTGGAGATGCACAGCTCTGCAGGGAAAACTGCCCGGGCATCCAGCTCTCCTACACGTGCAGAAGCACTTACTAAGCCCCAGTAACTGTGCTGCAGGGTATCTTTTGCCTTCTTATTGTGCAGGGATTAAAGCTTGGCTGCCTTGATCAGAAAGCTGTCCTGATTGCTCACAAACTCTCAGCCTCCCGGGTTAAAACTGATTGAAAGAGACAGGAAAAGCAATGAGAAAACAGCTCCCGCTCCGTCCTTTAAAACAAACTTAATTTTGACACCTAATTATGTGCAAGTCAGACTCATTCCTGTTTCCTTTGCCAAGATGCTTTTTAATTTTGATCTCACAGGGTGCTCACCCCCAGAGGGAGGGAGGCTTTGATTGGGAGGAAGGAGAAACTCTTGGAGAGGAGAAAGGCTGAGTGAATAAAGGTACCTGCAGCACGATGCTGCCTCTGCCCCTCACCTGCTCTGTCACCTTGTGGCTCTGGCATCTGGGCTTTGATTTTCCTGCTTTTAGAGGAGGGGAAGCAATCTGTTTCCTCCTCCTCCTCCTGGTATTTGGAGACAGCGAACTGCTAAGTGCTGAACCCGAGCAGTAAAACCATTCCCGTAGCCTAATGAGGGCTCCAGAGAAGTAGCAGAATATTTCCATTTTCCCCATCTCTTTAGGCACAGCTAATGAAGAGCAGAGAAAGCTCCTGCCCTGGCTGAGTGCAAGCAGCATCCCTGCAAGTGATGCACCGAAATGTAGGGAACACGCTGGAGCGCAGGAATTCTGTTCCAGGGCTTGTCTGCAAATTAATGGCTAAATCAATTAAATGAAAGCATGGGATTTCTCTTGAGGAAAGTCTAGTCACGGTCGCAAGGAGAAGGGGAGGGGTTGTGGAGCAGGGATGACATAATCACGTTTGCGAATCACCAGCAGTGTGCCTGCTTTAATCCATTAATGGGGTTTTTATCTGTGATCATAAAAAGCAGGTTACATTCAGCCTGGAAGGGAGCGAGGGTTGGAGGAGAGGGGAGGGGAGAGAAAGACAGAGAGGGAGAGAGAGGCAGAAAGCAAGGGAGAAAGAGAGCACAATTCACTCGGTGGATTGCTTGCAAGCTTGGGGCTGCTAATTAGGGATCTCAGGAGAGCAGCTTCTCAGAATAGCGTGCTCTCCTCAAAATGGACCGACGGCAGACAGTGGTTCAGTCCTGCTGATATTTTTTAAGCCCTCCTTGCAGTTTGATGGGCATTCCCAGTGCTTTTGTGCACGTCTCGGGAAGCGTTGACGTGGAAAGGAGCAGCGAGGAGGGGGAGGTTGGAGAAGAAAACTGCAGCTCCTCTAAAAATACGGAGGGCATGCACGGGAGCGAGCAGGCTGGGGAGGAGGGCGAGGTGGGGGCACCTCGCACCATGGTCCCCTGGTGCCGGCGCGGCGCAGTTTCGGAGATGTCCCTCCTGTGACTGGACGCACCATGAGCATCTGGGAGCTGCTCCTGGCTTTCGTGGTGGTGGTGCTGATGCTTGTGGCCCTGCTGGCCAACGTGCTGGTGCTGATGTGCTTCCTGTACAGCGCCGACATCCGCAAGCAGGTCCCGGGATTGTTCATCCTCAACCTCACCTTCTGCAACCTGTTGATGGCCGTCTCAAGCATGCCCCTGACCTTGGCTGGGATCATTTACAAAAGTCAGCCCGGAGGAGATCAGGTCTGCCAAGTTGTGGGCTTCCTGGAGACTTTCCTCACCACCAACTCCATGCTGAGCATGGCGGCTCTGAGCATTGACAGGTGGATTGCTGTGGTCTTCCCGCTAAGTTATCACTCCAAAATGAGGTACCGAGACGCTGCTCTCATCCTGAGCTACACGTGGTTGCACTCGGCGTCCTTCCCCATAGTGGCAGCTTCTCTCTCCTGGCTGGGTTTCCATCACCTCTACGCCTCCTGCACTCTCTACAGCAAGAGACCAGAGGATAGGACACAGTTTGTGATTTTCACTGGGGTCTTTCACGCCCTCAGCTTCCTCCTCTCCCTCGTGGTCCTGTGTTTCACGTATCTCAAAGTGCTGAAGGTGGCACGGTTCCACTGTAAGCGCATCGACGTGATCACTATGCAGACCCTGGTGCTGCTGGTGGACATCCACCCCAGGTAAGCTCCCTGTGAGTTCAGCTCAGGTGAGGAGGGGGCTCAGTGCTGTGGTAAACAGAGACCAAGCTGTCTGACAGCAGGGGATGGGGAGGGGGAGAAAATAAACATCCCTCAGCCAGTTTCTATTCTTCGTGTTTCTTTTCACTTGTGTTTAGTTCTCTGATCGCAGAACTCATTTTTTTTTGGTAGGTTTAAGGACTTGTTTTGGGAGGGAGAGCAAATGAACTGGGCAGTTCTGGCTAAGCATGCACTTCCCTTTGAGACAGTGATCAGATCACTGCCCTTTGTCTCTGAGGGTGGATTCAGTGGTCGATAGCTTTGTGTATTTTGGGCACTGTCAGCCCAAAACCCGTTGCTGGATCCCTGAGAGGAGAAGAAAGCTGCACATGTCCCTGGGAGTTTGGAAGGGAGGCTGAGCACCGCCTGCCGCTCCTTTTCCCAGCAGCTTCCCCATTGCTGTGCTCTCTGTAACTTTATCATTCCTGAAGGCAGAATCCTTAAGGGAATTACATCTGCAAAATTCATGCGCTCGAATGCCTGTACTTAAACCTTAAAGTGAGAGAAAATTCAGTGGCAATGTTAATGTGACAAGCAAGGGATGTATAAAGCTCATTGCAAACGGGAGATTTTTATGCAAGTCCCTTGTGCCTCGAGACAAGAGGAGAAAAGTCCCCAGGGACTGGCAGGATTGTGAGCTGGAAGGCAAGAAGCAAACAGGGAGAGGAATGTATGCAAAAGTCACGGCAGGGATTATGCACAAGCCCTAAATCTTGCATGAATAATCGATGTACGGATCTAGAAGGGATGCAGGCTTGGTGTGTGATACAGGGACGAGAGGAGAGCAGAGAGCAGTCCCACACATCCCATCTGACCATCCCTGCTCCCCTTTGCTCCAGCAGCCGCTCCCTTTGCGGGCAGCCAGGAGCAGAGCTGCAGGGCTCAGAGCACATGTGGCTGTCCTCAAACACGGGTCATACTTTGGGGATGCCTGAGGCTAAGACAAACAAGTCTGGGCAGCACATTTTAGAAGAACAGAAACATTTGCTCAGAATTCTCCTGCTAAGCTGTTTGTGCTGTCTCTCAACCAAGAATGCAGAGCAGAACTTTGGGCAAGTCTTGTTGCCGTTCTTGAGAAATACAGGTATAAATCATCCCTTATTCACCAAGTCACACTGAGGATCAAACACTCTCTGCCCTACGTGCTGTCTGGTTGATGAACTGTGCCTCGAGTGCCTCAGTTCCTGCAGCATGAGGAGATGTGGTGGTTACTCCCAGGGAAGTGCCATAAACCCACCAGCGCTGTTTGAAACCCCATTTGTTTTGCCTAATGCTAAAAGTATGCCTGGACTGCACAGCAAAGTTTAGTAAAAGGGCAAAAATCTCAGTGCTGTTTCTCCTCCTCTGCATTTTTTCTGGCTGAGGTTGATTTGAGGGTGTTTGTGCACTTTGTGATCCTCTCCCTGCAGGATGGATTCAGTGGGGCTGTGGGAATGATGCTTCCTTTCTTCGGGGCAGAGTTGTGCAGGAGCTTTGCTGTGAGCAACCTGCACCGCTGCCTCTGCCTCTGGCATCGGGTTATCCTGGTGCTTCTCTCTAAGAAAGGAGAGTTTTCATTTCTTTTCTACCCTACAGAACTGATTTGACCCCTGGAGGGGCTGATTTAGCCTTAAGTGACAGCTCCTGCTGCTGAAAGGGTCTCAGGCCACCTTCCCTGCTGGGAGAGCGGCATGGGGGCTGCAGCTCTGCTGGAAGAGTCAGCGATGCTCAGAAATGTCTGACATAAGGAAGGCACGGTTTGCATTATGTAACAGGCCATTTCTGGGGTTCCTGGAGCGCCTGGCAGCACAGCCGTGGGTGCTGGCACAGTCCAAAGGAGAGAACAAAGTTTGCAATCCCGCTTGAGACTCCTCTGGCTCTTTGCAGGGTCCAGTGTGAGCGCTGGGAAATGCGAACGGACAATTTTCAGTTCCTGTGGCTCAGAATCCCCCCGCAGGGGGGTCCAGTGACAGGCACTGTGACAGATGGCTTTATTACCTGTGACTTAGAAAGACACCAGTGATCTCTCCTGAAGATCAGTCAAGCACAAAGGAAACCTCCAAATACCCTACAAATTCCTGTGAATGTTTAGGGCACGCGGCATTTCAAGTTAGCTGAGGCTTTTTTAGTGGATCCTGCTTTTTCCTTGCTCTTGAGACCAAAATATCTTGGGTATTGTGGGAGATTTGGGCAAAACTTCACTTAAGGGCTTAACCCATGTATTTCCTAATTCAAATTATCTATACTGTCTTTTTGGTGTATCCAGCTCTACATATCTTAAGGTCCAATATCCCATAAACTTTGTTTAAAATACCAAACCTTCAAGGGGATATAGCTCAGATTTCCCAGGATATTAAAATCTTTAAATGAAAGCTTAGTCAATAATCCTGTTCTATTACTGATGTCACTGCTAGAACTCACATGTGTCTTATCTTTGTGCATGCAAGTGTGTGCAAAACCAAAATATTAATCTATGTACATTGTCTGTGTGAAGGAGTGAGATAAAATACCTTCTTCTCTGATGTGGTATTTATTGGATATATCTGGAAAGTCTGAACAAAAGAAATGGGTTAAAGTCTACCAGGACAGTCATGGGTGAGCTCAAGGAGTGAGAGACAGCTTTGCATGTGCCAGAAAGGAAAAGATGTAACTGGGGAAACAGAGACCAAAATTACACCACCAACTCCTCCCTAACAGCACCTTAATTGAACCTGCTTTGGACATTCACTTTCCTGTATTGCCATGGGCTTGGGATATCATGAATTTAAGACCACAGGTCTTAAACAAAGCTCATGAAGCTCTCAGATCATTTTTCTGCACATAAAAACACTCCAAGTTCCCCAGCTCCTGCAGAATTGAAAACACATAGGTTGCCTTGAAAAGGTGGAATTTTTTTTTCCCCCCTTCTTTGCTGTCATTTCGAGCTGCAAATAACTCACATCTAGAACATGTAACACCTTTAAATGTGTCATATTCTTTAAGAGAAAGACAATTTGTTAGAAGAACAAACTTTTCCTCTGGTATTTATTTTATCACATCCCGATAGCTACTCTGGGGCCTGGTGATGCAAAACCGAATTTAGAACGGAACACAAGAAACTCTTTTTCTTTAACACAGCCCAAGGAACTCATTGCCACAGAGAGCACAGAAACACACTGAGATCCTCAGCACACAGTATGTGTTTGGATGTTGATAAAACATTTACAGATGAAGTAAATAATGTAAGGGTATGGCCATGAGCCTCAGAGCTGTGAGAGTGTGGAGCCTGAGAGTGAGTCATCAATTAAAAATTTACAACAAAAATGGAAAGGCCGATGCCAAACAGTCGAGTATTTAAAAAATAATAAAAAAATAATATTTTTAAAAAAAAAAATATATGTAAGTACAGGACTTGGGCCAGCTCCATTCAGTTTGCCTGAGAAGTGACTGTCACTGGGAGGTCTGTGCAAGGAGTCAGCTTTGCCATGTGCACAGAGAGGGGTTCAGGATGGCAGTCTGCCTTTGCTGTGCCCTTTTCCAAAGGGATTTACCGAGGTACAGGCAGTCCTGGCATCGTGGGAAATACCAGTGCTGCCCAATCCACCGCCTGGAGCAGACAGGAACTCATCCACTTCCCTCAGAAATCATAAAAAGCACAGGAGTCACTCAACCAGACAGAGGAAGAGGATGAACTTTCACATTAATCACTGTTTTCACAACAAATGTGCTGATTTCAGGGATTTTTTTGCACTGAAAGCAAGGTCTCAGCCCTGTGCTCCTTGCTGGCACACCGAGGGGATTCAGAGCTCTCTGGGGGCCTGCTGAGACCACCAGCAGAAAACTCAAAGGAAAAGCTCTTGTCCTAAAAATACCATAGGTAGGAAAAAACCCCAAGGTGTGGCTAATTTGCACGTGTTTAGTTAGAAAGAGGGTTGGTTTGAGGTGAGGAATGAGGATACCCCAGGACTGAGGATTTATGAAACAATTCCAGCTTTGTGGAGCATTCAGCACAGCAGCCCTGCAGATGTGATGGGATGTTTATGGCCACACAGCTCACAGCTGTGGGACACAGTGACAGCTCCTGCGTTGGGCTGAAGGTTCAGAGTGTTCCTTCTCCCGTTATGATGTTGTTTTGTTGGTTATCTTGCTGGGAAGTTTCTCCTCTCCAAGGCAGTGGTGTTGGAATTGCTGTTTCTAGGGAAGCAGCGTGCTGCCTATCCCACTCTGGATATTTTCCAAATCTCCGAGTGTCATCTTGCCTGCAAACACAGCTTACAGCGGTTCAAAAAGGAGCTGCAAACTGATTTCAAGGGTGAATTCCACCCATTTTTCTACAGATCAATTGATATAATGGGGGTTTGTGCCCATAAATACACAACCAGGTGCCTGTCAGTAACTTTGTGGAGGGCGAGATGAGCAGACAATTCATTCAGAGCTGGTATTGTCCCATTTAAGTGCAGCTCACCTGTTACTGGTTTGCACAATTCAAACAGCTCCTTCTCCATCATTCTGTGGTGAAGCCATTGCAGATTGTTACCTGATGCTATGATTGATGTTGTTCTCTGTGTTGGGTGTCACACAGCGTGCGGGAGCGGTGTCTGGAGGAGCAGAGGAGGCGGAGGCAGCGGGCAACGAAGAAAATCAGCACCTTTATTGGTACCTTCATACTTTGCTTTGCACCTTATGTAATCACAAGGTAAGTGTGAACCTACATGCTGGAAAAGGCTGCTGAGATGCACTCCTGGCTCAGGGAAGTGGGGAACTCTGAGCCAGAACAGCATTCCGGTCTCCTGTGAAAATTTGTAACAGAGGTTGTGTGTTTCCTGAGCTAATAAATGATGTAAAATGTCACAGGGCTCCTCCACTCAGCCCTGATGCAGTCTGAGGTCAAACTCTGCTCACTCAGCCCAGTCCAAGTGCTGCTTGCATGGGAGGGATTTAGGAAGTCAGCCCATGAGGTTTTGCAGGCTTTTTTTTTTGTTGTCACCTACTGCTCTGATTGACTTCCCTGTCCAGGGGTTGATCTCCAGGGAAACTCTTGCCAGAATAGCTCAGACTGTAAAAATTTGGTCAACAAGATTCAGCCGAGGTGAGAACATGGTCCACAGACTTAAACAACAGTTTTGTCTGGTTGGGTAGGGTTTATTAGTCATAAATATCAAATATCAAAGCTGTGCTGGCTCAAAACTGAAAAATCTTCTCATGATTTATGGTAGATGTCTATCCACCAGCTTATCTTTGGAAATGGCTCCTGTGGGAAACACTAAATTACTCCTATGAGATAAAAAGTGTTAGAAAGTGAGTACATCCAGAAAAAAATAAAAGAAAAAGTTATCTAGCTGCTGAAGGAAATTTACAGCTTGCATTCCTTATTATAAGATTTTGGGGAAACTGAGATGCTGCTATGAACAACAGAGAAAGAAAGAAAACTAAAAAATAAGGTATCTCCTATTCAACACTATCAAGTAGAAATTAGTGGGGCTGATCTCAGTCAAACTCAGATCTACCTTGAAAAAAATCATTGAAAAGTCTGGATTAAGAGTCAATATAATTGAACATTTGGCCAACCTTGAGCTTTTCCTATCCAGTGTAATACTCTGAATTTTCAGAATTAGAAAACCAAAGTAATTTCCTAGAATTACCTTCACTTCCACTTAGTGGCCACAAGACACCACTGCAAGCCACACACACAGTATGAAAGGACTTGTAATTAGGGACATCCAGCCTTAATTCTCAAGTCATTAGATATTAAGGCATTTGTATTTTTGCAAATGGTTAATTTTCATTTCCTGTTGGGTCTCTGAACTTAAAGAAAATCCTCCCAGTCACAGGATAGTTGGTGTTTCATCCTGAGTAACACTGAGTGCTCTAACCAGAGCTGTCAGGAGTATTTTTGTGCTCTTCCAAAGACGTCTCAGCACTCAGGCACCACCTCCCCACCTCCTCTTCACTCCGTTTTTGTCCCAGTAGCTTTAACATACAGAGGAAGGAGTAGAAAAATCCTGAGCCTCCTCCTTTTATTCTGTACAAGGATCACTTTAATGTGCTCCTGCTGAGGAACAGATTCTCCAGAGGGTGATGGTGAGGAGAGGGAAGATGCAGGGTCCTGGATGCAGGAGGATGTTTTGGGGCAGACATGTCAGGAGGGGTGAATTTTCCCACATTCCTGGCCTTTTAAATTCTGACAAATTTAAAATCCCTGCACAACAAGCTAAGGGGAATTCCCTCTTGAGCTCCCTGAGAGACCTTGCTGGATATTTTCAGGGCCCAACGTTCCAGGACACTCATCCTGACCTTCCCTGGGCCTCACACACAGAGCTGGGTGTCTGGGCACCCAGGGGATTGGGAGAATTTGATTTTAATTGTGTGAGCAAGGAGTATTTCTGGAGCACATCCAGTGCTTTGCATTCTCGAGAGAGACACAATCAATCACAGCTCAAGCAGTGGACAGCAGTCAGGAGAGGGAGTGCCTTGCTCAGCCTCTCCTAATCAGCAGTATATTTCAATTAAACATGCTTTTAAGTACTCCCTGGACTGGGGGCTGACAGCAGCAAATCACAAGGTTTTACTACAACATCTTCCTGTTCCCACACTAAAAATATTCCATGGACGAGTCAAGGAGCTGTGCTCATCACCCCAGACACATGAATGCTTCTCTGGGTAAAGCAGAGTTTTTTAGATCACATAGAGGTAAAAATCAGATCAGACACTTCATTTATCAAGGGAACACCCTTCTAATTAGTTCAGTGGATGTCCTTAAGTGGTGTATCAGAATCTGATTGTCTTTGATCCAGTGTTTCCACTTTACCAGCATGACAGGTGTAATCCCCCACATTAAAGTTTTCTTGTTTTGTAAAATAATCTACTGGTACACATCTCTTCCTTTGCTATATTAATCATTATGCAATTAAATAATACTTGTTCCAAACCTCTTTTCTCCAATGAACTTTTTCATAAGAAAAATGAAGATAAGTCATACAAGTTTCTAATACTCATTTCCAACTCCAGGCATTTCATACTGAAATACAGAACTTTGCTCATGTAAGTCAATAAGTGCTGTCAATGTGTGAGGAAATTGGCCTTAAATTAAAAATCCTGAAGTAATAGCAGGCAGAAGTTCACAGTCCCAAGCCCTCAGGTTACAGAGGAGGATGGTGGATCAGGCAGAAGATGATTAAAATTCTGTTGTATCACCTCTGGGGGATAGGGGGGTAAACAAACCCTGGTTTTAAACTGTTGTTTGCCCTCTGCATAGGCAGATCCTGATTGGGAACACAGGAAGCTCAGAATTCTTCTGCAATTTGTGCTCTTCAGCATCCCAGCTGGGTGGGCACAGGTGCAGTAAAATATTTTAGTGTGGTGATGAACTGCACACGTAAATAAAGGATTTCCAGTGTGCATTTTGTGTGAGAAGACCAAGGTCACACTCTTCTACATGGCATTCTTGTTTGTTTACTGAAGGGGAAATAAAATAATTGGATAGCCATGTCAAATGACACACTCTACAGAGTTAAAAGTTTCTAAAATATGAAGAAAATATCACAGAAAAAGAGCTTACAGCTTTGAAATAAAAAGGGTTTGAAGATCAGACAGTAGAAGAGAGGCTTATGAAAGCAAGCCAGGGAATTATGTAGTTGATACTGTAAAATTTAATTTACAGGTAGCGCTGAAATATTAATGTTCCTTCACTGAAAATGTCTTCTTTCAGGCTGAAATGTTTCATGAAAATGGAAGCTGTGCATATAATTTCCCTCAAAAATGAGAAACAAAACCTTTCAAAGGCAATAAATTCTGTGATATGCCTTGAAAGGCTGACATTTAATTGTTTGTACATGAAATGAAAATGCATAGCTCAGGGTTTGGCTACATTTCTGTGTTTGCTGCTTGATAACAGCAAATGTAATTTACTCTAAAAAATAATACATGAGAATTGAAAAATGTGTAAATGTCAAGGAAGCTTACAGAAAGCAAGGAAAATATTTAAGATTTTGTTAATAAAAGTGTAGGCTTTTCATTTGATCAGTCAATGAAGGTAAAATTAGCAAGTCTAGGCTTGCAACCCTGAAGTGTCTGTTTGATGTGCTTTAAATTGAGATTGTTAATGGCTCATAGAACTGACTGACAGAGCCTCAGACACAAATTTGTCATATTTTGGTTATTCAAGGCATCCGCTGAATTTAATTAAACATAATCAAATTCACATCTGTAAAGCACTCAGTAAAAATAAATCATCCAAGTGAAATTCAACGTGATGAAATTCAAAACGTGAAGAAGGCATCAAATAAAGGAAGTGGAAAACAACAAGGATGGCTCATGGTAGATTACAAAGCAAATATGTCCCAGTAGATGATTAATTTCCAGATTGTCAATTCTCATTTTAGAACACCTTAACTGGATGCCATGAGTTGTATTTTATTAAAGAAGTGAGAATGCACCAGATGAGACCACCTGGAAACTCAAGCAGATGAAAATTATGTCTCAGTTCTGATCTTTGCAGGAAAGATAATGAGCATGAGTTACAAGGGGAGGTTGAAAGAACATTTGTGTGGTTGAGATGAGAGAGAAATGGGACAGATGAGGGATCTTTGGGACCTCAGAGCTGCTGAGCCAAGCAGCACCAGTGGAGTGGCACAAACAATTCCCAAGTATTTTCATGTGACATTCCCTGGTCACCTGAAATGCCCCTCACATTGAATGGACTGTGACATCTGCCAGCATTGTTTTAAATAATATCTTGTAGTGAAAGGTTATGGAATGGGAATAAAATAACAAAAAAAATCCTCCTCTTTAAACTGCTTGAAGTACCAAAATTCTTGTCATCGCTGCTGCTGGAACCACCCTTCAGAATGCTCCTTGGAAGTGGTGCTTTGTGTGGAGAAACATGAGCAACTGAAATATTTCCCAGGCAGATTTAAGAACATCTGCTGCTGCAGGCAGGTCCAGCAGAGATCTGATCTGCCGTGTGGGGCTCTGTGGCAGCACACGTGGCTGTTTGACCTCTATAAAAATCAATAGCTCCTGACAGCTATGGAGGCATATTGAACAGAGCTGCCCTTTGATGTTGCTCAAAGACATGGGGAGTTATCAATATTTCCCTGTCAAAAATGCTCTCTCTCAGTACATAGTGAACCATCTGGGCTAGTGTAGGTATGAGGAGTCTATGAAGCTCTTCCCTGTCCCCCTCCCCTAGTGATAAAAGTTTTGTCTTGCCAAATTTGTTGCAAATGTGAATCCTTGCCCTTTGAACTGGCCAGTTTTTTAATTCAAGGTATGATACATCATCTCTGAATGATGGATTCTCCTTGTGAGCCTCTACCACTCAAACTGTTTAAAGACATCGAACTGCCCCTGGGAGCTGGGCTGGCCAAGCGAGCTGGGTAACCTTGGTGGGGTGACTCAGATGCTCTAGAGGGGACTGAGCCACGAGTTCAGATGGATGCTGGGTTTTTAGGTTGCTCATGGTAGAGAAATTTGACTCCCATGAGACCAAGCAATGGCATTTTGGCAAACAGGCCTCAAGCTTACATCTGCAGTCCTTAAAATTTATAACAGGAGGACAACATACACATTTTCATGAGCAGGGCTTTCTTTAGTTTTGTTGCAATTGCCCAGCAATAATTTGAGGGTTTGGGGTGGGTTAATGTAATTTTTAATGTTCACTCTTTCACCCTTCCTCTTTCCCCAGACTTGTTGAATTGTCCTCTGTGGTCCACATCAACTCCCACTGGGGGATCATTTCCAAGTGCTTAGCTTACAGCAAAGCTGTTTCAGACCCTTTTGTGTACTCTTTGCTGCGGCACCAGTACAAGAAGACGTGGAAGGACATCATCAACAAGATCCTCAAGAGAAGCTCCATCAACTCCTCGGCGCTGGCGGGCGAGTCGCACAACCGGAACCTTCCGCAGCTGAACGAATGAGGAGCCTGGTATGGGACGTCTAAAGTGATATTTGTGAAACAGCAGGAACTGGCCTGTCCCCAGTAGCTCTCCTCAGCTGTCCAGGTTTTGGGAGGCAGCTGTGGGCAGGGTGAAGCCCAGACCATGTCCCTCCAGTAGCCCATGAAACATCCAGGCTGCTCTGAACCGCCTCCCTCTGACTGGAAGAGCGCTATTGATCCGTGGTCCTGCAGGCTCCACAAATACAAATCTCCCATTGATTTCCATCAGCAGCTGCATCTATAGATAATAAACTAATCCTCAGCAGAGGGATTCATGAGAGTAATGGGAGCAAACCGCTGCTGGCGTAAGATTATTCTAAAAAGCTGCACAGGGATATTTGTGCTGTGTTTGTCATTGGCTGCAGGTGAAGCTCCCTCTGATGGAGCTGCCAACGTGGCTTTACAAAAACCACCCCACCCCAGTGGCCTGGGAAGGTTGTGTGTAGAAAATATCCTAATGGGAAAAGCTTAAAAAATCTAAATATTCATCCAGGGCCCAACGCAGCTCAGCCTTTTCTGGTATATATTGTAGGAAGAACCCCATGGAATTGAAGGAAGGGAAAAACCGCTTTTGGAGTGTGCTGGATTCAGCCATGTCTTCTCTAAATGTTTTAAGTTATTTACATAGAATCCCACTGACATCCTCCCCATTACATTTCAGGAAAACACAAATGGTAGACAGGGTGGAAAGGTCAGGGTGCCTCCTGCCTACCTTCCATATATCTGAGCTCCGAAGAGCTGGATTTTGCCCAAAGCTGCAGATCTGGGCCCTGTGCCCAGGAGGGAAAACAGCAAATCTCTTTTTCTGAGGAGTTATTAATCATGGTGTTTTTTCCTCCTTGAAGGAAAGATGAGCCTAAATCTGAGTTTCCAGTATAATTTCCAAAGCAAGTGGAGCACAAATCACAGGCTCCCCTCTCCACCATGAATATGGAGCCAATAATCTGAATCCACACCTGAATGTGCAGATTTCTGGAGGTTTCAGTACAAATCTTTATAGCTCTGGGTTGCAGTTCTGCATAAGAACACTATTAACATTTACCATGCACTCACATGCCTGCCCAGATTTTAAAATAGGCTTGGGTTAATTTGGCTTCATGAACGCAATGGCAGCTTCAATAACAGCTGACACAACTGGCTGTACTGCCATCCATCCCTGATCATATTCCAGCTGTCCAGGCCATTCTGAGGAAATAAGGCCTCAAGTTGTAAAAAATGTGGAATTACCTTTTGGTTGCCACCTTCTCTCATGCAAGAAAAGGGCTTGGTATGTTGCAAAAAATGTCCACTGTTGGATTTTCTGGCCTCTGATTCAAAGCCCAGACTGGGGGCTCAGCAAGGGGCTTCACCCCAAAGTCAGTGAATGTGGGGTAACACCTCAGTTATTATCTGAAGATTACCAGCTACCATCTGAAGCTTTAATTCTTCATTTCAGTTATAAAAAAACACCATAATTACAATAAAATCCACGAATAATCATAGCCACAAAATTTAAGAAACCCATTTTGAAACCCTGCATTCAAATGAGCTCTTTGCCAGATTAAATAGTCTACCTCATCTTAACCATTTTGCTTCTTAGGCTTAACATAATTTTCTCAGGTGCAATAGTTAAAAAGACCCAGTTCAATATTTGTTTCCTAAGAAATTCAAGACACATTGATGATTGGATTGTATTAGAATACAGAATGTTAGGAAGCTGAATATTTACTGAGTTTATAAAGATAAAAATCTCCACATTGAGCATGTTTGACTTAAATTGCACCAGGAAAGTCCACAGCTGTTGTAAGCTTACACATGGAGCTGATACCAAAGTCAATGGGAGGTTTGTATGTCAATAAGGGCAGCTCCAGAAACATTTAAACCTTCAGATTCAAAGAGAATAAACTAATTTCCCAGGAGAGAAAAAAAAAAAAAACATAATCCATTTAGGATGTCTAGTAAAAGATGGAGAATACAGCACTGGACTTGTCTCATTATGCTTGTGTATCACAGTCAGTCACTGGTTGATTTATATCCCACCATGAGCAATAAATCTCTCCCCTTGTATGTGTTTAAAAATTTGTCTCTCTTTCATGGTGCCTTTCTTCTATAATTAATCTTCTAACAGAGAATAGATATAATTTCCCCTTCCTTGCATCAGCTCCCTGTCATATTTTGACCATCTGAAGCAAGCAGGAGTTGTAAATGCTGGTGCTTGACAAAATGCCTCAGTACACGAAATAAAAATACCGGCCCAACATTTCCTGATGACATTTTATGGGATACTCGAAATACGATACTGTGGCTTGTTAAGTGCTAGATTTTCAGCTGAATCCTTATAGGCAACTGGCAAAATTTTCTAAAATGTGTGTCTCAGTGATGAATGTAGATATGAGTAACTATCTGTCTGCTGAGTATTATATGTACTATACAACACTCTGACTCGAGTGAGTTAAAATAATGCTGGTAAATGTAATGCACAGTATTTATTATCTCTGCTCACAAAGCAGAGCTGTTCTCTTGTCTAACACATGTGTGTGCAAGGGGGGGGGGGGGGGGGGAATTTCCATTTGTTACTTAAATATTTTTGAAGAAGTTTGTGAAGTTTGGCTGCAACCTGTGCCCAAAAATCTGGAGCTGCATGTGCAAAATCTGGGCAGCTGCTTAGGCAATATGCAGTTTTCTGTTTGTTGTATCTGTGACCCATATGCAATATCTACTCCTCACTCGCATGTTCAATTAACATTTCCTTCATGTCTTGTGAATTTGGCAGGCAGAGCACTGGCAGATGATTAAGAGAATGTAGACCACAACGTGGTTTTGTGGATTCTGAGCTTTTTCCTTTGTTCATTTTAACGGTTTTTACATCATTTCAGAGCCCTAACTGTGATTCTGGTTTCTGTTGTGCTCTCGAGCCAGTTTGAATGTCAAGATCTGGGTAATTGCAATTGGCAAAAACCATGAGAGAGTGATAAGGGTGTGTTGAACAATTATTAAGCACCAGGCCCTCTCTTGACGTAAATCAAAATATTGGTGGTTTCTCCTGAGGATTGGGTCCACTAGATGGCTTTAAACTGGGTTTATAGATTTCTTCTCTATGTATAGGGCCCTGTTTTTATGGTATTTACAAATGGAAGGATTTGAACAGGATTTAGTGAGTCCCTCTGATGTGCAAGTGCTCACATCCAAGGTCAGGCAACCACATAACTAAATAAGTTCTATGCCTGTTCTTACACTTTGGGTATGTGACCCTAAAAACCTCTTTTCAGTAACCCTAAATCAGACTTTTTAGAACTTCTCTTATGTCTGAAAAAAACCCAAAAACCCCAGAGATTAAACATGCTCCAGACAAATCCTTATGGAGCTTGATGACTGCTGCAGCTGTAGCCACATATCACAGCATCCCAGACCAGCTGAGATTGGAATGAACCTCAAAAAGCCCCCAAAAGCCCCCAAAAGCCCCCAAAAGCCACATTCCTGCCTCTGGCAGTGCTTTCCCCTCTGTTTTGCCAGCACCTCTGGGAAATGATCTTGGTCTGCTTCAGGTCAACAGTAAAATCTTCTGGCAAGGATATTTCTTTTAAAAATAACTTTGAGAAGATATTTTAAACTAAACTTCAAAAAAACCCCAGCTGTATCAGAACATCTTTAAGAGGTTCCAGAAGTGAGGCAAGAGTGGATGTGAATGGGAGGCTGGGAGGCACAAACTGGCTTTGCTGCAATGATTTGGGGTTCTTTGGCTGCAGTGAGCTTTTCCCAGTAGCCTGTTTCCACCCTGAGAGCTCTCCAAGTCTCTCAGACAGTCACTCCTTCCAAAGAAAAAGGTGAAAATCCTGCCAAAGCTGTGCCACAGGTTGGGCTGGGGCTGCAAGAGCAGCTCAGCTGCCATAGAAGGATCCTTTAGGGCTTGGGAAGACTCCAGTGGTTTTCAGATGGTTTATATGAAAACTGCTCACTTTGAATCACCAGAGAGTCTAATTCTTAAAGTCCAAGAGGTTTAAGTCATTTGCAGAATGTGGATTTTTCTGGGCCTACATGCCTAAGGTTTCATAGCTCCCTCACCTCTCTTAATCCTAAATGAAGTAGGCTCTGAATATCTTGTCCTCTACATTTTTAACGTGAGTATCTCTGGAACAACCCCTTGGAAATGGCTTTTCACTGCTGTTAGATCTGTCTCCTCCCCACACTCAGTGTTCTTCTGATTAAACAAAGCTTAAAAGCAAAGCCAGAGACTTCACACCTCTGTCAGCTCGTGTTGACTCTAAAAATCCCTGATCAGCAAGGAAGGCTCAGTTAGACCCTGGTCCCAGAGTCACTGAGTGTTTGCTTTGCTGGATTGTGAGGGCAAAAAAATCCTGAGCACAGGATTTTATGTCTGCAGAATCAGGGATTATGTCTTTGTAACCTCCCCAGACTGGAATAAGTGAGACCAATGACATCACAGCCTTAAATCTATTCCTTTTTAATTTGCTTTTTATGCTTTCAGCATTCAATATAGTGAAAATTTTCAATGGGTGAAGTTTTGGGGTTTTTTTAGGAAAACCATCCTGCTCCAAAAGGCAGCTGTCCCTGTTGGGAGGGTGTAAAAGTTTACACGGAGAAAAAGAGCTGTTGCAACCTTTGTAAAATGTCAGCTTCTCACTTGTACTGGTGTGTTTGGTGTAAATATGTATTTAGGATTGTCAGATTTAAAGCAAATACTGCTGATCTAAAGAACTGGAGAAGTTGCTGTAGTTTATCATGCATGTCTGTCTTTCTAAGGAGGAGGATTAGCCCTACAGGCTGTAAGTGCCCTTCACAAATGTGTGTGCCAAGAAGCAGAAGCATCAGGGGTGTGACAGCAGGCAATTGTGGAGTAAAATAACTTTTTTTTGTTGAAGAAATGGTATTTCACATGATTTCTATATACCCAAAGGCATGAATCCATATGGCTGATTATTTACACACAAAGTCATGTGAGGAAAAGGATTTCCATTTGTAATTATTATTGAGTCATGGAATCATAGAGGGGTGTTGGGTTGGGAGGGACATTAAATCCCATCCAGTGCCACCCCTGCCAGGGCAGGGACACCTTCCCCTGTCCCAGGAGCTCCAAGCCCTGTCCAACCCAGCCTTGGGCACTGCCAGGGATCCAGGGGCAGCCCCAGCTGCTCTGGGCACCTGTGCCAGGGCCTGCCCACCCTGCCAGGAACAATTCCTTCCCCAGATCCCATCTAAATCTCTGCCAGTTTGAATCCATTTCCCCTTGTCCTGCCACCCCCTGCTCTCATCCAAAGTTCCTCTCCATCTTTCTGGCATTAGAAAAATGTTTTCTAATCACTGTAGTCCTATAATTAGAGCTTTAAAACAAATCTTTTTTTAAAAAGTCGTGCCAAGAGAAAAAAAAAATCAGAAGTCCCCATTCCCTTGGGATTTGTATCCAGTGCTTTTTAATGAAATGCCAGAGCATCCCAGTGAGATATCAGTGGGAATACAACCTGGACTGGCTGCAGCCTTCCCCTCTCTGCCCATCCCACTGTCCTGCTCTGTGTTGCACTCCTGTTACTCTGAGCTCTTGAACAAAAACCTTAAAAAGCCCTGTCAGAAACCAAAGTGTTTTAATTTACCTCCTGACCACCAAACCCTTGTGCACAGACAGGTAAATTCTCCTCCTGCTTTGCTAATGGGATCAATGACCAACAGAGGGGAAAGAAGAATGCAAAGGAAGAAATTTCATTAATTGAGTGACTTTTGTGAGGAAAAAGTCAGTGAAAAGCTCGGTGCCCTCAGGGTCACACAGCACACATGTGACAAGGATGGGGACAAGTTCTCTGTGCTTTGTGCCCAGCCTCATTTGAGTAAAATAAAGCTGCCTGCATCAGCCAGACTAAAGAATGGGTCTTTTTATAGCAGAAACCACAGGGCTTCCCAGATAAGACATTTGAAAACTATTATCACATATTGCCTTGGAAAATAGAAATAGGTAACTAAGAGGTGCCTTGATTAACTTTATTTATACACATTTAGGGCATTTTTCTAATCCTTAGAATTTATTTTTTTTTCCACAGTGTTTTTCTTTTTGAAGATTATTTTAGGATCACAATTTCCATATATTTGGCAATCACTAATCATTCCCTTCTGAATTCTTGCAGGAATGTAACCTATTACCAATCCTTCCAGATACAGTTGGATATAAACATTTGTCCCAGTGTTAGACTATTAGGAGATTATTTGATTTTTTAAAAAAGTTTTTAGGAGCTGGTTTTACAACTCCTTGCTGCAAGGACAGTAGGGTTGCTTGGATAAGGATTGTTCATATCATGAGAGATATAAAAAGTTTGGTCTGTGTGTTTAAAGTATTTGTTTTGTTTTGCAAATATTGAAAATAGCTGGTTTCCTATTTCTAAAAGCACCTAGAGCCAGTCTGAAGGAAGATAGTTATGAAATAACATTAATAGCTGCTGTAGATAGGGCATGTTTGATTATAAAATTATAAATATTCCACTATAATTTATTGCATTTAACTTTTTTGTATGACAATGGGGTGTAATTGCAGGCACTATTTATTTAGGGGGGAAATGGGAATATAAATGAAAACCTTTCTAAATTGCATGGATAAAGGGATGCACAGACCTCTTTGTAATGACAACACATTTAAAGAGTGCCATGAGTTAATGTGGATTTTAGGGTCCCAGGTAAGCTAAACTCTGAGAGTCTCCTAAGAGATATCCCAGAGAAATTAATCCATTAATGCAGAGGCAGACACATAAAATCCTCTGTGTCTAGAGCATAAAGGAATACAACAAAATAAATATTATTCCCGAGTTCAGATTTTGAATAATGGGGCCTGTGCTGTCTGTTCTGTTTACAATGGCTTGTGCTTTGTGGATACATATCAAATGTTGTAATATATTTTTATTACATAGAGTTAATGGTTAATACAAAGTGACATATATAAATAAATACATACTAAATCTGTATATTGTGATTTTGTTAACTTTACTGTTAATGAAATGTGATTATGACAAATGACTTGGCATGAGCTATTTTTTCATATAAAATGAATGTTTTAAAAAGTCTGTTTCGTTTCATTGTTGCAAAAGTCAAGCCTGTGGTGACATTGCAATGATCTGACCTGCTCAGTCCCTCCCATTTTTTGGAGAACAGCCACAAAGCCCATTGCAATGGGAATATTGCTTCATTCCAATATGAGCAGCACAAGTGTGTCTAGTCATGAATATAAGCTTAGCCTTAGCACACGTGATTCTACTAAAGTTTAGTTATTCCCTGACATCTTGGGCAGCCTCAGGGTTGGTGTGAAACCAAGGTTGAGGGGATTCCTTTTCCTGCTCCCTGAACATCCTCCCCCATTCAGAATTCCCACAGAAAGGTCTTGGGTTGGAGGCTCTTCCTCAACAGCATGAAAGTGTCAAACCCTGCACAGGGCAAAACTTCTGCTCCTCCCAGAGCAGAGTCTTTCATTTTCCACAGAAAGTCCAAATTCTTGGTCCCCAAATGTTTTTTTTCTGATTTACAGGGATTGATCATTAACACTTAAATAATTAAAAATGAATTTTGTCAACAACAGGGAATCACAGAATACTTTGGATTGGAGTGGACCTTAAAGGTTATCTCATTCCACACCCTTGGACAGAGACAGCTTCCACTCACTGGAACCAGCAACATTTGCTTCTCCCTGTGATCTCCAGACAGAGATTTGAGCTGAAGATTAAATTCCACTCCAGTGCACAGATTAGGCCTCTTAAGGGCCCTTTTGCTTCCCATACAGGTGTTAAATCTCCACTGTAGAAAAGCAGAAGAGATCCCAGAAGAGCTGAAAACTCTCAGACATCAAATCATTTCTGATTTAACCAACACGATTCCTTTGTGCTGTGCCTTTTATTCCCACTCCCCTCCATTATTTTAAATAACTATTTTCTCCACCATTCCCTGTGCCAGGCACACATAAACAGGGGTCTCCACAGGTTAACACCCTGCTCTCACACAGACAGCAGGGCTGGGTGAGGTAAATCATTTATTCACCTTCAGCCTGTAGCCACTTTTAATTTGCACTGAGAGAAAGGCACAAATCAGGCTCTGAACGCAAAGATTTCACTGTTATCTTTGAAAGGAGAGGCTGGCTTTACAAACCTCAGCACAACAATCGTGTTCTCAACAGGGGGAAAGGCATTTCCCAGAATCACAGCTCCATCCTGGGCTCCAGGCTCAAACAAACAGGCAGAGGAAAGCTGCTAACACCATGTGAGTGATTCTGGGACGCTGTTCCCTCTCTGAATCTGTGGGAGGTTTTATTTTGCTCTGGTCTCCATTACAACTTTTTTTTTCCATCCCTCAGGAAGGACCTAAATATTGTCTTTCACAGTACAAAGGCAAATGCAAAGGAATATTAATTCCTGGAAAGTTTCGCCTGGAGATTTAGCAGAGACAGAATAATTACCCTGGAAAACGCAAGGCAGCGTAGTTTCAAAGGACTTGCCATCCATACCATTACAGATCTTTTTTCTTTTGCCAGCATCATGCTAGAACCAAGTTAAAAGCCTCGTGCCAACTTCTGCTGGCCTGGCTCTGGGAGGAAAGCAGCTGCAATCCAACAAGACAGCGGGCACCTTCCCAGCCTGGCAAGGCACCTCAAGCAATGCAAATATTTCTCTGAGTCCCTTGTAGCACATGTAGGGTGGAAGAGGAGCCCAGCCAGAGCTGCTGGAGTCCCAACACGAAAGGAAGAGCTCAGCTGTGTCCCTGAGCCCCTCTGCTCCCTGGCCCTGGGGCAGCAGCAGGGAACACAGAGGCTCTGGAGGGAAAAGTTTGGGAGACATTTAGTGGCTTCTGGGACATTTGATGATGAGCTGCTGGCTGAAATCGGTATTAGGTCTCTTTGTGTGGTTGCACAGAGTGCTTTCCTGTTGGTGTGCTGGAATATCCTGTGCAAGCATCATGGAAATATCCATTTGGATCAGAGGGATGGAGCCCCTCTGCTCTGGGACAGGCTGGGAGAGCTGGGGGGGCTCAGCTGGAGAAGCTCCAGGGAGAGATCAGAGCCTCTAAAGGGGCTCCAGGAGAGCTGGAGAGGGACTGGGGACAAGGGATGGAGGGACAGGACACAGGGAATGGTTCCCAGTGCCAGAGGGCAGGGCTGGATGGGATATTGGGAAGGAATTGTTCCCTGTGAGTGTGGTGTCAGTAAAAAAACATTGTCCCTTGTCCTGTCCAGAGTGTGTATACAATGTCCCCCTCCCTCACTTTTAGAACCCCCCCTTAAGCTACAGAATAACCCAGACACAAACAGCAAACCTGGCAGGACCCTGAGGGTCAGAACTGATCCATGCTGAGTTTTTTCTTAACTTGGACAGAAGAGTAGAGCCAGGGTTGCACTTTCCTCCATTAATATTCGCTAAGGCCTACACTTCCTCAGGGTTGCAAATTCTTGTTTTACCACTATGAGAAAAAAACCCTGAGATTCAGAGGTTTTAATACACACAAAGTCAACATTTGTTAATTTTTACAAGGCTACTTTTTCCTTCCATTTTTTTCTGGTCTAAAGATTGCTTTCAGCGCTTTGTCATCTGTCCTCATTTAATCCATTTCAAAATTTATCCTTGCAGCATGAAACATTGCTGTTGATCCCATTAACTGTCTTCTAATAATTGCAGGGTTTAAGAAAGCTAAGGACAAAAACTGACTGAAATTAAGCTTGAAATGAATAAGAACATGAAAAAAAATGAGTAGGAGTATGGTAATTACATGCTTATGACTGTGACATTAGGCAAAAGAAAACAGAGCAGCAGATGGTATCTGAATCTAAAGAAAAATGTAAATTATGATGAACTCACACCATTCCCTAAATAATGGTGTGTTTAGCAGCAGGTAGATGTTCCATGTAAAGAAGTGCTGCCTGATAAATCAAGGACATACACCCAACCCATATCAACATCCTTTATTAGATGAGAAATTGATGAAAAATGATTATTTTATCCATTTCTGTGTTCTGCAGGGCCTGTACCTCGCTTTCCTGGCCATCTCTATCATTGTGCTTGTCAATAAACTCACATTTGTGTTGGTATTTCTCACTGGTAGTCACATAAAACCTCATCTTCTCCTGTGACCTTGGTAGTCTTAACACAGCTATTGCAGCCTGGGTCGGTTTGTTAAAGGTATTTTTTCTCCTTCTTTGGCCCTTCTTTGCAATGTGAAAGAAAGAAGAGGAAGGGAATATATTTCTGTGCAATTTTTTCATATTTATATACTTCTATATTTGTAGCACCTATAAATATGCATGGGCTTTACAACCATATTCCTGCAAAGGAATTCTACAAAGGCAATAAAATCTATTATCTGTTAAAAAAACGGGTCAATTAATTTTATAGAAGATATTAGTATTTTGTAATTATAATTTCCGCTTCTTCCACATCAGGAGGACTGAAAGAATATTTCTGCCTAGCAGCAAACAATGAATATACATGGGCACTGAAATCATCTCAGAAGAACTTGGAGTTATTTTGTTTTCCCCTCTATTTTTTGGCCAGTGTTCACAGACTCCTTCCAGGGACTGAGGCATGTTCTTGCTATGGTAAAAATGAGCAGAGTAGATTGAGTTAAGTGACACAGATATTACCTGTGCCTTCCCAATTTTACTTTTTCTTCCTCCATAACCCAAATTCCATGTGTGTTCCAATAGCTCCATGGATTTTAGGAGGGAAGCAGTGTGGCCCCATGTGAGCTCCGTTACACCATCCCAGCTTGTCTTACACTGATTTTTCTCTTTCCCCTGTCCACCCCAGTTCCCACCAGCCCTTCCCATGCCCCAAAGATGAGCTGGCAAATTCCAGCTTGTTATTCCCTATATTTTGCTCTTTTTAATGCATGCAGGTGCACACTCTGCTGCTTTCCCACAGCTCTTAATCATCCCATTAAAGTGATTCCATACTCACCATCATTTTCACATTAAGATGATCTGCTTTAACTGCACACACAGAGATGTTCAAATTGTTTGTTGTGAGCAGCTGATGGAGTTTGGGTCTGTTTGCTTACAAATTACCCCCTGCCTGCTTGAAGGGTTAGAGGGCTGCTGAGTCACTGGAGTCATCCAAGATATTTCAGGTGTTTGGGGCTATTTGCTGCTTGCAGAGAGCTGATGTGACAAATGGTGGCTGGAATGCCAAGGGCTCTTTGCAGGGAGCTCCTCAGCTGGTGGCAGTGCCTGATCTTCAGGAGGTCACCTGAGTTTTCATCCTCAGTAATTCTTGTGTGCACAGAGCCTTCTGCAGCAGCAGTGCAAGGGGAGCAGCCTCAGCACTACCCAGGGGCTCTGTGGACAGAGCACTGAGGTATTAAGCCATTAAAAAAATAATATTATTGTCCCTGCTGTGGTCACAGAACCAGGGCAGTGCCTGTCCCCTGTGTCACCCTAGATCAAATCCTGTGTCCAGTTCTGGGTCCTTCATGACAAGACATGGAGAGGCTGAAGTGTGTCCAGGGCAGGGAATGGAGCTGGGAAGGGGCTGGAGAATTCCTGAGGGAGCTGGGAAGGGGCTGGAGAATTCCTGAGGGAGCTGGGAAGGGGCTCAGGCTGGAGCAAAGGAGGCTCAGGGGGAATTTCTGGCTCTGCACAAGTCCCTGGCAGGAGGGGACAGCCGGGGGGATTTGGGATCTGCTGCCAGGGAACAGGGACAGGAGGAGAGGGAACGGCCTCAGGCTGGGCCAGGGGAGGTTTGGGTTGGATATTGGGACAATTTCTTCATGGAAAGGGTTTGTCCAGCCCTGGCACAGCTGCCCAGGGCAGTGCTGGAGTCCCCATCCCTGGGGGGATTTAAAAGCTGTGTGGATGTGGTCCCTGGGGACATGGCAGGAGGAATGATCAGACTCAGAGACCTTACAGGGCATTTCCAGCCTGAACAATTCCATTACATGAAAGGCTCCATAAATTTAAGAATACATCTCAAATTACATTTTCACTAGTAGTTTGCTCCCAGCAGCACCCACAATGTGCTGGACCTTTTATAAACATCCAGGTGTGGATGGGTCATGAACTTTGATGTAGGAAATCCTTCTACTTTCCCAGTGGGCATCAGATAAAGGGCAACTCTTGGCAAGCTTTGGGATATTGATAGAAAGTCTATCAAATGCAGTGACAGAGGGGCTGGGCAGTTTTATCCTGACATCAGCAGGCTTTGTATGCTTTCAGCAGATGAAAATCTGTTACTTCTCTCTAAAGTCTCTTTATAACCTGGCATGAACTGTGGCCAAATTCCCAAATATTTCAAGGTAACATTTTAAGTCACAGGAGAATCTGGGGTTTCATCAGCAGGGTGGGGCTTTTGTTCTGTTTGTTTTATTTTTCCTTCTTTCTTTTTTTGGCTGGTGGGAGGGATGTTAGAGCCCCGTTTTCCATCCTGAGTCCTTAGGCTCACTGAAATCGGAGGAGATGCAATCAGGGAAGCAGATAAACACTGGGGACTCCTACACTCTGCTCTGATTGTTACTATATTAAGGCTGCATTTGTACAATTTGGGGTTTCTAATGTGGAGCAATTGGGAGCTCTGCAGTGCTGATGCCCCCTGAGGGCTGCCTGCCCTCCTCATTTCTTGTGTGCTCACACAAACACACACCCCACTGCTGCTGTGGGTCACAGAGATCCATTTCCACTTCGCTTTTAACACCCTGGTTTGCTCCTTCCTCCCCATCCATCCTTTATATTTCCCTTTCTAATAACAGGCATTTATTTTATTTTATTTTTATTTGGAAATGGGTGATTTCAACATCCTCAGCATCTCAATCAACAGTTGATTGTCAACGAACTCGTTGAAGGAATGCTGCTCTGACCATCCCATATCCTGCCCTGGGTGTTTAGCAGCTTTGAGGTCCTTTGGTGTGAAAAATACTCACTCAGCTTTCTGCCAGATCCCAAATTTCAGCGTAATTTTCTGTTCTGATGAACTCCTAATCAGTGTTTGCTGAAATATAATTTGCCACCATCTGATCTGAACTCTCTGGCTTGGCCTGGCTCTCTTGAAATGCCACCACTTATGATGTCCTTTGTTCACCTCAGTGGCTGCTTCAGGAACAAGGACTATTTGAAAATTCAGGAAAAGCAAATTTATTCAGGAAAAATAGGGGACTAGAAGATTCCAACAGGAATTTTCTTCTCCATCCTTCAGTTTCCCCTCTGTAATTGAAGTTCTGTTTCTCCCACCCCAATCTCACACTTTTTCTGGTCTCATTTCCCAAAAAATCTACCAAATTCCCTGCAGAAGACAGGGATGAGTTCTAGGGAGGCTCTATTGATTTATATTTCTATTAAATCTATCATGCAGCAGTCAAGGCCTTAATAATACATCTAAAGACTGTGATAATCTGAAAAGTAGCCTCTGGAGACTGGTGCTGCTTTAAAAATGATGCATTCATTCTGAAGCTGAGATGGAAATCAGCAATTAATTTCTATGGACACTTTTATTAGTGAGAAACCTATTTTAAAATGCTGGATTTTCCCCAAATCAGGTATGTTCTGCACACAATGCTGAGGGTGCATTGACTGAGGGTGCTGCTGGTATCAGGACCATCAGTACCCAAATTTACAGTGACTCAGAGTCATCAAACTGGTCCTTGATGATCTTTTTAGGGCAAAAGTCACAAAAAGTGTGCAAGTAAAAGCAGATAAATGTCTCTGAAGAACAACTCTCAAAGTCCTAACACTCCAGGAATTTGTTTTAGTATTTAGAAATGATCACATATCAAGCCAGAGTAGCAAAGTCCTCTAGAATTAAACTGAAAAAGGAGATTTAACAGATTATGTCTCTTTGGTGGAGCTGTTGATTGATTGTCTTGGTCCTTCAGAGCAATCATTGGGGTTTGAATGTTCCCAGAAATCATTATGCTCATTACAGTGGCTCCAGCTGCCCTTCATTAGCCTAATATTGAAAAATAAGGCAGATACAGGGTAGATCATAGAAACAGAATGTTTATCCCTTCATTTCTCACTCCTCTCCCACTTATTCTGTAAATTCACCTCTTCTGCTTGTGAGGGCAACCTTGGAGAGATGATCCCTGAGCTGAGCCAGAGCTTGGCCAACCCAAATTAATGATTCCATTCTCATGTGAGCTCCAGGGCTCACAAAACTGTAATAAATATCAATGTGATTTTTACACTTTTTACACTGAGGCCACGGAACCAGACCCAGATCCTTGTGGTAAGAAACAGACCTCAGATTTAAATCCCCCTGGTGTGGTTAAGTGAGATTCTGCTGCCATGGATCCTTATTAACCCAGGTATTGAATTTCTGTCACATCTAAACCACAAAAAGTAATTCCATTTTTCATATTTTTACTTGCTGGCAATAGGGCTGGATGAATATTTAATTTTTAAATGACAGTTTACTCTGAATGCTCTTTTTTTGTTGCTTTTGGGACAGCAGAGTTAATAAGAATGATTGGGCTGTTGACATAAGTGATGTATTGAA
Source organism: Cyanistes caeruleus (assembly GCF_971803275.1). Lineage (NCBI taxonomy): Eukaryota > Metazoa > Chordata > Aves > Passeriformes > Paridae > Cyanistes > Cyanistes caeruleus. The sequence goes on along the minus strand of NC_141708.1, from coordinate 3,885,187 downwards.
TTTTAGGAAGCAGCTGCTGCAAATTAAGGGAGAGAGTTAATGACTAGAATAATTAAAATATCAGGTGGTTGAGATTATTTAGTGCAATAATAGGTGGGAATTGTTACTGCTTTCTCTAAACACCACCAGTATTTCTGAATACACAGGGCAGTGCTCTTTTGTAGTGTTTTGGTGGAAACAAAACCAGTTTCAAAAGTGCTGCTGCTGAAATGTGAAAATCCAAGTGCTCTCTCCAGATGGGATGCTGGCACTCCAGCCATGCTCCAGGGACCCTCCCTGATGAAGCTGCACCTTCCCCTGGGAGGCAGGAGTGCTTGAAAGGGGGCTGGTCTGAAGATCAGTTTAGTAAAGGGCAGGAAATTGTGGGATATTGGTTAATCCAGCCTGTGGGAATCACCAAACACCAGCGAGGGGAAGGTGGATTTAACATCTCTGAGTGTGACACCCAGCAGGTGAACAATGCCACTCAAACACCTGGAAAGGCAGATTAAATATTAAAAACATGCACCTGTAAAGTACTTTTGTGTTCACTGCCTGGAGTTTTTTTTTACAAGCTGTCAAAAATCCAATTATTGTAATTTTTTACTGATGAAAACATTAATTTACATGTTAAGTTGAAATGTTGTGCCAAAAATCATTGAGTCAATTTGGCTCCTCTGAAATTTGTGAAATGTATAAAAATATCCTTTATCTGCCCAAAGAGCAGATCATGAGCATGTGAGCAATGCTTAAAATCTTAATGGAAACTGTAATCTCCATCAAAATCAAATTGAGTCTCTTGTCAGAGGACAGAGAAGCCACAAAAGTGATCAACAAATTGTCCTGCAAATCTCAGTGTGGACTTGGTGGATCTGTAAACCCCACCTAGCTATCAAGTGACCATGGATGCTGCAAAATGTTGATTTTATCAATGGGAGATGGCATAGAATGGTTATTTAGTGACAAGACTGCATTCACTGTGATGGCATCATTGAATGGAAATCTTTCTGTTAAAAAATATTACAACATTGCAGTGAAACACAAAAATGTCATCTGAAGTTTAATGACCTTCAAGAAGAAATTAAAGACCAGTAAAGACTTCAGATTAAGTGTATAGATATGATTTAAACCTGGAATATTACAGAGATATCAGAAGAAAACACTAAAACTTCTGGATGTTAATCACCTGAAGCCAAAAGGATTCACAACTTTTTTTTTAAGGACTGGAAAGAGCCCAAAACCCTTGTTTGTCTCTATGATAACACAAAGCAGCATAAGCAAAAGTGGTCCTAAAAGTATCCATGAAATCAAGTGTAAAAATCACTGATTCTTTCTCCACATGTGCTGCAGTAGGAGAGGAAAAAACTTTGAAATTTGTGTTCTTGGTGAGTGTGGAGCAGCAGCAGAGCTTCCCTGAGCTCAGGTGTGCACAGAGCTCTTTGTGCTGCAGCAGGAGGTGATGCCACCACAATTTATATAATTTGTCCCTGCTTTTACACTTCCCCCTCAGGCTTAGGGCTGCTGCCCAAATTCACCCAGAGCCTGGTTACAAAATAAAAGGTTAAAAAGCTCCAAACTTGGGCTTTTTCAGACCCACAGCAAACGTATCTCCTGGCAGTTTTTAAAGGTTAACTGGTGGAAGGCATTGGTGTGAAACCACTTGTATTCTGTTTCAAGTTTGTCTCTGTTTTGGTGTTTCTCATAAAGGTCAACCACCTGCCACAGCCTGATAAAAGAGACAAGGGAATCTGGCTGGATCACTGTCACTCACTGCTGAAATCCACACTTTGGGGAGATGTCCCAAATTCTGTGAAAATAATGAGCTGAAGTCAGAGGAAAAAACCCACAGCTATACACGGATAAGAGAAGGGAAAGTAGATGGTGACAGAAGCTGAAAATATGTGACAGGCTTAAAATAGCCAGTGAAAAGATGTATTTCCTAACCAGCATAGACAATTATTTCACTCACATTCATTTTCATCAGTGTTTTACCCAGAAAAGCTCAACCTCCTGGTAAAAGCTGTACTCAGATATTCCAAAAACTCTTCTGCTGCCAGTAAATTAAACTTGGATTAGAGATTACCTAATGACACTACATTTATACCAATGTGTGTAAGCAGATATTGTTTCTGTACATTCCCAACCTGATTCACCCATCCCTGGCAGTGCCCAAGGCGAGTTTGGATGGAGCTTGGAGGAGCCTGGGATAATGGAAGGTGTCCCTGCCCATGGCAGGGGATAGAATAAGATGGATTTTAAAATCCTTCCAACCCAAAGCAGTGTGGGATTTGCAGCTACTGAAAGCTGTCTTTAAGAGGTTACTCCACTTGTAATCATCAAATTGGATGAGATAAACTCAGATGATAATTAAACCAATAAAAATGAGCAGCTGGATAACCTGACAGGGATAGTTAAGGAGAGGCCAGGCAGCTCCCACTGCGTTTTCTGATTGTCAGGGCTCTGCATGGGAGCAGATGACTGATGGTTGATATTATCAAGCAGAGTGGAGCATCTCCTGCTTTAACCTTTCATTTGTTTCACCTTTCCTGTGTGGGTGAGGTTGTGCAGCTGAATTTCTTATTACTTGGAAGGGATTGTACTTTTCTCTTTTATATCAGGGATGATGGAGATTTAGCAAAGTTCCCACATAAGAGAACTGCTATAAGCTGTTCAAATGGATCTGTAATTACAAAAGGGCTGAATCCACCCTCCAGTTTTATTTCTTGGCATCTCTGCAGGGTTGTCTGTTTTCCTACAACACTAAAAGGAAAAGAGATTTAAAGCATAAACTTTTTTAAAAAAAATTACCTGTTCTAAAGAGGTGGGAAAGGCAGATAAATAGAAAACATTGGTATCCAGATTTACTGGTTTGTGGTTTGGATGTGTCTGAAGGTTAAATAATGGTGCTGTGTATTTGAAAGGAAGGGAACATTTTAACTCCCAGGTGCATAACTACAGCAGCAAATAGGGCACACATCAGTGTGATACCATTACATCCAGGGCAGGCATAAACATCTCAGAGCGAGATATTCACATATCTGATATTTCTGGTAAAGTTCCTTGGAGCCTGAGTGCTTTTCAGTGCTGGACAATCAGAAAATAATTGCACAGACAAATCCACTTGACAGCTATTAGGACATTTATTTAGGAATGCCTGGACTAAAATGGAGTAAGGTCACCTGCATTAGTCCCAGTTCTGCTGTAAGCACTAGTGACAGCCAGGAAAGAACACCAAAGCCACTGTCCCCAGCACCTGAGGCCTTCAGCAATCCAGTCTCAGCTAACAGATGTCCAAGAATTCCCCATCAAATCCATTTCTTGTCATCAAATTAAAAATAATTTCTCATAGGAAGAACCTCAGTTCTGAGAACAAAGCACAGGAACCTCGAGGTTTGTAAAGTTAAACTCTCACAGCATTATCTCAGGGTAGAGAGACCTCACCTGCCAGGACCAAAGCACTGGTTTCCACCTTTAATCCCATTTAAATGTGACTATTTTGTTCCTCTGTTGCCAGTGCATTCCAACCACCTTGTAAGATACCTTTGTGGGACTCCAGAGAGAATCCACCCAAAAAACTCCATTCATAACCCAAAAAATCTTGTGTGCTCTCGATCTATCATGATGGCAATAAAATCTACATACATCAGTGAACAATTCAAATTTAACTGCAAACAAACTGTCTGCTGTCATTACTCCATATTCCAAAATTATTTCACTTTGTTACCTGCACAAAGACATCATTAATCTCTTCTCACCTCTCAAGAAAATTATCCCTTCTTGACAAACTGCAGTCAGATTTGCTACACAAAAATATGTGCTGTACAGGATGCTGTAAGGGTGGTAAAGAGGCTTTATTAGTAAAATATAATTCCACATGATAGAATATTTGGATGAGTTGTTTACTTCTATTACTTAATTGAAATGATACTGACTTGGAGTTGTTCCATAATTCAGTCACAAAGATTTAAAAGTGCACTCTTCTCTTTTATTGGAGCCTTTGCTGTTATTTAATGGTATCTGCAGAACAAGCAGGGGCTGAAATTGCCTAAGAAATTTAAGAATATGATTATTGATTATGCAAGGGCTCATGATTATATTTTTCATTCTGCAGTCTTTTACCTTTTATGCATTTCCTACATTCCTTGACAATAAAAAAATAATTAATACAGATGGCACCTGGTATTTTTATAGTAACTTTTCTACTCATTCTTTATTTTTACTCAGTTTCAATGATATTTTGCTGAATGTCTTTTCCAAGAATCCTATCAAACTGGCAAAAACTGTAAAAAGCAATCAAAATGTTTAAAACAGAATTGTATTTGGAAGAGTATGCTGCAGTCTGCTACCAAGCATGTTAAGAAATGTTTATTTAGCCACAGACTGGCTAAAATCATGAAGCTGACCCTGTTTTTTTAGGTGTAATTTAGGTCAGAATATCAAAGCTAATGGAGAAAAGTTGTATTTTTAGCACTTTTCCCAGTGTTGATTCTCTCCTAGATGTGCTCTGTGTATTTCCTGAACCTCAATCCTGTCCTGCTGTACAATTTCATTACTCAAAAGCCACCACTAAAGCACAAATCCTGCTCCCAAAGAGGCACAAGGCCAGAAAAGCAGCAGCAAGATGAGCAGCCTGCAGAGGAACCCAGAACTGTGCATGTCACGGGAGACAGCGGCATGAGATGTGCAGGAGCACAAAAGGCACTTCAAGTCACGCCAAAAATGAAGAAAATAGATGGTATCAGTGGATTTGTGAATTAAGCACCTCCCAGTGAGTGACTAAGCCTCTTCTCTCATACTGGCTGTATCCTCAGGAAAAGCTTTGTTCTGGTCCTTCTCCCACATCAGGGGGGAGCTGCCACGCCACAGTGCTCCTCATCCCAAAACCTTCTTGCCAGGTTTAGTTCATGGAGTAAAATTGCAGCCTTAAAAATCCAGAGGAGAAAACACTCCTGGCATTAAACTCTGGCAGCACAAATCATCCTTAAATCTAAACAACCCAAGCAGGAAAGCAAAAGTGGGTTATTCACTGCAGGCTTTTTTCCTGGAATAGAGTGCTTATCAAAAGGGGAATTTTCAGGGAAAGAGAGAAATTTTGACAAAAGTTTCAATCACAATCAATTAAACAGAAGTTTTCACCTCTCAGCTTTTCCTCCCATACGAGAATAAAGCATAAAGAGTGTCAAAACTTTTTTTGAGTTGCAAAAATATACCGATTTTATACTTTAGATACATTTTTCAACTTTTCATTCAGAACACTTCTCATTTATAAGTATCTCGTTTTTTGTTGTTTTTGGTTTTAATCCTTTCTCTTCAATTTTTAAAGATTGACAAAGGATTAAATAACCCAACAAGCAAAACATTTCATTCCAGCTCAACTCAAAACACCTTCCTCCATTCCCCGTCTCTCCCCTTAACCGAGGGCTCCTTTTGGTCAGACTTGAACTTCATTTCCGATTTTTCTTTTTCCCACCAAAAATGAGGAACCCCCCCACCCCACCCCACCCCACCCCAGCATCCATCCAGCTCCACTAACAGAAAGGCCTCTTGCAGAGAAAAATGCATGAAGAGATGGGCTATGGAACTCTCACTACGACTACAGCCAGGCTGAGAGAAGCGGAGCTGGGGCCGAGCTCTACCGCCGCTGCCACCGCCGCGCCCGCTGCCGCAGCCGGCGCGCCGCCAGGCTGAGGGGCTGCTTCCCAAACTTCCTCATGATCTCCTTGATCCTGGCCAGGTTGGTCTTGGAGATGGTGAAGTCGCACTGGGTGGCCCCCATGTCGTAGCCCACCTCGCAGGTCTTGGTGGCGCCGGTGTAGCCCTCGGCCTTGACGCCCACCACGTACTCGCCCGGGTTGAGGAGGCGCCAGTAATCCCCGTCGGCTCCTGGTGGGGAGAAAGATGGTTTTCAGGATTTTGGTGCTTTCTCCTTGAGGAAAGTGGTGTTTGTAAAGCCACGGGATCGCTGAGGTTGGGAAACATCTCTAAGATCCTCAAGTCCAACCATCAGCCATCTCCATCGTGTTCACCACCAAACCGTGTCCTCACGCGCCACATCCACAGATTTTTTTTGGACTCTTCCAAAGACAGGGACTCCACCACATCCCTGGGCAGCCTGCTCCAGTTCTTGAAAACCCTTCACCATGAAGAAATTTATCCTCACATCACATCAGAACCTTTCCTGGGTTCATTAAATGAGGACACAGAATCACACGGGGTAAGCTGATTGGGAAGGGGCCCTCAAGGAGCATCGAGTCCAGCTCCCAGCCCTGCATCGTCCCCAGGAGAATCCTTGGCCATGGTAAGATGACACCACAGGTAGGACCCTCCATCCTCACACCAGGAGGGTGTCCAAGCCACCACAAGTACCCCTCCTCATCCTGCCAACCCTAGAGAAAAACACACCTCAATCATATTTTCCAAATGATGAAAAAAGGCTCCAATCCAGCTGTAGATTTTTGGCAGATGGAAAGGCCTGAGGCAAAATCTGGTGATTTCTGTGGGGTAGAAAAGACTTTTCCCAAACTAATCCTAACTGAGGGATCCAGAGGAGCCCCAGTGAAATATCCACATCACACAAACCTGACCAGACTGTCAGGACACAGATTTTAGTGGTATTTATTAGGAAGAGTGTGTGAATACATAATATCAACTCACTTTGGGGTGTAAGTAAATATTCCCTTCTGTAAAGCCTTACATTGGTGTTTATTACACCGATTTTCCTACAAAGTAAATTCACCAGGATGTTTAACCACCTGGTTAAATGTAAATGCACAAACCAAACTCCTGTAATCAACTAAACTACTCATGAAAGTGTATTTTAACACCTCATTGAATCAGAAGTTTTTGGTTTCTTCTTTTTCCCCATGAATGGTCTCAGATATACCCATTCTTTGTACCCATATGTGCATCAGGATCGTTTTAGGCTTCTTTTAAATACGATTTTAACCACCAAGTATTCTTAGCTGTGAGTTGAAAAAGGGGAAAAACTATTACCTAAAATTAGTTTTGCACTCTGTCCTGGAGAAACTGCCTGTGAATGAAAATACATATTCAAATATGCAATTCCATGTAAAAATAGAAATGGAACATCTCCTGCATGAGGAGGGGTTGGGGTTTTTCAGCACTGATGAGACCTGACAGCCTTACTAACACCAGCCTTGGCTCACTGGCAGTGCAGAGCGTAGCAAAAACTGAAGATGATTTGCATAAAAATATTATATCTGGGGAAGGATCAAGCTGGTCAGCCTCTGTTTAAATGAAAGAGCGTTTAAATTTAGGGTTTGGTAAAATAATAAATGTGCTTGCAAGCAGCGTTAACAAATGGCAATGTTGACTGTGCCCTGATAGTGCAGCCTCTGTGTGCCAGAACTGTACCTGATCAGGTCCATTCTTACAGCCCAATACAATCAGGGGTTTTTAAAATCAATTTGACAACATTTGGGGTGATAATAAAGTCCAAATTTTCTGTTTCTCATGAGTTGGGTGTTTTTTGGAAAGGCTCCAAGAGAGGCTCTTTATTCAGTTCTCCCTCACCACTGGGTCTGTTGGAAGCTGAACAAAAGGCCAAACCATAAATCTGCCCAAATTCCTCCTATTTATCCCCAAGGGCTCGTTTTTAGCTGTAAATGCTCTGGCAACACCACAGGGCAGGCAAAGAGCTCTGCATCCCCCTGTGTGATCACATCCCTGCTCTTAGCCCCAGGACTGCAAACCTGACCCACATTTTCCTGACACATTTAACAGTCAGTTCATCACAACCCCACACAGGGCCAGGAATAAACCTACACATTCACACCCCACTGGGAATTTATTGCAAAGCTGGGTATTAAGCCTTCAGCAGGATGCACTTTCCCTCCTTTCCATTTACCAGCAAGCAGACAGGAGTATTTCTGTCAGCTGTCAGTGCCCAGAATTTAATACCAGGCTAAAGGGTTGGGGTTTTTTTTCACAATCAGATTAAATCCAGTAGGTAAAAAAATAAATAAAAATATAAGTTTCAGAACAGATGGCAAAAAGAAACACAATTAAAAACACAGATAAATTTAGTAAATAATAGGTTTGCTGAAATAATAGGTTCCAGTGGGAGCAGGCTGGAGGCAGACTGCATCCACATCCACCTACTGGGGCTGGGAAAAATTGCCATGTCTGCTTAGATAAAATAACAATGCATTAAAGGACAAAGATAGCAGTGCTATAAATTTAATATGTCAGATTGCTCCATAAATTCTACAATTAAGAGAAATGTCCTTTGAGCCTGATGGGACAGACCTTAGTTGCAATTAAGTAATTGTAAAAAGCAATTTTTCCATTTAAATATACAAAGCTGCACTGATTTAAATACATTATAAAAATCTTTCTAATGCTTTTTTACCAACAAAAGACTCTCCAGGAAACCTGGCCATAGTGCTGCACACCCAACTTAATTTTCCTGTGTGGACCAGGCAGCCAGGAGTGAGGCAGGACAGTTGCAATACCAGAGTTATGCTTAGCTTAGATTAATTAAATAAATATTTGATATATAAAAATATTTAATATAATAAATATTACTAAATGCTACTTCAAAATCCTTGGGGTTTGGTATGTAAGGTATGCTGAAATCACAGCACACTTACCAAAATATTTTTTAAAATTTCTCTGGGCATGTGGTGAAATTAAATTAATTATGCTTTGGTTCAAAAACCCCACAGAAACATCAGCACTGGAAGTCTGGCTGTGACACAGGAGTGTTTCACCAGGAAGAAACTGCACATTTGTCCATCAATATTTACTTTGTCATTTCCCAAATCACGAGAAGCAACCCCCAAAACTGCCTTGGCACCACGGGAGTGGGGGAAAGGTGCGTTTGTTCACCCAGCAGAACTCTCTTTCCAGAGGTTTTCTCAGAGAGTCCAGCCCATATCTGACTGTAACGACACAGAATCACTCAGACTTAATCAATAGTTACATCTGCATGGAGGGAAAATGGAATAATTTCCCACAAAGCTCTTGCTCTTGGAATCAATGCCTTCAATCAGCCCATTAACGGTGCGAGCCGAACGCCAGCATCCCGCTCGCTCCATCAGGGACACGGCATCCAGCAGAAACCCAAACCAATGTGCTTTTATTTCAGTCCACAGGAGGAAGCAAAGGAATTTTCTCAAACCTTTAAATGTTATTAGAGGGCTTTTACAGGCAACTTTTGTCTGGCTCTACAGGGCAGCTGACCACGTTAATGTAGGAGTGGAACAGCAGAGCTCAGCTCACTTGAAACAAAACTTATGTGAATAGAGATGGTGGCTGTAATTCTTCCCCTGCTTGGCCTATTTTTACATCAAGGCAACTCAGAGGTTTAAATAGACACATTTTTCATTTTAAAAGGTATAAATGAAAGAAGACTGCTGACAATTTGCCTTCTCTCTCTAGAGTTATACATGTCATTTTAGCTTTTTGGCTCCAGCATAAATCCTCTCATTTCAGGGACTAATGAGACGTGTATTGTTATCTGGATAATATGAAACAAGATAGAACTTTTATGTTCCCATATCCACAGTGATTCCAGAGTGTGAGCTTAAATGTCTCATTAAAAAGAAAAATTAAAGGGAATAAAATAAGTACTTTTATTTTTACTAACAAGTGCAGATGGCCTTGAGCCATAGAGGCTCAGCAATAATTCAAGATGCAAATAGCTGCAAGGTTCCCTGAGTGTTACAAGGTGGATTTTGGGATCTTGCACATTTATTCAAGCTTATTTTTTTTCACATGACAATCCAGAGTACAGAGAGCTGGAGATTAATCACATATTGCATTAACTCAGAGCGATACATTAATTTTGTTAACAGAGTAATGCAACCCACACTTTATGGCAGACTTTCAGAACTGCCAAGGCTTCCAAGAGGAGAAAAACCAGCTGATTACTTTAATTCCCACTGTCATTTCCCAGTGGTCCCATTTTGAAATATTTAAGGCAGAATCATTATTGCCTAATTAAGTATCTGTCATTCAATGCTTTCTTTTACAGTGGAGACACAGCAGCAGTGAAATTAATCATAAACTAAGTTAGACATTCCAAAATTCATTACTGGCTCAGATCACCTCTTGTGGCAAACATTAAAGATTTGGAAATCACAAAGCTCTATGATATTCCATGGCCTGAAATCAGTTTATGTGTCCAAATCTGCCACTCTGTACCCCAATGGCAAAGCACATGGAAGCGGCAGCAAATGAAGAACACAGAACACCAGTAAAGAGATAAAAATATATAAAATTAACATTCAAAAAACCTGTGGGTGTGGTACTTAGGAACACGGTTCAGTGGGTTTGTTTTTAAACCACAATTCTGTTCTTTTGCACTGATGTTTTGCATTTTTATTGGTTTTGGTTTTTTTTACCTGTGCGAATGTCATGGTTAACACCTTCCACTGAAATAACAGCATTTGGGATTCCCTTTCCATGCACATCCTTCACAATCCCTTTGATGCCACGATGGACCTGTGAAGAGAAGCAAAAAAGCAAGTAAATATTGCACAGAAATGAACAGTAGTATTCCTAGGAACTTACAATGAATCATTATTTCCATAAGTGAATTACAGTGTTATTCTATATATAGTTTTATATATATATATATATGTATATTATATTTATATATTATTTATATACATAGATATTTAAATATATATGGTTTATATTTTTATACTATATATATTCTATACTTATACTATATATATTCTATATATATACACACTATTTTCTATATGTATATATATACTATATATATTCTATCGTTTTATACTATATATATTCTACTTTATGGCTCACAACATTGTGGAATATATATTAACCCTGTAACAGCCCTTCAGGCATTAACTTGTGCATCAGTTTGTGAGTTTTGTTAGGATTCCTGAGGCATCAAATTCAAGATATAGATAAAAAGAAGAGATGAAACAACAGACACAATATTGGGGTCTTTTTTTTTTTTTTTTCCTAGCAAGCTCAGCACCCACATCAGATTTTCAGAAGCTTCATTATTTTATTCCCTGAAGTCAAACCAGCCTGGCTGAAGTGTTATGTCTATCAAAAATCCCAATAATCAGTTATTCAAGGAAGACAGTAGGAACTTTAATCTCTCAGTCTGGAAGGAGCTGCACTGCTGGTGAATACCTGTTCCATAAAAACAATCAGGGACTCGCGGTTGTTTTCCCACTCCTCTGGCAGCTCGCTCTCATGGGGATATTTGTCACAGCCAACGTAGATGGAGAGCTCAAAGCAGTTGGTGTGCAGGTAGCTGAAGTCATTGATGCCTGTCAGTAGTGGGGAAAAAGGTTACAACTTTATATCCTTTTGAATCTATTGGTCAGCACTGAGTTTTTATGGAAATTAATGTAACTTCTATAAACACAAGTTGGGTTTGCATCCTGCTGGCTTAGCTGGCAGAATTGGAAGGGTAAAGTGTTTTTAGAAATGCCAAATGTTCTGTAACAAAGCACCAGAGTGCTCGAGGCCAGGTTGGACAGCGCTTGGAGCAACCTGGGATAGTGAAAAGTTGTTCCAAGCAGGGGCTGGAACTCAAAGGGCTTTAAGGTCCCTTCCAACCCAAACCCTTCTGGGATTCTGTTGAAGGAGAAGATGAGGACACAACCAGGAGGAGAAAGGTCTCTCCCCACAACAAGAATTTGTGTTTTGCTCTTAAGAAAGCACTAAGCATCCCTAATCCTGGACACTGTCCGTGGAGCAGCTCTCCCTGATGAGTGCCCTGGGTGGAAATGGAACTGTGTTGTGTGGCAGGGAGGTGCAGCTGTTCACCCAAGCGATGGAGCCCTGAATGCCAGGACACAGAGCTGTGTGCTCACAGGGGTTGTTATGTAAAAGTGATTTATCAGAGCAGTTGGTGAAATAGTTCCTCAGTCTGTTTTCCTCCCTGAGTAATCTGATAGAAGAGCCAGGAAAATCAAGCTATTAACAATTATTTTATGTTACATGTGGTGTCTGTGGTTTTGAAGACATGGTGGGATCTCTTTTCTCCCTATCAGGGTGTTGCAGAGGACTGGGATACTCTGCAATAGGGATTCCCATCAGAAGAATGTCCTAATCAAGCCCCAGGAAACTCAGTGCCTCCAGTCTCTGAGGAGCTGCAGTTTAATTCTGCTTTACAGAGACCACTGTAACCTTTGCAAAGGTCTGGAGCACTAAGCAGGACTGTCTTTACATGCAGAGCTCCAACATTTCCATTCTCCAGGTTTCTCTCCTAATTCTCACCGTCGTTTTCCCTGCTTTTTAGTTCTCCACTCTCACAGATAATGAGATACAGAACATGAGCACTAGAGGAAGAAATGCTGTGAGCTTCATTTCTTGTTCTACCTGCTCTTCTAATAAGAAAGTATTTTAAAATATGTTTGTTAATGATTAATTGTTATGTTTTAAATGGCAAAGATTAGCAGGAGTTGCATTCACCGAGTGCTTCTGACCAAGAAGAGTTAAACCAAAATCTCTGTTCCCATCCAATCACCACAGAGCAGTAGTCAAGTATTTAATGAGCCCTCAGTGCCTTCTGGAAGCAGAGCAGGAGGATTATATAATACAGATGTTAAACTTTTCACTTTTGTTGAAGGGGAAAACCTAAACATCAGCCAGTGGCATATGCTACTCTGCATAAATGTGCTTCCCCTCCACTTGAGAAACAGCCACAATTATTTTCCCCTCACATACTGTATAACATCCTGATTAATCTGCTGTGAAATGTTTTGCCATACACAGTAATTGCTCAGTTTTAATACATGTATTTAAGAAAATGGCTTTGCGTTGCCAAGAGCAACTCTTTCCCAGTGCCTGAACATGCAAACCCAGCCTCAAAAACACAGGAAATAAAATTAAATCAATCTCTGTTTTGCCTCTGTGCAGTTCACCCAGTGCAGAAACTTTATATGTAAAATTGCTGAAGAACTTGCATTCACTGCAGTAAAATAACGTGCAGGAAATGTCACGGCTGGGTTTTAAAGGCACGAGAGGTGTTGGATATCTGTGGTGCCCATGCTTCTCTAGGGACTGAAATTCAATTGGAAAAATCCCACCTAAATTTTCCCAGTGAGAAGTTTCTGGGCAGGACCACTGCAAGGAAGCAGGTGGATGAGGAGAGGGGGGACAGGCAGTTTCAAAACGTGGCATAATGAGGAGATGGCACCACACAAAAGGATGGGTGGGAGAGCTCCTGCAAGCACTTTGTTGGAGGTCTTACCATAATGTGACAGTGCAAGACATAAATCATAATTAAAACATCATCAAGAAATGAAACAAATCAGATTAAACAAACCAAGATGTTATTGATCCTAAGAAGTCAGGGTGATATTCAGCATTTATATTATCCATCTTTACTTAACAGAACTCAGTGTGACAGGTGTTAGTGACAAGGCCAATGCCATCTTTTCTGGATCAGTTCATAATGATGTTTCTTGTAGCACTTAGGAAAATTAAACTCATAAATTAAATAATTAAGTGGTCAAGTTAGCTTTCAGAGAATGCTTTAGAAATGCACGGGAATGTACTGTCAGACCTAAGAGTTCAAAGTTTCCCCCCAAATTCACCCAACACTTTTTAACCTCCTGAGAAAATACCTGAAAAGCTAATTCTCGACTGCAGCCTTTAAAGGCTGGCCAGCACCAACTCCACACAGACCAACATAAAAGCCACGTCCAAAATCCCAAAATATTTATGCAGTGGAAGTACCTGTGAGTTCCAAACAGGAGCCAGACTCAGCTAAACCTGGTTTTCAGAGACACTGGCCTGCAGCTGTTTGCCATTCGTGCTGTTCCTGTTGTCAGCCCACTGGTGGCAGACGCCTGTCTCATTTCCTAATTTCAGGGAATACGTTGTTTGACTGATGCACTTAGGAAAAACACAAAGGCTTTGAGCAGAACTGTGATGAATCAGCAGTGTCTGATTCCCAGCCTGCTCTGAGTGCACACCCAGAGAGGCAAACGTGCCTAATGCTGTTAAAAATGAGTTTCTAATTGGGCTTTCCTGGAAATCGAGGTTTTGGCCACGCCACAGGCCATGGCTTCCCCTCTGTGCTCCTTAACAGGGTGACAGGCTTGGGTGTGTGGAGATTGATCCAGGCTGGGATTTATCCTGGCAGCAGGAATGCCTGTGGAGCCCATGCAAAACTCAAGTGTAAGGACATCCAGGTGTTTTAGAAATAGCATGGTAGCAGGCAAACAGTAGCTTTTTATGGCATTTCATTACAATTCTGAGTGAATGTGAGTGGCGGCTGATCTGAGGCTGAGTTCAATCAGCAGGAGGCTGAAACCAGGATTTCCTTATCTCAGAGCCACCGGGGTCTCTCTGTGAACCTGGTATTTCAGCTCTGACGCTGGCTGTGGCACTTGGCAGCACTTTCCTTCTTGTCACCTTGTGTGTGGGTTTGGGCTGGCTCGGTTCCTTCCTGACAAACTCTGCTGAGTGCACAGACTTCTCAAAGCTAATGTTGTGCATGTGCATTTTTGGAGAACTTGGTTGTAAAAGAAGCAGTCAGCAGGTATTAACAGCAGTAATGACATCTGGAAATATTCCCCTTAGAGCACACGTTTTACCACCTCCTGCTGCTGCAGCGCACACCAGGCAGTGACGGCTTTACCCTAATTAGCAAGACAACACTAATTGGAGTTTCTACCACTTACTTCCAGCCACGGTGTGCCACGAGGCTCCGTTCACAGTGCCATCCTCCTTCTGGAAGTCCTCAGTGTGGCAGGCTCTCCTCCTGGCATCCGTCATCAGCCGGTGCGTGGAGGCGTAGGAATAGGCCAGCCAGCGGAACACGTGGTCGTCGGGGGTGGGTGTGTAATCCTGGGTTTTCCACATGGATCTCACCATGTCGTAGGGATAGGCCACCACCAGCTCTCCCCCCTGCAAGTTGCCACCCAGCACAAAAGGGATTTTTTCCATCCAGGCGATGATGGCCCGCGTCTCCACCGCCACCTGGGAGAAAGAGTAACAGCAGCTCGGATTCAGGCTGGAGATCTGGAAATGCTGTTCCCTGAGGGGTTCCTGAGCATCAGGAGCCAGCAGAAGGCATGCTGGCAAGGAGAAGACCTTCTTTAAATTATGGTGCTTGTCAGCCACCCTTGGGAGGTCACAGACGTCCCTTAAGACCTAACAAAACCTTCACGTTCCTTCAGTAATTTATGGAATAGGAATATCTACGTCAAGTGAGGCCAAGAGCAGGAACTGACAGAGGTGTCAGGTGGTGACATTGCTGCCCCTCTTTTTGTGTCCAAAATGAGGGATGTTAAACACAGAAATAATGGCCAGAAATTAAAACACAGGAAGTTTCACCTCAACATTAGGATGAATTTTTCCATCAGGGTGGCAGAGGAGGGAGGGAAGCCATGGAGCCCCCCTCTCTGGAAAGATTCCAAACCCACCTGGATGTGTTCCAGTGTCACCTGCTCCAGGTGACCCTGCCTTGGCAGGGGCTTGGACTGTAGGAGGCCTCTTTAAACTGTGACTATTCCATGACTGTGTGATTCTAAAGTACTAAAAACTGCCACTTGTGAAGCCTGTGAAGCTGCTATTAATAGCTGCCATTATATTTAAAATGTCAGGCCAAAATAAGTTAAATTTCTGGCACTACAATCCAATAAACGACTTTAACATAAGCCCCACACTGGGTTTGCACGTGCCTGATCTGTTGCTGTGTTGTTTGAGATGAGAATATATTTCAAGTAAGAGCAAGCAGAAAAATCCCAGGACAAATCTGTGAGTGAGTTTTTTTAAAGATCTGTGCCACAAAACTTGGGAAAAGCCTGATCCACATGGCTGAGCTTATGCTGTGCTTCTCCTTGTCTACCTTGCTGTGTAAAAGTTGGGTACTGAGTCCTCCAGGTCCTTGCAAATGCTGAGGGAAAAGAAAATCCTCCAGGAAATAGTTCCTTCCTCAAGACCTGCCTCTAAAACCTGTGGTGGGGATGGTCCTTTTGCAGTGAATTTTTATTTCCACTGATATAAAAAGGGAATTATTGACTTAGATCAAAGGTGTGGGACTTCACTCCCAGGTTATTCAGTTCTTGAGAAACGTAAATCTCCCTCTCTCAGCACATCCCAGCCTTTGTGTCCCCTCTCCTGGCCTTACTCACAGTGGCATTTTCGGACAGGTACCAGTCAGGGATTGGGATGTGATGGTTTGGAACTTTTCTTTTACTCTTCTTCTGATCTTCTGACTCCCAGAGCAGCGAGTTTAAGTCAGGGAAGTTATTGTTGATGTCAATGCCGTCCTGAGTCCATCGTCCTAAAGACCAGCCCCCCAATTCTGAACCCTTAGATTGGAATAAAATGAAAGAAAAAGAAAGAAAACAAAAATTAATGTTCATTCAGAATACAACAACATGTGAGCCCCCTGCAGAATGTTTGGGAATGTGCCAGAGGTAATTCTATACAGAGAAAGTAAAGATTAATTATTTATTAACTGAATTAAATAATTGGTGCTTTTTAAAAAAAAATTTTGTATTAAATCTTGAATGAGGTGAAGGAAAATCCATGAAAATTTACTTGAGGTTATCCAAAATATACCTCTTGATGGAGACAGCACACATTCCCTTCCCTTGACTATGATTCTGACTTTCCTGTTCTGTTCTGCCTTCTGCAGACTGCTCTAGAAGATTTTCCAGTGCATTTGACCAGCCCCTACAATTTTTCCTGGTTGTCTGTCTTCACCCAGACTGAATTATTACAACACCCAACAGACTGTGCTCTCCTTAAAGGCACACTATTAAATTTCAGCTGCGGTGGAATGCAAATTTTCACGTGCTGGGCTTGGTTTCTCGTGAGAAACAGACTGCATGGATTTTCTGTTTTCCATAATGGTGTTCCCGTGGCTCTGAGCACCTGAGGATGGTTTGTTCTGGCAGTCTCTGTGACCCTCCTTTCCATGTACATTCCCCTGTTAGCCAACATCACATCCAATACTGATCCTTTCAGCTTTTTCCCAAGATGGTTTGTGTTTACTCTGACTCACCCATCTTTTTAGGAAAATTAAATTTAAATTTCCATTGTAAAACGTGACCCATGAAGAAAATAATGACAAGAGGAGCATTTTTGGTTCATCTACCGGAAAGGGAAAGAATTCCTTGATGTGTTCATGACCCTAATTACCGCTTTATAGGCCTTGTCATATCCGTCAGGGTTCACTGAGGGCAGCAGGTGGATCCTCGTGCCCTGGATGAGGTGCACGATGCGTGGGTTCCCAGCCAGGTATTCCTGGCACATGAACTGCATCAGCAGAAGGATCAGCTCTCGTCCAAGCACCTCATTCCCGTGAGCTCCTGCAATGTAGTGGAATTCTGGCTCCCCTGTGGGAAAAAGCACGGAGCAGAGTTGTAGTCAGAGCAGCAAATCGAATCAAATCAAACAGCATCGATGTCCATCAGCAGCGTTTCACTTAAGGAGTGTTGGGGAAATGTCTCAGCTGCACAGATGAGAGGTGAAAAGTGTCACTTTGGAGAAATAAATTGCTTTCTGTTACTATTTTATAACAGGCTTATGTATTAGTGATACCTAAAGCCACTGTGTAAAACCTCTAAAACCCATTTTTGATTAAACGTATCTTTAATTATACTCACAACTTCAGCATGTTAGAGGTAGATTTTGGCAATTTTGAAGGTCTAAAAGTCACACGAAAAATACTCTGCTAGAAGAGAACTTTCCTAACAACCAATCTAAACACAACATCTGGGTATTCATGGATATAGCAAAGCACAAAATTCCTCTATTCCAACAGTCCCAGGCACTACTACAGTGAGAAGGACCAAAGACTGAATGACTTTCTGTGCTGAAGAGTTATATCATGGTAGGAAATTGAACACCAGACCTCAAAATTATTTGGAGATTTGACCTGTCCCTGCTTGCAATGCATTCACCCCACATAAAAAAAGTAAATTTCTATCCATAGCTACACCAATCCAACGGCTAAAATCCACCCCCCAGTATTAAAATTCACTTTTATTTTA
This sequence comes from Cyanistes caeruleus, assembly GCF_971803275.1. Lineage (NCBI taxonomy): Eukaryota > Metazoa > Chordata > Aves > Passeriformes > Paridae > Cyanistes > Cyanistes caeruleus. Next base: position 3,867,239 of record NC_141708.1, on the reverse strand, counting down.
TTACTGTGAAGAATGCTCATTAAAGAATTCGATCCCACATTCAAAATGTCCTCTATCTGTGCTCACCCTCCTCTTCCCAATTTAGAAATACAGCTCTGAGGTTCCTCCCACATACATTTGAAACCTTTGCTGCCATGAAGATAATTCCATCAGTGATAATTAGTGCAGATACAGAGAAAGAGGAGAGGGGGGGGAAAGCCAAATCCCAACACCCCTTCAACAGATTTAGGTAAGATTAAAATCCTAACCAACTTCGTGTTCTCCTGGGTTGTCAGAAATCTCAACAGCGTACAGCTTCAGCCCTTGGTTGCTTTTTCCAATATTGTAAATTCTTGTGATATTTGGGCACATTTTATTCACAGTTTTCATCAACTGCCAACAAAAAGAAAAAAAGAGGAAAAAAAAAAAAAGAACATATTTAGACAATGCAGCATCGAAATAGATCCACTATAAATTGGTTCATTTTAAATTGGTTGTAGCACAAACTCTTCATTTGCTTCTCTGATTACTTCTTAGCTGTAAAAGCTTTATGTTTAGCTCATGAATTTATATCTCTGCTATCTCATTTTTAAAGCATCATGCCATGGAGAGTAATTAAAATAATGGAGAGTAATTAAAACAACCACACTCTCTGAGGTACTATAGGTAAGGGACTTGAGGTGACCCAGGGTGCCAGTGCACAGAAATGCATTTATTTTTCAGGTTGCCACATTTTCCCCAATAAAAATATTAATGTTTTCACTCTGCCAGAGAGAGATATTGCATTAAAAGCAGTTCTATTTTAGCTAAAGGCTAAAACCTTACTGCATAAATGATGTTACTGACTCAGACCTGTGTTTACTAATTTCTTTCCTCACACCTTCTTCAAGTTGAAGGAAACTGAGCTGGCTGATGTTTCCCTGCATCCATGCAGCTCCACGAGCTGAGAAATAGGAGATGTGAGCCTCTGAAACCCAGCAGAGAAATTTCTGACTCTGAAACTTCTGACTCTGAAACTTCCACGTGCAGAAGCTTTCCCGACGTGCCTGGCTTGTATCTCACAGGATAGCAGGAACATCAATTTGGAAAAGTGGTTGAAAGTATGGAAATGCTCATTAATAGTGAGAAAAATGCCCAGAACCAAGTTCAAAGTATATCCCATTCAGTGGAAATATTTGTATTGGCCTCAGTAAACTCCCCATCATCTCTTTAATTGCAAACGTGATTATTTTCAGAGTCAAAGAACTTTTCCTGCATTAGAGCCTTTGTAGTAACATTTACTGTGACTCTTTTGGTGACATGTAATGCAATGGAGTTAATGGAAATACCATGCTGAAAATGAACTTATTTCATTTTTGATCTTCTCATGTCCCACAAATGGGAAAATATTTCACCTATGATCTGGGTTTGTTGTCTCAAAGACAAGGTTGTACTCAAATATCCACATCAAACATGTAACAGGTTCCTGTACCACATGAATATATACAAAAATATACACAGAAATGAACACCTAATAAATATTTTGGGCTGTAAAACAATCCTGCACACAAGATACATCGAGTGTTCCCACTGATTGGAAGAAGAATATTGAATGCTCTTTTACAAGGAGAAATCTGGAGCTGTAAATTTCTTCTTCCTAAACAGAGAATTCTATTAAAATATCCCTCCCTCTCACAAATACTTGACTTTTTGCAATGTAATGTAAAGCTTCCAAAACATGGCCCAGAGAACCATCTCCTCCTCCTTCAGTGGTGATAATAAATCACTTCAAAAAAACCATTTTTTAAGATGTTTGGTGGTGAGGTAGCTATGAAAAGTGACAATAATGTATATTTTGGGGGTTGGGGATGTTTTTGGTTGTTGTTTTTGCTGCTTGTTTGTTTGTTTTTAATAAAATATTGACTCTGGCAGTTATTATTCCATTTTGCACTGAAATTTTGAGAATAGTTTTGGGACTATAACACTTGTTGCAATGCAACCCACAATATTCTGCCCACCAGCAATTAAAATCCAATCAGCTCTAAAAAAGTTAACTATTTTGACACAGAAGAAAACAGAAATTGGGAGAGCACACAGTTCACTATTCTCAACCATAGTCACAGATTTTCTATTTGGTATGAAGAGTGCAAGAACATTCTGGTTTAAAGCTGTGGGGTTTTTTTTTTTTCCCCAAGATATTTCTAACCTGACCAACCTGTCTTTCTGCAATGACAACACAGATACATTTTATTTTATTGTTCTTGACAGTAATTATGCCAATTGAGTTCCTACTCATCTAATCTTTGAGCTAAGAAATATAGGCCATGAAATCTCTACCAAAATAAACGTGTGACTCAGTACACAATTGCTCAATAAAACCCAGTGGTGATTCATGCAGTATAAATACACTGAAAATCCAGCACACAGCAAAGTGATTCACACACATCAAGTCCAAACATATTATCTTTATATTTGAAGAGAAAGTGGGCAGAAATATTTCTTCAGGACAGCCCACACTTGTGTCTGTGGTGATAAGAAGTAAGATAAAAAACAATAACAAAGCCAAGAACAAGGCTGCCTGTTTGGAGCTAAAGGAACGAGATTAACAAGGCTGGTAGATTTAAAATTATACTAAATGAGGGTTTTTTTCTGCTGTTTCTGGTGAATTTTTGATGATTTTCACAACTGTGAATATGGAATTGGACTCTAGATTTTATTCTGATTATCCAAACCTACTGAAATATATGAGAAAACTGATGGTTAAATCAGAGTCAATTCTAGAAGGAGAAACCACAGTGTCATTCACCCCTTAAATACACATGGAGAAAAAAGTGCAGCACATTATATGAAAATACTTCCTCTGTCACGAATTGTCACCTTTTTCAGGTTAGTTTATGTAAAAATCAAGATTTTGGGACTTTTATTGGACTGCTTCTTTTAATAGATTGAATGGGGGAAAACATTTTAAAAACATATTGAAGACAGAGTTGAATAATATTTTGAAGAGGTGAAATTTGGGCTGAAAAAGCCTTCACCCATCCACTCCCCATCACACAGCAGCCTCTTTGCCTACCTGCCTCATCTCCTTGTAGTTGTGATGCTTAAAGTCCAGATTATCAGTGGTTGTCATTTCATTTCTTCTGTGGTAATAATTGTTTGGGTCTGAGAAAAGAAATAAAAGAGTTTTCAGGTGCTTGAGAATTTCAAATATAGAGGTGCTTTGGTACAATGCACGTAAGGAACATGGAGATCTGAATTCCACTGTCATGTGTGTACTTAAACCAGGTTTTCAAAAGCAAAACTCAGAGAAACAACTGATTTTAAACATTTCTAATCACTGCACAAATCAATTCATGCAGATCCAAAGAAAAGCAAGGAGGCATCAGCTTTCCAGAGAGCTCCTCTGCACAAAACCCCAAAACTTTAACAGAAAAGCAGAAGGGCAGCCTTAGGCTGCAGAGGAGAGAAAAAGTCACTGGGAAATGATGAGTCAGATGCAAGATAAAAGAGTGGAAGAAAAATCAAATTAGAGGAAAAAGCCACAGTAAATGTTTTGTGTCCACTTGATTAATTTACTATTGCAAGGACTTTTAGTTTTCCTGATGAGTATTTTCCAAGTCTATGCACTGCTTGCAAAATATGGAAAGGAATAACTGTGCACATTAACCATTCCTAATGATCTTCCAGAAGAGTTCCTGTGGAATTCAGAGTGTTTGTTACTTAAAAATGTACATATTCACTTATTTATGGATACTGTTTATAGTTAATTTTGAAGTAGCAAAGGAGGATATGTGGTTAGGAAAGAATCTTTTGTCTCCTTGACTTTCCAGGCTCCTCACCTGGAAAAAAAACCCAACAAAAACAAACAGGCCAAAATTGTTCAAAAGGCTCAGCTTTGAACTTCCTGATAAATGTGCTCCAAGCCTAATCTATTATGATTTATTTTCAGAGACAAACAAGTCAATTTGGAAAACATCAGACACATTCCTTAACTTGCCACATCTGGGATGTCTGGAATTTTGAGTAATCATTTGTCAAGCCAGGGGTTGTCAGGTTTCTATGAAAAATTGTTTCCCTTCACACAAAATCATTTTCACCGGTTTGAAATTGTTGGGGGAAAAGAGAAATATGAAAAACTCTAAATATCATCCTGTCTTATTGCAACACAAAAAAAGACATTGTCTCTAGAGAAAAAAGAAATGGTTTCAAACAGTATCACCTGTCAGCTGTGACTTTTCTTGGGGGGGGAAAAAGAACAATTCTGAGTAGGATAAATATGTAATTACCATCCCACGGCAACAAATCCTTAATGAAGTTATCAAAAACTCAAAACACTGCAAAATACTTTATAACATTTTTAAGTTTCATATTTCTGGCATTAAAACCACTAAACATTCCCATAAAATTTTAAAATGTTGGGGGTCTTTTTCACTGTTTAAGTTATTTATGAAATGAAACATGCATGTTCCATTAAGCTTCACAGTAACACGACCCATCCTTGTCTCCACTTCCATTTCCTAATCTACAGCAGAGATGCTGGAAGGTCAGTTGAAGGCTGCTCTACAAATATGACTGAAAAATGTCCAAAAAAAGCCTTGTTTCATCAAAACCCATGTTTTGTAGACATTACTCATTAATATACTGATGGATAAGAAATGGAAATCAGAAAAAAAAACACTTCTTAAAAGAGACAATGTGTTTAATGTCCCACAGAATATCCTTATAATTGAAAAAAATATCCCCACGTTGTAAAAATGTAAAAATAAACATCATAAAAGTGCCAGGATGTTGGAGGTTTTCTGTATCACCACGAGCCAAAATATACAGCAACCGATTTTTTCCCCTGATACTTTAATCCCCTTCCTTTCAAAGCCTGGCTCCTTTTCCATACATCAAACACTAATATCATGGGAATGGCTGTGAATGCTGTAGAGTTGGTGGAAACTTAAAAAAAAAAATAAATAAAAATTGTGCAGTGAGAATGATTGTATCTCTGGCCCTCCCTCAACAACAGAGCTCAATTTGACAGTTCCCTAGGGAATTAACACTCATACTCTGCCAGGCTCTGCTGTAGCCTGCTTGGATCACTGGATTTCTGTTGCAGCAGGAATACAGATTAGAACATTAAAAGCTAAAATGTAGAAAGGAAAACAAGACTTGTGCACAGCTGGATGGGTCCACTTGGGCAAAAATTAATTTTTTTTTTAATAAAATGGAAAATAAGAGACTGAGAAACTCAAACGACATAATAGTTATAATGGAAATACACTGATTTAGTCTCCAGAGAAATTCTGGAGAAAGTCTCTCTTTCTTCCAAGGAGAAAAGATCCTGAAAAACTGTGGCACTCACATTCATACAGAGGGATTTATTAGCTTTTTCTGCCACTAATCTGTCTTTACATCACCAGTAGAGGTAATGAAGTTTGCTGGTAGAGGCACCTTGATCCCTTCATGCTTCAATCCTTTGTAAAGATGGACAAGTGATTAAAGCTGTTAAATCAGATTCCCAGAGCCACAGAATGGTTTGAAAGGGACCTTAAAGATCATTCCATTCCATTCCATCCCATCCCACCCCAGCCATGGCAGGGACACCTTCCCCTGTCCCAGCTGCTCCAGCCCCAATGTCCAGCCTGGCCTTGGGCACTGCCAGGGATCCAGGGGCAGCCCCAGCTGCTCTGGGCACCTGTGCCAGGGCCTGCCCACCCTGCCAGGAACAATTCCTGCCCAATATCAAATCTAAATCGATCCTTGTTCAGCTTAAACCCATTCCCCCTTCTCCTCCCAGCTCCTTGTAAATTGTCTCTTTCCATTTTTCCTGTAGGTTCCCTTCAGGTCCTGGAAGACCACAGTGACATCACCCCAAAACTCCTCCTCTCCAGGCTGGACAATCCCAGTTCTCCCAGCCTTTCCTCACAGCAGAGCTGCTCCATCCCTCTGACCATCTCTGAGGCCTCCTCTGGATTTTCTCCAACAGCTCCATGTCCTTCCTGTGCTGGGGACACCCAAACTTCAAGTGGGTCAATGCCCAACGACTCCACAGCATGAGGGCTCTGAAAAGTGCCCCTAGAAAGTACCAGACAGGACCAATTGCTTGGTTGATTAAAAAAAGGGGCATTTTCACCAATTAAAGCCCTACAGCCAGTGGAGCCCCAATGCTTCCAGCAGGTTTCAGCCTCTCAGAAATGGTGGTCCAAATGTAGGGCATAATGAAGCCAATTCAAGGGATTCAGAGAAATTTTTGATAAAAAGAATATTCTGGTCTAAATCTTTCAGGCTGCCTTAAAATCCCCAAAGTGCTGTTTCTCAAATGACTGATTTATTTTTTTTTTTTTTAATTTCTGTGTAAATTAAGTGAATTTGACTTGTCTTCACTAAACTGAACATCTTACAGACAGCACATGTGTAATCTTGAAATAAATCCACTGGCAGCCACATCAGGTGATCCTAAGGTTTTTTCCACATGATCTATTTCATGGCAGCCTCTTGAGCATTGCTCATGAGCATTAATATCACACATGAAACCAGCAATGAAATAATATTTTTCAACTAGAAACTGATCCTTTTCTCCACTTATTCTCAGAAGTAGATGCTGGTTTTAGAACTGCTGCTTACATGGCCATTTATAATGAAAGCTACTTGTAGAAAGTCACATTTTTATCAAGAAATGAACACAACTCTAGACTTGACCAGGTAACCTGGCACTAAGAGAGAAGTAATAAAAATAAGACTGAAGCCACTGCAAAACACAGTGCTCCATTACAGAGCTGTTAAAGTTCATTTTTTATCTTGGGTTCAAAGTAATGGCATAATCATGGTACCAGTGGTAGTTTTCTAGATAAGAACTATTAAAAATTAAATTTCATCACAAATTATTCCATTCAAATAATTGCCTCTTGCCTTGAATATTCTACAATATAAATAAATGCATGAAGAACTCAACTAATTTTCTCTCTCCAATCTCTGGGTGCTTTGATCACATGTAATTCCATTTTGACCTTCCTTAGGTTTGAGAAAGAGAAAGCAAGGAAAGCACATCCATCCCTCTGAGGCAATTGTAAAGGATTGTGTGTGTCACTCTCCCTGTGTGTAAATACCAGCATTTTTGGAAAGTGGAGAGGGAATTAAATGCTTGTGCTTTTTGTCCTCTTTTTGCCCTCTTTTTTCAGACATGGCAGCACTGATTGTTGCTATAGGTAGGATTTTCTGGCATCTTTCTTCCACGGATAAATGTCTTTCTCTTGGTGAAACAGCAAATCCCTTCTGTTGCCCAAAGATAGAATTGACATAGTTGGACAACACAGCTTTTTTTATTTTTTAATTTTTTTTTCTTTTTCTTTTTTAGAGCTACTCTTAACAGTCTAGAAAAGATTATTTGTCCAAACTAGCCTAAGATAGAAAAAAAAATGTATGTTATGGATAAGATATAAGGATTTCACTGATAAAAATTACAATTATCTTATACAGTAGTGCTTAGATAAGCAGTAACTTCTCTGTTCCAGTTGTCCAAATATTGTTTTATCACAATTTATCCAATTTTTAGTGCATCTACCACATGCAGTGGGTTTTATGGACAGAGCCCTACCCACAGGAATGGGTTCTAGCTGCCTTAAACCATTTCCATCTCATTCTGACAGTGCTACAACCTCCCCTAGAATACCAACCTTATTCAGGTTTTTTTCTTTTTCTTTTATCCTTTCTCCTTATTCCTTTACTACCCTCCCTTGTGAGCCTGATTGATGGGAAGCTGATACAGAGCACAGACTGAATGCAAATGGTTTAATATATTCAGGGATTAATAAAGGCATAAACCCTAAAATTACAAGTCTAGAAGACATGAAAAGAAATTTACAGTTATTAAAAATGGGATTCTTTCCTTCCACCCTCCTTCAGCTGTTGGGGTATTTCCCTATGCCCCAGGCGTTGGAAAGGCTAAAGCTGTGTGATCTAACAGAGCTCCACCTCCTGATGCTGGTGGATTTAGGAAAATTGGTTGTTTTCATGGACAAAATAAAAACCTGTCAGAAAAGAAGAAAAAAAGAAGAAAAAAAGAAGAAAAAAAGAAGAAAAAAAGAAGAGAAAAAGAAAAGAAGAAAAGAAGAAAAAAAGAAGAAAAGAAGAAAAGAAGAAAAGAAGAAAAGAAGAAAAGAAGAAAAGAAGAAAAGAAGAAAAGAAGAAAAGAAGAAAAGAAGAAAAGAAAAGAAGAAAAGAAGAAAAGAAGAAAAGAAGAAAAGAAGAAAAGAAGAAAAGAAGAAAAGAAGAAAAGAAGAAAAGAAGAAAAAAAAAGAAGAAAAGAAGAAAAGAAGAAAAGAAGAAAAGAAGAAAAGAAGAAAAGAAGAAAAGAAGAAAAGAAGAAAAGAAGAAAAGAAGAAAAGAAGAAAAGAAGAAAAGAAGAAGAGCCCTTGATCTCCACTCCCACACTCAACACAGAGCGTTAGAGCAGCACTGTCCAAGTCGCAGCTCCCACGGCCAAACCACCCGGATAGTTAACTTGGAATGAGCAAAATGACACCAAAAAAAGGGTGAGGAATCCACTCAGAGGGAGCTGCAAAAGAATGTCCCACCCTACAGGAAGAAAACGTGCGTGGAGAGGCCTCTGGAACCTGAGGAACAGCTTTGTTCCGGGTGCCTCGCGTGCGATGAGCGAAATGAGCAAGGAGAAAGAAATGCCAGCTCTTTCTGAGCTAAAAAGATGGGTCAGCACTTATCAAAACCTATTAGTTCTTCAGTCCAATTACATTTTGAATGAACACACCCCATTCCCATTGTGTTTCTCAATGAATGATTCTGGTATTTTCTTTCAGGAATATACTGAATCAGCCACTGCGGGCAATTAACTCAATAAATGACTACCAGAGGGATGCACTGATGCTGTTTCCATGTGAATCAGAGATCTGTGAAAAGCTGGAAGAGCACTCAGCAGGACAGTGCTGAAAGTGGAGATGTGTTCCCAGCTTCACCCACTGACACAGACCCGTGAAGTGAAGGGTAACAAACGCCAGCGCTGCCAAGCAGAATTTGGCCCTGAATGGGTGTAAAGCCAGTAAAAATCCAGGGTAAAAAACTGCTGCACTTAACAAAAATCACCTTTCCAAATACTGACATTTTTGCCTTTTCCTGTTAAGTTTTAGGGGAGAGAAAGGGATCATGAGAATTTCCCTACAATTTGCCCTACCAAACAGTTCGTGTGTCATCTCTGTTATTCCCTGTCTGTGTGTCAGTAAAAAGTCATGGTGCTTGATAAAGGCTCCTTTTCCTTCAGCCTCACAGCCTGGTTTATAGAGAGCAGTTCCACACAGGAATTTGGGATAAATCACTGCTCTCTGAGAGTCCTTTCAAAAGCTGAGGGGGAATACTGTCTGTGGAACTGCCCATCACAATGGGAAACAAGCAACCCACAGAGGGGCAGTGTTCTAAACCCACAGCTAAAAGAAACCAGAATTCTCCTGAAAATGGGGAAAATTCACATGCACAGGACACCTTTGGTCACTGCCATCAAGTCCAGGATGTATTTTTTACCCACTGGCAGCAGTTGTCTGTGTGCTGCTAAATTTCAGTGTTTCATGATAGCACATCTAAATTTTATGACAATGCTTGCCCCACACTTCTCTTTGGCAGAGAATTATCCCTTCCATGCCCCAAACAGTTTTAGTTCTGCTTTTTTCTTTTTTTTTTTCTTCCCCTGAGTGTTTAAACATCTAAAGGACAAAAATCAAGCTGTGTCTGCTTGGCATGTGAAGACTCTACATCACCAGAGAAACTGGAGGCAGCAAGTTCTGAACAGAGGCAGGAGCAGTAAAAGCAGTGATGAAAGGCTCTGGAAAGGCAGTTTTTTCTGGCTCTAATATTAAAACACTACTCACAGACCTCTGCAAAAAAGAAAAAAAAAAAATCCCATGGTGCCAGAATTTGAGATCAAAGAAAACAAAACAAAAAAAACCCAAAAAACAAAACAAACAAACAAACAAAAAAGCAGATGAGAGGTGTGGAATGAGTAGCAATTAATAAAATATTTGAGAAAACAGATTTTCAAAAATATTTATATACATGTACACACAGAAATGAAAATATAAATCCACCACAAGACTATTCACAATGTGCCTGGCAGAATCATGGCTTTGGCAGAATTAACAGGATTGAATGGTTTTGGGTTTCTTTTTTTAAGTGGCCTTGCATATCATAGGACAACTTCCCTGATTTACCAGGGATGATGCTGAATTTAATAACACTTGAAAAAACCTAGAAATTCTTTACAGCCCAAACTCCCCTCCTTCCTCCTGACAAGCCAAGAACTAGTTCAGCAACAGGATTTGCCTTCAAAATATTTCAGGGAAGTTCTATGGCCTATATAATGAAAAAAAACCCCAAAACCAAAAACAAAAAACATTAAAAATCAGGCTATATAATTGTTATTTCTTGCCTTAGAAGCTTGAGACATCTGCAAGTGCCTGTCCCATTACACAATCCTGTTGTCTCCATTGTACATGTGCATTTAGGAAGATTTATTGCACTGCATTTAAGCCCAAACAACAAAAATCTTGTAAGATCATCCATGCAATCTTGTTTTATTAATAAAGGCACTTCCAGATTCTGTGGGTTGCATATCAAAAGTTATCCTGGTGCTGGCGGTGGGCTTGGGCAGATATTTCTGCTTCTTTTTTGCACAGCCCTAACTAAAGATAAATACTACACCAAAAACAAAGATACGCAAAAGAAATGAAATTTTTGAGTATTTCCACAGGCAGCCACGCCAACATTAACTAATAAAGGCTCTTACCTGGCAAGGGGCAGCCCAGGATTTCCAGCCTCATGCAGATGCTGCCCTCCTGGAACCAGGAGCGGGGGTTGATGCGGATGTAACGCGCCACCAGCGGCACCGGCAGCAGGTTCAGCACTGGGATCTCCTTCTCGCTGTTCCCCTCAAAAATCTGGGCAGCCAAACAGGGGGAAATGGCAACAGCAGTGCTTCAGACTGTCTCTTGGTGGTTTGGGGAATAGAAGTGTGAAATCACCTGCCAGGCCCAGGCTGATGGTGGCACAGGCCAGAACTGCCCCTCGAGGATGGTGATCCCCCCATTCCCCCTGGACAATTCGGGGTCTCTACCTTGGGATTTGCTCTTGAAATCTATGGGATCGCTGAGAGGTGCTGCCACTGACTGAACTGTGGCCAGACCCTGCTTTCCCACCTCTGCTCCTCCTCACAAAACGTGTTTCACTCCACTCACCACATCTCCAGACTCGTTTCTGACAGCAGTCCACGCGTGGCTGTCATTGCTCACCAGCACTCTGTACGAGGTCACCCAGTTACTCCTTGAAAAAGAGAATAAGTTACTTTTCATAACTTAGAATGACTGCACATTATTTAATATAATCAAGCTTATAAGGCTGCTAGCAGTGGAAATCCCATTTGGCAAAGTCATGCCAATCTGGATTCAACAGACTATTCAAAAAGCCTAGCACACAGAAGCAAAATCCTGGTGAGACAGTGTTCTGGGATTCCAGGAGGTGAGAGACTTTCTGCTCTCCTCTCCTTTGATATGCAGAGTTAGGGATAAATGGCTTATCTAGAACAGATTTATGCAGTGTTCAAAGATCATCTTTTCAGCTGCAGAACATTTATTAGTTCTGCTCTTATTATCAGAGAGGATGGGAAAAAAGTAATAAATCCTTAAGGATGAAACATCTGTGAATTTCAACCAGCAAAATTTCCATTTCTTTCAGTAGAAGAATAACTGGTGCCTGCAGTTATTCTTGTATTAGCAAGAGCTAGGGACAGAGAGACAATTGATCACAGGACTACTGCACTCCTACAATATCCTGATCCATCCCCAATAGGCTGATTTTTCTAACGTGATCTGATTTACAGCAAAACCCTCTTCCATCTAAAGAAGTCAAATACTTCAGTTACGCCTTGTCTGAAGGAAGAAGATGAGGAAATGTAAAATGCTGCTCCCCATATTCTGGATTAGAGCTGTGGAGTTTGACACTGTTCAGATATTACCTGTGGAAATGTGTGCACAGGGGTGGAGAAGGCTGGAGGAGGCAATGCCCAACTCTCCTCTCACATTTGTTACTCAGAAAGAGCAGCAGTGACTTATTTTTCCCCTAACACCTGGTTTCAGTAGGCAGGGACCTGGAGGAGAGCTGTGGCTTGGAGGAACATTTGTACCTTTGAACATCTGAAGTCAGTCCAGGATGATTAAATTCTGTATTTATGTGTTTTTCCTCAGCACAGGTTCTTAGTTAAGCTACAGTCCCATGGGAGTGAAACCAGAATTAGGAAAGCTCTTGGCACAGGGGAGAAGAAAAGGGGCCTTTGGGGCAGGTATTGGAGAAGCAGCAGAGCACAAAAATTGGAGATCAGGAATACCTGGAAGGACAGACACACCTAAGAACTTCCCCTTGTACTGCTCCTGTACAAACACAACTTTGATTTGTTTTGTTTTTTCTTGTAAAATCAACTAATAATAGCAAAGTACCTATGAACACACCCAGCCACGCTGAAGCCACTGTGCCTGTGTTTAAAGGGAGAAATCTGCCTTTATGTGCTCACTAAAGAGAGTCAGGCTTCTAATGAAGACCAAAGAGGGATAAGGATGGAACAGGAGTAAAACCACCAGCCTCAGTTCTCCAAGAACTGTACAAAACAGACAACTGAGTTTTTTTACACATCCGAAAACAAAAAATGAGGTAAATATTTAGTAGGATTTGGAAAATCACTTCTGGACATTCTATACTAATGTTCCCAAAAGTAAAAAAAAAATGAGATTTTGAAAAAAAAAACCCACAAAAAAACCCAAAAAACAAAAAAGCAACTGAACAAACCCAGCTCTGTTTTAGACACTAAACCAGTCCTTTGCAACTCTTTCACCAGCCTCCTTCAGTGAATAGATTTGGCCATTCATGTTAGATTAAACGGAAAAATCTTGACTATTGCCAAGCAGACAACTTTTTGTTATCGCAATGAAAAGAAGGGTACATCTATCACTTGTAATGCACACAACTTTAGTATTTGGTAAACAACTGTAACAAGTTAGCAGCACTCTGAAAATCCTAATTGTCTGCCTTTCAGAGGAGGGGCTCCTGGGGTAGGAGATTTGCTGGAGAGCTGAGAAGTGCCGTGCTGGCGTCTCTTAAATTTGGCTGTAAAATGATAAATGACACACAACAAAATAAACAGTGACTTCAGCATGTTGGATAAGTTTCTCCTGACTCTTGCAAAGAACTTTCTTCCCTCAGCTTCTCTGTATTCTTAAGTTGAAGAAAGGCTGATTTACTTCTGTCAAATAAAGGAGCTGACAAAAAGGAAGGAGAGGGACTTGTTACAAGGACATAGAGTGCAAGGACATGGGTGATGAAAGAAACTAGGTTTGGATCAGATATTGGGAAGAAATTCTTGGTTGTGAAGGTGGGGAGGGCGTTTCACAGGGTGCCCAGAGCAGCTGTGGCTGCCCCTGGATCCCTGGAAGTGCCCAAGGCCAGGCTGGAGGGGCTTGGAGCAGCTGGGACAGGGGAAGGTGGCCCTGCCATGGCAGGGGTGGAATGGGATGAGCTTTAAGGTCCCTTCCAGCCCAAACCATTCTATAAAATGGCCAACAGGAAAACTCTAAAAAGAGGAAAACAGCTTTTTCTGAATTACTAGCAAATGATAAGCTTGAGAGCAAAACTCCTGGGTTTGAAGGAGGGTGCTGGTGGCAGAGTACATACTCAGTGCACACAAAACTATATTGCTTTATTGTTGGGTTTTTCTTTATTTCCTTGCTCATTTTGCTGGGGGTTTTGGATGGGCTTTGCATAAATGTTTTTTTTACTGTTCTTGGCCATTTCTCAAAATCAGGTTAAGTGACCAAAAGAGGCAAATGCCACAAACCAAATAACATTATTGCTTCTGAAGTATTGCAGAACTTTTTTCACTTCAACTGCATAGATCAGATTAGGAGGGCAAACATCCATTTTCATTGCTCAGCATCTGCAGAAGAAATTCAAACAGAGTCCTAAAGTCACATAAAACCACAACAGTTGTGGACAGACTCTGTAACAGACTTTTGTAAGAAAATATAGGAAGTTTTAAAAGAACAATCTCGCTTTACTGGCATGAGAAAATGGTGCTGTCACAGTAACATTTCTAAGCTGGGACTTTAATTTAAAATATTTTGATTTTCTCACTCCCTGCCATTACAGGAGTTCCAGCTTCATCCAAAGGAAAACATATCCAAGTAGTCCTGCACATTTTCTATCTTGAGTGGCAACAAGTAACGTGCTATGGAGAGGCAGAATGCACTTAAAATCCTAATGCACTGAATCCAGTCTTGGACACTGGCAGGACAGAAGGACCTCAGAGGGTCATGGATGAGGTAAATCAGTGCAATGTATGAAGGTACACACCATACACCATTAATTGTGTTTGCCTGTAAGGAAGAAGCAGAATAAAAACATCACAGGGGATCAGATCCTTCTGTTGCTGGCACTACATGCAAAGCTGCCTCCAGGGGCTTAAATCCTTGCCCCTTTTTCCCCCAATGCCATAATAAAAACAGCTTCTGGTCGTACTAAGAAGGCTCCTGTAAATTCAGACTCCCCTGAGAAATGGCACCTTCTCCCTAAAAGCCACATCCCCCATGCTGGGGAAGGGGAACTCTGCGTGTTCTTGTGGTCAGAGCACCTGGAAAAAAACTGGCACAGCCTAATGCTCAGGGATTTGACTGAGTATCTGAATCCCAGACACTTCTACAGCTCCAGACCAGCACAAGAACACCCAATTGACTAAATCTCTCTGAGAGCTGCAGCTTTCCCAGCCCTGTGTGGTACGGGAGGGCTGCTAACCCCAGGAAGCAGCTGGATGTGTTGCACATGCTCCAGCCTGTCTGCAGCACTTCCCAGGATCTGGGTGTTCCATAAACACCTGGTTATTCATGCAGGCACAGAAATCTAAAGGTTTTTTGTGGCAATCCATCAGAGGAACACGGCAAGTGGAGCAAAGGCTCGTGCTAGGAGAAGTACTGGGGGGATTTGTCTGTGTGATTACCTGGTGACACCAAGATCCATCTCCTCGGGTTTGGGATTTGCAGACAGGGATTTCTGTCACATCCAGTGCCCATCACCACTGAACAATAAAGCTGTCTAAGGAAGGCTGAAAGAAAGCTGTAATGTTTTCCAAGACTCAGAATGTCCCTGCTGCTGTTTCAGAGAAGCTCTTTGGGTTTCACCCTATAAAACCTCCTAGTGCAATCTTACCATTGCACCCCTAAGAGAAAAATACAGATATTTGTTGGGTTTAAAGAGCTGAGGAGACAGAATTCTGGAGAAG
The DNA here is from genome assembly GCF_971803275.1 of Cyanistes caeruleus. NCBI lineage: Eukaryota > Metazoa > Chordata > Aves > Passeriformes > Paridae > Cyanistes > Cyanistes caeruleus. The sequence goes on along the minus strand of NC_141708.1, from coordinate 3,851,977 downwards.
TCCTAGGCCAGCACTGAAAAAAGAGTGCATTAATTATCAAGCTCTTTCTTGGCAGAAGGCAAGGCAATACAGAAGCCATGGAGTGACAACCCACCAGGGTTTGGGGTTACCCCCAGTTCATCACCCTCTGCCACCAAGTGCCACTTCTGCCTCACAAATTTCCTCCATGCTGGAAAAAGATCACGAGGTACAGATTGGAAAGGGATCCTTTGGATTCAGGTGCATCCCTTTTAAATAATCCCTCTCAAAATTTATGGCAGCCTTATCTCCTCAGAAGCAGCCTATCTGAAAAATCTCAGTTCCCACTGACAATATTAGGCAATTCCTTCCAGAGATAGTAAATGCAAAAATCAAAATATGACTCAAATTCACTTAATGTGGTACATTTTTGAATCATTACTAGTTATTTGATTTTTATCTGTAATGCACTGGCCTTAGACAAAGCTGATTTGAACACCTTCAATTCCAAATTCAGTCTCTTGTGATGCATGGAAATGTCCTGCTTTTCCATTTTCATCTAAAAAGAAAACCTGAGGGATTAAATAACTTGCCCAGGGACAGAGAGAGTAAACCTGAATCAAAGCAGAGAATTAGAAGCAGATCTCCTACAGCTTTGGCAGGTTCCTGTCCCAATAATCAGCTTTTCCTTATCTAACCACAGCATCAGGCTACTGAGCACAGGCAAAAAGAGCATGGGCAGCACCAGAGGGACTAAATACCTTCCAGCTGTGCCTTCCCTGGTACAATCTCCTGATTTCTGTGTGTTGGCCCTGAGGCTGAACCCCAGCTCAGGAGAGCACACAATGAGTGTTGAATGGGAAGCAGTGGAGGGGTGCCAGGCTTTTCTCCTGCCCAGGCTCCAGCAGGCAGAGGATCAGCTGAGAATTGGGACTGTTTGGGTTTATTCTGTTTGAGCAGCATCTGCTCCATGGAATTTTTTGAGGCCAAGTTTCTCAACCATGGAAAGCTGAAGTGGCAACAAGTGAAATAAATCTAATGCTTTGATCCTCATCTCTGAGGACGATTTTCCACGGTGTGGCATTTTCCACCCACACTTTCCACAGGGGATTTGAGGTAAACAGGTGATTTGAGGTGCTGGTGAGCAGAAGCTCAAGCCCAGAGATGGTCCACAAGGAAGATTGAAGGGATGGAGCACCTTCCTATCTGGAAAGGAGAGAACTGGGGCTTCTCAGCCTGGAGAAGGCTCTGGACTGAACCTTAGAGCAACTTCCAGGGCCTGAAGGGGCTCCAGGAGAGCTGGAGAGGGACTGAGGACAAGGGATGGAGGGACAGGACACAGGGAATGGCTCCCAGTGCCAGAGGGCAGGGCTGGATGGGATATTGGGAAGGAATTGTTCCCTGGGAGGGTGGCAGAGAGTTCCCAGAGCAGCTGGGGCTGCCCCTGGATCCCTGGCAGTGCCCAAGGCCAGGCTGGACACTGGGGCTGGAGCAGCTGGGACAGGGGAAGGTGTCTATGGCAGGGGGATTGGAACAGGATGACTTTTAATGTCCCTTCTAACCCAAACTATTCCATGATTCTCTGACATTCTTGGAATGAGACCAGCAAACACCAGCAGAGCTCCCATGAACATCATCTGCAATGGACCTGGCTCCAACTGAGCATTTTATTCTTCTGCTGTCAGACTAACCTGATTTATCTGCAATACAAACCCCTAAAATTAATATAAAAAAGAACCAGTCAGGCAAATAAATGTGTACCCAGCAATAACAAATAAATTGACATGCCAAAATACTTGATATAGCAAAATCTCTATACCAGAAAAATGCTGGACAAGCCTTATACTAAATTTTACTCATGCAACAGAATCAGCATGCTGTCAGTTAAATGGCTTTCTACTTGAAAAATTAATTTGTACTCTCATGCAATTAAATGTAAAACCATTAATATTAATATTATATAATAATATTTATGCTGATAAAATTTTAAATCACCCACTGCCAAACAGCTTCCAAATAAGCCAAGGCAAAAAAATGCCCAGACTAACCACAGGTAGCCCAGCAAGTTTTGTAAACTAATTAAAATAAATATGATTTAAGAGATGAAGATTGACTAGCCAGCAAGGGTACTTTTTTTAATAATTGAAATATTCGAATGCTTAATTTTTAAAATTGCTCCTAGCTGACTGAAATGAATGTAGTGCTGTGAAATCCATCTCTTTGGAGGCCCTAAGAAGAAAAGCTGAGAGCCAGAATTTCACTTGCTTGAGCTGAATTCAGCACAGATTTTTCAAAACTTTACTCAATAAACAGGAGTTGGGGTTAAAAATACCTTTCCAACACAACACCTACAACTTACAGCCAAGGTTTTACAAGAGTTTTATGACTTTCTAGAAAATCTGGTGCCAGCTGCAGATTTTTCTTTTTGCTGTTGTATATTCAGCCAGCAATGCCAGGGTCAGAGACATCCTCTGCCCCAAACATTTTGGCCTTCACACCCCTCATTTTGGGCCACTCTTTGCAACAAGATCTGCATTAGTTTAAAATTCTTTCTGCACCAGATCCTCTGTATCTGCTGAATGCAACCAAGCTGTGATGCCTTTTCTTCTGAACCTCTTCTCGTGGCATTCTTAATTTTCCATTCCTTTTTTGTACTTACCTCACCTTTGTAAATCAGTCGTGTGTTTGAAGATAAAAATCCAGACTTTACAGGTAACACCTCTCTTTGTGAATGTTAAAATACAGGAAAATGAAAAGCCCTGAGAGTAAGCAGCAAACAAACACTGGCACTCGTGTCCACAGCTGAGAGAATGTTTATAGTCTAAAGGGTCTCACTGCTCCCAAACCCAGGAGAGGTGGCCAAGGGAAGGGACACTGGTTTGGGAGGGGCACAAGTGGAGCCCGATGACCCCAACATGACCCCCACCCAACCATTCTCATTGCAAGAAGTCATCATGCACAGGCCAAACACACACAAACCCAAGCTGCGATGAGTAAGTGTGAGTAATCTGCTGCAGCAGCTGCTGAAATTCATTGGAAGTCGCCTTTTCCAGAAGGATTTGGCTCATTTGATTTCAAGTTCCTTTTGCGGAGGTTAAAAAGTTTTTCTTCCTCTTCTGAGCATCCCCAGTGAGCCCCACTGTGCAGGACAGGTTGTGTCCTCCCCTCAGCACCCTCTGAGAGTGCAGAGTGAGCAGAGGAGCTGTCCCTGGGGGTGGCAGTGACCTGCTCCTCCCAGTGAGTCACAGAGGCTTGGGCAGAGGAGCCCGAGACAAACCAGACCCACAGCAGAACGGCACCAGCGCTGACACTGCTGTCAAACAAACTTGTGACAGCATCAATCTGCCCCTGGGAGAGCTGTCAGCACCCCACCCACACAGGAACACCAGAGCTGGTCACCAAGGCACGTCCCCAGAGCCAAGGGGAGCTGGGGAGCGCTCATGGGGTCACCAAGGCTGTGACAAAATCCTGGGCAGGGGACAAGAACCGAGCTGGAAAATCAGCAGGGCACAGGGACTGAAATGAAACATACAGATGGAGAGCCCTGGAGGTGCAGCTGCCAAAAGCTGGCTCAGGAAAGCCCATCAGAAGGATTCACCAAGCCACAGTCAAGAGAAAATAGAACTTATTAGGTAAACTCATCATAAACATGAGTATTACATGTAACTGCTGACATAATTATCTCAAGGGAGCTTTTCCTGCTATGACTTCAGGTTGTTTTATATCTCCATACACTTGATGTGATTTCTATGGATTTGGAATAATTCACTCCATGAAGCTGACTTTGGGAAAGCAGTCCTGTCACCCAATCAGGGCAAATAAGAGTTTAAAGAGTCTGCACACAGCAGCTGCTTGTTTCGTTACATGATCTGGATAAAACATAGAGACATATCCACTGAACTTGTTGAAGTTTCACCAGGGTGTGTTTTCACAGCCTCTGTGAGAAGACAGGAGAAACTGCTCTGAAAGTCAGTGCCAACTTTGCTGTACTTGTGAGCTGGACAGGGTTTACTCTTCTCTGCTCTCACAAGCAGCATTGCACTGTTGAATTTTGACCCTTCATCTGCACAGTGCAAAATTCTGTTTTCTCAGATTGTAGTAACAGCTCAAAATACCTGTGAATCTCCTCTCCACTTTCTGGAATGCTAGCACAGTGTCACTGGAAGGATTATCAGGGCTCTCTCTTCTGTTATTGTTGGAATACTGAAGATGCTGATGTGATTATCTCTTCAGGAAGGCAGTGTTACTGCTGACACCATGACCTCAGTACCAGGAACAGCTGAAAAGACCCTGGCAGTGTTGGACTTGATGATAGAGGCATTTTCCAACCTTAATGATCCTGTGACTCTGATTTTTACTGCCTTGCAAACAAGGAAATTACCCCCTTGCCTAAAAAACAAAGCTGAGCTTCTGAGAAAGTGCCAGGGAGTGCAGCACTAAATGTGGGGCAACGCATTCATTTTGTGACTAAAGAGCAGAATGCTGTACCACTGAAATTAGAAGCAAGCAAGCAAATTGCACTGACCTAAATTTATCCTCAGCTGTATCTCTGGAAGGCACCCAGCTTGTTCCAGACCCACAGTTCCCTCAGGACAGTTTGTCAGAAGGGATGCTGGGGCATCATCAAGAGCTACACCACACACAGGGAGCGCTGAGGCAGAGGGTGTACTACCAAAAAAAATCACAACATCATTTCCCTATTCAATCACAAGAATCTTGTCTGTAGCAAAAGCATGATCAGACACAAAATCCAATCTGCTGGATGTTTATTATTTGCTATCCCTACAGAGCAGCACAGGGAAATGAAACAAGTGACACAGCAGGGAGGGTGCAATGGTGTCTACACCAGGTTCCAGTTAAAATGTTCCTCCAGCAGTAATGAAAATAAGTGACCAGCTCAAAAGGGTGTCAGTTTAGAACCAGGCACTACATGAAAGTCATTCCTTCCAGCCATCAACACCATTGATTTGGTGTCTCCTCAAACCTTTTAAGAGCTATTGCAATTTTGGAATACATGGAAAAAAATCTATAGTCAAATAAGACTTGAAAAATTAAGATGCTTCCCCTACATTTCTTTTTTTTTTCCTAAAGACAAATATCTTGCATAAAAGTAAAAATACTTCAATATTTTCATGAAGCTGAAAGGTCTTAAAGAGAACATGCTTGAAAGTAAGTCTATTTTGATTTTTCTCTAAAAATTTCATAATTTTCCTGGGGAATTCCAACTTTCTGCACAGATCATTCCATCCCTGTTTCTTCTTATTGCTGTCATTTTGTTGTTCCACAGTGTGCAGTGACAGTTCACAATTCACTGTGACTGAAAGGTTAATTTTTAGAAAATACATCTCACTCACTGCAACATTACATCCTGTCCTGAAAACCAAAACATCCTCTGCATTCACACAGCCTGAAGCTTTATTTTACTGTCAGCACAAACTGACTCTGTTTTGATGTGAGGGTTTTCTCTTGATACAAAAGCTGATGCTGAATTATCAGAAGAGAGTTTGGTTTGTGGGAAACAAGTTTACTCTCTTTTTCAAATTCCTGCCAAACTGCTAAGAGTGATTAATAGTTTCTTTCCCTCTGTCAAGAGGGTGCATATTTTAAACTATCACATCATTGCTTTAAATCCGTGGCACAATTCCACAGTGATGCTTCCAGTGTCCCCCTCCACAGCCCTGAACAGTTGTTTGTAGATTCCTACAGTTGATTAAAGTTCCTAAAACTGGAAGATTCATTGGCAGCAATATGAAGAATTACATATATGATTTCTCCCCCAAATCAGCAGATATTCTGCTCATTTTCAAGGAACGGGATTTTATTCCTATTAACCAGCACTTGTGGCACTCCTGATTTTTGGTTATCTTCAGTGTAAAAATCAAAAAAGAAGTCCTGGTTCTCACAGCTGGGCTCCACTTTTTCTGTGAAATTCATCATCTGCAGAACTTCTGGATGATCTAATCAGATCTGCCCATTTATGGTGGCAAAAGAACACTTTTCCATGATTTCAGGTTTCCCAGGAATGACTGAGGTGCCTGAGCAGCAACAGCCCTCAGCCCACGTGCTTGCTTTGACTGATAACAGGAAGGACTCCTCAAATCCAGGATTTTTTGTTCAATGCTTGTTTTTGCTTGTTGCAGGCTTAAAAAAGGAGAGGAGAAAGGTTTGATTCCCTGTGGCCATCACAGAATTCACAGCTGAGCAAAAGAAATGACTCAGAAGTGCTTTTCCTTAAAAAGGAAATGACTGAACAATCTGAGTATTCCTTACAAACCAGGCTCAGTTTCCTTCTCTCCCATCAGGTCATTTGTGTTTTCAAGAACTCAGCCTTTTCCTCCTCAGGGCTCTCCCGTCTCAAGCCTGGCATGGACAGGAGGAGCCAGAATCCACCAGGGACAGACAGGAACAGCAGGAGAGGAAGGACTGAGGAGGAGCAGCTCCTGCCTGTGCTCAGGACATGGGAACCTCAAGCCTTTCTGTGCTCTTGGCACTGTGTGAAGTGAAACCTTCAGTTCATCATTGCAGAGGAAGCACAAAGAAAGCCCCATGAGCAAAGCTGCACGTGAGCAGGTCATGTCTGACTGGAGTGGTTGTGAACAAATCCAGGCTCCAGGTGCCTGAGCTGCTCCAAAGGAGGAAAGGGATGAGTGCAGCACCAGGGAAGGAGCTCTGGCTGCATCATCACACACAGGAGAGCAAAGGCTGCTGTGAACTCAAGTGTGGCAGCCTTGCAGTGAAGGGCAAAGATGTTTGATAGAGGATTCAGCAGGGTGTCCTTGCCTGCCCTCCCTTGGCATTTTAAATGTCCTCATTAAGTCAGCAGCAGGAAACTGCAGGGACCAGGACAGGTACAAACCTGATCTGGGCAGATCTTCCATTGGAGTACAATTTTTTTTCATTTTGTTAAAGATTCTTGTTCAAGACAAAGAGTTGGTTTACTGGTTCTTTATCCCAGAATCATGGGATCACAGAATGCCTTGGGTTGAAAGGGACCTTAAAGATCATCTCATTCCACCCCAGCCACGGCAGGGACACCTTCCCCTGTCCCAGCTGCTCCAGCCCCAATGTCCAGCCTGGCCTTGGGCACTGCCAGGGATCCAGGGGCTGCCCCAGCTGCTCTGGGCACCTGTGCCAGGGCCTGCCCACCCTGCCAGGGAACAATTATCTAATATCTAATATAATCCTGCCCTCCTCCACTGCCTTGATTTTTGATTTTTAAAATATAGAGCTGGGAAAGTCTCCAAAGCTTTGGACTAAATAAAAATCTTACCTCGGCTCCCCTGCTTGGCAGGCTTTCATTTCTAATACAGCACAGATCACAGAGGTGGTTTTTTTGGCTCTCATACCTACAATAAGATTATTCTCCAACATATGTTTCCATCAGTCATGAAAGCACTCTCTTCTTGTCACACAGCCTCATAAAGCTGGGAAGGCACCTCAGGTGACAGAAGGGCATCTTTTGGTGCAAACTTTCACAGCACAAACAATCCTCTGCTACCCTCACAGCCAAAGCTGGGGCTGAGGGGAGGGAGCTGTGAGCCTCCTTTGCTTCCTGAGCAAAACAGGCACAAAGGAACCTGCCCACCCCACCACCAGTCCTGCCCCACTCTTCCCTGTCCCTTACTGGGACTGTTCCTCCCCTGCCCCTTCCATGGGCTCGGTGCTACAGGACGTGTTTAACCTGCCCCAGAGCCCAGCTGCTCCTCTTGAAACCATCTTGGCAGAAATGTGCCTGTTTTCCCTCAAATCTGAGCAGCAATCCAGAAAAGGCTGGAGCTGCTCTGCCAGCACCAATCCTGCTCTTCCTGCGGACCCTCAGGGTTCTGGACACCCATTTTTATGGGAAAAACCAAAACCCTTCACCCAGGGTAGGGGAGCTGGAACTCAATGATCTTTAAGGTCCACTCCAACCCAAACCTTTCTGTGATTCTGTGTTTCTATGGCTCAAAAAAAACCCCCAAAAACCCCCAAGATGACTGTGAACACCAGCTATAAATAGAGTGTCAAGATCTGCTGTAAACTCCTAACAGAGCTGAACTAAAAATAGAAGCATGACAGGATGAAGCAGTGCAGCTCTGGCCTTGAGAGGAACAGCAGTGTCAAGAGGATGAATAAAGAAAAGAGTTAGGTTTTGCTACAGTAATTACCTCCCTACCACAGAACAATGTGGGATAAATATAGAAACCTTATTTCCAAATAAGCACCTGCTCCCACAACCACGCTAAAAGAAATTAAACCAAAAAAAAAAAAAAAAATCCACCACAGAAAATTGAACTGTTGAAAGAAAAATATTCTTTTTCTAAGATACAGTGGCATTTTTTCTGGTTTACCTTCAATTACACATCACATTCATTTTCTAAGGGGGAGTTCTGACCAGAATGGATCTGTCAGAGGGGTTGTACATCTCCTGCATACTTGTGCAGAGGGTCCAGCTGCACAGGTGGAATTATCTGTTCACATAAAAGCTCTGAGACTCAATGACAAATTAAAAGGCCAAACAAACACGTAAAGAGCAGGAAAAAACCCCAAATCCTCACCTCCAATTCCTGTTCCTGCCATCTGATTGCTGCATCCCTCATATACACTGCCAACAGTCACAGAGGAGTAAATGCAGACAAATCTGGGCAAAACACTTATTTTTCAGTGCCATGAGCACATTCTCTAGCACAAGCAGTGGCCAGAAAGCTCAAAAATAGTAAAAGAGTATATTTATTTATTTATTTATTTATATAAAATATATATTTGCATAATTATATGAAGATGTGTAATTAAATAGTTTTTAAAAAAATATTAATTACTAATATACATAAATGTATAAATAATATATATGTATATAATATCTATGTCAATAAATAAATAAATAAAGCTTGTGCTATCTGCTCACATAAAAATCAGGTTATTTTGGAATTCCAGCAGTTCCTTGGTGATTACCTAGGGATTAAGACGTTTCAGTGAGGCATGGTTATTCTAAACTAAATTAAAAAGGTCCCTGAAACTATAACCTAAGCTAATCAAGTTAAATATTGGGAAAAGAATGAGAGAGTTTAACACAAATATGACAAGGTGAGGGTAAAGGCCCAGATGTAGATCACAACTACAGAAGTTTGTTACCCTTAAACTTCTATTTTATGCCATATAGAATAACTTTGCCTTTTACTGTTGCTCCATTCAAATACTTGACCTCTCACAGCATTTCCAATATTGCTGGTTGTTTGGGTTTTTTTTTGCAGAATCAAAGCACATCAGGACATGAATTCCTTGGTCTGAAAGCTCAGAATCCCATGGAGAAAATTCAGTGTCTACTTACGACCAGAGGGAGTTTCTTCCCTGTGTGATGACTCCAGTGAATTTTGTCAGCCTTCGAGCATCTACTTCAATCCACTGGTAGGGGTCATTTCTTCCTGCACACCAAGCACCATCATAAAAATCATTTTCGTTAACACCTGCCTGAAAAGAAGGCAAAGCTGACCATAAATCAGAGCTAAGAAAACTGAAGGTCTTTCATGGGAAAAAGAAAGGAACACATCATTCATCCCCCTCACTCCTCTGGCACTAAAGACCCTTGAGGCCTTCACCAAAATATTTCCTTACTCAAGGCAGGGGCAGGAGATTATGGGAAGTCCTTTTGAAAACAAAGAATGTTTACATTTAAATTTAAATCAGAAAAGGTAAACAGAGCTTCAGTCTGTTCTTGTGGCCTGACAGAGCCAGATCAAGAGCTACAGCCTTTATCCAGAACAAATTATCCACAGGGTCTACAGGGTTTGGAAAGTCCTAAAAAAACAGCTCCAGCCCATGTAAACTATGGTCAGTGATTAGAAAATCTCATTTTCCCTGGAAGCAGCAAAGCAGAGTGCAGGGCATAAGGAAACATTAACACTACTTCTCACCAGAACCAGAACTACTGATTTTCATAGCAAGGGGGGCAAAGGTTAAAAATTCAGGAATGTCTGGCTGTTCCCCATCTTGAGCACCAACCTGTATCCCAGATTCTGCTGGGAAACCCACCACAAACAGCCTTCCCAGCATTTTCAAAGAAATAGCTGAAAGTATTTTGGGTAAGCTGTTTTCCAAATAAATCTGAACTAGGATTTAATGAAACATGGCATCTGAAGCCTTCAGAGATGTATTTTCCTTCTAAAGCCCAGGAAATGTTTGGCACAAAGCTGGATAATGCCACAGAGAGCACAGAAGCTTTGCCATGCACTCCTCTGAGGCTACATGTAATTTTTGTGGTATTTCATCTGTGGTTTCTGTTGATTTATCATTGCCATCCATGCAATTCCAAGAATGGATATCATTCAATATTTCCCAAATGAAAGTGGAGAGGTTTACAGGCTTTTTCTGCCCAAATGGGAGGCTCTAAATCCCTTTTCCCAGTGTGGCTCTGATGGCATCTGAAGGAAGTGCTGCAAAACACAAGACACTGATTCAACTCCTAAAACTTCTCATTTTCTCAGGTATTCATCAGGTCTGAGATAAGGTATCTTAAAAATGATTTGTTTCCCTACATCTACCAAAATTAAATTAAGCCCCTACTTCTCTCCATTAGCTCTGATATTTTAAGAAGTTTGTATGAAGAAAAAAAAAAAAAACCCAGAGGAAAAAGCTTGTTAACAATGGGAAATAAATTCTTCAAGGAGAGCAGAACAATGGGAAAACACGAGAATACCAACACAGCCACTGGCCTGAGTTATAACCCTTCACAAGGAAAGGTTTCAATGCATTTTAAAATAAGATGGAATTTGAAGTAGCCTCAGGCTTTAAACCCTTGCCAGGAAGTGTTAAGATCTACAGAACACCTTGAACCAGCATCCTGCTAATCCCCTTCATGCTGGGGAAATTCCACCAGTTCCAGAGTCCCCCATCTCCCAATCCCTGGTCCTTAATGAGCTGAGGATATTTCCTGTTAGTGATGCTCACTGGGGAACAGACCTCTCCTCCATGCTGCCATGAGAAGTGGAAGACAGAAGAAAAAAGTGGGGGAAAAAAAAGTGCTTATTAAAATAAAAAAAAAAAACCCTCCCAGCTAAATTACGTTTCCTGAGCATCCATGGTTTCAGCTGGGTTTAAATAATGTTAAGCTTAAATTGTATATCAAATATGGGGAGTCTTAGTTATCCACAGCTTAAAATACTTTGGGCATTAAATAGGTACAAAGATATCATTAAAATAAACCAAAGAAACACCCCAAAAACCTCCATGCTGCTACTTCTCCCTGCTCTCTTATTTTCTGATATCAGCTTCTCTGAAGCTGAAAAAAAAGGGTTTTACTGGATAAAAAGAAGCAGGTGTCTATGTCTAATCAGCACAAAATACTATGTGAAAAAAGAGGAATTTAAGAAATCAAAAGCTCTTTTTAGAAATGTTTCTGAAGGAAAAAAAATCTCAAGACATTTATGCTACAATTTCCCTTCTCAAGCTTCAAGTCTGTATTTTTTACTCTGAATGTGCATTATTTCCCTATGGCCACTTCAAAAAATTGTTTCTATAAAATAAAAATTTATAGACTCAATCAAGTATTAAGAAATTTAAATTCCTATTAAATTTCTTTGGAGAAATTTAACTCCTGAGAGATGGGTACAGTTATCACAAAGTATGCTGTCAAATAACACAGATCAAGATACTTTTCCTCAGTAAGGTGTTTACTTGAATTTTAAAATTCCATTTTGAATTTCTGGAAAAAGCAGATTCAAGTTATGTCATGGGTACTCAAATTATTTTCATAAGCAGGAGACTGAAGGAGCTAATGAAAATTGGAAGCCAGGGCAAAGTCTTGAGCAAATCCTTTTTCCCTTCACAGAATACTCAAGAATAACTCCAGGTCTAACCCAGTTTGTGTTTCACTTGCAGCCAAATGCAAAAATATTTCTCAATAAGCAATGCCTTATGGAAAAAAAAAACCCCAAAACCTTTTGGATAGAGGAAAAGAGTCTTTCTTCTGTCACTCACAAATAAGTTATTCCCAAGTGTGAGAGCTGATAATTGTAATTCAGCTAAACCAAATTAGCTGCCTATGAGGTATTCAGAAAATAAGATGAAGGTAACAATTTCCTTTACAAATAATATGACTTTGCATTTTAATTCATCTTTCTCTTCCAAATTGGATGTGTGCAAGGCAGAATAAAATCTTGCTCACAATATCAGTGTTCTAAAAGCTTTATTCTATAATGAGGAGAAAGATGATACTACCAAAATGTATTCAAATAAAGAAAGAAATTCCAGTCTTCTGCCACAGATCAGCTGGGGCAGCAGTAAAAATACACCAAATATCAAATCACCTTTGCTTAAATTCTTTTCCCTTCCCAGCAGGATGATCAAAAGAATTATTTTACCATAGGAAGTTTGAGAGGGGAAAAAAAAAAAAAAGAAGCATTATTTATCACAGGTATTTATAGCAATCACTGCCAGGAGGGAAGAACCAAAACACACAGGCTGAGAGCAAATCTTCAATCATTTTGTCTTTTCCTTGTGATTTGATAATGCAGCTTTTCAAAGGGAACAAAGACCTGGAAAGACAATCATGATACCAGTATCATAAAGTCACCCCAGGACATTACCATGGAATGGTTTGGGTTAGAAGGGACCTTAAAGATCATCTCATTCCACCCCTGCCATGGCAGGGACACCTTCCCCTGTCCCAGCTGCTCCAGCCCCAGTGTCCAGCCTGGTCTGGACACCTCCAGGGATAACCACAGCTTTTCTGAGCACCATGTGCTGGGGTCTCCCCACCCTCCCAGGGAACAATTCCTTCCCAATATCCCATCCAGCCCTGCCCTCTGGCACTGGGAGCCATTCCCTGGGTCCTGTCCCTCCATCCCTCCTCCCAAATCCCTCTCCAATCTCTCCTGGAGCTCCTTTAGACTCCTTATACACAAACGTCTGTGTTTGCAGACATGGGATTGCTTTACTTGGTTCATCTTCAGTGTTTGCATTTCTCCAACCAGGAAAATGAGGAAGGGAGAGAAACATAATTTGACAAATTATTCACGTTTCAACCACTCTTAATTATCATATAAGTGACAAATACTAATGAATTTTATCCCTGAAGGCAGAGAGCCTCAGTTAATATTATTTTATGCCATGATTTCTCTTGATGATGTTAAATTACTCCTGGTTGTACCACTATTGCAGTTAGATCTCAAAAATATGGGGCCCCACTAACGTGGCTCGTGCCCTTGAGAAATCCCACCTTAACCCCCACATTCAGGCAGGACTGGGAGGAAAATCAGGCCCAACACAATCCAAGGGTACAAGAGAAGCAAATCCTGCAAAGTCTCATCCAGTTCTAAGCCTGTCCTTCTCTGGAATAAAGCACACACCAACTGATTCATTTCTTGTGCTTCAGATAATTTAAGCAGAAAAAAGGGAAAAAAAACAAACCAAAACCCTGAAAAGCTTTTGAAAAACTTAATTATTCTGCAAATTCTCTGTGAATTGAAGCAGTGCCAGTTACCTGGGGAGAGCCCTGAGCTTCTCAGCTGACTTTGCATCAGATGATGAGGTTGGGTAGAAAGAGGACTTTGTATTCTTTTGGGGGCAGCACCACAGTCCCACGAACATTGTGACAGCTCTGTGGTGACACCCAGACCTCTGGACAAGGGCAGCAGCCCATAAAATTGCCTGTCACCATACCTACAGCATAACATCTTCACAGAATTCCAGTGGCACATCGGTGTCCCTGAGCTGGGCCAAGTGTTTCCCTTCATGCAGGGTTCTGAACAGCAGGAGAACACAGCAGCTGAAATCCCAGTGCCTTTTGCCTTTCCCCAGCACGCTGCAGCCTCCTGTGCTGAGCAGCAAAGAGAAATCACCAGGGACCTCATTACCCACCAGGCACATCAGCCACCTGCAGGACCTGTCCCTGGTTAAAAATTCCCTCTAAATATGACAGAGGTTCAGAAATCTCCGTGCAGAGTGAATTGAAGCACTGAAAACCCAGTGACAGGGACCTGCAGCTTCTAGGTTTAGGAAAGTTTTGGTGCTATTCATTTTTAACTAAGCCCAAAGAAAACGGTTTTTAAAGAAAAACAAAGGCAAGCTCAATTTTTTTAACAGTAGTAGTAGCCCTGTGTGGTGAGGGGGTTTAGGGATTGACTGTATCTACAGTTTCAGTAGGGGTAAAAAATAATTGGTCTAATCCAAGCTTTGGGAAATTTTGGGAAGAGCAGAGTGGCATTTTTCTTCTGCTTTGCTCCCAGTAAAAGGCTGTGCCCTTGGCTTCCCTGGAGATAATATTTACAGGAAACATCAGCCATTGATAACACTCTGTTTATTATATATATATATATATAATTTATTTTTTTATCATCTCTCTAATTCTTTTAACACACTACTGGTGATGACAGGACTGGATAGACTTCCTGGTCTGAACCAGAGTGGTCCTGTGTTTAAAGAAACTGAACTTTAACAGCAACATGAAAAATAAGTAGCCAGAACCAACAGAGAACTGAGAGGTTTGCATCACAGTCCTTGGTCTTATGCCATTATATAAACAAGACTGCAATAAAATAACTAAACATTCCTCTAGAGCCCCCCTGAATATCACCTGCATTCCATTTTTGTGATCATGAGGGGTTTTTTCCTAGCAGAAAATATCAAGTAAAGAAGCAAACTCCTTCAGTGGGCCCTCAAAAGACAAGAACTGTGAAGGCTGCAGGTGAGACCTCGCCCTGCACACAACCCCTGCCCTGTGGATTGGGAAGGAAGAGCCCATTCCCACCTCTGTGCTGCTGCAGCCACCCAGCTGCCTTTCCAAAATCATTTCCTGAGCTTTCTGAACAACTGTAGGACATTAAAACAAACGCTGGGAAAAAAAAAAAAATAAAATGAGGAGGGGTATGCAGGTATTTTCCCCAGAGAGAAGCTCAGGGAGATGTTTGTGCAGGATTTTAACCAGGGGTGATCCCTCTTCCAGAGGGAAGCACTGCTGATTAGAGCTCATCCCTCCTCACCCCAGCCCCCTAAGCATCAAACCCCTTCAGCCAGGGAGAAACACAAATACAATGAAAGATAACAAATTTAACTTCAGAGATCTTTCACTGCTGGCTTGGCACTGATATCCTGTTTATGGCTTTAAGTGTTGTGTTCTATCATGCAGAGCAACAATTTTAGTCTGGACAGACTGAAAGTCAGAGAACAGCCCCAATAATGAAGTGGGAAACAGAAACATGAGAAATGGGAAAATGGCATTTGGTCCTGCAAAGCACCTAAACACATTTTTAATCTTAAATAAAGAAGCTAAACAGGATTGTATTTTAGAGAGATCTGAACCGAAGGATTTTTTTGGATGATATAATCACTGCTGCTGAAAAAAATCTGCCTTAGGGGAAGGGTTTCACTTGAAACCACATTTTCAATTAACCATTGTCATTAACTACAGGCAAACAACAAAGAAAAAAGCAACTTGCTGTGAGAGCTTCCTTGCAGGCTGGTTGTGGAGGGAGCTGGGATGATCTCCTGGAGCTGGGCAGGGAGCTCTGCGTGCTCACAGAGCTCTGGCTGCCTCTGCACAGCAAATCTGGAGATTTCCCTAACTAGCCCACGATCCCAAAGGTTATCCATCAACCTTACTCACTTCCACAAGCCCAGTGTTTCCCCTTCATTTGAATTACATGAGCTGACAAAGCAGTCAGAACCAATAACTATCCACTGGTTCTCTTTATTCAGCAGCACAACCTGGAGCCATTCTCCCACTTAGGAGAAAAATTGATGTTACCTGAATATTGAGCCTTCCTCGGTGGGCCCCGAGGCCGTAGCGCTTTGCTGTGGAGGCATGGAGCTGGAAGTCAGTAATTTTTAATGTCTCTAGACCAAGTGGAGGGCAATCTACAAAACAAAAGATTGATTAAATTTTAATTGAACAGGGAAAAAAAAAAAAACAACCAACCCACACCAAACCAACAACACAACAACACAAAACAAACAAGTATTCAAAGTTTCTGGATTTCGGCAGTGCCAAGCTGGCTGGGGTCCTCCCTGGGATAAATGAGCACAGCAGTGCTGAGGTCAGTGAGAAATGGCAGCTCTCAGAAAATCAATGAGGCAATGCAGATTTACACCGTTTCCAGGGGCTCAGATAGTTATTACAGCTTGCTCTGTGCCTCAGATGCAATCCTGTGCATCTCTTTTTCACAGAGATGCACAGGATTTCCTGTCAAGTGCTTCTCAGTTCAAAACACCAGTAAAACACCCTTTTTATTTCTCTTTTTGGTGTTTTCTTTTTCATTTCTTGCTTGGATTTTCCCCCCCCCCCCCCCCGTACTCACTCCAAGCTACTGTATGAAGTTTTGTTTCTAATTAAAATCTGTTCTGGAAACTCCACTCAGAGTCCCTCCTGTTTCACAATAGCATCTGTTCCAGAGGTCTGGGAGCCCAGAGAGCGCTGCAAAGATGGTTATTTAGCACAAAAAGACCAATTTTGAACCAAGGACCATCTCTCTAAGCCCCAAATTCTGCACATCCCTGAGGAGAGAAAACCAAATGCCATTCCTTTAGCAAAGCAGCGCTTGGAGCTCTGGCTTTGGAAGGTGAAAGGTTGGGGAAAATCTGTTTCATGATTATCAGACAAATGTTTGGCTTTTTATTCACTCACCAAAATGTCATGAGGTTATCAAAGCATGAAAGAATCATTTATGTTGGGAAAGCCCTCAAAAATCAACAACCACTCCCCCATGTTCAGCACGATTGTCCCCAAGTGCCACATCCACACTCTGTTAAACCCTCCAGGGATGGGGATTCTGCCCTGGAATGTACCTGAGAAACTCATCCTGGTTGTGTTCAACTTTCAGGTGAAGTTTTGCATTAATAGGCACAAACTGGCAAGGTTTGAGATTTCCCAGACTCTTCCTTAGTTCACAACAAACTAAAATCCCTCAGGAAAAATGTTACAGGCTGTCAGTTGACACTGCTGTTTCTTTGTTCATCCTTAGGAAGTTCTCACACAAATCCAAATGACTCCTTCAGAAGTAGTAAAGAAAAAAGCTAAAAATTAATCTATTTTCTATAGTAGCAACAGTGATCTTAGTCTTACATAAGAGCTGAAAAATAGAAAAGTCCTCATTTCAAAGGGCTTTCAATTCAATTATCCAAAACAGAGAAGAAACAGGATGTGTAATGAAAGTCAGAGGAAGGAATAGCTGGGAGGATTTTGGTTTGATTGTCTGATTGTTTTAATTTCATTTCCTTATAGAGTGCTGCATCTTTCATCATCCTCCAAATGGAAGAAGTCTCAGGCTCTGACAGACTCCTCTGGGAGTAAATTACATCTTTGGGAAGTGCCTGCCTTTTTTAACAAGTTTGGTCCTCAAGACAGGTTTGGAAATCAATCTCATGGTGCAATCCTGAGAATGCTTTGGCACTTTGGTGCAGACTCCTCTGTGAACAACCTCAACATTCTCCACACTCAAAAGTTACCCAGATCTACCTGTGCCAGGTCTGAGCTGAAAACTACGGTGAGCTGAAAAATAAAAGCAAACAGGTTTTGTGTGCTCAGTTCATAAAATATCATTTAATTCAGTGTTTATGCTGCTCCTACCAAAGCCAATGGGAGATCCACAGATACTGCTGGGAGTTATAAAATAAAAGGTGAAAAGTCTCTGTGTTTCACATCCTGTTTTCTGCTGCCAGACTGCAGCAAAAGTTTATGGAGTTACCCAGGTGTCACACCCATTCCCCATGGGATGCACAGTCCCTATCCAGCACTGCTCTCAGCTGTGCAAAACCCTATTTGGATGAAAGCTGTAGGAAATGAATCATTTTTGAGCCTGGCAGCTGCCTGTCAGAGCAGGCTGAGGTTCCCTGCAGTGACATTCACCTGCCCATGCAGGTACGAGAAGCAGGTCTGGTTTTATTCAGAATGAAATGTTATTAATTCACTTTAAAGCTGAAGAATTCCTGGGTTGCCTGTGGATTTAGGCTGCAAGATGGCTATTTCCAGGCTGAAAAAAATTCCCTGAGTATTTTGGTGTTTATTTCTAGAGAAACTGAAACTTCATAATAAATGTTCATATGGATCTCAGAAAAAGACTGCTCTTTATTTTTCAAGGATGAATTACTTGTGCTGTCTGTGGATGCTTCAGGTTACCAGGCCAATGTTGGGAAATGCTCAATTTAGCAGGAGCTGTCAATGAAACCAAGCCTGGGCTGTGTGAGCAGGCAGGGACCACAACAGCTGATGGGAACCCTGCAATGAATTGTTCACAACATTCTCCCAATCTGCTCAAGCCTTACAACATTCCAAGTGACATCATGAGGATCTTTACCATCAATTCAGTAGCACCCTGGAATTTATTTTTTACAGTTATCCATATAAATTAACAGAACACCTGCTTCCTTCTAGACTTTAACCTAGAAGTGACTAACCAAATCAATTTTTATCTTGCTAAAAAAAAACCTGAATATTTTGCTCCAATACTTGACTGAAAATTCATGAAAATACTTTCTTCCACTGTTGGCTCCTCTTTCTCCAGGGGACATCCCAAACTGGGAGCAGAGCAGCAGGATTTGTATTTGAAGACCTTTGGATGTTTCCATCTGTGTAACCCTGCATAAGGATGATATTCTTGGGATCATCAAGACTATTGATTGCAGCAGCTTGGATGTATGGAATTCATGCAGTTTTCCACAAGAGAAGACTTTTGATTTTGCTTTAAAATAAAATTATGTTAAATTATTATAAATAGAAGTATTTATAGCCATAATATTTGAATATTAACACTTGAGGAATTTCCACATGCATATGAATTCCAATATCAATAAAGGGATGAAAGGGGATTATGTAGATCAAAACAACGATTGGTAATGTACAGAGATGGTGGGGACAAATTTTTCAACAGAGTCTCTTCTGATCACCTCAAATTTACTCATTATAATACAACAAAATCCACCTGAAGTTGTCATATCACTACTGAAAAAAAAACCAAACTGAGTGACACTGTGAGTTTAATTTTGGATAAATTATTTTGTTGGGGTATGTGTCCCCTGCTTCTTAAAACTACTTGAGATAACCAGGACAGCCTAGCTTTGAAAAACTTACAGGAAAAGAAACTGATTTATGGCATTCATAAAAACTTTACTTTTTAAAGTATTGTTTAATTTATTTTATTTAACTTGGAGAAATATTTCATGGGACAATGAAAATTGCCACCCAATCAGTAGGGCTAGCTTAATGATTTTGTATTCTCTGTGCCAGTTTGAATAAAACTTTGGCCAAGCTACAGGAACTGGACAGCAGGAATGACCAGAGATGGTGTGAATCTATTGCATCATGGATTCAGCTGGAAATGTCCCAGTTATTTGGTTGTTTCTTCAACCAGCTGAAAATTGAATCATTATAAAACACAGGGAATTCAGCTGTGGCTTTGAGACATTGAAATCCACGTCCTGTGTACATAAGGACTAAAATAATGCACCTACAGCATTTCTGGTTTAGAGAGACAAAAAGCAAAGCTTGATCTTGAAGGGGCTGTTGTGGCCATTTCTTCCTTCCTGGCCCATACTGAACCAGGATTTTGTGTGTGATCTGCAGCCATGGATAGGGATTCACCTTAGAAATGAGCCATTAATGAGATGTCTGGATAAAATGAATTAATTCCAGGCTGTAAAAAGAGATAGAGCTTGGATTCAGAGTTAATGACATTTGTCTGTGGAAGAGTGCTCTTGTGAGGTTTTCATTCCAGAACAGCCTCCCTACAGCAGTGCTAAATGGCCACATCTCAGTGTCCATTACTGTCAATTATTCTTCTCCCAGGAGTCCCAGCCAGGGCACCAAGGCAGTTCTGGTACCTGGGCACTGTGGGAAACCCCCTGTCCCTTCAAATCAGCAGGAAAAACACTCAGGAATTAGCTCAGTCTCCACCTCATCTCTGGAAATCTGAATTTACCTCTTAGTCTAGGTTTGCCCATAGCAAGAACAACACCTGAATGTGCAGCTGAGCTCTCTCCTCAAGCCAGCAGGGGCTCAGTTTGTGATCTCAGTTTGTGATCTCAGCATGTGGGGTGGGTATTTGAAAGCAGTTTCATCCTCCTGGTGGCTTTGTCCTGTTGCTGCACCATCTTCAATTGAAGCTCTGGTCAAAACCCCACCTATTGCAGAGCCAGCAAAGTGATTTCCTTCACTCCTGCAGTAAAACTTCAGCTGCTGTGCTGCAGTTTTAGCTGTTCTGTATCACACAACTGCATTAGCAAGGAAAACACTTGTGTTCATCTCTATTGCCTAAATTATTAATTTCTTTTATTTCCTTCTGGTCTAAATAAAGAATGCCAGATAACTCCAGATTGCCTTTATGGCTCTTATATCTAATAAAGATTGCATTTAGGAAATCATTCTGTCCTTCTCTTTCACAGGCAAAGCAGACAAACAATCCTTTTACTTATTTTTTCCATCAATTTTGGAATATGTTCAAAAATGAAAAAAACTTTTCTAATGGAAGGGCAGAGAGAAGCATCACATTTCCTCTTCAGTCCACATCATAAGAGCCATCCCTGTAATCCTCATCAATTCCTACAAGTCTGTGCTGCTCTGACTCCTCATGAACAGAGATACTGGGATCTGGAAATGGAGAAATATCAACTTTATTCAGCCTGACAATCTCCTGTCCCAGGGGAGAGATGGGATTTAAGTCTTTTTTAGACAAAACACTTCAGCATGCAGTTAAGAGGCAAAACTGTGGATTTACCTACAGATACAGGTAAATTAAGCACACAAATAAGTGTAGATTTTGTGGGAGTCAAGACTTTAATGTTCATTATACCATCCACACTATTCTTAGGTCTTTATGGTTCTTGCACAAAAAAATTTTAATGAGGCCAATACCATAAATTCTAGCAGCTAAATTTAGACTTTTTCCTATGAAAAGTGTGGTTGTTAATTCATCTTCCAGCAGCAGAAACTTTTAATGGGAACTCTGGCATTCTAATTTCTGTGGCTAAAGCTATGCTTAGGTCACAGGTATGCAAAGTACTTTAATATTGCAATGCACCTGCAAGGTGAAATCAGAGTAAAAGCACATTTCTGACAACCTTCACCTTGCTGAAAATATCTTTTGATTACTTTTCTGTGATGGACAGCCTCTGTACGGGCTGAGTCAAACAAAATAAAGTTTTCCATTTTCTAAACAATTTGTTACATGTATATACATTACATAAATAATTTATATTTATTTATGAGGGCATTGGAAGGGGAGGAGGGGGGAGGTGCAAATTTGATCTGGAAATGTTGCTGTTTTGATGATGTGATCATGGAAGTGTGAAATTCCCACAGATGTTCATGACTCACACTCCACAGTTGCTATGGCCCAGCTTTTCCCTGGAAAAATGTCCATGGATTTCAGTCTGGGTGCTTTTCTGACTCTGCTCATATCTGAAGTGCTGCTAGCAACAATTACAAGTTCCTTCTCTGGCCTGAATTCAGGCCACCAGCCACCCCACACCCCAGATCATTTGAGGCAGCTGAAAGTTCCTCAAACACATTTTGCTTTAATTTACTTTTTCTGAAAAACTCATTCCCAGAGCAAAGCAAGAAAAATGAACTTACAGCAAATCTCTTATTTTAACAGAAGTTAAAATACTGAATTATAGTCCCAGATCAAAGATCAAATAAATTAAGGAGATGCCAACATTTCCTATCCTAAGACCACATTAATTATTATTAATTATTGGCTAATGTTGCATTGAAGCTGTATATTTTTTCCAGGACAAGCAACAAATGCTGCATTGAGGTCCTCAACATCAGGGACTTCTCTCAGGAGGAAATATTTATCCCAGCACTGCAACATACATTTGTGATTGCTCTTGAAGTTTTAAAAACAGATAAAGAATAAGTGAAGAATTATCTGGGTTCTTTAGCTCAGGTCTGACATGAAAATAAATGAGATTCCAAAAATAGACTTTTTCATTTTTGCTCATTAACTTTTCCCATTTCTGCTCTCTCACAAGCCCAGGTTGTGGCTGGCTCGAGATGCAACAAAACATTTAGCAGGAAGAGCTTCTGTTATTGCTGGCACAGCCAGAGGCAGGAGTTTCCAGAGTGCCTGGGAGATTTCTGGCCAAGCCTCCAGACTCAAGAGGTTCATCTAAACTCCAGACATCACATTCATTCCCTGAGCCACCTTCTGCTGCCACCAGCCTGGCAGAGGATGGGATTTGTGATGTGGCACGAGGGACCCTCCAATTTGTACCCACATCTGCAAAGATCTCCCCTCTCTCTCTACAGAGAAAGTATTTAATTTAATCACTCTGAAGAAAAAAATATTTTCTTTAGTGGCCAAAAGAACCCAGCCTGAAAAATATCGTATCAGTTCATAACTTTTTATTATGAGCTTTGACAAAGGCTGAATTCTGTGCTGTTGGTTTTTAAATGTCTCCTCTGATGGTTTTTTTTCTGAAGCATGGGGTGAAGACTTTCTGTAATTCCAGCTAAAGCCACAAAACTGAGTACAGCCATCAAAAATGAGAACCATCCTCTTTTTTCCAGAGCCAAACAAACAGACTTAGCCAAAAAAATGGAGAACAAAACTGAGACAGACCACTTGCACAATGGCTGGGTATAGGACAAAAATTACCATTAAAAACACATCTTTGTGCCAGAAATAGCTAAAAATACCAGGTCACTGAGGTGTACTGCAAGAGCAAAGATTCTTCACTAAGAGCATTAATTGCTGCCATCAAAAATAAACAGTAAAACTTGGAATACTATTAACAAGCATAAACTAAGACAGAAATAACTCTGATCTTAAGATAGAACCCTGGTTTAATAAATGAGACATCTTAGAAGTGCTCAAATTTAACCACATTAGCAATCCAATTTGAGTTCATTTTACCAAAAATAGGATAAATATATAAGAAGTTTTATGAGTATAAAACTGGCTTGTGGTGCAATTATTCCCCCTCCTCCATAAGAGCTGTGGTTTTTATACAGCAATAAATAGATCCAATATATCTGTGGTGGTATAGAACATTCACTGGGCAAAGTGACAGCATAGTCATGAAATTCCTTCAACATAAATAAACTGGAAAGTATCCATAACTCCTGGTCCTAGAAATACACATTTACTGAGAATTCTGGCTGATTTTTGAGGATTTTGCAACACAACCATGCTTTTGGAAAAAAAAAACAAACCATGGATTTGAGGTGGTCCAAAGGAAATATTCAAGTGGGAGGACACAGGAAAGGGGCTGTAAATGCTCCACCCTGAGAACTGGAATTGCTCACCTGGGGCTGAGATACACAAGGACAGCTCCAGAAATCCTCTGGAAACACCTTAATTCCACTGGAATCAATGGCACCACTCTGATATCACCCAGCTTTCACCCTCTCACTCTCCCTGGCACACAGGTGAAGCCCACACACACAGAGCAGGAAAAACCTGAGGAACAGTAAAGTTCTCATTAGTAGTGACGAGCCATTAAATTTTATCCCCACTGCTACAGCCACCTCCACTCCCAAGTGCTAAATTTACACTTGTGAAAGGACTGAAATCAGCAGCTTCCCAGTCAGTTCCACTTAATGTTATTCAAATTTCAATCCAGTTAAGCTGCAGCACAGACAAAACTGTATTTTTTTTTTCCCTCCTCATCAAGGTGGAAAATGAGTTGAAAATGATACTGAAACAGATGCATTAACTTCCTTCAGTGACGTAGCTCAAAGCCTAACACGAGTCAAGCAAGGATGTGGGTAGAATCACTTGGCTCCTCAGTTTTGGGTTTCACAGACTGTTTTCTATCCCTTTAGCTTTTGTGATGTGAGTCAAAAAACTCCAGAGCCACGCTGATGGAGCAGCACGAGCTGTGCCTTTAGGCAGCCGAGAGTCATTAGTCATCTTAGCTGGGAGCTGAGATGTCATCTCTCATATCTTTATTATTAAAGTTAAAAATACTCCAATTGCCAACAGAGTGCAGACTAGCAGCAGTCTGTATCTGCAGTGAGACCTGGCTGAGGATCATCCTTCTGACCTGATCATCACTCCTCCTCTGCTGCCTTGGGAAAAACTCATCCTCACCAATGTGAGATCCATCAATGTGCTGCTCCTCGGTGCCAACACTAAAGTTTGAGCACACGGCTGCAAACGCAGCTCCACGCACAAGCAACACCCTCCAAGGTGGATGGGAACACCAATCCAACCCTCACCCCTTGGAATTCCCTCCCCTTCTCCTCCAGCAGCGCTGAGGGAGCATCACTGAGGCTCGGCTCCAGCCCCAGGGTCTCTTGGAGCTCTCCCTCCCTGCCCAGCCCTCTGCCAGGCTGCACATCTGGGATAAATACTCCACCTATTTAAGGAGCCTGTGACAGGAAATACCTCAAACCAATCCAGCTTGGCTTTAGAACCTTTTATAAAGTGTAAAGGTCGGAGTTTTATGAAGATCTGGGGGGGCCTGCTCTAGCAAGTTTAGACATTTATACACTTTTTTAGCTTTTCCTAGCATCACATGTTGTTATTATTTCATAGGAAATAATAAGAGAAATTAATAAACCCAAACACTTCTCACAAGGCACAGAAGTTTTCACAGTGCCTGGAGCTGTTCTGCAGATAGTGATTCCAGAGGAAAGTTGTGTGGTTACAATAAACCTGAACTCCAGCTTTTTACTCCTTCCCAACCCTTCAAAAAGAATCAGGAGTAAGTTCTAGAGCAGAGTAGAAGAAATTAATAAGTTTGGTTGGGCTGTCTGCTTCTCACTCAATTAATCTTTTTTATTTAACTGATTATTCATTGGATAGACTCTGTATTCTTTGAACACACAGAATTCCTTGAATACACAGAATTCTTTAATACACAGCTCTAAGACAGCACCAAAATGTCAGAAGTAACTTACACATTCAAATCCTAAACAGTGGAAAACTGCTTCAGTGGAGGGATAAAAAATTGGCCAGGTGCACATAGAAAATAACCAGAGGTTCTTTGGATATATCCAGAAATGCAGAAAAGCAAAAGATTTAGGAACTCATAACAGTGGCTTTCTGCTCTCATAAAGTGGGCTTTCTTCTTTCCTTTAAAGCCTCCTATGTCCAAGCTGCTGCACCCTTGAGAAGCAGCCTGAGAGCAGAGGATTCAAGAGTCAAAGCATCAAGAAGGAACATTTCAAAAAATAACTAAATCTCTGAGATCTGAGAAAATCAAATCCAGGCCTGGATTGAAGTGTCAGTACCTTCTTTTATTAAAAAAAAAACCAAACCAACAACCAAAAAAAAAAAAACCACACCTCAAACCAAACCCCAGGAATGAAAAAGAAAAGAGGAGTGGAATTGGGAATTGTAGGGGTGCATGAGAGAGGCTTCCCTTGGGAAGAGGTCTCAAGTTGGTGTTTGGGCTCACTCAGGAGACACAAACCCCAGGGCAGCACAGGAATCCCACTGAAAAACGTGGAAAACCTAAGGACAGAGCCCAGCTTGCAAAGGGAATCAGTTCCTCCACAAAGTAATTTTAGAGAAAAGCATGATTTTTAAGGAAAAAGCCACGTCTGCACCCAGGCTCTCCCACATTCCATCAGGTGTGATTCCCTGAGTTTTTGCTCATCTTCCCAAAGATTTCAGCTCTCAAGTGACTTTTTAGCTTTCATGTGTCCATTGTGAAGATGGCATTTGGACATACCAGAGTCTCTCTGTTCAGCTTCCCCCTCTCTACCTGCCTTCAAACCAACCATGGAAAAGTCACCTTATGGAAATAACTCAGTAAATAAATTTTAAATGCCTCAAGTCCAAGCAAGCACCAGCAATCTGTGGATTTAAAAGGTTATTACTTTTTAAATGCTGAACACTCAGCATTTTCTCAAGGCTCTGAGCTTCCCATCTGCAGAAAGAGAAATGCTAAAATTGAGGAAGACATTGCTTTTGGGGATCTCTGAGAGGGTTGTAGGGAAGGTTTGGAGCTGGAGCTGGGAAGTTGGTGTGAAGCTCCAGCTCCAAGCCATGGAGCAAAGGAGATAAAGAAGCTCAAGCAAGGTTCAGACAAATATCTCCAAGGGTGGGCACCTCTCCAGCCCAAATGACTGAGTGTGCAGAGCTCCTTCCTCCCTATTCCAGCTTCCTACGGTCACACAGCCTTATGCAGTCTGCAAAAGATTCCCAAACTTCATTCTGTCCAAACATCTTTTCTGCTTTGTTTAACAATTCAGCTGTGGTCCAGCTCATAACCAGGCTCCACATTTAGCACACTAAATGGAGGCCTCACTGGCTCAAAGCAAAACGTGTCAGGAGCTCCAAATGAATTGGAATATGAGTTATTAGTGAGTGTAAAAGTGACTGCATTCATGTCTGCCTCCGTGCTGAACATGTCTGCTCCAGGCTGAAAGCCCAAAAATCCAAGCTGAAGGCACCAAATTTCCCAGCCTGTGGACCCAAGGAGGAATGCTGAGCAGTGCATTCAGAAAAACTCTGATTTTTACCAGCAAGGTTTACCATCCTTTCCCTGGAGCAAAGTGCCCACATTGTCACCTCTCCACTGCAAAACATCGATGTGTTAATATGAAAAGTTCAGGTCATGATTTGGTCATTATCAACTCCAGTGCTGCCTTGGAGAGTCCATCCTCCTTCCCATCCACAGGAACCAAAAGTATTTGTTAAATACAAGTATTCTGCACCTGAAAAGCCATGGAATAGAGAAAGCTTCAAGGCAAGCTTCCCTGAGCATAACACTCCTTATTTTCCCACTTTCTAATTGGAAAGGAAAAAAAATCTGATTCAGGATTAATGAGCAGAAATATGGAAAGAGTCGCAGAGGGAAAGTTTTGTGCTATTTTCTGTCCACTTTTTCAAAGAGTTCTGCAGCATTTTATCTACACTAACTCCATACTAGCACTTTTTTATCATATTTTTTTAAGTTTCCCCTTTTATTCCTCTTGTAAGACAGAAGGGGGTCTACATGTCTGATTGCCATTTGGCCTGCATTCAAGCACCAAAAAAGCCAAGTACATACTTGGAATATGGAACAAATCAGATGTGTCTGCAGGATTTTGTATTCCACATGCTACCAGCCTCAGATCCCTCAGCCCCCATTCCTGAAAATTTGGCAGCTGAGGAATTTATCCATTTTCTTCTCTGAAGCTCAAGCCTTTCATCCATCTCTTGGCTGCTGCAGTACCTGGACTCACTTTGTTAGCATTTTCAAAGGTCTTTGGAAGAACACCCAGAGTTCACTCATATTTCTGATTCTGTACATGATTCCCCAATCCTTTGTTTCACTACCAGATGGAGTGGAGACTCCATTATTTATAGAATATGAGATTTTTGGAGTCTCTTTTTGTCACTTCCACATATCTGATGAAAGGCAAAGGAAGTGAGCCACTCATCTGGGGAGCCTGCAGGGGTTCTGGACTGCAGCCCTCTGCTGGGATCCAAAATTATCCAGAGGAGGTTGAAGAACAAAATATCCTCCAGGAGAGATGTCAGACACTTTTCCCTTTGTCTTTTGCCTGGCTACTCCTCATCCCTCGATTCCCCAGCAGGGTAAGAGTTCTGGGGAAGCCTCCTGCTCCAGGGACATGCACTGAAGGCTGGGACACATCCCCATGTTCTGGGGTCAGCCCCATCCTGTCACAAATCCAAATCCACTCCAGATTTACCATGGGAAATTCCAGCCTCCCTACCAGCCATCTATGGAGACCATTTATAGCCCAGATTTACTTTTAGCAGAGTTCTCACTGGAATTTTTGGTTGGAATTTAAAGACAGTGCAGTCTACACACTCTGGGGTAAAAGTGAGTCTGTCCTTTGGGATAGGGTACTTCCCACCCAGCCTGTGATGACAAACACAATTCTGTTTCTGAAATGGCTTCTGTGACTTTGAATCACAGAACCATTACGGTTGGAAAAGATCTCCAGGGTCATCCAGTCCAACCTTTGACAGTATTTTTCAGTCCATGAGCAATTAAGGGAAAAAAGGAGAAAAATCATGTTGTCAAGGGCTAAAGTTCTACTCTTAGACAATCACATAGGAAAGGCTGTTTGGCTGAAATTGCAGTTTCCATTATCAGTCAGTGAAGCATTTTTGGGAAGGTTGAGATTTGGTTTCAGATCTTGTTTTCAGACATCCTCTGTCTTGTGCATGAGGAAAATTCATTACACTATTGAAAATTATTTTGGTGGGGGGAAAAAAGAGTGTATTCAAGGGGTGGTTGTACCAGTGGTGTAGGGAGTGCTGACATCCAGGTCTGAGATCAGCCTTTCCAAAACACTTTGAACTGTTCCCTTCCCTTGACAGATGTTTTAGGAGCACCCTGAAAGTCGTGAGGAGCCATAAACCTGTCACCATAAACCACTGTATCTCTGAAGGGGAGAACATAAAACCACTCTGTTTCGTTGGAAAGAGGGACAAAGATGGGTTTAGTTTGCCCTCACTGCAAACAACGCCTTGTCCCAGCACTCCAGGATGGTTGATGGGCTTGGCATTTCCCATAAATCCTGGATGTGGAAAAGGAAGGGGTGCTCGGCCTCGCTCTGTGCTCCCCCTTTCAAACACAACTCCCTTGGAACAGGAGGATGCTTTGCTTTCTAAAGCTCAAATGACAAAACAGCTCCAAAGCAAATCTGGAGACAGAGGGGACTGCAGATCTCCTGGAATACAAGAATTTGGGCTTCACCCTTGGGGTCTCTTCTAGGTCCCAGCCAGAATGATTAATCCACTAGAGCCAAAATGAGGGGGAGCAACAAGAAAACCACTAAATTTATGATCCATGGGAGAGTAAGGAAGAAATCATCTTCAGGAAGCACTCAAGCCCCATAACCTAAGCAAGAAAATCAGATTTAGGAAGATCTATCAGCCACTGTCTGGATGAGCTGCTGAGGCCCAAAAGAATCAACATGAACGAGGACTCTGGTGCTTTATCAAACTGAGTCCTGCTGTAGAACTGTGAAAATTCCCATATTTTTAAGTTTATAACTATAGATATACACAGAATTCTTTACCATCAGCTTCATGGAAGATCTCAGTTGGACTCAGTCTTTGGGAATCACGGTGATTACAGGAGAACAGTTTGGCCAGGTACACACCTTAAACCCAGCAGCCCCAGGCTGATGTACAGTCACACAAGAAGCCTGTCTGGCAATTCATTAAAAAAAAACAACTAAGCCACAAAATAAATCTGTAAGTAATTAACCCCCCTTATAAAAAACTCAATTAATCACTTCCACTATCCACTTTGAAAGTAATATTTTCTGTGTCACTAGCTAGAAGCTAGAGAGCAGATACACCAGGTAGCAGAAAGCAAAAAGACACGTAACCATGATCTATGTTTAACTTATGTACACAATTTTTACTCTGTTCCTTGCTTGGCATGTTGGATGCAGCAGCACTTTTGCAATTACAGCATCCTGCTAATGCTTGTGTGAAAGCAGGAGCAAAACTCTATTCCTGACTGTTATTTACAGACCTGTACAGCTATAGGTAAATAACCACAAAGAAACAGAAGATTAATCCCATATCTGGGTACCTTCACTCCTAAATCAGCTGCTGGAAGTCACTGTGGTCCTCTGAAGCTTGCCAGCTTTTTTTTCCACTTTTCTGCAATGTCAAATCCCAGCAATGCAGCCCCACAGAGCCCAGGCAGTGCAGGTTTGGGGGGTTTTCATGTGTCAGAATAGGAAATGATTCACTCTTCCTAAACCAAGAGTAAAATGAGTTTCTCCACTTCTGACAAAGCAGTATTATCTCATGTAATTCTTTGAATTGTATTGTTATAAAATATGCTTCACAGCGTATTGGGGCTGATTCCCATTTATATGATAGCTCCTTTAAACACCCCTCCAGAATCAGAAAGTCACTTTAAAGCCTTTTTTTATGTAAAATAAATGATGTAAATCAGTGAGTAAATAAGGAATGAAGCCCCTATCTTTCCTTGTCTCCATTTAACCCATAAGAAGGTGATGCAAAGCCATGCTGGATACCACCAGGATGGGATGTTTCCTCACCAGAAGGGAAGCATTTTCTGTCCAAAAGAGGACTTTAGATATCTATCAGCAGACTCACCAGAATATCCTCTGTAATTCAATTTGAGCAGGGCTGTAGGGATTAACAGCTAAACCCAAGTGCTCTGGACGTGCCTTAAGTGATCCCCACACGCTCCCTCCGATGCCTCCACAGGCACTCTGACTCCCTGAGCCACCATCTGGCATCTCTTCATTATTCTTGTTTTTCTCACCTTTTTCCCATTGCCATTTTTAGCTATGGGTAGAAGAGAGGAACAGTTTTCCTTTTACACCTGTCAAGTTGATTTAGCACTGCCTGGCGAGTGCATGAAGAGTAAAACGCCTTGGTGCTCTCTGATAGAGCTGCATCCCTCCCAGCACAGAGCAGACATCCAGAATCCCCTGCTCCTGCCCACACTGGGATATTCAAACCGCTGGGGAATGGAATCCTAAATGTTCCTTTTGCTGTGCCACCAGGAAATTGTAAATGTGGTGGTCCCAGAAGTAGTGAATTAACACTGCAGTGTGTTTTACTAATGGCTTCATGTAGGTGTTTCTCCTTGCTTGATTAGATAAGCAAACACCCCACCAAAGACCTTTTGAAGCTGAAAATAGCCAGAAGAAGGCTCCGGAGGAGCAAGGCTTGATCCTGAAAGATGCAGCAATTTGTGGCTCAGGAATCCTCATCAGGACAATAATCAGACAGCAGCAGGGGTGGTGACCAGTCTTTGGGCTGGCCAGTTTCCTCTGAACATCCTCATTTCATTTTCCAGGCACTGAATTTAAAAGTGCATTTTAAAAGACAAGTAATTTTTACTATATCAGAGCTTTGTTTGTTCACATTTTCTTTGAGTACTCAGTGTTAAAGGCACATATTTATATTTATATTAATATTTATATTTATATTTATATTTATATTTATATTTATATTTATATTTATATTTATATTTATATTTATATTTATATTTATATTTATATTTATATTGTTATATTTTTTATATTTATAGTTATAGTTATAGTTATAGTTATAGTTATAGTTATAGTTGTTGCAGTTATAGTTATAGTTATAGTTATTTATTATTTCTATTTACCAAATAATCTCACAAGACACCACCTCACCAGAGGCCTGACAAGAAGAACAAACCCAGAGCATCTTTTGCATAATAAAAATAAAACCACAAGCAACCACTCTGTGAATATGACACTTAAATCCCACCTCTGTACTCAGTCTTTTGGTAGTTTCCTCTTTACACAGAGAATGAATTGGGCAAGACTTAAAAATCCTAGCTCAGATATTGAAAATTCAGGAAATTACTTCTCCTACACCACAGCTTCTACTTCCACTACTTCATCTTTCTGACAGATTTGAAGCTCATGTAGCTGACAGAAATCTTCATTCCAAACCCAAAAGAAATAAGTGAAATTTGGTTGTGAACCATGGGATTGACCTGTCTAGCCAGTTCACTGAACAGATAATAACATTAAACCCCAAGACTAATTCAGAATTCAGCTAATGAGTATCTCATATGCTGGCATTTCAGGAACAACTCTAGGCTCAGGTTGAGACTATTAAAATCTATTCAGTGAAATCATCCCCTTTTTAAAGAGGTGTTTTAAAGAGACATTTTTCTCACCTTAAACATGAGGTTGAATTCAGAGAAGGCTACTGGAAGAATTATTTTTGAAAGTGGTTTTCTCTGGCATAATCAAATGTGTTTATTCCCATTTTTTTCTTTCTCATGTTACATTATTCATTGAAGCCATGGGTAAGGAAAGATGCTAATCAAAAAGGTTTGGCCAATTTTGAGGCTATTGCTCATTATTCATTCTTAGTCATCCAGTGTCCTCTTTTGTTGTGACATTCTTTAAAGGACGGGCTCTTAAATGGAACAGTGAACATTTCATTATTCTGCATATTTTAGAAGTGCTGAGGAGAAAATAGAGGCTGGTAGATGAAAGAAAGCTCATTAAAAGCCACATTGCTTGTCACATATGGCAATTAGGATGCAATACAGGTCATATTAAAATTCATGAGATATCCACCTATGGCCAGCAAGTTCATTCTTAAAAGTTCCTATTATGAGAAGTTAAAGGAAAAGCTTTAAAATTAAAATCTGTCTTCTAGGTCAGAGGAATGCTCCACTTTGGGCTGCTCAGAGAAGAAGGGTTTAAGAGATGGGACACCAAAGGACTGGAAACGAGCAGCGCTGGTGGATTCCCAGCACATGAGAAATTCTGAGCTGGTGTATCTTGGAGAGCAGGTCTGGAGTGCTTTCAGCTGTCAGTTCAATGCCTTATGTGTCACTCTGTCATTTCTTCTTTCTAGTGAACAAAATCCCCACGCAAATGCCAGGAACACCCCAAACCTGTCATGTTTTTAACTTCACACGCTCTTCAGATCTTCGCCCCCATTTCGCACCAAAATATCTCCAGTTTTTCCTGAATCACATCCCTGTGATTCAGCTTTCCCTCCTCATTCACTCACTGATCTCTCTCCAAGCTTTCATTATCTTGATAAACATCTCAATTAAAGTACTATCAGTCTGTTTTTATAAGTTCAAATTCTCTCTGCTGGATTTTTTCCATGTTTGCCTGCACTGTCCATTTTATCCTCTCCCTGCCTTCCCTTACTGACTCCTCCTCACACACATGTCCCAGAAAAGACCTGGCCCATCCTATGCACTACATAAATTAAAAAGAAATAACAAACCAAACCCCTCAAGAACTGCATTATTGAACAGGTGGCAAGACTGCAGAAAAATAAACAAATATGGGGCAAGTAAACACTTCTGCATCTGAGGAGTTTCATCAAGCCTGGGGAAAGCACCAAATGAGATGAGACAAAGGAAATCCTGATTTTGGCTAAACACAGACAAATGTTGGGCTGTGCAGAGATCCAACACTGGGAGATCTGTGAAATACCAAACAAACGTGCTCTAAGCCCCACTCTGAGTATTGCCATACAAATAAACATCACTCCTTTATTTTCTAAATACATTCAGAATTGAGGTATGGCTCTACAAGAGCTACAAGTTTAAGTTTTGTAGATCAAATCAAAATAATTACAGATTTCATTGTGGAGGATTTGGGCTACATTGAGGAGGTTATTGGGCATCTCAGCCCCATAAATCTCTTGATGATGGATTTTTGCCTGTAGTCAGACCCCCAGACTCTGAAGGGATCTGCCCCACAGATGGTGGCTGAGGCACCACATATCAAGCTCTATTAAAAGTCTCATAAAAAAATACATTGATGTTAACAAGACTATTTCCACTAATAATTTGAAGGGGCTTTGGACAGAGGCCTATAAAAACAAGGATGGAATTAGAAAATGGAAATCTGTTTATATACACAAAACCTGTCAATCCAGCTGTTTGCCTTCCAAGGATGACCTAGTACCACTTAATTTCTGAGGCATTTAAAGGGCAAAGAGGCAGATTGATACTTTTAACTTTCACCTTAACTATTTGCAAATATTGATTCTAATATTTTAAACAAAGAATTACAAACCCACTGGCATCAACTGGATTTCTTTCTACATTAATATTTCACAGACTGCAAATACCTATATTCTGGCTAATTCAGTAATTAGCTGAAATAAATGGAGTGTGTGTCATCTGTTTAGTGCCATGTCCTTGAGACTGAACTGTTTGATTTCCACTTTGATTCAAAGCTGGGGTTGATCAGGACCAGCTGCTCAGCCAAAGGGCACATCACACATTCCCATTCCTGCTCCTTCTCCATCCCAGCTCCCAGCCAGCCTATTGTTTGTTACAACTAATTAATCCCACATGTTCTGGCTGACAGCGAGCCTCACAAACCCCAAATTCTGGTATTTACTGCATGTCCAATAAATTAATTCCACTTCTGGAGAGGTGCATAAACACAGTTGTGTACATATAAGCACAACACACATTCTTACCCAGCCTGATTTATGGTTATTATTATTGATATCTGTTTGACAGCTGTTATTATTATTTCTAGCTGGCCTCTTCACAATCAAATGTGAGTAAATATAGGTATGTATTAGTATTTAAACATCTCTGTGAGGGTCAGATTTTCTGATCAAACTGATCCCTGGTGACATGGGAACAAGGCACCAAGCATCAGAGTTACTGCCCAGGCAGGACCTTGCCCTTGCCTGCCCCTGGGTGAGGAGGAAAAAAGAAATTTTAAATTTTATAGCCAGAACTTTTAACACCAGTACTTTTAAGTAAAAGAAAACTTTTTTGCCAGAATTTTTAACACCACAGCTGAAACTGCCTGATACTTTCTGCTGAAACCTTCCTGTTTTCACTCACACCTGTAACAAGTGGTGACCATCCTCCTCACTGGGCCCTCACCTCAGGGATTATTGGGCCTCTTGCAGTTAAAATTGTTCAGCTGCTCCCCAGGAAATCCACTGGATTTTCCCATGTAAGTAAATCCAGCAGCCAGTTTGCTGAGCTGATGTCTGTCACCCATGTCCTGGATCAAGGAGGAGTTTGGTGGAGGAGATCAGTTGCTTTTTGTACCTCTGGTGATATCTTTAAAAGCTCAGAGGCTTTGAAACCTCTTATTGCACATGGCAGGTGGAGGCTTGGAAGCTCAGCTGTGTC
Organism: Cyanistes caeruleus; assembly: GCF_971803275.1. NCBI lineage: Eukaryota > Metazoa > Chordata > Aves > Passeriformes > Paridae > Cyanistes > Cyanistes caeruleus. The sequence continues at coordinate 3,817,525 of NC_141708.1, read as the reverse complement.
CAAAGAGCCCAAACTTGCTGTGGAAGGAGGGATTGAGCCATTTCCAGCTGGTTTTGGTGGTGCATCATGAGCATCTCCCCCTGTGCTCAGTGGATGGGGAACGAGGAAGACTCCTGTCTATAAAGATAAATTAATTCTGCCCTCATGCATTGGAGCCTCTTCTCATCACTGTCATGTCTGGTGCAAGTGTGAATCCCCAAGTTCTAGGAAAATTGGGAAAAAGCCAACAGGGAAGGTGAAAGCCGAGATGAACCACAGGACATCCCACCACAGGCTGGAAATCTTGATTGTCTCCAGCACAATGAAGAATCCAAAACCTAATTACAGAGCTTTAATATCCAAGTGTTTCCCACAGTCATTAATTTATAGAATGGTTTGGGCTGGAAAGGATCTTAAAACCCATCCAGTGCCACCCCTGCCATGGCAGGGACATCTTCCCCTATCCCAGGCTGCTCCAAGCCCCATCCAACCCAGCCTTGGGCACTGCCAGGGATCCAGGGGCAGCCACAGCTGCTCTGGGCACCTGTGCCAGGGCCTGCCCACCCTCCCAGGGTATTTATTCTTCCCCAATATCCCATCTAATCCTGCCCTCTGGCAGTGGGAAGTGGTTCCCCCTTGTCCTGTCATAACCCACCTGATTCCATCAGTCCGCTGGAAAGTGGAGCCTTTTTTTCCTTAATTTAACAAACCAAACAAATGACACATTGAAACAAGAACGTTCTCAGATTGTTCTCACATAGATTGTGATGACCTTAATGAGCTAATAAACCTGATAAGGCAGTCCTTGAGATGGTCCAGAGGCAATGTCATCCCCTTGGGCAGCTGCTGGCCCCTGAGGAGACAGGGACAGGGATGTCTCCTGTCTCTGCTCCCCAGACCAGCTGCATTTGCCACCACCCTTACCTGGAGTTATCCAGCTCCTCATATCCTGCCTGCCCCACAAATTGTTTTCCAGATGTTAGAAATTACATTTTCTTATCCCCTATTTATTAGTATAAAAGCCCATATTTTTGCTGCACAAATGCTAAATTAATTTCTATTAGTGTTAACATTAAATTTAAAATATTTTGTTTGTGCTGGATGTCTCTTGGACAAAGTTAAAGCCACTCTACAACCCCTGATCCCCTGTTCTGCTGCACTGATGGTTCTAAATCACAGATTTTGTGCCATATGCCCCAGTCATTAACATGATGTTTCCTCCTGAAGTAAAGGGAAGTTCAGCTGGAGGGGAGTGAGATTTGGCCCCAAATTTTACAGCTCTAAACTTCATGGACCAAACTCACTCCAAAGTATCCCAAACCAGTGAAATACCTACCAGACAGGCAGGGAACACAGACAGGGATTACTCTTTTGGGGTGGTGCAATTAGGTGTTAATGGGAACAAGTGAGTGATAAAAGCTGATCTTGTTTCTGCAAACTTTCAAAAATGGAATTAGGGCGGCCCTTTTATTATAAGGCATTTTTGTTGCTGTTTAATTTCTTTACTTAACTAGTCAATAATTAAATTGAGCTTGTTAGGGCTCAGTCCTTTCCAGGAAGATCTCTGTTTACATATCTTCCTCTGGAGGGCTTCAAAGTGAAATCTCAGAGAAATTCACGGGTTTAGAAGTGAAATTAATTCAGAAACCTCTCTTAGATTAAAGTGACAAGGGATAAGGTGAGGTGTCACTACACATAATCACCTTTTACCGTGAAATCTGTCTCTGTTCTTTTGCTTATAGAACAGCAGCTTTCACACCAAGCCAGTTGCCAAGTGTAATTAAGAATAATTAAGAAGGAAAAGTCCACAGACTAGCCAGAGTACAGCAGAATTAATACATTCCAAATCTTTAACTCCTTCCCTTTCAAGCAAAGAGGTTGTTTCAAAGTACGTAAAACATCTGCAGATCTGTTCTGTGGGATATTAAAAATTTAATGTGTTGTCATCATCATCACCACCACGACCGCATTTATTGTTATTATTACCAAGACTGCCATTAACTGGATATTCATTAATGCTAATAGTCACAGTCAGCGTGAGATTCAGCAGGCTCCAAACTCTGGAGGAGAAGCTGGAAAGTTACCTGGTGGCGTTTCAAGAATGGCTTTTCCTTTTTTGTTGTTTTTCTTCTGTTTTAACTCCTTCCTGCTCGGTTTGAACCCTGGCTGCTCCTCTGTCTCCGCAGCACGGATAGGTCCTTCCTCTCCGGGCTGCTCCGTGAAAGGAAAGAACTCTTCCCCGGGATACGGAAAGGAGTAATAATGATCCCTGTTGGTAATTTCCTGCAGGTAATAATCCTGGTCGTCCATGGGGACAGCCCGGGACACATCCCCCAGCAGCGCCAGCCCGAAGGTGCAGAGAGCGAGGCAGAGCGGGGAATGGCCACGGGCGCTCATCGCCGGGGCTTTACTGGGAGAGAGGACAGAGTTTGGGCAGCTGGAAAAGCGCTCCGGGAGCGGCGGGGGAGGGAGCCCGAGGGGAGAGCTGTTCGGGGAGGGGGCAGAGCAGCACAGCCGGACAGCCGGACAGACAGCCGGACACTCGGACAGCCGGGACAGGTGCGATCCCCGCTTGCCACTGCCCTGCCCGGCCGCTCCCCAAGCCCGAAGCGCTCGAGTTTCCTCTCCCTGCCGGACTCCTCGCTCCTCCTGCGCGCAGCTCATCCAAGGGAGCGCTTATTCCAAGAAAAGTCAACTTGGCAGGAAGCCTTCTCCTCCCAGCCCGTGGCCAAAGTGTTTCCCTCCCCCGGGAGATGGGGCTGGGCACAGCCCGTGCCTGGCACCGCCACCCTGGGCACGCCGGGGACACGGGGCACGGTGACAAATAATCCTCATTCCATGGAAGTTCGTCCCTTTGGTGGTGCCTTTCCCCCCTTTTCAAACACTTTTAACTTTTATAAAGTCTCAGTCTCCCTTCTTTATATTAGTTTGCATACATATAACAAAAAAAAAAATTCTATATAACTTAGTTTATAGATAAAAAGTATAGTTTATAGATACAAAACTATAGTTTATAGATATAAAACTGTTATATATAGTTAGTTTATAGTAACTTGCATATAACAAAAAAAATTCTATATAACACAGATACAAAAGTATTGTTTATAGATATAAAACTATGTTTTATATATATAGTTTATAGTAACTTACATATAACAAAAAAAATTCTATATAACTATAGTTTATAGATAAAATACTATAGTTTATAGATAAAATACTATAGTTTATAGATACAAAACTATGGTTTATAGATATAAAACTATGTTATACATATAGTAACTTGCATATAACAAAAAAATTCTATATAACTTATAGATATAAAACTATACTTTATAGATATAAAACTATGTTATAGATATAGTTTATAATAACATATATAACAAAAAATTCTATATAAGTTATTTTATATATATAAAACTATATTTTATAGATATAAAACTATGTTATATATATATTTAGTTTATAGTAACTTACCTATAACAAAAAAATTCTATATAATTTAGTTCATGGATATAAAACTATACTTTATAGATATAAAATTATAATATATAGTTAGTGTGTATATATATAATTAGTTACATAATATTAGTTATATTAGTTATATAATATTAGTTTATAATAGCTTACATATAACAAAAAACTATATAACTTAGTTTATAGATATAAAACTATAGTTTATAGATATAAAATTATATTTTATATAGATGTATATAGTTAATTTATATTAACTTACATATAATGAAAAAAATCTATATTAATTAGTTTCTAGATATAAAACTATGTTTTATATATATATATAGTTAGTTTATAGTAACTTACAATTTATTGTTTAAATAATATAGTTTAACTCATATAGCTTTAGATAAGCTTATGCTTTGAAGTAGCTTATTATTTTATAGCAACTTATAGTAAATTATCTATAACTAATACAACTCAACACATTTGGTGTGCCAGGTTATAAGAGGCTTCTCCTGGGGTACATGGCAGCTCCCTGGATTCAGGTTCATCTGAGGCCCTTTTTCTCACTCTTTTTGGGATAATCCTGATATTTATTCTCCCTGAAACGTCTTCCCAGCAGATCAGGATGTTTTGTGCTACACACACGCAAGCCAGTGTCGTTAATGAAATCAATTTGTCTGAGAGCAAAATCTTATCTTTCATCTATTTCATGCCTCTAAAATAACCTTCAGTGCTGAAGGAAATGTGCAACAGTTGGCTGACATGAAATATGAATTCTTACTCCTGTGTTGAAAATACCAGCTTATATTTTCATCATGTATATTGTATTTCTTGCCACGGTCCAGTCAGCTGGGAGAAAGCATTACATCTGTTACCCCAGGCTTTATTCTGGCTTTGTGCTCACATTTTTACTGTGTTTCTCATCATTTTAATATCATAGTAAGCATCATTTCATGTCTTGGTACTTGTATCTTTTGATATATCTGGTTTCCAAGCTGTGGGTGATCCCATCCCATGTATGCAATGACCATCCTTGCTTTCTTACTTGCTATCCCAAAAGGAATGTAGTGATTTTATTGTGTCTGCTTTTCTTCCTTTTATAAAAATGCAGCTGTACTTTTTATCCTGAACTTTTAATTTATTTTTTTTTCTTTAAATCTGAAAACTACTCATCTTTCTTTTTTAAATATAGAAATTATTGGTTCTTAAAACTAGAATAAAATGTACTTTTCTTTTTCTCTGCCTCGCTGAGTTATACATATATACATAAATAAACTTTGATGAAAAGCTGCTTCCCATCAAACTTTCAGACCTTTTTATCTGTAATAAATGGCTTTGTCACCTCTGCCTCTGGGAGCAGTGTGGGAGCAGGCTGAATATCCTGGAAATCCCCTCTTAGTGATCTCACAAATATTCTTACTTTGTTTTCCTTTTCCAGAGTAGCCAGTCCTCTCCTGCCTTGGTCCTAGAGGACAGAGCACAAGCTGCAGAAAATGTGTTTAATTTGCTGCCATTTGCAGCACACCCAGTCTTCTGAAAACATTATGAACACTCATATACCTAGAGAAGTAGTAGAAAAATAAACTTTTCCGTGATGTCATTAAGGACTTGGCTTTTTGGGAACTAAAGGAGCTTTAGCTGCAAATCATTATTTAACTCACTATAGTGTTTAAAGATGGATAGAGAGAAGAGTATTAACATTTTCAAGCATAATAAGAAACACTTTCATAAAAACAAAAAGTTGAGTGTACTTTAATTAAAGACCTGAGGAATGTGATTTGGGGAAATTTTGCATTCCACTGGGAAGAACTTTGCAGGACATCAGGCAGCACTAAACCCATTGCTCCTCCTCCTGCAGTCACCACAAATAACCCCCTCTCTTCTCTCTCTCTGTAATTACCCTTCAGAAAGATTAATTAATCCAAACACTCATCAATACCTATTGCTGGCTATCAACCTGTGCAAATAACCAGCTCCCCTGTACTTCTTTTTAAGGGTTTTAACACTTTCTGTGGGTGTGGGTATGGACCCACTGCTTCCCTTCCACACCCACCTCTCTTTTCAGGATGTGCATGAATTCAGCCAGATGAGACCACACAAAAGTCTGTCTCTAGGCACAGTTTTGATCTACTTCACCATAAAATGCTTTTACTACATTTTTATCTGTCAGCATCCTGGAAACAACTTACAAGAAAGGAGGTTTTTCTTCTAAGAGTGGCACAGAAGTATTGAGATCACAGAGGGCTCAGATGTTTTGGGCCTGAGGGCTGTTTCTTTCCTTTTGCCTGGGAAGTATCACAATAGCTTGTAAAAACCTGCATTGATGTAGAAGGAGATAAAGCAAACCCAGATTTTTGTAGAAAACAGCTGTAACAAGCATCACCCTCCCCCCTGAAATGATGCCAGTGAGAGTGTAGAAGTCATTGTACACCTTGCTTTAAATGCTTGCCCTGCTGCAGTGAGACACAACATGCTGTGGTCTGCAAATGAGCAGCTTTTCCTCCTCTGCTCCCAAGAAGGATTTATTTGGAAGGTGAGGTTATGCTCTATGCTGGGTTAACACTTCTCAGGCCACGTATTTTGAGCTGATTTCAATAACACCTCTGGGAAAAGAGGCACTCCCAGCTCTTCCTTGCCCCTTGCACAGTCCCTGCTAGGGGAGGTTTAGAGTGGATATTAGAGGAAGTTTCATCATGGAAAAGGTGACCAAGCATTGGAGCTGCTCAGAGCAGTGGTGGAGTCCCCATCCCTGCTATGATTTAAAAGCTGTTGTCCACGTGGCATTTGGGGATGTGTGTGGGTTAATGGATGGACTTAATGATCTCAGAGATATTTTCCAACCTAAAAGACTCTGGAAAGAGCACATTCAGGAATGCATTTCACTGAGGAGAAGGTAAAGTTGGACCTGCAAGCACTGTCCTTGCTGAGAATCTTAATTTGTATTTATACCACACAACCAGTGACCACACGTTTAGGTTTAATTCAACTTCGAGCAGCAGATTCCTGCAACTTCTCATTTGGAAAATCATTTTTTAATTGGAGCAAAGCTTCGTAGTTGGGGAAAAAAGACAAAAAAACCAGGCATGTCTGTTTCCCTTGCCATTCCAGGGTAACCTTCTGAGGTAGCACATAAGGTTTCTATATGCTTTGGCAACAAAATGACTCTAAAAATAACTTTCCTCCTGAACACCACTGAAGTTTCTGTTCCTTTGTACTTCAGCTCTGTAGTAAATCATGAAGCACAGAATGGAGCAAGAAAAGAGAATTACGCTTTCTAAAGTCATTTTCTCTGCCACATAAAGCATTTACCCCTGTTGTCAACAAGGTCAAACCATCTCAGAGGAAATGGAAACCTAAACCTGCCACTGGGAAGTACAAAGGAAACTGCATGGAATATTTATGTGGCTCTTGGATGCCTGTTCCTTACTCGAGTACCAGAGACAGGTACTAAGGTTCTGCTCACCTGCACACCCTGAGTATCCTGGCATTTAAAGCCCTGTTTGCACTTGTTGATAGGGCAGATCCTTAAAAGAGTGCTTCTTACCACAGAAAAACTGATTGGAAACATAAACAAGCTCTTATATGGAGACATTTTACTCAGTTTTAAGATACACTTAACTTTAAAAGGAATATATATTTTTTTTTTACCAGGTGGGGGATGCCAAATATACTCAGAATCTCAACATTTGTCTCTGAACATATCAAATAATGGTATAAAATATCCTCCTGAGCAGGCTGCTGTTCCCTTTGGGCAAACAGATTTAAAATAAACTGATGCCACTAATGAAGGCAATTATTTCCTTAGGAAGTTGTTTATTTGAACTGGTTAGAAATGCAGTGTGCATCCTGTCTGGGGAATTTATCCCAGTGCATTCTCCCTAACTTTTTCTCCTAAGAACAACATGACCTTCAGATAATCATTCAGCATATTGCCTTTGTGCTTGTGTCTGGAGAAGGAGCTCGGATTGCCATGGAAACAAAAGTTCCTTGTTCTCTTATACTTCCCTGTGCTGTGATATCATTTTCACTATATGAACCCCTTTCCGAGCCAGAAATGGAACTGTGGGATTTTCCTGTTTTGAGCACCTCAAAGTGATGGATCAGTTCATGGGAGAAATGCTGTGAATGCCAAGCAGAGACTGCACCCACCACCATCATTATTTGGGGATATTTACATCAGATCCATCTGCATCAGCCCCATTCTGCTGGAGAAATGAAAATTCTCTACCTACACTTTCCCAGAGTTTTCTTTACTTTTTCCTTCTCTGCTGAACTCATGAGAAGAAACAGATTTTAAGAAAGGCGAAGTTAACCAGTGACATAAACAAAGCCAAAAAAGGAATTTCTGACATTTTTGCGAAGCATGTAATAGTTTTTTGGTTTTTGGTTTTTTTTTATTATTATGGGAACTACATTTCTACAGAATGTCTGTAGATTTTGTGTTGACAACACATTGCCCTGGCATTTGGCAGCCACTGCTGGACCAAAGCCAGCAGGATTATCACTAGGAAAGGGACATGAGAGGCTGCTTTGGGATTAAAAATTCTCTAATGCTAGCACTACAAACAGGAGAACTGATTTTATTTTTTTTCTAATACTGTTTGCATTTTGTTGATCCATCTGCATTGGAAAGACTGTAGTTCTGCACTAGTCAATGCTTTAGACTTGTCTGCATTGTCCAAAAATGGACAAATTTAATGTGCAAATTTTATTTTAACTGTAAAACCGAGACAGCATCGAGACAGCAGAGATGAGTGGATGACAGTGGTTATATGGAACAGTTGGAGAAAATGGGATGAAATTCCCCTGCTGTGCTCACAGCCCGTCTGGAACGTCCCTTTTTGGTTCACTTGGATGAAAACAGCCACTTCCAGCAAGTCCCCGTGGACATCATCTACCTGCCAACATTTGAATCCCAAAAAGTAACGACTCTCACATTTCAGTCTGGTATTTCCTGGACTGAAATTGCTGCACATGTGCCATGTGGAGTGTGAGCAGCATGTTTAACACATCCCAGGCTGCAGCAGGCAAATGCAGTGTGGAGTTTGTCTGAAAGGTCATTTTTTCCTGGGTTTATTTCAATATCTGCAGTGTAGCCTAGGAAGACTTTCATGGATGAAAGTCCAGTGGGAACTGAAGATGGCACATAAATGTAGAAATATTTATTATGCTTAATGGGATAAAGTTGGCAAACACATCTTTGGAGAGTAGTCCTTAAAATTCTGTACTTAAAGATGGTGTTTTAAAACCAGAAGAGCCAGGAATTATTCCTTTCAGATACAAGCAGTATTCATGGCTGGGATTACTCTGGGTGCAGAAATATTTAATGTAATGCAACATTTTCATATGATAACAATGTCTCTGCATAGCTTCATTCCAACCCCAAACTGATTAATTTAGTGATGTTTAAAGCCAATATTTGAAGATCTGTTTTTATCTTCATAATCAAGTATTTTTGGCAATATACTGAAGGTACCTTCCACAGTGTATTCACTATGAAAATAGTGAAAATGCTAGAATTAATGTGAAAGGCAAGCAATGAAATGAGTTTTCACTTGTCACACAGAGATTCTTGTCAGACTTGCATTACTGGATATGCCAATATAATTTCACAGCTGCGTAATGAACTTGTTTGAACTTAACTTGTAGCCATTAAAAAAGGGCTTGTGCCAGCATGCTGGACAAGGCTATTTGAGAGGTGAAATGATAGGACTTAAAGGCACAGTGAAGTTTTAATGCTATGCAGATCAGGTGGCATAACATAAATTACAAAGTTTCACTGTTGGAAAGACACTAATATATTTTTCCACGCAAGACTTGGCACTAATTCCGCCAAAAAAAGCAGGATAGAAAAATGACTTTGCATTTTAAAATTTACCTGAAGTAATTTTGTTTCCAAAAATCATAGAATAGCTTAGGTTAGGAGAGATTTTTGGGACATCAGCATCTCCTTTTTTTAACTTTCTTTAAGTTTTTAAACTATAGAATCTCTAAGACAGAGTAAATTTCTCACAGTGTGGTTGTATATCCCACTCATTGATGGGATCAACAGTGTTAGGGATACTATTGGGTCCAACAGTTTTATCCTGAAGAGTGTCATTATCATTTAAGTTACTGAATTCAGTTTTGGAAACACTGAAATTTAGCAAAATGTGCCCCATAGTGCAGTTCAGATATGGTTTTGTTTGCTTCCTACTGGTTATGGCAAACTCAGTCCAAGCAAAACACCTCAGCCTCACTTGAGGCCAGATAAGCTTGTCAGCGGAGTGGGGAGTAATTTCCAGAACCATCCATCAGGACTTAAATGGTTTTATCTTGGAAATAATGATAATATTTTTGAAAGGAAACCACTTGTGACTAACAGGAGGAAGAGCTGCTGGCTCCTTTGATCACCACCTAGACAAGGGAGTTTCTTATTCCCTTTTTATTGCTGTAACTGGATTGATAACAAAACTGGTAGGAAGCAATGTCAGTGTTTTTCTGGCATTTTAGGAATGCTGTTATGTGCTTTCATTGCTTATGATCTTCCCTTTCTCTTCTTCCTGTGGTGCCTGCACATTTGCCTTGTGAAGAGCCTCGTCTTCTTGATATTTTATGATATTTAGTGTGTAAGGGGAGAGGCTGAGCAAGGACTAAGGTTCTCCTCCGCATGGTGAGGTGTTGTAGAGTCAAGGAGGCTCCCAGTGCCACTTTCCCAGATTTCCATACAAATATTGCTACAGAGACCTCCCCCACACTTGGGATCTTGTTGTGCTTTGTGGCTCCTCTCTGTTTCCCAGTGACCACAGGCTCAGGGCTCCACATCATGGGAGCTTTCAGATTTGCAGTGGTTTGGGGATGAGGTGAGCAGAACTCCTACAAGGCTGGCAGCCAGGGGAACGGGACATCTGCAGAGCTGAGCCTGAGCTTGGCCTGGTGGTTGTGTAGCCCAACACCATCCCATAATTATTTTCCAATCTCATTTCACAGGTGGTTTGGAGCTGTAATAAATAGAATGTGTTTTTTAAATATAACCAAGCATTTTCAAATGCATTCATCATCTGTATTTTATTCACTTCAGACAAAATCCCGGCAGAAACTCACCAGATCTGGAACCTCACAACATCATTTGCAGGGGACATTACCAAAGATCTCTTTGCTGGCAAATGAGGAAAAGTGAAAACGTGGCTCCTCTTTCTCCAGAGAACTCCATCACACTCTCAAATTTTGGTTATTTAATGCTCAGTGACAGCTTTAGGTTTTAAGGGTACTTTTCATGTATTTTAGATGAGATTACTGTCATATGAGGTCAAAATGTTTTATAAATTTTAGAAGTCACTTGTGAACTGTCCTTTGAAAGCTGGTCTTAACAGAAATGCCACACCCTTCCTATACATCTGGATCATCTCCAACAAATCCAAACTGTTGCAGCAGCATCATTTTTTCATTTTTACTCCCTCAAGCCCCACGGAAGATAATTTATTTAGTAGTTTCTTTGGAAACGCCTGTCCCATTGTGTTGCCCTGTCACCAAGCTGTCTGTCCGCTCATTTTCCCAGAAGTCTGTCCATCCGCAGTGCCCTCATCTCTAGTGATGCTGGAATTCCTGACGGATTTCATTTGAACTGAATGGAAAAATCAAGATGGCAAATAAATTCCCTTCACATGTTATGAAAATTGTCTGAATAGTAAAAACACAGCCAAGTTAATAACCCCAGGGATGGAAAATTGTGTTGGTGAATTTAACAATTTTCTGCTTTCTTTAGCTAGCTGATTTCTCAACATACAGATAGACCAACCCAAGCACAGGAATTCTCTTGCAAAAATGACAATTTGAAGGTGTGGAAGAGAGCCAAAGGTACTCAGTTACAACAAGGAAACTGGAGATATGAAGAAAAACTGAACTCAGTGTAATGAACAGCCCTAGGCATTGAGTCCCTGGAGAAGAATCATAGAATTAAAGAATGGTTTGGGTTAGAAATCATCTCATTCCATCCTCTGCCATGGGCAGGGATAACTTCCCCCTGTCCCAGGTTGCTCCAAGTGCTATCCATCGTGGCCTTGGGCACTGCCAGGGATCCAGGGGCAGCCACAGCTTCTCTGGGCACCTGTGCCAGGGCCTGCCCACCCTCACAGGGAACAATTCCTTCCTAACCTCTCATCTAAATCTTCCCTCTATCAGTTTGAAACTGTTCCCCCTTGTCCTATCATTACCTTTCCCTGTAAAAAGTCACTTTTTGTCTTTTTTATAAGCCTCCTTTAAGTGCTGCACCAACATCTCTGGCTGTGATTTGCACAGCCCTCCCAAGGCTGACAGGCTGGACAAGGAGGGCAGAAAACCAAAAGCTCTTCCTGAGTGAGCTTCCAGCCATGTAGGCAGCACATCACCACCTGGAATGGAGCTTTACAGGCACGTTTGATTTAAATCACATATATTCACCCCAAGTGCAAAGGGAGAAAGAAACTTCCCTCCCAATAACACGGCGGGGAGGAGGGATGTTATGTGCCTAGAAAGTTTTCTTCTTCTCTTCCAGAAGCATCCACACCTTGGTAGTGGAAAATGAGCTCCAAAAGTTCAGCTGGAGGATCACTTACAGCTATTTTCTACATGGTTTGCTTCTGACTGTGATCCATCACACATACCAGACTAATGGATTACAGTGCAGCAATCTTAGCTTCATCTTCCTTTATCTTGGAAAATCTGGGTAATGGCATTAAGTGTATTTTTCCATAAATAATTTACAGGAGGAGACCAACCTTGTAATTGCAATGGAAAATATTTATTTCTTGTTATTTCGCCCAATCATGTGCAAATTCCTCCTGCTTACTTGTCTAAGACTGCCACAAAAGAAAAAAATACTTAAAAGGCAATGTTTAAAATACCCTGGAAAACACCACAAGCTTAAAACAAGCCAGTAGGGTAGCAAAAGGCAAAGCAAGACACAGTAAATTCCAGACAGAGAGCCAAATTCCACAGATAAACATTAAACCGGAAAAAAAAAAATAAAAAAAAAAAATCCTTGCAATTTCTAAGATTATTGGAAGCGGGTGTCTGTTGTCATTGATTTAAACTTCTTATAGAAGAATTAAAAATTCGGTTTTTAGCATTTCTGCCCTTCCTGCTGCAGGAATGGCCCGGCCTTCGCTCCCCCGCCACAGCCACGGCAGAGACAGCCCCAGGAGCCAGGCTTCAAACTCAGCCCCAGCCTCATCCCTCCCTCGACCTGCCGGGAATGTGAAATCTGCTGGCTGCAAACATCGCTCCCAGCTCGAATTCCCAGCGATTTTCCTTTCAGAAAGCTCTAATGAGACAATGTTTACAGAGCTCCTGCGTGGCAGCAGCGTGAGCGGCCCTGCCCTGCGGTGCCGGGGCCTGCGGCCAGCTCCGGGCTCCAGCAGCTCCACCAAACTTCCTTCAGGCCACCTCACTGGGTGATTCCCTGGATTTCTGTCTCCATCCCCTTCCAGATAACCCTGGATTTCTGTCTCCATCCCCTTCCAGATAACCCTGGGTTTCTGTCTCCATCCCCTTCCAGATAACCCAGTTATTTTGTAGCTTGGGCCTCCAGGCCTGTGCCATCGTTTCATGTGGCTCCTGGTTCTGTTGGCTACGGTGTCGGTGCTCTCAGTCCAGTTTTTCCAATTTTCTAAAAAATAGAATAAACCCAGGAGGATTTATTATCAGCCCAAAGAGCCACTGGCTTTACAGACAGACATTTCTGCTTGCTCTGTCACTCTCTTTCAGTTCCTTGTCAGAAAATAAATATCTGTGCTACAAAGAAAGGTTTAAAATGGCACAGTTGTGACCATGGTCTCTCCAGAGTGGACAGTATTGTGTTTCTATAAAGTGTTAGAAACCATTCTGGAGAGCCAAAAACATGAGTTCATCTGTCAACAGATAAGCAGCAATATTGCACTCCTTAAACATCAGATTCAGGACTCAAGAGAGAGGAAAACTTTCCTTTTTCCATAAATTACTCCATAAATTTTCCTTTCTTTGCACTACAACAACACAAGGCCCAACCACGAGCACAGAAAGATGAGGAATAGCAAAGCAGAGTGTTGCTCTGAACTCTGCCCATGTTGCTTAAACTCTCTTTTAAACTCGCTTCCTCCATTTATTCTTCTTGGAAAGTGTGCATTTTAATGCAGCTGAGGAGACCTCTCAGCATTATTCACTTGTTCTTTCATGTGTATTTTTATATTGAACACAGATAATTGTGGTTTTGTTGGGTTTTTTAAAATTTATATTAAGAGTAACAATATGAATCATTGATTGTGATTGTGATTGTGTTCATCCCAAGAAGGAGAAGACAGGAAAATTCTTGGCATCTTCCCAAAAGTGTCATCTGCACTCACTCTGTTTTGTAATTTCTTGAAGATCCTACAACCTGTAAACTCTCAATAAGTTTTACAGGCATGTTTACAAAAGGGATTATAAGAAGCTCCTTCCTGCTAAGGCAGCTTTTGAGGTCTCATGTCTGCTAATCTGGTTAAACTGGTGATAAAGCATAATTATGGTTTTCCTTTGCCACAAAAGGGGAAAAAAAAACCCACAAAAACAAAAAGAACACCTAAAATGACAGTTATGTTTATAATTGATTCAAATAGAAAGGTACCTTCCGAAGAAAATGAGGTAAAAAAAGAATATTTATAGTTCTCACTGAAATGACAACATTTCAGTGAAACATTTCCCTAATGGGGAAATCCATTGCACACCATTGAAATAATGGTCTGCAAAAATTTGAGTTATAATCTAGGTATCAATTTCTTCATATAGCAAGCATGATACGTGGCCATGTTTTTAAACAAAGATAGAGGATTTGTTACTTTTCAAAAAAAGCTCCACAGTTCCTGAATTTAGGGCTGGTACCCCAAGAGCATCGCGTGTTGTGGATACATTTGTGGCTGTGTCAGCGTTGGTTTTTTGGTGGTGCTGGCCATGAATCCCCATGTCCTTTGGGATGTCAGAGGGGTTGCCCAGGAAGCACCAGGAAGAGATGACACAGGAGCTGTGCTGGTGGGTGTGGAGCAGCCTGAACCCCTCTGCTAATGAAGCTTTAAAACTGAGGTTGGGGACTTGGGTTTGTCCATAAAAATCATGCGGCTGGTAATGATGTGTAACTTTTTACTCCACACTTTTCATTAATTCAGGCTAATTCTGAAGAATAGGCTCATGATCTGGATGGTAAAAATTGTTATAATTGGATATTTAACTCCCTTTCCAGAAGCTCTGGGGAGCTGAATGCTCTTGGACAAAAGCAGCAGAAACTCTTTAAAATGTCTGTTGACATTCTCGAGGGCTGATGTCATCATGCAGCTTTTTTAAATAAAAGGTTGATACCTCTGTGTGTGTGTGTGTGTGTGTATGTGTGTGTGCCTACAATTAATTAACTCTTCTTTCTGTGTGGCTCTGGATAGTTAATGATTATCACTTCTATTTGCATGATAGTGGTCAGAACAGATTAGCTCAAATTGCTCCTGTTTCATCTCTAGATAAATAAAGAGCAGCAGCAGCCAAGCTGACCTTTAAGCATAACATGCAAATGAGCTCAGTACAAATAATGACCCTGAATTAGGAGGAGGGTGTGTGTGTCCTCTCTGTACAGGTAGATTCTCTCTCTCAGGGAGTTTCTTGCTTCTGGCTTGTATTGACATTAATTTTAAAAGCCATCCCTCCTACCCAGACCTGTTTGAGTCCCCAGATCCCCCCAGCACGTATCCTGTGACAAGCCAGGGAGGATGGGTTAATTTAAGCTGCAAATGGAATTTTTTGATGCCCAGACAAATGTTACTGCATCCCCCAGACAGGCAGTGAGAGAGCCCAGGGAGCATCTTCTTGGGAGAGTAACTGCAGAAGGGTGATTTCCCCCTGTGCTTTGAGGGCCTCTGGTTTTCCATCATTTCCTTCATTTTGTGATCTATTTTTTCCTTTTTTTCACTCTTCTTTCTTCTCTTTGTATGTTATTGTAGGTTTATCATGTGGGCAGGGGTGACTGGGACCTTCCCAGGGACATTTGCCTCCTGATTTTCCCTAAAATCCATGGGTATTATTGTGTAGCCACCAAGAAGTAACTGTGTTAAAATATGGAGCCAAAATCTATATCAAAATCAGAACAGAAACTATAATATATACTACATAGTAACCCATAGCAATAAAATTTAAAATTAATAATGTTTTATGGTGACTGCACTACTTATGATGTATCTGCCCAGATAAATTCTGTATTGTCTGTTAACAAATCAATTCAATCTATGGACTGTCCCTCACCCAGAGCATCAGTAATCTGTATTTCATAAAATTAAGAATATGGGAAAAGAAATCTGTAGCAGTAATTTTAAATCTCTGTATCCTCCATATTCTCTGTCAAAATCCAATGAGCCAGGCCAGTTGAAACACAAGTTTATTAGAGAAAACACCCTCACAATATGGATGTAAAAACCTAATTACCTAACAAAACAGGCTAATCAGAGAATCAAACTGGGATTTGGTAACCATATCCAGAGCACTAATAAAATTAATTACATGGCTGCAATCAAAATGCTGTGGCAATTTGGGCCAAAAGACTCTGGAATCTCCTTTGAACATCAGGAAAAGGTGAGAGAGGTCTGGTGACCAGGTTCAGATCAACTGGGCATCAGTTAGTGCAGGAAACCCTCTAAAACAGAGTCCACTTTTAGAATTTTTGTAGAGATTTAGAAATCTCTAAAAAAATTTAGAGAGTTTCAGAAATCTCTGACATTTCTGCAGTGCCACCAGTGATGGTGGCAGAGCCAAGGTCAGCCTATGTCTCAGGGGAGCCTATTTACTTTCAGCTTCTTGAACATGTCTTTGAAATTATCTCCATTTCCAGGGATCCATTCACAAGGGCTTGCACAGAAATGTTCATTATAATTAATAAAAAAAGCAGCTGCCAGGACCATCCCTGTTCATTTATCCAGCCCCCAAGGTGGCTCATGCTGAGCCCCATCACTGCTGCCACAGCTGAGTGCTCTGGCCCTGCTGGTTTGAGCTGATCCTGCCAGCCTGGAGCACATGCAGCTGTAAATTGCTGTAAATTTGGTGCAGACAAAATTAGCATTTCATTCTGGCTGGAATAAATGACCGAGTCCTGGCTTCCACAAAGTGAATTTATTCTCCAAGGACTGGCTTTAATGATGTGTCTGCAGCCAGCTTGCTCTGTCCACTCCTCCTTCCTTTTCTTTCTTGAGGTGCCCCTAAATGCTGGTGCTGGTCAGAGGGACACTCCAGCAGGAAGGATCCTTGTTTCTTCACCATGGATTGCTCTGCAGGATTCAGCAGCCTCAGGAAAAACCCATGGGGATCCAGGTCCATCAGGATGAGAAGAGCAGCAGCCAGAATAGAGAAAACCCTCACAGCTAATATTCACAGAACATTAACCTGGAGTTTCAACCAGCTCATTGCTCTCACTTTGCAGTAGCAGAGCTTTTGTTAAAGGTCTGTTCCCACATTTTTAATGAGAGTTGTGACAATCAATTGGAAAGTTTCAGCCTTTGGACTGTTTCTAGCTTTGGTGGCATTTGCAGGCACTGTAATTTTACATTTTTAAAACTTCATGTCTTTCTCCTGTTCTGAATGGTGATGCTGTGACACACAGTCCAAAAGAGAGCCAGCACACCACAGAATTTACCTTCTCTCTGACAAAATCCACACCTTGTGGCTGCCTGGTTCTCACTAAATACAACATTACAACCTGAGCCATTTCTCTCAATATTATTTTGAAAAATAACAAGTTCAAGGTGAAACCTGAGACTTCAAAAGATTGAGGAAGGGAGACGGGGGAGAAGGTATTTTTGAATCCCACCACAGCTGAAATGCCAGTGTTTGCAATGCCAACCCACACACTTCTTGGCAGCTTTTAGAAATGTTTCAGAACACAGCCACGAGAAGGTTGCCAGCATAAGAAATTCTGCCTTCCAAAGTCTTAAAAACTTGTTTTTCTGCACTATGCAACTGGACTCTTGGCTGTGGGTTAGAAGTCCCCTGGGTGGAAATAGGTCTCCAACAGCAGAGGGCTCTTTTGGCTCAGCAAATGATGGAATTGTCAGCCCTAGTAGCTGAAACTAACTGATAAAACAAATTAAAAGCAGAACAGAAATGAGCTGTGAATTTAAACAGCAAGGCTAAACTTTATTGGAACAGCTCAGCTGCTGACAGATGTGATAGAGAAGTGAGAATGTCTTGAAAAGTGAATTTTGCTGTAGAAATAACCTAATAAAACACTCCTTCTAGACGGTGTTATGTAGTAGATCAAAATGGATTATCATAACAATCCATTCCAAATTTACAGCTTCTTATTCCCCCATGAGAAATGGTAAGAGTTGAGGATTGAAGTGATTAATATGATTTTAAATCTTGCATTTTATATGTTGGCATTCTAGAAATTTGTTTTGATGCAAATGTTGTTCACAGAATTTTCACATTTTATTGAGTGAGTTTTTTATTCTCAGATCTGAATTTGTTGCTGATATTTATTGTAAAAAACATTGCTGCATCCATCTATTCTATGGAGAAAATAGTGATTAATGTCTGCACAATCTGAGTCTGCCAAGTAGAGATTACTTAGCTCAGCATCATGAGTAAATACAGCGAAATTATTTCAGCCTACACGTGGGGTCTCTTTGTGGGACACAGGGAATATTTGAATGTAAACTGAATACAGGCAGCTCTTTGAATTTCATAAATAAATACCATATGTCAAACCTTTTCACATGCCCCTGTGTAAATTGTTGGTTTGTTTGCACTCCAGATGTTGTTCTATAAAATATCTCCCATGCTGGGGGCTGTTACTAGAGACTGCAGAGAGTAAAAGCAATAGAGTTCTTGCTTTTTTTCCCTTCTAGGTACAGCACTTTATAACCTTTTATCTCTTATTCCGAATTGATCCAGTCTTGATTTACACTCCCAGAAAGCAGCAGGTGATATTTATGCAATGCCCAGTGCTGGCATTTCCATCATCCTTTAAAACCACTTCTTCTCCCCTCCTTGGAGGTGATGCCATCTTTTAGCCCCCAGGTTCTGGGCAGAGCCTCATGCAGAACCTGCTCCTTTCCAAGAAAGAAACCCTGGAACAGGGTCTGACTGCACATCCCTGAAAATGAACAGGTTTATGGAATCACAGAATGGTTTGTGCTGGAAGAAAACTTCATTATCCTGTGTTCACCCTCCTGCCATGGGCAGCTTCCACAGACCAGGCTGTTCAGAGCCCCATCCAACCCCAAAGTTTCCAGGGATGAGGGGAGTTGTTCCAGAGCTTCACCACCTTCATTGTAAAAAACTTCATCCTTCTCTAATTTTAATCATTTTATCTCATCTTAATTCACCCTCCTTTTGTTTCCAGGGCCTCCTTCATAAGCAATAAAAGGCTGAGGGGGGGGAAAAAGAAAAAAGGGCATTTATGAGTATTTATCTCTCATAACAACTGTGGGAATTTCAGTGCCAGCAACTTCTCAGAGCTAGATGCTCCTTTGTGGAAAAAAAAAAGGTGCAGCTCTTCAAACAGCAAGGCATCTGAGGCAGGATCTTCTTCAAAATCTGAATTCTGCAAAGCTTGAATCCCACTGAGAAAACCTTACAGATTAAAGGGAAAGGTAGGGGGGAGTTCCCAAACTTTGCTGAGTGCTCAGAGGTGTGAGAAGGAACCATTGTCCCTCTGGGAGCAAAAGGCAGATCCAGCCACGTTTATGAGTCTTGTGACAAAGGAAAGATTTCCTTCAAATAATGCATACAGTATCTCACAACAATCTTCTGCTTTGATCCTGTCACTGCTCAAAACCTGTGTGCATCAGCTGCATCTGGAGAGGTCTGCAGCAATTAGAAGGATGTGGGAAGAGATTTTCTGCCATAAGAGCTTGGAGTTCGCTGAAATGGCCCTTGCAACAATGAAGAGGCCACCAACTGCTGGGAAACTCCATCAGAAAACATCATTTGAGTGAAAAATTAGCCTGCTAAGGAGCAAGTGCAGTTCTGTTCGACTGAACAGTGTACAGAATGTCTCTGAGCATATGGCTCCCCTATGATCCCCATTTAAAAACAATCTGAACTGATGGATGAAGGAAATTAAAGGGTACATCTAAGAATTTTCTACATCTGTCACAACAGAAAAATATTTAATTTCCCCCCATACAGGAATATAGAACTAAAAATTCTGTAAGGCCCCCAGCCCTACCAGCATGTTTCCCACATCATCAGCAATAGGGGCAGAAGGCCTGGGTGATGTTTATCCCATAAATGCTGCTTTTAACCACCTACTGGCTTCACTCATGTCTGTTGTCATCTGATAGCAGAGTCTGTCTCTGGAAATAAAACCATAATGCATTTCAGGTCAGCAGTGTGTTACTATTTTTTACTCCTACTATAGATTTCCCTAAGCCAACCGTGGTAATTTCAGTTCAGTAAGGGGAAGTGCTCATCTCCTGAAATTTGAACAGGTTTGGTGCTCTGTACTAGGGAATATCCCACCCAATTCTTGCTGCTGGTGTCTCCATATTTATGCAGATACCTGGCACCAAGTTTCCCCAGACTTCCACCCCACAGACTCCACAGGGGCCAAGCTCCACATCCACTCCAGGTTACCAGCATCATAGCAGAGCTGGAAAAAGCTTTGTAATGTGCTCTGGAAAGTTCTTACAGCAAAGAGGACAGTGGGCAGGTGAAGAAATAATCTTCCAGATCACTTCCACGTGAATTTTCAGGGATTGTCTGTAGGTATCTGTGTCCTGCCTCTTCATGTTCTCAGCAGAAAAGCAGAGAACAGAAAAACCATGTGGAGAAAGAGACTTTGTCAGGCTCTGGGTCAGTTTGTCCGAAGTGTGATGTGATGTGATGCAAATAATGATGTGATTTGAAATTAAGGGAAATGGTTTTGTTCGGCTTCAGATACTGGGGTGAAAACCAAGACCTGAAATAAAATCTCCCAAATGTTTTCCTAATATTTTTTTTTTTCCCTGTGGCTGAACTAATAATATTTAAGAAAATAACAAAGGATCTCTGGCAAAAAAAAAAAAAAAGCTGGAATTATGCATGTATATAAAATCTTCTACTCAAAGCTCAAAGATGAGCTATTGATTTGATTCAGGATCTGTGGTCCAAGAGGAATCATGGAATGCATTCCCCTTGGTCTTGGATCCCTCTGGGAAGCAAAGACACCACAAGAGCCCAGGTTTAAGGATCTGCCATGTCCCAAAGGTGAGATAACTCTCATTTCTGAGCTGAGCTCAATTTCATATTGTAATATTCAGTTCATTCATCATGGAGATACAGACCTGCCTTGTGCTTGCTAAAACTGGTATTAGTCATTAGTGGAATAGCAAGGCAAGAGTTTCTATGTCTGAAGCTCCCAATGATGCCAACAATTTGATTTGTCCTTCTGCAATGTTTTCTTGTCTGTGAGTCAGTACTGAGTCAATATTTGCTTCTCTGATATTGAGCAGTGAAATCTATTCATCTTTATAAGTAAAAGGAGGCTGAGTTAGTATTTTAGGGAAAATTACTGAACTGCTCCAGAACTAAAGAATGCAGTTTCTTTGCATTTCTGTAAAAGAGCCTTTGCCTTCTACACATCCTCACTTGCAGTGTTTTAATAAGAAACAACTTTACTGACAGAGCAATGGCACAGAAAACCGACAGTAACCCATTGTTGAGCAGTAGCCATAGCAGTGATATCTTTTAATAAGCTTAACAGTTAAAATTCAGTGAATCTCAGCCCATGAGGCAGCTGGATATTATCAAATGTGAGGTGTAAGAAGATAAAGATTATTGAAAAGAACTGTGACAATCACTGGTGAAACCTGTGAATTCTTCAGCCAGGATCTTCAGTGGTAGTTTGATGCTCTAACTTTAATGGGAATTGGCAGTAGGATAGGAAATGAAGCAGAACTTTTAAAAAGCAATACATAATTTAAAAGCCTAGAAGAGATGCCTTATAATGAGAAACTTCACATTTGTTCTGCTTAACAAAGTGAAGATTGAGAGCCTCTTGTTTGCATTGAAAACATCTTTGCAAGTTGCAGAGATAATCAAGTTCTCTCTGATCTAATCTACATTTTGAAAGGGGAGAAGTGATCTGACTGGGCTCTTCAGCTGGCAGGTCCACGGAAAAACATGCAGAGCTTTTCTCCAGAGCCTGATGGCTGTTAATGACTGTGAGAAATGCACATAATAAAACCTCCACAGAGCTGAGGAAGGCATGAGCATTTCAGAACACTTGCACTTTTCTATTGCACTTTTCCACTGCCATCCCAACCTCTCTTTCTCCACTCAGTGCCTCTCTTTTGCCCACCCCATCTCCTTCTTTGCCTTTCCCACCTGGCTGTGTTTCTCTGTCCAAAGGCACAGTGTTGCTGAGGATGACTTTACAAAGCATCTCTGGGAGTTTCATGGCTCTGGATTCCTGTGTAAAAGAGCACAGTGAATCATATCCCACTATTTTTTTATTTTTTTTTTTATTTTTTCAGAAGTCAATAGACTTCTTTCTTCTTGAACTAGAAAATGTGTTGCACTTCTTCTCAATCCCAGCTTGTCCAAACCTTGTCCCTGCTACTATATATTGATCAGAGCTGGTATTCTGATCTCCTGATTGCAATCAGGGAAAAGATAAATCTTAAGATGTATTACAACATTGATGTAAACAGAATTTTTTTCTATAAAGGTGCCTCTTTTCTGGCTCGTGCAGATGATAAAATTGCTTGTGTGTTGTAATTGATTGTAAGTAGAGCTGACTTGAACCAT
Organism: Cyanistes caeruleus; assembly: GCF_971803275.1. Lineage (NCBI taxonomy): Eukaryota > Metazoa > Chordata > Aves > Passeriformes > Paridae > Cyanistes > Cyanistes caeruleus. The sequence continues at coordinate 3,795,358 of NC_141708.1, read as the reverse complement.
TCATGCTGTCTTGAGTGATTAAAATTCTCCAGATGGATCCTCAAAATGCAAAGGTCATATAATTAGTCTCCCTTTAAGTGAGAAATTCTTTCTTCAGGGTCGATCTGCCAAAGAGTGGAGCACATAACATGAGTTAGTTTGGTATCTTCATGCTGTAGCACTTCCAGGGTGAGGAGAAAGGTCCCAAATTAAAACACTTTTTATACTTAATAGTGAGTGTCATGTGAGCAGCAATGACCTTTATTATGAAGTTGTTAAGTAACAAGCTTAACTTTTTATTCAGTGTTTTTAATCTCAGTTTTGTCTGCTCCTTTAGTCTGTATGAACCACAGATGTGTTTGCTACAAGAAAATATGACTTTAGGAAGATGCCAGATTTTTGTTTTCTGCATTGTAAGTAGTGGAAATAAACAGCTCCTAAATTGTCAAGATAATTTCGATTGTATTATTAATTGATTCATGAAATTATTTTGAAAATATAGAAAAGTCGTTGTCCTTCTGTTCTGTTTTTCAAAAAGCTTTAATTTAGATTAAATCAGCAGATGCTGTATCTCAGTGAAAATCTAAACCATGAGTTTTATCTTGTATTTTCTGCCACATTTTGCCTTTGCTGTATCTAAAGGTGGTTGAGGTTTTTCTCATACACAGGACAGGTACATACACTCTAAAGCAGAACTGGAGTGCAGCATTTCTAATAAAGTGCTTTATTTCCACTCAGACCAGAAGAATAATTTTAGTTGATGTTTCCTGGGTTGCAGAAATATTTAATTGACAAAATTTCCATTTTAAAATATAACTAAGTCTGTGCCAGTCAATGAATGGTAAAATCCTAGGGGGTTTTTCTGCAAGCTGGAGGTTGTCCCTCAACCTAATTTCTTGTTTCATTGACCTGTGAGACAGTTTAAACACAGCTGAAGGAAAAGTGTGAGCCTGCCAAAAGGGATGCCAGGAGGCAATCCATGATGGAAAATATGGATTTGTGTGTCCTCAGAAAGAGTTCCTGGCCCCAGCTGGTCTACCCACAGGAAAATGGGGAGATTTACAGCAAATCTGTGATCCTCACTCATCCTCTTAAGCCGTCTCCTCTTCAAGAGTTCAAGGAAAGGAGCAGGATGCTCTTCCCTCATTAAAGAGCAAGAAGCTGCTCCAGGTACCCCAGGGATCAGCAGCTTCTCCCCCCATGCAGAACTGAAGTTTCCCAGGCTCCAGCTGTCCCATGGCTGATTTCCAGTTCCACAGGGAGACACAAATCACATCTCCCGTGCCAGAGCTGCTCCTGCAGGGTGAGCAGTGATCTGCCTCCTCTAGGACTTGGAAGGAAGGATTTGGTTTTCCGCCTTGCCCACCTTTACACACACAGTTTTGTCCACACACCTCTCTGCTCAGCGCTGGGAAGCAACTAAATATTGTTTTCAGCCAGTTGTCTACACGAAATAAACCCTCTGTTTCCTCTGAAATATGCTGATAAATTTCAATCAATACTGAGCCTGGAGTCTCCACTCCTCCACGAGAGCACATTTTTCATGTGGCAGGCACATTGCTGAAGCTCCAGAGGCTGAATCCATCTGGGGCATCGTTTTTTAAAAGCAAACATTCTGGGGTTATTTTTGCATAAACTGGACTAATCCCCCTTGTTGAAATTTGTATTTCTAAACCATGATGCATTTGTCCTGTCACATGTTGTGGCATTCAACCAGGAGGTTAATTCATTGATTGACTTACCCCCTCTCCTCAGCCTGCTTTCCTACTAATCTTCCATACAAATGGGGTTAGGGAATATAATTTAGATTTACCAGCAGAAACAAAGCATCCAACAGCCCTGCTAGGATGGAAAGCTTAGGGAATTCAGGGGATTAGAAGAAAACAACGAGGCTGAAGCGAAAATCAAATTAACACTAAAACTCTCGTGCTGAAAACGGTGGCAATTAGAAGGAGCAAATTGGGGGAAAGGAAATTTTCTGCTTCCAGCAGGCAGGGCTGGGCACAAAGGCAGAGAGAGGGGATGGAGAAAACAGAAGTGTCCCTCACAGCTTGTCATGGGTGTTCACGAGCCCCCTTCTTGTGAGGTCTGGAATGGGGTCCCAGTGGCTGGGCTGAGGGTTCCCCTGATCCCCCTGATGTCTGTGGTGGCTTGGAGACCCCCAAATGACACTGCCATGAGTCCCAGGGTGGCTGTCACTGCTGTGCCATGTCACTGCACTGCCTGTGATGGGCAGAAATCTATTGATTTAAAGCGCCCAAACTACAAAAAGTAAAATAAATAAATTAAATAATCCCATTTGTTGTTCTGAACACCTCCCAGCAAAACACCCCCCAGCCGAGAGATCTCATTTCCTGGGGACAAAAAAGCAAAAAAAAAAAAAAAAATAGAAACACTAGGTTTCTTTCTGGCTCAGTTTCTCAGCCCACCTCTCATCCTGCCCTGGCACGGAGCAATCCTGCCCCTGCAGGCTGAGAACCAGCACCACTCCACATCAATCCCTCCAAGCTGCTGTTACAGTTTCAGAGCCATTTCTGCCCTGAAGGTAAATCCTGTCAGTCTGTCTATCAGCCCAGCCACACGGAAATAAATGCTGATTATTAAAAGTATCATGAGCTCACCAGCTTGGGGACCCAGCAGGCTCCAGGGACTCTCTGGAATCACTCAGTGTGAAAGAAAATAGCAATTCTTTGTCTAAGTGGCACAGGTTTTGAAATGTGCAGGGAACAGTTCTTTATATCCACTGTCAACCTTGTGCTGCTCTGGTCATCACTATCAGCCATCTGTGCCATGGAATGCCATGGAATGCCATGGAATGCCATGGAATGCCATGGAATACCAGGAAATGCCAGGAAATGCCTCTCCCATGCCAAAGGATTGAGGTGCTGATCTGAGACTTGATGATTTCACCCACATGCACTCAGAGAAATTCCCAAGAATTCAAGAATTCATTCAAGAATGAACAAGACTTTTGGCTTGTTTTTGTCTCCCTAAGTGTCACAAAGGTGCAGAATAAAACCATATAAAATAAATAACCATATGAAATAAAATAAAACCAAGCAGGTTGTCCCCCAACCTGTCCCACCACAGGAGCTCTGTGGAGGTGACACTGACAGAGGAGAGGGCTCTGTGTGCTGACATTGTTGGGTTGAAAAGTGCTTTGGTGTGGTTTGGGAGAAATGCTGGGATCCTGCTGAAGCTCATGATGGGAAGGTGGGAATTACATAGAATTATATCATCTAAATTATATAGAATTATATCATCACAGAATTGTTTGGGCTGGAAGGGACCTTAAAGTTTATTTAGTTTCAACCCCAGCCATGGCAGGGACACCTTCCCCTGTCCCAGCTGCTCCAGCCCCAATGTCCAGCCTGGCCTTGGGCACTGCCAGGGATCCAGGGGCAGCCCCAGCTGCTCTGGGCACCTGTGCCAGGGCCTGCCCAGCCTCACAGCCAGGAATTCCTTCCCAAATCCCATCTATCCTTGTCCTCTGGCAGTGGGAAGACATCCCCTGTGTCCTGTCCAAAGTCCCTCTCCAGCTCTTCTGGAGTCCCTTTGGGTGCTGGAAGGGGCTTTGAGGTCTCCTCAGGGTCTCCATCTGAATTGAGGAATAAAGGTTAGGAAAATTACTTTACCTCCTCTGCCTCTGTTTTCTTTTCTCTCCCATCCTCTGGTTAAAATGTTTTAATTACAGAAGTCAGGAGACTTCTCCCCTGGGCAAATGAGGGGAAAATGGATCAATCTCAGGTTCAGAAATGAGGGGAGGAATCACAGCTGCCTTTTTGGAAAGTGCTGTGTTTGATTGCAATCTCCTGCTTTCCCTGGCACTGAAAATCCCCCTCAGTAGATGGTGGCAAAGACTGCTGCTGAAAAAGGCTCAGTGAGATGCTGACTTCAATCTCTCTGCAGAACATTCAGACTTTTATGCAAAGAAACCCAACCAAAAACGAGTGTGCTTTGAAAGTGCTGAATGCAAATCCTCACCATCTTAGGCTTTTACCCAGGTGGAACAGGGAGAAACTTTTCCTTTCAGTCTGGTCATTGTTCTTTAGCCGGGATGACTTGTCATCTGATTTTTTTTTTCTTCAGAAACATCAAAATAAAGTTCTTTTGGCCTGTCTGTACCTTATATTCTAATATAAATTCTTTACTGGAATAATAAGCTGGCAGAACTCTGTCTTGGGACAAAGCCCATGCAGCCCACAAGCTGAGTTGCCTTTACAATCTTTGAGCCAATTGTAAAAAGAGAGAAAGAACTAAAAAAAATGAATGGAAACACTAATTTTTAACAAAAATAATATTTTAATTGAATAAGAGATTATTCACATGATTCCACTTTCAGAGTGGATCAAAAGCATATTTTAAAATGGCAGAATTTGGATAAAATTGTCAAAGGCCGATGTTCACTGGCTTTATATATCACTTTTAAAAAAAATCTGTAGAAAATTACTATGTAACAACATTTTCCTCTGGGTTTAAGAAGACAGTAATTCAGGGAGTTATCATGGATTGACTGTTAAAGTTGCCTTCCCTGAAAAATATTTATTCCATATTTGGCTGCTTTTCACTCTTTGCCAGATTTCATTCTCACAAAACCAAGAACACAAAGTTGAGGGATGTTGTCTGGGACTTGGACAAGAAAAATAGATGTGAGAGTGTTTTTTGATCTGCTCCAGTTAGAAATGAAATGGATTGTTCTCTGTTTATTTAAATGAATGTGTCTGAACAAATTCAATTTTTTGGGACAGCACCAAGCCAGAAGTATTCATAATGTTCCCAAGATCCAAGAGTAATTCAAATTGGGGTGTCCTATTTCCTGTTCTCTTGGAGGAGCTGGAATTTTCTGGCTGGTTTGACTTTTCTTTACCCTCCCCACTGAGCAGTAAAGGATGAGTCTGAAATGTGTCTGGCAGATCCCAGCCAGGATGGGGACAAAAATGTGGAGTAGGGAGCATTTAAAGGCAAAGTTATCACAATTCACCAGGAAAATGTCACCAGTACATTAATGGCAGAGCTTTTTCCATGGAATAGGGTGGCCAGAGCAGCTGTGGCTGCCCCTGGATCCCTGGAAGTGTCCAAGGCCAGGTTGGACATTGGGGTTTGGAGCAGCCTGGGATGGTGGAAGGTGCCCATGGCAGGGGGGTGACACTAAATGAGCTTTAATGTTCCTTCCAAGCCAAACATTCTGGGATTCTGTATCTAGAATTGTCACAAAAGGAAGGTTGTGTGGGAATATCTCTGAATTCAAACACTCTTGATGTGGATACAAAAACACAGCGAATCAATAACACCCCCAGAACACACTCAAGAGGATAAACAGTAATTAAAATTTCTTTTCTTGAAGATCCTTGTTCATATTTTAGAAGATAAATCCATGGTGGGTTCATCACACATCATGTCCAAGGAAGGCAGAGATTTTTTTACATTAGAAAATGTATTTTGCTTACCCTAGAATTCTCAGGGTAAGGATTACCCTGGATCTGTTTGTTGTACTTTCTGCTCTACAGGCTGGTCTCTGGTGGCTTCCTGAGGAGAATGTTTTGTGAAATAAAAAGCTTTTTCTTTAAACAAACTGTGGCATGGCTTTTCATCCAGCTGACAAAACAAGACACAGAACACATTTTCAGCAGTGTGTGGGAGTGGGTTTGGGGGGCTTCTGTTTACATGCAAGAATTACTTGAGGCAATGAATCAAATTGCTGGCAACTTGTGTTGTCAGGACCTTACCATTTCTTTTTCTTTGTGTAATAATATTTACTCTCAAAGGACCTCTAACTACAGCCTCAAAATGTCAGTGTAACAGATAAATTTCACTTTCAAGATACAACAGTCACTTCCTCTTTTCCTTTACCATGAGCCTGTGGTTTCTGCTTCAGATTCCTCTCCTAAATTCTCCCCCTACATTCATCTTTCTCCAGCAACTTCCATAGGGTTATTCCTCATATCTATCAGCATGAAAAAATGCACAATCTGAGGCAGAAATATTATTGAAAAGCTTTTTCAAATCTCAAACCCAGCTTGTTTATTTAATTTAAATCAGAACAGATTTTTCTGAATTTGCTACCATTCCTTGGTAATAACCCACGGTACATTAATAAAATATGTTTTGTTGCTTGCAGTCTGTTTAGGCTTTCCAGAGGTTATCCCAGCAACAACAAGCACATCCAGATATGTTCTTTAAGCAAAGAAAAACAAATAAGTTCAGCCCAGCAGCGAGATTTCAGTGGCATTCCTCAATCTGTGCAGGTTTGAATCCTGATCCTGGTTGGTTCCCCTAAAAACAGGAACCAAAACCTTCCTCAGTTTGAGCCCTGCAGTGTCTGAGGTGCCCAGCAGAAGATGCTGCTGTCTGTGGAGAACAAGCTGCATCCTGTGGTGTTACAGTGCTGCAGTCAGTGACATAATTGCCACTGATTTCATCTGGATTTTCATCAAAAAGAAGTAAAATTAGTCCAATTTTCTGATTGAAAAAAAAAACAAACAACATTACGATGATTAACCTTAAACACTAATAAAAATTATAAAATGCCATGTTGACTCCAGGCAAGGTAAGCAAAGTCATTATCTTGCAACCAAGGAAAGATATTCAGTTTTAAAAATGGTAAAACCCGTGTTGTTGTTATTGCTGTTATTGCTACCCCTGAAGGAAAGAGGGAACAAAAAGTAGAAAAGATCCTGCTATATTTCTTAATGCTCTCATGAGTCCTGAGTCACAGGATTTTTCTTCTCAGGTTAGAGCTTTAATAAGAGGGTAATTTCCAAGTTGGCTGCGTGTCAGGAATATAATCTTTATCCTGCTTTTTAGAATAATTAACACTTGGAAGGCTGTGATTATGTTATGTGCTGTTCCACAGTAACTACTGCAGGAATTCCCAAAGAAAATATGCTCAAAACCCCACTGTTCTGTTTAACTAACTCATGTTCTGTTTAACTAACTTAGAGTGAAACCATGGACTCAAAACTTAGGCCATTGTGGTTGTAGTTCTGGCCCCAAATAGTTGAAAACTTCAAGTACTTTATTTGCAGCTCTTTGTGATTTTGTAGTGATTTAAGTAAATAATTTCTCAATAGTAAGGTCTCAGTCTATGACACTGTCAGGCATGAGGCAGAGTGGTATCAGTCCTTAAAGTGCTTTTCAATGGAACAGAGATTTCAGTTCACATTTTAATTCGAATTTTCCATTTTTTCTAAAAAATAATAAATATATATATTTATATCAAAAAGTCACATTGGTCAGGTAACACCTTGGAAATCAGTGGAACTGGTCCTATATTGAACAGCAACACAAACTGCTGTTTCTGTGCTTGTTTCCACCTGTAAAATGTCAGCTCTGCAAAGAAAGTAGATCCACAGATCATTTTGTAGAGTGTTTTGACAGTTTAACCATGAACCAGAGAGAGGAGATAGGAGATTTCAGGAGGATGTGTTCAAATGTTGATTTATTCTTTTTTTTTTTTTTTAAATATGTGTATACTCTTCCTTTAATTTTTAAACCTAACTCTGAAATTTCTAACCATCTGACTTTATTCCTTTTATTCTTCACATAAGCCAAAGTTTAGAGAAGTATATGGCATTTTATATAGAAAATACATGGAAATTAATATTTTTAGATTATATGTACAGTACAGACCCCAAAATAAGTATGATGTAATTGATTATGGGAATTGGTGTTAAAGGGGGAGGAGAAGTGGCAACAAAAGTTTGGGATAAACAAGGAAGAGTTGGAGGAAATAAGAAGAAGAGGGCAGGAACACAATGAGCTCTATTATTTTCTTAGGATACAGGAACATCCCCAAGCTTGGACCTTCAGGTGACACAAATCTGTGGCTGTACATTGATATCAGCTCCTCAATGCCAATAATTCAGGATTTCCCTCCCAGACCCCCAGCACATCCCTCACCAGCTCCTCCCTTCATGGGGGACTGGGAAGGAACAATGACATAAAGCAAGGTTTGGGGTTAAAAGTAAAGAGTAACTTTTCTTGGAATAATGAACCAAAATAATATCAGATTTTATAAAGACAGTTCCAGTCCTGCCATCCAGAAAATGATAGCTTTATGTAACTGGGCAAGGGCTAGCTTTTGAGTAGAAACCATAATAAATGCATTAAATAAAACCATGTGGCGCTAATTGATTCAAGGCCTGCTCTATTTTCCTGTGTTGGCACTTCCTCCTCCTTTAGCTCAGCATAGATTTGGTATTTCCTGAGTCTCAGGTGTTAGAACAGAAAATGCATTTTTCATTTATGTGGTGTTTGTCACGGTAAAAGCACAGAAATGTGTTGGTTCAGGGTCAAAGTGTGAGCAGAATCTTATGAAAATAGGTGAATGCAAATGCTTGGCTTTCAAGGAACTCTACCTGAGTAACCAAATCACCTGCAGCAATAAGGGGGTAAATAATGAGGCAATAATGAGGCCAATCCATGGAGCTTGTTGGCTCCCAATGTTTGCCTTGAGCTGGCAGAGGGCTGGAGATCAGCCAGGCACCAGGAGAAACACCCAGCACTCCATGCCAGCCATGGGAGACTTTAGTACAACTCACCTGGTTAGGAATATTTATTTTCTTTAGGGCTCTGTCAGCTGAACTTATTTAATGTGTAAAAGTCTCAGCTTTCTTTTAAAAAGAGGCTCATTTCTAGCCTACGTGGCCAGGAAGGAAAACACGAAAATAGAGTAAGAAGCAGGGAAATGCAAGTTTCAGGAAAAGCCCTAATGTTTTATTTTAATTAGCCTCATATTTTGTGGGTTTGGACTTTGCATTTTTCAATACGTGGCATTAGCAGCAGTTCACATGTTTCACACAATATTTTTTTCATTTAATTAAACCGGAATGATCTGAAAGTATAGAATTTCCTATCAAATGCTTTTTAGAGATTTTTTTTTTGTCTCATAGACACACCACGGTCCAACAACAAAGAACCTTGTGCAGGAGCACTCAGTAAAGCTGATATTTGTGGTACCTGCGCAGAATGAAAGTCCTGCTGATGCTTTGGCTGAATCCATCCCTTGTAGAGTGGTGCAGAGCACAGCCCAGTTAGAGCAGAGCTGGTGATGAATGAGATGAGGGAAGAGGTGAACCCAGGAAGACAGAGCTGATTCTTTGTCCTTATCAGTGAACTCAGCTGTGGTAAATTCACACATTTCCTGAAGGTGTTCCCCTCTGCTGATGGGCCATGATGGGCCACAGCCTGATGTGGCATCAGCTGTGCCACCCGAGGAGGTGTCAGTGACTCCTGAAGTGTCTGCTCCACAACATTCCATCCTCCAGCTGAAACTCCAGGGGAGGCACCCGGGTGTTCCCATTTAACCTGAGTAATACAAACCCCACAGATGCTCCTGGAGCTTTCTGCCCACTGCTTCTTTGGGGTTTTTCCCACCACCCCATGGATCCAGGCTTCAACCGTGGCTTTGACCAACACCCATCAAAATTGCCACAGGTCTCGTCATCAGGCTTAGGAGTGGTGAGATCTTTCTGTTCTCATCCTTTCCTTCTTCTACATTTTCACAAGTGATATTTTTATGCTTTTATATTGTCACATTCCTAGGATAACAACAACCAAAACAGCTCTGTAGCTGTTTTCCTGTGCAACCCAATTTTTCTACAATAAACCGTTCATTTGTATATTTGCAAACACTGATCCTTCAGTGTCGTTTCACTCTAATCCACCCGAGAGGATCTATTAACAGGAGCCTGGGCTTTTCTTGTCTTCTATGCTGGGGTAACAACCCTGCAGCTGAAAATGCCTCTCTCTCATTTGATGTTAGCCCAACCAGCAGCACTGCAGGGCCATGAGAAATGGGGGGATGGGAATAATTTCAAGGATATTTGGGAAGGATGGAAAAGAGAGCAAAGGGATAAATGCAGTGTTTGAGAGACCCTACAGAATTTCAGCAGCCCAAATCTCTCTTACTCTTTTCTTAAAAGGTTGAAATGCAGGTTGTAAAATGGAAAATGACTTTTTTTATGGAATCACAGAATGGTTTGGGTTGTGAGGGGCATTGAAGCTCATCTTGTTCCAACCCCCTGCCATGGGGGGGCAATCCACCCACTAGATCAGGAGCTCAGGACCCCATCCAACCTGGCCTTGGACACTTCCAGGGATGGAATATTGTATAACTGGACTTTCTGTATAGCTAGACTGAAAAAAAACCTCACCACAAACAGTGATTTTTGTCTACTGCTCTTGTAAAGAGAAAACCTGTTATTTTCACTAGGGAGGTGGATGATGAGTACAAAGAGATCAAACCTTCTTTTACATTATTATGACCAATTAAAATCTTCTCCTTATTATATAAGAGCTTCATCCTAGCAATTAAGAAGAGCCCCAGAACAGCAATCATTTATTTCACTAATTTTCTTTAATAAGGATCTGAAAAAGACCACTTGGGTCATCAACTCCCATCCCATGAAATGAAAGGTTGCCATATAAATGAATGCTCAGTTTTGAAGGGTCCCTAAAACCCCATCTGAGGTGATCTATATCCTACAGCCCACAGAATTTATCCCAGAAACACATTCAGGAGCTCAACTCAAAGCTCATGTTGTGAAGTACCCCAGGGAGAAAGGAGGAGTGGTGTAGGAAAATTCCCAGTAACTTTTGTTCCCTGCAAGAGCATCAGTATTGCTGTTGGATAAAACTCCCAAATGTGTATAGAAATGTCCATCAATTTTTGGTAAATGCTTGATTTTTTTTTATTTTTTCTTTTTTCTTTTTTGATCTACTTTTAATTTTTCCCTCTGGCTAAGCAGTTTGTAATATTCCAGTCTTTTCTTATTTATGCATCTGGAAAAGCCTTGTTGATGAAACACCAAGATCCCAAGGCCATATCAAATTTTGATGAGACATTTTCTTCCAGGGGTGAGAAGATTGAACATTTCACCCCAAAGTGCCTCTTTTACTAAAACTAGGCCACTCCATCCTTCTGACTCACACAGCCAAGACAGCAGCCCACGCTTGGAGCTTGGATTTGGTGCTCAGAACAAATTCCTGGTGTGAGAAATGCCCCTCCAGCCACCAGCTGGCTCCCAGCAGGTGTGTTGGACACAGATCTGCTGAGCTGTGACCTGCCCTGGGTGGGACAAACACTGGGGAAAAGCCTCCTCCAGCTGCTGGCTGCTCCTGCAAAGCAGGGTTTGTGCCATCCCACCCTCACAGGTCAGTGCAGGAGAAAGGAGGTGTCTTCTCACCAAAAGTCTAACTTTTTTTTGTTTTGTTTTGTTTTGATTGTTGCACTTCTCAAACTGGATTCCTTGGTCTCTTCTGAGCTGAGTTCCTTGGGGATACTCCTCACTGGGAGTCCCCCTTATCTCAGTCCTCTGGGTCAGGAAGAAAACTCCAAAGCTCGTTAGGATCTTGTTTCTTGTGGTTATTAAGATGTTATTAAAGACTTGGCAGGCCTTTCCAGACTTCCTGGAAGTTCAAATCATTATAACCTGGCACACTTTGGTTCTGATGGCACAAAAGGGCCTCGAATCACGCAGTTGTTTCATCTTTATATCCGTTTTTACCCAATTAATAATAGACACGGGTATTGTTTCTATAAATTAACAAATAAGTTTTTATATCTACATATGTAGCTAAAACTGTGACTAACTTTCAACCAATCACTCTTTGTGCTCTTAAAAACTGCAGAATCATGGAGAAGAAGGAAAGAGAGCTAAAACCCATACCTTCTTTTCCTCTATCTTTATTCCATGTATTAAACACTCTAAAATCTACATTTTTTACTTCAGTCACATTCTAAACATTCTACTATTTTCTACTTAATTTTTTTATAAATCCTGGTTTACCCAGGGATATTTGGAAGCCGTTCTGTCAGTGATAAATAGGATTAATACCTTTTTGGAGAACAGGACAAACAGAGAAATGTCTCTCCATTTCTGGATTCCTACAAAAAGAAGCACCCAGAGGAGGTCCAGTGATGTTGTTGTTCTCTCCACGGGTGACTTTGGCATTGTCCCACCCTCTCCAGCCATCCCACGTTCCCTGCAGTGCACACCTGGGTTTGTCTGAAAATAAATAAACAAATAAATATTTAAATAAATAAACAAAATACAAAAACAAAGTTTTAGATGCTGGGAATTGGTGCTGCTTCCCCTTACAGTCATATTCAAATTGACTTTAAACAGGCAAAATGATTTCTAAACTGCAATGAACAGCACTGCATGTACATTTTGGGCATCTGCATCTCCTGTTGTGACTCACCTAGAGATGCTGTTCTTGAATAATATTCTCAGGGCTTTGCATCTCAATGTGTGCATTTTCCTTAACATGGAGTAACTCTGAGAGATTGCAGTTCAGGGAAAAAAAAATAAATATTTATAGTTCAATATTCTTCCTGATGGGTTTTAAAATGCATGTGTTCATGGCAGTGATCATGGTGGGGTTTGGGATTTGATGGTTTTTGAGGTCCCTTCCACTTTGTGATTCTGTGATTCCATGAAAAACTTTGGCATTATGTGAGTGTTTGCATCTACCTGACCTGCAAACCTGAGCCTTTCGTGTTGCATCTGTTCACTAAAACTGGGCTGGGGTGGAAATGCTTAACAAGGACAACCAGGAACCAGCCCAGCTTATTCTGGGAAATTATTTCAATGGCAAAGCAGAAAATCTGCAGCATGTGTGTGGAAATTGCTGGGGAAAAGCAGGATAAATATGTTAGGAGACCCAGGCCTGGATGGGGCTAAATAACAATGTGCATGTTTCAAAGTATATACAAGAATTTTATTTAAAAAAAATAAAAATATTTTCTTAGTTCTTCACCTTCATGAGAACCAGTTTTTGGCTACCCTCACAAAGCTTTGTGAACAGCTCCATGCATCAAAACAATCTCAGGATATTGTTCAAGCTCCTTATTCTAATCAGTTACATTCCACATATCCCCTTTTGCCTTGTCCTTTTCAAGCCAGCAGAAAGCAAACACTGGGCTGGTTCCTTGCAGCAGAGGAATTTCTCCCCACAGCTGGATACAAACCTGGCCAAATTCTCTCCCCTGTCCTTCAGCCCTCTCACCTGGAGCCACGTGTGGGTAAGTTGGGCTGCCTGAGTTACATATTTATTTTTTTCCAGGTTATCTCATGAGACAAGGAACTTTTGGTGCTATTTTACTCTCAGAATAACAATAGAATAATGTCAGTTTAGGTGTAAAGCCAAGCCAGCACAGCTGGTTTGCATCCTGAGGTTTGCCAGCCTCAAAGGGAAGGCCAGGTGAGCCCAGGGCTGCTGTCAGAGGCTCCCTTGAGGTTTGAGGAGGATTTGGGGATGAGGAGATCCTTAAAGCCTTCTGAATCCCAAGGAATCAGGGGATATCTGCAAGACCATCTTCCTGTCCCTCAGGTTTGGTGACTACAGCCATGAGCTGGGTGTATTATTGTCTGTGGGAAAATCCTTGATGCAGCACCCCTGGAAGTAAAGAAAATACAGAAGACATGAAAAATGAAGAATACGTGAATCTTAAAAAAAGTCATCCTTGGATCAATAACAAATTTTTGAACACCCACAGCTGAAAGCTCTTCAAATTTTAAAGGCTGACAGTCTAAAATGTCTGAGATACCTGCCAAGACAGCAGTGACCAGCGAGCAAACATCTCTTGTTAGCTGGTTCTCTTTGCAGCTGAAGGACCAAATCAGTCTGGCACGAGCCTCAGTTTCTCTGAAATGAATCATCTCATCCTCACCAGGGCTGCACTTGGAGCCTTTCATCCCTCTCTGCCCTGAGTTCTTCAGTTCAGCACAGCAGCTCCTCAACTTAAGTGTTAAAATTCCCAATTTCGTGGCTCTGGCAGCAGTTCAGTTCAGCAAACCCTGCCTCCTGCAGTGCTGAACACCTACAGCTCCTGCCTCCTGAGGTTTTATCATCCTCACAACCATTCACTTCTGCTAGTCCAAGTGCTTTGAGCCTCCTGGTTTCAGAAGCTCAGGGCTGATTTCTTGCTGAATTGTTCTGTTTCAAACACCTGCCTTAGCTCCTGCTGTGCTGCCTTCACCCCCCAGCCTGTAATTCCAGAGCAAGAGGTACCTCCTGGGGCGTTCATTAGCTAATATTCACTTCTCTAGCACCTACAGAAGAAAGGGAAACTGTTGAGAGCAGCCCGATGTAAATGTATAAATTCGGTTCTCAAATGCAGCAGGACAAAAGCTCAGACATGGTTACAGTGACAGGACTGCTCTGCAGCACCACCTGCTGAAGTGAAAGGTTTTTTAATCCACTTTTAGGAAAGCACATTAACATTGGAACAGGCCAGGCTTCCTGCTCACTTGGCTTTGGACTGGGAACAAATACTCCAGGATTCACCCTGGGCTGTATGGCACAGCACCATCAAGGACTGACTCCTATTTGCCACTTTAGTAGGTGCTGTTTCAATTTTTTTTCAGTCCAAGAAACTTTGTTTTCATGGATTAATAGTACTACTGAAGCAAAAAATGCAGTGATAATATCACTGTGAGGCACAGAGCACTTGGGAAATGCTGTTAATAATTCAATGAATACTGAGCTGGCAGCTGAGGGGTCACTGCCACTGTCACAGGAGGAATTTTCAGTGGGGATGAATTGTTCATGTGTCCTTTTCCTGATATTACCTGATTATCTCATTAATCTGATACAGGATAACTGGATATTGCACTGAAATTATAAACCAAGAGGAGCTGGGTTTACATTTGCCACTCACAGCAAGGGAGTGGGATTTTTACTTGGCACCTTCAAAATTACATCGAGGTTTGAGAAGGGATTTGCATTCAGCAGGGAGGATCAGAGTGAGTTTAAGTTCCTCCAGTTCTGGTTGGATCATGCAGGAGAAAGGAGAGGGATTATGATGCCAATGGCTCTGTGTGAGGAGCATCAATGTAGTGAGGGTGGATTGCATGACCTTAAAGGGTTTTTTTCCAGCCTGAACAATTCCATGATTCTACAGTGTGTGTAAATTACACTGCTGAGTGTTTCAGCCCTTCTGTCCAACTCTCCCAGTTATGATTTGCATGAGTAATGTTGAGTTATATACGAGGTATATTGTATTATGTGTGTGTTTATGTTCCAGTGCATGGGAACCAGTTTCTCTCCCTGACTTGCTGAAATCCTGGTGAAATCTCTGTATTTTTTTCCCACTAGACCCACACTATCAGACATGTCCCTCCTTTCCCCCCTTTTTCCACCTTCCAGGTGTCATTTTCTGTAGCTGTGATGCAGGACAAGGAGCTAGCTCTGGCTGTGGCACTGGATTTCCAGCTGCAGCTGAATTTCCAGCTATGCTCTGCCCTCTCGTGGAGTGATGCTGGCCCAGTCATGCTTATTTCTTGCTGCTCTTACACCACTGGAAAACAAAAAATTACCTGGTGACCCCTCAGAGCTGCAGCTGGAGGGCTGGGGTGGCAAAGTGCTGCACCCCAGCCTGTCTCTAGCAGCAGCAGCACACCCCAGCACCTAAAATCAATGGGGTTTCCCCCAGATAGAGCCCAAAATAAAAGGCATGTTATGTTTTTGCCACCTGTTATATACATCCTGCTCTTTTATGGGTCCTCTCACATAAAGCCTGCACTCAAGGACAGATGATACCTGAGAAATCTCTAATGCCAATCCTCTCCTCTGTTTTAGCCAGAAATGCAGCTTTTAGCCTCTCTTTCAGACTCTTAATCCAGTCAAGCACCTCTTCTTCTTCTTTCAGACCTTCCCCTGGATAATTGTTCCATTCCCTTTCACAGTGTTTGCTCCTTCCCAATCTTAAATGAAGCATTTGAGTCTTGTCCAAGCCAGGCAGAGGAAGTGAGGAACCCACATTTCTATGGATCCCATCCCTGATGCTGAATTTAAACCTCTCAGTGCAACAAACAACAAAAGCAAAGCCTGCAGTGGGCTCAGCTGATGCCTTTCCCATCAAGCCAACATACTTTCCCAGGTTATGTGATTATTTTCTTTTCCTAAGCCTTTTCAGATGGTAAAAAAAAAAATCTTTCCATCTTTCAGCCACACATCCCTTTCTGCTTATTTCTGTCTTATTTCTTCTGGGCTTTTTGTCTCCCTTGCTTGGCTTTACTTTCTTCCATGCAATTTTGTGTCATCAATTTGTTCTCAGCATTTCAGGATTTCACTAGACACAGCTGCAGGATTTCTTTCTTACTTTTCCCCTTTCTCCATTCCTTTCTGTAGCTGTTTTACCACAGCCTTTGCCTCCTTGCCCTGTGGGAGTGCCCAGGTTGTATTGATGGCCAGAAGTTTTCATTGCTTTCTATCACTGATTTCAACAATCTAGAGGAGGAAATAATGTGTGTCAACCCAATTAAGCACCCAGACAGTGCAGCACCAGCCTCAAATCTTTGGTCTCTGAGTCACCCAGTGTGTTCAATAATCAGGATGTGCTGGCTTTAGGTTCTTTAAAAGCAAAACTCCAAGTTATTTGCAAGTCATCTATGGCTTAGGCCTCTGTAGCCTGAATTAAATGAAGTTTTGGGAGCTGCTCTGAGGCTGTTCATCTGCTGCAATGTTCTGAGTAGCAGCAGAACCTTTCCCTTTCCTCACTGCCATTCATTAACAGAGGAAGAAATCATTTTCTAAGCGTGTCAGACGTTCCCAGACTGAGTAAAGAACTGGAAATCTTCCCTGTTTTCCTCAAGGAAGGTGTTTTGTGCAGCTGCCCTGTTGTTCAGTGTCACACAGCAGCTGCCCCTTCAGTGACCAAACTGGAATTTTAAACCTCCCAAGTTGTATTTTTAGCATTTTTTTCAGTAGATCTTCCACACCTCTGCCAGTGCACCTGAGGCACCATCACACCAACACCTGCTGGAAGATTTTCACCAGCAAAGGGAAGCTCAGAAATGATGAGGGTGAGGGTAAAAGTCTTTCCTCTGAGCTGCCATGCAGTGATTACTATTCGTGCCTCTTTCAGACCTTATTTTCTGCTAATTGTGCTTTAATATATACACAGCAGGCCTCTAATTTTAATGGCAGCTTCCAGCCTGGCAGCCCATTAAGCCCCTGCCACGCTGGCAATCATTTTGAGGGTTTTTCTATTGATTGAGGCAGTGCAGAGTTTTCACAGGAGCTGTGATTTAAAAGCATCTGTCCCCAGCAGGACACGGATGAATTGAGCAGAGGTGAGCAGCTCCTGGCCCCAGCTGCTGGTGACATCCTTCCCTGGATGAGGAGGGGTTGGTCTCTTCTCCCAGGTAACAAGGGACAAGAGGGAATTTGCAACTGGGGAGGTTTAGATTGGATTTTAGGGGAAATTCCTTCATGGAAAGGTTTGTCCAGCCCTGGCACAGCTGCCCAGGGCAGTGGTGGAGTTCCCATCCCTGGAGGGGTTTAAAAGCCGCGTGGATGTGGCATTTGGGGACGTGGGGCAGTGGTGGCCTTGGCAGTGCTGGGGTTTCTGACTTTGTGATCTCAGAGGTCTTTCCCAACCTAAATGATTCTGTGATTCCATGAGGCTGAGGCTGTGCCAAGCCAGCACATCTCCACACACTCTTGAGCTGCACTGGAAATTTTATTCCTGCGAGCATCTGAAAAGAAGTAGAAATTATCTTTTTCCTTTTGCACCTTCCTCTTATTTTTCTAGAGTAGGAAAAAGCCACGTTCATGGCACAAAGCTGTGCTGGGGTTGGCCACAAGATGGTACTGCAAGACAAGAATTCCCGTTGGAAACACACTGCTGGAATTAAGGTTGGAAAAGACCTCTGAGATCCCAGACCATCCACCAGCACTGCCAAAGCCACACTAACCCATGTCCCCAAGCCCCACATCCACAGGTCCTTTAAATCCCCCTGGAGGTGATTTCACTGCCCTGTACAGCTTGTGGCATGCTTGACAACCCTTCCAATGATGAAATTTTTCCTAAAACCCAACCTAAAGCTCCCCTGATGCGAATGGAGGCTGTGTCTTATCAAACATCCCCTCACCTGTGTGAGGGGCACCAAGCACGAATGACTTCCTTGTCTTTAACAAAAGAACATTTGGCTTAGTTGGAAAATGGATTAATTTCTTGGCAGAAAGATACATTCAGAACTGCACCAGCTTCACCATTTATCCTGTTTGCCAGGCTGAAGATAGCACACACAGTGATAACACCACACCCTTCTCCACACCAAGCAGTGCCTGTTTTCCCCTGCAGGAGATCCTTTGTTTTTATTGTACTTCTTCCAGACAGCCACGATGCTTGGCCCAAACACTCAAGGTCTTACAGAAAACACATTTCACATTCCTCTGCAGTAGCAGTGAGAATATTTGGAAACGAGCCTTTCCTCAGTGCCTTTGCACTGGGCAAAGCTGCACCTTTGTCTGATCGGTTTTGTTCAGCAGAGATAAGAGCAAAAGCATGAGACACAGATTTTCTGAGGTCTTTGCAAGGAGCCACTGCTAGATTTTGGCACAAAACATCAAAAATGAAAACATATTGTCTTGATATTAATTCCAACTTCTTGGCAAATTGCTCTTTGGGGGATGTGGCTCACCTCAGCGCTACAGTGACTAATAACAATGAAATTGAATTTTTTCACAGCTAGGATTGTCAGCAGAAAGGGAAAGGGAGCTGGGAGAACTTGGGTGAGCCTTGTCCTGTGTAGGGATTTGCTGTGAAGCCACTGACTGGCTGTGGCTGAGGAAGAGGGGTTCTGACACCCAGCACTGCCCCATCTCTTGAGGAAATGCTGTTTTATTTCATTCTGACTCACCAGATCAATTTCATTTTTACAGCCTGAGCTAGAGAGTGATATCCTTACCTCCAAAACGACTTCTTGACCAATATTTGCTGCTGTTTGATTCTTGGTCATGCCACAACCCAACAGCTTAAGGCTGCAATGTGTTAAAATCAGGAGATTCTGTTTTGGAGCTCACGAAGGTGATGGAGACATAAAAGCAGCCTCCATGAAAACTCCACCTTCAGAGGGACCACAGACACAAACCAGAGTGTGGGAGCTGTTTGGTGCTCAAGTTAATGATAAGGACAGATGTATTATAGCTTTTAGGGCTGGTAAAATAATATCATTAGATCATGGCTTGACAATTAAATGGAAATATTTGACCGTGGCAGACCAGGTTAGGAAACATCTGTATGGAGTCATCCTGACCACACGGTGTTGATTCCAAATCAAAGCACAGCTGGGTGACCTCTTTGGTGTAAATAAGTTGTTGACTGAATTTTTTACATCTGCAAATGGTGGCAAATTCATTCTGATTTTCTGTTTCACAGCCCCATGATACTTTTTATTTGTACTGCTGAAGTAGTCCATTCTCAGCTCTGCAACCATTTTTGGTCTGTGAACATCTCTGAACTAGAACTAATCTGTTCTGGTTGTCTAGAATACTTGACTAAAATACTTATTTTAGGCTTTCCAAACCCCAGACTGAATCCTTTTTTAAACAGCACATTACCAGTTGGCAAAGAACCGAGGAACAGTTTTCTGTTGCAAAACATCTCACATGTCACCGATCCCATTCCCGTGTGAAATGTTCAGGATCCATCAAGTTTTCAGCATTAATTCTCAATTTAAAAACACATGAAGTGAATAATATGTCCTCACAGAGGGGGAATAGGGAAAAATTACATTTAATATTTGTAAATGTACTTGTGAATCCCTCAATAAAACTGCACTGTGGGGTCCAGCATCAAGGTTGAAAGGACACAGGAAGCCAATCAGAGAGGATTCTCTGGGGTTTTGAGAGCTCAGCTGGACAGGAGCTTTGACCCACTCAACACACACTAAGGGAGGAAATATTTAGCCCAGGAGAGGAAATGATAGCATTTAAATTTATCTCTCAAAAAAATCCCTTACTCAGGTGGGACTTCCACCTGCAGAAGGCTGCAGATTGTAGCTGACAGTGAGCTAACCAGGTGTGTTTGAAATCAAAGGCTGAATTGCTGCACATCCACAGAAAAATCTGATCTTTTTTGTCAAATAAAAACTTTCAGTTCGTCCCAGGTTTCTCCATAACTTCCAAAAGGTTGGGGTTTTTTTTTTCCCCCTCAAGTCTGCATATCTCAACTTTTTTAACTAAATATAGACATTTTTCCTGAAGAGGGAAACACATAACCTAATTCCTCAGGTAACACATCCTTTCTGTAAGGTACTGAGAATCCTGCTCATTTGTGATTTTAATAGCAAAATTTCATATGGCTTTTAAAATCTTCACAATGGAGAAGAGAAATCCTGCAGAATTTAGCAGAAATATCCACAAAAGCTCTCCATGGCCAAGAATTTTTTGATAAAAGTGGTTTCCTGGGAAAACATGTGAGTGATATGAATAAATTATACATACTCATACTTACATGAACAAAATATGGAAGGCAATGAATTTGTTATGCTAAACACCAAATTGGCCTGTTTAGGTTTCAGCCATCCATTCATGCCCCAATTATAAAATTTTCTATTTTGAGAACTGTGGCTAGAAAAGTCCATTTATCTTGAAGACATAAATGAGACTTGGAAATTTATGTGAATGCACTTCATCTTTCCTTCAGAATGAAGCAAACACACTAACTCATGTTAGTGAAGACCATTTGTAAACAGGCTGACAAAAAGAAACAGAATTTTAGGTTGAATTCAATTAAAAATTTTAATGACTAAATGACATTGATTGCTTGGAAAAAAAAAAAAAAAAAAGAGTGAATAACATATATTGAAAATGAGAGATTATAAGTGTAACTGTAGGAAACTGATGCTAGCTCTGTGTTGCAGCATCTCAGAGAAGGTTACACTTCAACACCCCCGTGGAAGAGTGTAAGACATCATTGTCCTGATGCTTGTCCACTCTTTTTCTGGGGTGAAAGAAGTTGCAATAAACTGATTAAAGCAAGATGCTTTCCATTCTCCCAAGGAAAAAGTGGTAGAGCTGTTGAGACGTGTGCTGGCTGAAGGTGAGACTCTCAGCTCATCCATCGGCTGCTCTTTGGAATGGGAAAATAATGTAAAATATCCACACACAAAAATAGAATTTAAAAAAATAAAAACTCCTTTAAGCACTGTAGTCGTGGCAAGAAATTTACACGTTATGTCCTCTTCCATAAAAAAGCATCATCAAAAAGAACTTGTGCCAGTTTTGTATTAAAAGGCCTGTAGAAATCTCTTAAAATTGCCTTGGTGGTTGGCAGCATCGGGCCCAGGCTTCTGTCTTCAGGTCTTCGGGTGTTTGATGCAGGACTCTTGGTAATCAGAGCTTCTTGCTTCTCACTCAGAGGTCCTGTGGAAAAAAAGAGAATATTATCTTCAAATATTTTCCCCCAAAATGTCCATCCTAAGAAATCTAATGACTAAATCAGAAGGTTTGCCATTTTTGGGGGAGAAAAATGTAATTTTTGTTAGCAGCCACCACGTTTCAGAATATTGAATACTGGTGTAGGTCAGTAAAATTAATCACTACTGGTAAATATGGGAATAATACATGTTTCTCTCCCATTAATTAATTATCTCTATAAAAAGCAGCATAAATCACTCTTGGAGGAAAATACCTGTTCTCAGATAAAAACCCAATGACTGAAGACGAATTCCCATCCATTCTGGAGCTGCAGGTATTTTATGCTGTGATTTCATTTCATGGTGTGAGTCGACTCATACCCAACAGAAACTCTGCAATCTCCACCCAGCACTCAGTTTTGTTTATTTTGGAGGCTGGCAGTGGGACCAAAGTGGACACAGGTGTAGTGATGCCCCCACTTTGGGAATAAATGTGCATCGGCAAGATAAAAACCCACGGAGTTTTCCAGCACAAACCATATTCAGGAAGCGGATGCCAAGCTTTTCGTCTGTTCAGCCTGCTACATCCAAGCTTTCTCATCATCTAGACCAATCTTTGGACCAGACTGACAATTTTTCAGCCACATTTTCTTTCTCTTGCTACTGTCAAATCAACATTGGGCAACGTTTTGTCTGCCGGCGTTTCTCCGAGGATTAGCAACAGATGTCTCAATCAGCACAGCAAAAACACAATTTCCCCCTTCTCCTCGGCTACCAACACAACCTTTCATCAGATTTAGGTTCTGGGCTGGTAGCACTTCAGTTTGTTACAGCTGTGGGGGATAACTTTGCACCTCAGTGGCAAACAAGCCCTGAGTGCCTGCAGAAGCAGGGCTGGCTTCTGTATGGGAAGATAAATCCCTGCATTCTGAATGGTCTGGATGTTTTTTTTTCCCTTTATATACTCACTAAGATCTTCTAACACCAGGCAGCTGAGAATTTAATTTTGCTTGACTCCAGGCAATGAGATTAATGCATCCTTCAAGCCAGATTCCTCTGCTTTGCTTTTTATCTCTTATTATTAAAAGCAAACCCAACCTAAAAGAAGGAGGATAATAATGATTTTGCACACTTAAAGCAGCCAGCAAGCACCTACCCAGATCCAGGAACTGGAACACCATGTGCATGGTGTACCTCATGTTTGATGCATGGTCCTCCAGGCGAAGAACAAGGATCTGATCTTTGTTAAAAACTGTCAGCCAGTCCAGGAGATACACAACATAGAGCCCAACCTGTAACCTCACCTGTAAGTACAAAAAAAACCAAATTAGTTCACCTTACAACACTTCTGGCTGTAAAAAACAACACTCACCTCTGTTATCTGGGAAAAAAAAATCCCCAAAATGTGCTTTTAAGGACTGACAAAAAAGAAAATATTCTGCCTCGCTGTCAGGTGTTAGATTTGGGTGCAATTTGCTGCATCCTCTGTTTGCAATAATTAGTTGAGACCTCAGCTGCAGCAGTGTTGATGGTGCCTTGTCTGAGCACCCAGACCACACTGTGTCAGACCAGAGAGGGGGAAAGGCAGATTCTCCTGCCCTTATCTCTGTTTTTCTTCCCTCCTCAATTTTACATAACAAGTTGAAACATAAAAAGAGTAGCCTTGGTGTTCTTAAAAAGTCCAGTCTCCAACTGTGCTTATAAATATTTTTCTAAATTCCTTCAGGCTCAGAGGAGAGGAACATGAATCCCAAGTCTTAAGCATCTTTCATAAAAGAGACTTAACATCTTCAGCTCGCATTACCAGGGTCCATGAAGTCAGACAACAACTCCTTTCACTTCTGACACTGCCCCATGACCTCCACTGCTGCCCAAATTCCTCTAAAAAAAAGGCATTTTTTTAATTATTGCTGAATTATTATCCTCCTGTGTGATTCTGGTGTGTGTCTTTGGCTGCTTATAACATAAGTGTCCATATTTAGCAGATTTCTTTATAGATGTGCTACACCAGAAATCTTACTTGGTTAAGACACCAGGTTAAGATGGGATAATTCTGGTGGGGCAGCACCCCAGCCCTCAGTCAGTGCCTCACTCCACTCAGCACTGGGGCAAATTTGTGGTTTAATGTTTCTTTTCTTACTCCAGGCTCTTGTAAATACTTTCTCCATCTTCCTTGACACTTCTTCAGGTGCTGGCAGGCCAAAATTGGGATCACCCTGGTCACTGTGCCATTCCCTGGGTCATGTTCTTTCCATTGATTCCAGGTGCCAAACCACCCCTTTCTTCCCCTTTAGCATCCTTCAGCAGCCACCTAGGACACCCCTCTGGTTCCAGAAACACATTAACAAACAGCAAACCCCTTTTTTTCCTGGCATAGTCACAGAATTAGCAACCTAATGAGCTCACCAGGGACACCAATCCTCACCTTTTCAACGCACAGCAAACCACAAACACAACAGATTTAGCAACTTGGCTGAAGAAGAAGCTAAAAAAGGCCACTGAGGAGCACAGTTGGCACGTGGGTTTTATTAAAACACCTGCAGGAGAGAGGCCTCCTCTGCTCCTTTCCAAAAGCATCTTCTTCGAGAGGGCTGCTGGAGACAGCGAATGGAGATGGGTTCTGCACCCTGAGGATGAACAGAAGAGGAAAATCTTTCCTTCTGGCTCTCTCTCCACCTTTCTCTGCCACACTGGAAGGAATACATTTGTGCAAGCAGATGGCTGGAAAATTCTGTGACGCTGCCCAGCAGCAAGTGGTGTGTGAGGAAGTCCTGGGGGCTGCAGCGAGGGATGAGCAGCTCCAGCCTGCCTGGTTAGTGAGAGCAGTGTCCTGTTTGCTCTGCTGCTGTGGGGCTCCAGCCCATGCAACACACTCTAGTTCTGTTATTTTATCCAGTGGAAGAGGCAATAACCTCAATCCAGAGGCAAAGGAGGGAACTATTCCCTCCGAATCCTTCACAGCCTGAGCAAATAAAAGAGGATTGAACGGCAAACTGGCCAGATGTGATACTTCAAGTCAATCTCTTCCATATGATTCTCTGCCCTCCAGCAAAATCTTAAGTCAGTTCTATGCTAAAATTGTGCATTTTGGAATCTTAAGCCTGTAATACTTATCCATTCCCCTGCCAGCAGTTTCTGTGTTTTCTTGTATAATTTTCTGGCATGCACAATTAAAAAAAAAAAAAAAAGAAGGAAAGAAAAAAAAAGGAAAAGATTGTATCTAGTTATTGGTAGCCTTTTCTTACAAAAGAACACATAATTTATTACATAATTTATTCTGATTTTGAGGCAATTTGGTACCACAAGGATCTTTGCCAGAGCTACTTTTTTGGAGACATCTGCAAAAAGCTCTCCCATTAAATTGTAATCTTCACTAAATGTGCTCTCGGTGCACTTGCACAATTGGAAGGCTGTGCTATCCCTGTTGGCATTCACCAGGGAACAGGCTGAGGAGACAGCTGGGCCCCCACACCATCTTTTACATGTTTATACACATATTTACATCCTCCACTGTTACAAATGGTCAGATTTGGACTTTGGATATTTGTAATATCTGCGAGATCGACTTTTCCCTGCGCCATCACATCAACTGCAAACCAGAGCACGTAAAAGCACACAAAAGAGGGGGAAATTTCGGATCTCTTAATGCTTCCTTGCAGGATTTTGGTGCCTTGACGACCTTTCCACCAGGCTGAAGCAGCAAGGAGCCAGCAGAGGCTGGAAATACTCACGGGCATGGCGTTGTTGAGGGTGTTGTTGTAGACACAGGCTCGCAGGGAGAAATCCAGCACGCAGCCCTCAAACAGCTGCAGCGACTCCGCCACCTTCTCGTGGAAATCCTCCGCGGATTTGTTGGCGCTGGCGAAGTACAGATAATCAGAGTACAACCTGCCGGGGGAAAACGTGGCTGTGAGGGGCTGAGGGAGCGGAAGAACCTTTATTTACATGACAAATTTGGCAATTCCAAGTTGCAGGAGCGCAGGGAAAGGGGACGTGTGTGTAACAGCATCCCACCCACAGCCTGTCGCCCAGTGACACTTTTTCCATTCATTTTAATGAGTTTTAGCTTACAGAAAAACCCTCTCCAGGGGATTCTGAACTGCACTTTCAAGGTCCACATCCCTGGAGGCCTGACCCTAGAAAAAATGTGAGCCAATGTTTTCTCGTGAAGGCAAATTTTTAGATTTTAAATTCACGTTCTCTGTGAACAGAACTGGTCTCGGCTGATGTTGCTGCCCCTCTGCACCTGATATTCCATGGACAGAGTCCTTGTCTCTCAAGCTTAAAGCTGATTTTAGAAACTTTAACTTTAGGTGAGTTAGAAAGAGTAATTGTTATACTATTACCAAGCTCCCATCACAAGTAAGAAAGAGTCCAGATTTCCCATTCCTTTTACAGGAAGCTTCACCTCCAATCTTATGCTGACTTCCCATCAAAAACTTCCAATTTACAGCATTCTACCTGCTGCTTTTCTATATATTATTTTTAAGATGTGTTTCTTAACTAAAACTTAGTTACTCTAAGTTACAAAGCATTATCCCCTCATTGCACACTTTTAGCATGAGATTTACAATTACTTAAAATCACTTTAAAAAGATAATGTATATTCAAATTCCTTTGGGGGTGATGTGGTGAAACAACCCAAAACCTACAGGCAGGGAAAATGTCAATTTTAGCATTAACTCCTGAAACCTTGATTAGGCTTTTGCATTATAAACATGTTTTAAAGAGACAAAGGAAGTGCTCAGGCGTGACATAAATTTTAGATTTGCTGAACATATTTTAACTTCCATTCATAATTAGGCTTAGAATGACCAGAACCACAACAATAACCACAGGATTTTGAGGACAATTTTGTATCACTCGAGAAGTCACTTCCCCAGGTATGTTTGCAGCACAGATTTGATGCCTCCAGAGCACCCATCTCTCAACAAAATTCCAGAAATCCTACATCTTTTTCAGCCTCTTTCAAAAAACCACAGGTGCTTAAGAAATAAAAACACCAACCTATTTAGGCCTCACTTATTACTGCAATAACCTTTTGTACTGCAGTTACTTTATTTATCCTTTAGCTTCCCTAGATTTCCGTGGGTACTTAAAAACACCTCATTTGGAAAGTTTAGGCCTTAATCCAGCAAAGCACTTAAGCACAGGAATAGCCCCTCTGCAGTCATTATTTATGTCAGTGTATGGAAAGAACAGGATTTTAATTCCCATGTGAAACAAATGAAAACTCTCTGTTCATTTAAAAAAAAAAAAAAAAAAAAAAAAGAAAGGGAAAAGCTGAAGGACCAGGCCAGATGAGTTCACCTAAATTAGACACACAACAGCATCTCCTGCTTGCAGGAAATGTGGGTATCAGGACTCAGCTTGTCCCAGGGATGGTGGGACTGAGCTGTGAAAGGCTTTTTCCTGGGAAAAATCAGCCAGCAGGTATCAGGTACAGCATGGGCCAGGCTGAAGTGTCCTTAAAAAGGTTTAATATGAGTGCTTAGTATCAAAAGAAATGCATAATTTTCCAGACTTGTTGGCATCTTATGAAAAACTACGTTCTTGAAGAAAAGTTCTCCCTCTGCAGGGCAGTTGGGATTTTCTTCCTATTTTTCTTTTTGTTTTTTTCCCATCTGTTTTTAATTCTGGGGACATCTGCCTTTGCTGATTAGAATTTCAGCTGTTCTGGCTACTTGAAGTCCTTCCCTTCAACCTCTGTCCATTCCAATGAAATAATGACACCAGTTGACAACAAGCACCTCAAAGAAAGATGTCATTCAAATATTCCCTGCTGGGCATAGCCCAGACTTTGTGCAGTTTGGATCAGAGCCTGTCCCAGCCCCTGCTCTCCTGGCTGATCCAAGGAACCTGTCCCACTGCCTGGCATCACCAGTGGATGCCTGTCCCTTTTCCTTTTGCTCCTGCAGCTCAGATGAGCCATCAGGAATGCCAGGAACTGCAAACAAAAAGGAACCAATTTGTCAGAAACACAGTAAAGGAGATGAAGCTGACTTTTTCTGTCACCCCTGCTAAAGCTGGCAAAGAGCTACAGCCCTGTTACCGAGGGTGGTTAAGGCAATCAGGGAGTTTGTCACTAATTTACACGAGGAAGCCACTCCAGCCTCTCTCTCACATGAAATTACCATCTGTTAACTCCTGAGGTCAGGAGATGCTGCTGGAGCTGAGAGCTGCATTTCCTGACAGGAGCTGGGAAACATCTCCCAGCCCTGCTCTCACCACAGCCACGTCCTGCCGGCAGGGAAGCTCCTTGGGGAGCACCACCCAAGCTCTGGAGCTGCTGGGCAGTGGGTACAGGCTGCCTGCACAAACACCATGGGTCTGCTCTTCTCCCAGAGCCACCAGAGCCTGGGCCTCACCATCATCTGCATCCCATCATCATCTTCATCCTCTGCCATCATCTCCATCCTCATCATCCTTCGCATTCCCATCATCTCCATTCTCATCATCACCTGCATTCCCAACATCACCTGCATCCCTCATCATCATCTTCATCCCCCACTATCATCTGCATCCCCATCATCATTCATTCCCCACCATCATCTCCGTCCTCATCACTGTCTGCATCCCTACCATCACCTGCATCCCCCTCATCTTCATCCTCCATCATCATCTCTATCCTCATCATGGTCTGCATTCCCATCATCATCATCTACATCTCCATCATCATCTTCATCCCCCACCATCACTCAATCCTCATCATTGTCTGCATCCTCACCATCACCTGCATCCCCACCATCATCTGCATCCCCATCATCATCTTCATCCCCTGCCATCATCTCCATCCTCATCATCACCTGCCCCCCCTTCCTTCCCTGAGTTTTTCTGGTGCTTTTCCCTTGAGCACTGACCCTGCCACAAGTATTCTGAATATCCCCGTGGAGCTGCAGTGAGGAGGAATTCACACCCCCTCAGTCTGATCCTTGTGGACTCTGCCTCCACCCCCTCCACCCTCCTCATCACCCTCATCGCTATTATCCTGCTAAAGAGGACACAGTGGGAAGGAATGTCCCAGAAATCTGGAGAGAAAAAGCAAAATGCGAGTGGAAAGCTGGACATTCCTGACTCTCCATAGCCATTTAGCCTGCAAACAAAGTCAGGAAGATCAAGGATGATCCCCCTGTAGCTTTTGGCTGTGCAAGCTACAAATGCCCAGTGAAACTTTACATGAGTGTCTCACCAAGCACTTTAAAGAGTTTAAAAAAAATTGTATCATTTGCTGACTCCAGAGCTATTTAATCATTCTCAATCATTATTAAGTAATCAGTTTGAACTGCAAACCCCATGAAAACATAGATTTTACTACTTAAATTAAATGAAACATTTCCCAGGACCACTTCTGCTGAGATCTGAAGATGCAGTGCCCTCCTAGTCTAAATAGCCCCGCTAAGAACCAGGGACATTAGCTCAGATAATGGCATTACATTGCATTTGGAAACCTATAAATTCTTTTTTCAGAGTAGCTCAGGATTCCAGGAATGGCACTCATGGCATTCACACCTGCTTCTCTTTAAAACATTATCACTGTTACCTGTGCCAAAATACACAGAATAAAACCCCTCTTCTCACAACCAAGTAGCTCTCAAACACCACGTGAATATTTACTTGCATCCAACAGAGTGAGAACTAAAAATATTATTATAACAAGAACATTTTCTTGCTCACCTTTCAACAGGGTCCCTCAGCATGATGATTAGTTTGGCATTTGGTTGGAAGGCATGGATAAAATCCTGGATTAGGAAGGGAGGTTCTCCTTCAGTACTGTTGTCATAGAAGAAAATCCAAGCGTTGTTGTCCCACATTGTCGAGGCACTGGCCTCCCCTGGAAATGAAAATCATCTCTGCTGGTAACTCATTCCATTCCTCATGCTGGAGTGGAAATTGGCTGAATTTTAAAGTGCTATAGGCAGATCAAAATTGACTCCATGAATTTCAACACACCTCAGTTCTTGCAGGCTGCTGTGGTTGAAGCTCCCAGAGCTGCAGCAATCCCACTGCCCTGTGCCTTTGGGAATGCAGGGATGGTTAAGGCAGGTTTTATTCAATTCCACCTGAAATACTGTTCTCCATAACCACGCTGCTTCCTGCTGGTGGCTGGCACATGCAAATAGATTTAATTTGGGCTGGAATGGGCTGCTCAGGGTTTTAGCACATTTTCCAGTGAGGATTCATGGGATCACAGAATGATCTGGGCTGGAAGGGACCTTAGAGATCATCCTGTTCCCATCCCTGCCATCTTCCACTAGGCCAGGTCCAAACTCCATCCAGCCTGGCCTGGAGGAGGCAGGAGTTTGACCCTGCTGAAGCCTTGAAATGCTCTTTGTAGCACCCACAGGTTGGCCTTAATGGTTGGCCAAACCTCAGAGCAGCAGCTTGCTAACAAACTAAAATTTCCCACAGAAAAATGTGGAAATCACCACCCCTGCTGATCAACAGTGCAGAAAACATAATCAGGAGAATCAGTGAGCATGTAAGAAATATTTTAAAAGTAGCTGAGATGTGTCATTGAGGTTTGGAATATTATTTTTTATATAATTATTCATGTAGAACAATGAATATTTTTTTATTCAATGAATAATCTTTCAATAATTAATAGATAAAGGGTTTATAGAATAAATAGCACACTTTGGTAAATACCAGATTCTGGTATTTTTGGTGTCTGAAGAAGCTCACTGGGAATGCAGTGCTACAGTGACAAACATAGTAAAAATCTCTGCTGGCATGAGGTATATGATGGTTCAGCTGCTAAATAAATTATTTGGTATTTTGTTTTGAATTTTATAACCTTCTCTGCCTTTTTAAATAATCCTGGCATTTATGTGGCACAGTACTGTTCAATAAAACATGTACAGAAGCTTTTTGGGGACTTGCACTCTTTGACAGTCTAATGAAAGCTAATTCTTGCTAATGAGGTTTCTCAAATCAAAGGGAAGGAGATTAAAAAAATAATAATGTTGTAGGCTTATAGACTTGTACATTATTTCCTTATTTTTTAATTCCTTCCTCTGCTGGGAAAGCCCAATAAAGATTTAAAAATACAGACAAAACACAACATGAGAAAGGTACTGGCTCCAAACTTCAGCTGAATATAATGTGATTCATTAATAAAGTCTGGGAGTTGTTAGAAAACACATTAATCTTCTGTCACATTCATTTTGCCTCTTTTCAAGAGGAGGAGATCAGGTCCATTGGCTGTAGCTGGGTGTCCACAACAGCTCCACTCTTCCATTCTAAATTAATTAGCCAAAGCACTGCCTAATCACCAGCAGGCTTCGACTTGTCAATTAAAACTCAATTAGCCTGGCTCCCACGCTGGGTGAGGCAGAAACACAAAGGATTAAACAGAGGCCAGGAGCTGAGACAGCCCTGCCACAGAAACCTCTCCTGAGCCACCAGGACGTGGGGGAATGCGGAGGGTCCGAGCAGCTGCGGGCAGGGATTTGCTGGAGAGGGATGAGAACATCTCCAGGGATGAGAACATCTCCAGGGATGGGGTGGCCTTGGGAAGTCCCTGTTCCATCCCCTTGATGGGCACTGCAGGGCTGAAACCGCTCCCTTGAAAGTGTTTGCCTCAATGATGCCAAGGTGATTAAAGTCTGTGAGCTCATGGAGCCACCTGTTCCTCTCTGGAGTAGATCTGATCATCCTCCACAGCTCTCTGCTCTGTCCCCTGGTCACCTTGGATGTTCTGCTGGATTTATCCCAACCAGCCTGGCCAAACCTGCAAACACCTCCCTGCACTCCTGCAAAACCACCAAAAACCAAACCACTGCCTTTACACATAAATGTGCAGATTCTCCTAACATCAGAGCCCACATTCCACAGAAACTGTGAATTCCACCACCCAAAATCTGCAGGCAGGGCACAAGTCAGGGACAATCTCATATTCATAAAGCTTGCAGCAGACCTCCAAGACTGTCAGGTCCAACCCAAGATCACAGGCACAAAACCAAATCAGGCTAAAGCATTAAAAGGCTCAAGGTGCTACTCCAGCCCAGCAAAACCTGGGTAAATCTTCCCACAAGATCACTGTCACAAACAGAATGGGGGGGGAAAATTATATATATAAAAAATAAAATAATCACTCTGTCCCTGCTGACTTTTATAATTTTCATTTCCTGAAGCAGGCATATAAAAATTTTCCTGACAATTTGACAGTGTTTGGTTTTGTTTTATAATACAGGTTTAATACCTGCAAAGAGAACAAGCCATATTAAACATGAAATAAATTAACCACCACCAATTAATTATGTTTAATTACAGTTGCCAGTTCAACTGAATTATTTTTTTTTCTTATGGACTTAAAGATCAAATGAATTATTAAATTGCCTAAAGAACGGTGCATAACCTCCTCATTCAGTCATTAATGGATTAACATCATATTGTGTTTTCACAAGTCATTCCTCTGAATTTATCTTATTAATGATCCCACATAAACAAGTCCTGCTCAGAATGCCTCGGGCTGGATCAGCTCTGTCCTCTCAGGTTCATTTCTAAACAGATGTTGGTTGTTTTTTGGGTATTTTTTTTGAAAATGCAGTTATTACCCGCTAGGTTTAATATCCAAATAAGCCTAACTTTTCAAAGTAATATAACATGATGAATTACTGAAATATTTATGGTTTAATTTGATTTTTTTTTTTCTTTGCAGTCATCTGAAATAAGAAAAAGGGAGATTATGAGCAAACCTGATATTCATACAGATTCATTTTGGGCTAGATGGCTTTGTTTTGTTTTTTACCAAGGTCATAAAAGACTGCCTTAATGAGTATAATCATTCAAGGCTTTTCCTGTAAACTTAATAAGAAAACCCAGCAGAACCTTAATGACACAAGAAATGAGACCACAGGAAAAAGAAACACAAAGTGAACTCTGCAGAAAGCTGCAACAGGAGGTGGGTAATCAAAGATGTACGTTGCCAATTAGATTAGTGAATTTAATTAGTACAAGCACTTCACCCATGAAAGGACAGGAGATATTATTGTAAGTAGCAGGAAAATCTGCAGATGTCCTTGATGGCAGCATTTTTTAAGAACCCCATCTTGGAAATGCTGCTCAGTGTTACAAATGTTGAATAAAGTGAATGATGGACTTAAATGGAGGCTGGGGAAGTACTGAACAAATGTGATTCAGACAAGGCTCTGCTTTAACCAACCTAAGGCATCATCACTGCCTCATCCATCCAGAAATAGGTGAAAATTCCAGGTTATAAACCTTCAAAATTCTGAGGGCAGGGAGCAAAAATCTCGTCTCTGTTTTCTGTAGAATTGTGACTTCGAGCCTACTTGAAAAGTCTCTTTTTGACAGGGAACTTTGACTTGCACAATTACTTTTTGCATGGAATGTGTCTGGTTTCCCAGAAATGTGACTGGTAAAATTCCCATCCCCTCAGTTTTCTGGTTTTAGCAGGCAGCAAAAGCAGAGTTTAGAAGTTAGTGATGTTCCTCATGGGCACTGTAAAGCAGCACAGATGGACCAGGCTGGATGGGCCCAGTGGATTGACCACTCTGTGTCGTGGAAAGCAATCCAGGGATCCCTCCCCAGAGCCCAGTGCTCACCATGGACTTCCCCCAAGTACAATAAAACAGCACTACTAGACCATTTCTAGTGGTAATTATGTCATTTAATACCAATTAATGATATCAATTTCTTCTGTAGGAGCTTAAGAAGATCCACTGGGAACTTTTGCTACCACATCTCCCACCAGCTCCAGGATCTCTGCAGCACCCAGTGTGTCATAACACCCCAGTTACTGATTTATCCCAGACATTGCTCCAGCATTTGGAAACCACAATCCCAGCACCACAGGAATCCCCTCAGAATTATACTTAAAGTGGATGTGGCACCTGGGGACATGAGTTAGTGGTGACCTCAGAAGTGCTGGGGGAATGGATGGATGGAATGATCTTAGAGGGCTTTTCCAACCTAAATGATTCTATGAAAACAAAATGAAAACTCTGTTTGAAGGAGTCACCAAAGTCATTCTCATTCTTGGGGGAAAAAAAAAAAATCCACATTAATTAAATGCTGATGTTCATCAGATATACAGCATGAGCTCAGGAATTTTCTAAAGATAATCACAGCTTCTTAACAAAGAAAGAAGGAAAAGAAGGAAAAGAAGGAAAAGAAGGAAAAGAAGGAAAAGAAGGAAAAGAAGGAAAAGAAGGAAAAGAAGGAAAAGAGAGCCAAGAGCTTCCAGGCACTCCAGAGAAGAGCAACGTCGGGGGCAGCTCTGAGTGCTGCTGAAATGGAGCTACAGGGAATTTTGGGGCTGTTTTTGCCCTACCAATGATGATGTTGTTCCTCTTGCCATGCTCCTTCACTGCATCGCTCTGCAGCACGCTCTGGATCTGATGTGCTGCCAGGTCGAACAGATCCAGGTAATCTTCCACCGGGTAGCGGTCGTGGAATCCATCCCTCAGCCGGATGATTCCTGAAAAAAACAGCCACAAAGAGAGAATTAAAAACAGCAATGAGAACAACAACAGGGCAAGACTAACCCCTGGTGCAAACCGAGGTGGTTGGCTCCGAGCCAGCCAACATCAGCACCAGACCAGCCCAAGTGCAACCCTCAGATAAAAGTGCCAAAAATGAACTGAATAATGAATCTGAGCTACTGAATGATTACGCCATAAATTCACAGTGATAGGAATTATTTTAAGCTCTCTGTTTTGTAGTCCCTGCATGAATGAGCTCGGATTTATCTTCTTCTAAATTTAGCTTTTGGAAGGAATATAGAAGATAAGATTCTACTTCCATTTGCACCCATGTAAACTGCAGTAATATTGGACTCCCACTAGATTTACTGTTTTGAGATTGAGCAAAGGCTCTGATGCCAAATATGCAAATCAACACACACTGGGAAATCATTCATGGCTTTTTTCCTTTCACAGGTATGCAAATAAAGCACCACGGTAGTATCTTGTTTTCCTCCTCTCCTTCCCTACACTCCAGGGTGAGTTCAGTATCACCTTCCCCCTGCGTTTCTCAGCATCTTGAGCTTCATCTTGTGATTTTTATACTCCTTTTCCCACTCCTGTTTCCAAATCTAGTCTCACTTCTCCATTTGCTGTACATGCTCCCCACACAGGACGTCTCAGCTCTCCCTTTCTTGTTCCCACAAGGCCAATAATTATCAATTATGTGAGAGGAAAGCTCAGCAAGGGAGTTCCTTTGTCCATTGCCTCTGATTTTCCCCTTTAGGAAAGTGGGATTTAATGAGGGTAGAAGAAAGTTCAACAGCATATTTTGACTTGTTTTGAGGGGGGAAAAAAGTGCAAGCATGGTGCTACAGACAGCCTTGGTTTGTTGCCACCCCACTCCTGGGAACAGAAACAGTGGCAAGAAGCCAGGAGAAAGAGACAGTCAAGCTGAGACAAAGTCCTGTGGAGCATCAACCATCCCAGCAGAAGGGGAAAGGAGTGATTTGCAAAATGGGGCCTCCCCAGAGGGCTGTTTAACTTCAGCTGAAATTAGTCAGTCTCATAAAAATCCACTGAATCAGAGGATGCCATTTGAACAAAGAGACTTTCTTGTCCAGCTCAAGTGTTAGAAACCAAACCAAGTTAATAGCCAGGAGCTATTAATCACAATAGCAAGGAGTCACAGCCACTCGCTGGCTGTCTCAGTTTCACTTGTGTGTTTGTCATATTCTCTGTTTCTCTTTTTTTCATTCTTAAACAGTAACCATTAATGTACTTTTAGGGCAGAATTAAAGGACTGAGCCACCAGGAACAAACTTGATCTTTAATTCTCAGTGGCAGACAGCTGAGATGGTCAGGAGGTCATTCCTACAGACCCCTCTCCCATGAGACCATGAGCTCTGCAATGTTTCCTCATTCTCCTGCTTTACAAACAACTTCAAAAAAAGTGAATTATGCAGAGAATGTTCTCTTCATGGATCAGCACTTTGTCCCCAGTGGCTGACCACAAGACTCTGCAAGTGGAGGGTTTGTGAATGCCAGCACAAAGATTGGAATTCACCCTTGTTCTCAAGATAGATGCACTCCAGCCTGATTTTTTACATTCTTCTGCCTGTTTGCTAGGTCAGGTTCAGAGCTTTAGTGAGCCCAGCCTTGCTGAAGTGAGGTTGGGTGGAATACCTCCAAAATTAATTCCAAACATTTATGTTGAGGTTAATGTAGGTAGAGGGAACTATTTGCTGTAAAACAGTTTAAGGTATCACTCGGGTTCAGCCTTTCCTGCCAGCATTACCATGGAACACAAAATCCTCCACAGATTTTACTGACAGTCCCTTGTTTTCATCACTTTATCTGAACATGAGAAAAAGCTGTGGCTGACCCTGGATGCCTGGAAGTGCCCAAGGCCAGGTTGGAGCAACCTGGGATAATGGGAGGTGTCCCTGGCCATGCCAGGGGGTGGAACTGGATAAACTTAAAGGTCCCTTCCAACCCAAACTATTTTATAATTCACAGATTTTGTCTTTAGTCAGCTGCTGACTGTGATGAACAAATCCCTTCTCTTGGGTCTTCAAGGAGCACCACGATACTTCTCTTCCTTTGACTTGGTTTCACTCT
Organism: Cyanistes caeruleus; assembly: GCF_971803275.1. Taxonomy (NCBI): domain Eukaryota; kingdom Metazoa; phylum Chordata; class Aves; order Passeriformes; family Paridae; genus Cyanistes; species Cyanistes caeruleus. The sequence continues at coordinate 3,759,681 of NC_141708.1, read as the reverse complement.
TCAACTCACACTGGTGCCCCCAGTGTTTCTCAAACAGGATGAGTTATCTCAAAAGCAAAGCTGTATTTTCATCACTTTCCTTTACATCCTAGTTTCCAAAAAAGTCTTCAGAAAATGCCCAAAGTATTTATACTGGCAGCTTTCTTACGGCATTTGCAAAGGAAGAAAATGGAAAATTTAGCAGCAGAATCATGAAATCCCATCTCTGTGACTGAGACCTCCTCACCAAGAAGCAGGGAGCAAAACCCTGTTTTGTTCTGCAGGGGCTCAAAGATTCTTCTGGGGTCCAGGGCACAGGGAAACAAGATGGAAATGACAAGGCCACATGTAGGAGAAATAAAGAATTTGAGGTATGATCTCGAAATAAAGAACAGAAGCAGCACTGCTGGTGTCCCAATGCCTCTGAAAGTGTCCTTTCTTGCCTTTAGCCACAGAAATTCACTATTTTTCCCATTCCAAGGAAGCTTAGAAAAGCACCAAAAGAAAGTAGTGATCAAAGTCCTCATCTACCCTCCAGTGCCAGTTTTCCTGTTCCAAAGTCAGTGTCTGCCATAAAGCAACAGCAAATGAGAAACAGAAATTAAGATGCCACTAAAATAAGATGAATCTTCCTCTTGGAAACAGTAAAATCACTGAAAAGTCTTTGATCTTTGATACCAAAGTCCTAGAAAGTGAGGGCATGCCAGCACTTAGCCAGATCCAAGAAGAGGAAAATCCAATGCCTGGGTGGAATACAGAAGGCAAAACATTCACCCACATGTAGGGGGGAGCAGTTAGGAAATTAAATTGGGTCTTCTGCAGCTCATCTAATCTCCAAGCACTAGACTGACCTTCCTCAGAATCCAGAGAGAGGCAAGAAGGAGAAAAACACTTCAGATGGATGAAATTGGGGCTGTGCTCAGCCCCACTGCCCCGAGACGCCCTTTGGAGGTGAAATCACGAGGGGTGGATGCCTTTTGCTCCAGTTGGCCATGACCCCAGCTATTCAACTCTGCCTTCAGAGCTGGAAATACTGATATCATCCAGGAAAAGCAGCAAAAATATGTGCAGGGCCCTCAGTGTGAGAGAGATTCCTCATGCAGAGCATCTCTGCTGATCAGTGCTGGTCAGAGCTGGGGCACTAATGAAGCTCCTGCCACAGCTGTATTTATTGAAGCATGAGGACTGAAATTTTAAATAGTGACCCATAATTTATTGATGTAAGAAAGGCTTTACAGAATTTTGCAGTACAAAGCTATCACTGCTGCTCTTCAACTCCCCCATGACAACCTCACAGTTTCTCTTCTTGTCTTTATAAATTCACGAGGTCAGTTTTATCCACTGTTTTTGTTTCTCCTTAGATTTTCCAAACCGCTGCAAATAGAGTGAAATGTGCTTTTCCTCAAGAGGTTCAACCCAAAACAAAAGCAGGTTGAGCATCCTGGATTTCTCAAAACCACCAACTCCAGCGGTTTCTAGGCAAGCCAACACAGAGAAAATCTATACACTTCACCCCAAATACTTAAAAAAATTTGAGAGAGACACCTTGCCTGGATGGCAAAGGGCGTTTTCACTCACCAAAGCGTTTCCTGGTCCACCAGTGGGGCTCCTTGATGGCGGAGAAGCGGACGTCGGGGTGCAGCCTGAGGCGGTCGTACAGGTCCGTGGTGCCGCACTTGGGCTGCCCGATGATGTAGAAGTGCGGGAGGCAGCGCAGGCGGTAGTGTTTGTCCTTGTAGTGGTACAGGTGGTTCCAAAATACCTTCCTGAGGTAATCGAAAATGATCCGAAAGCGCTTGGAGTAGAGCGCGTAGGAGTTGGTGGCGTAAGGGTCCGCGGTGGTGTTCCCTCGGTACTCCTCGTACCAACAGGGGTTCTTGCTATTTGGAAGGAATTTGTTAGGAATTACCGAAAACATCTGCAACATAAAGAACGACAGTTTCAGTCATGGCAGCGAGCAATCAACAGCCGTACTTTCCTTACTTAGCACGGTGAGGGGACAGAAACACTGCCTGGATATTTCTACCCACAAAGCTGACCCCATTTATCGCTTCTGATGGCACCAGGACCAAAGCCTGTGCTACCCAATGGACTGGGAGAGGAGTGTTTAGAAATCCTTCTATTTTTAAGGCCAGAAAGGGCCTCAATAATCACCCCCAAACCCCTCTGCAACCCCAGGAACTGATTTTTAAAGTCAAACACTTAATACTCGAATCAAATTACCTTCCAGTTTTTAACTCTGAACAACAAGGTTTGCAATGATTTTCAGGAAGGCACCCTGGCAAGAAGTTATTAGAAAGGCTCTTTTCTTATTTATCATTTCAGGTGACAGGTAAATCTAAGTCACAATGATTTTGCACGAGAGAAGGTAAAAGTTCAGTGATGTTGTACAGCTATCAGAAGACTGCCTGATTTTTTGCTTCAGGTGTCAAGACCATTTATAGAACCCATCCATCCATCCTGCCCGTGACTCAGAGGGATGTGACCTACCATATCAACCTCTCAGCTGCTGTGGATCAGGAGACTAGATGGTGTAAATCACCACATGAATATCCAAGCAGCTACACTTTTTTATATCTGGGCAAAAGATTGATCCAAAAGCCTTGAAATAAGGATGTAAAAAGCAGTTTAAGGCTCAGTTCATACTTACATGTGGCTCTTGCTTCCTCAGCTCTTCTAAATCAGGGCGCTGCCTTGTTATAAACTCTATCTTTGAAGTAATGGTGTCAATAATTAATTTAATGCTTGGATAATCCTTTACATATGAAATATTCATTTTTGAAGGCTGGTAATAGTCTTTCACGTCACTAAGGCTTTCATTGTCCATTAAGCTGGGATTGCTAGCAAAAGCTCCGTAATGGAAGGGAGATGGGATCAGCAACAGGCCATGCTTGGCTCCAGTCAGCATGTAGGATACCATCACCAGAGTCATTATGATCAACCCAAACATCAAACTGCAGAGCTTCCCCTTCCTCAGGCAGAAAAACCCATTCCAGCTCTCACAGTGATCAGTCCTCACTTCCAGAACCGCGAGCCACTTCATCTGCTTCCTGTCGGTGTACAAAGGGATTTTGTTTTCTCCTCTGCACACGGGACACTTCTGGTTATTGTGATCAGGTCCACGGCATCTGAAACACTGTCTGTGCAAGTCATTTGGTAATAAATGTATGCAGCAATTAATGCAATACCTCATATTACTACTGTTAAACTCCTACATTAATGAGCCGAGCGCAGCCATAAAAATGTTTCTGAAGCAGATGAGTCATCTTCTGCAAGTCTGAAACGATTTCGTTCCTGGAGTGGTTCTACAACTACTCAGCAATGCAAAAGGGCAGGTTCAAAACAGAATAAAAAGTGTGACATGTGTCACAGAAAGAAAAAGAAGGCCCAACCACCACCAACAGACAAAAATAGATGTACTCTGGATGTGGTTCCCAAGAATTTGGCTCAGTAAGAGGAATGTGGCGAAGTAAGGATCAGCTACAAAACTGGCTCAAGTTTTTCCCATTGAACAAAATGAGAAGGAAGAAAAATTGTTGCGTAGTGTGAAAATATGCAAAAAATAAAAATAACTCATTGTCCTCTGCTTTATGCTGGAACAGGCAAATATGGGTAGAAATTTCCAGGTTTTCTTAAAACAAGCAAGTTCCAAACCTCACCACTGCTGCTGGAAGCTTCATCCTCCCAGAGGTGGCTCCAAAGAGAGGCATTGTCCAACCTGGAGAAACAAACCCAGATATTTATATACCCCCAGACATCACATCCACACCATCCACAGCCATGGCAGAGCACGAGTCATTTCAGATTTCTATTTGAAAGATGCCCAAGTCTGTTAATTACAGCACTCAGGATATTAAACCCAGGAAACATTTGGCTCCAGGTTCACAATGAGCTGCCTCTGATTTTCCATCACCCATCTGCTCACATCAAGGACTGGTTGCTAGCACAGGTAATGCTACACGACTCACTAACCCACCCAACAGATCTTAATCTGCTCTTGAAATATTGGGAGCATTTCTGGACAGTATCCAGTGACACAGGTTTAAATAATTACACTCTATCTGCTCCTGGAGACCTTAAATTAACAGTCCTGAAAGGGGGTAGGACCCTGTTTGAGGGATAAAGTAACAGTCTGCTTTCAAACATAGGAGATAAAAAGCCAAACCAAAAAAAAAAAAATCAAAATCAAAAGCCACAAGTAAAACATTCAGCAAAGTGAAGGGATGAAAAAACAGACACAAGGGAAAAGCTAATGACAGGATCTCAGGTTTCTGGACCAAATGATGGGTCCTCTTATTATTCACCAAATCAGAGAAGTATAATCATTACTATTATGAGTCCCACAATTTTACTATTTTGCCTTTAGCTCTATCAACACCTATTTTTAATGCTTAAGCAACACTGCTATAATTCTAGATAATAACTCCTGGTTCATTCTTACCAAAGTGTCCTGATCAAATGGAGCAGTCACTTCAGATCCCACATTTATCATCATCCTTCTGGCTGCATTTTTGTACAAGACAAAGTGCTTTTGTAAAAATTATTTCTACTCTGACATTTCTCCCACTGAACACTGTCACATATTGGAGGATTTCTGCAATCAGAGCAAGTAGGCTGGATCTCAGGGACTCAAGAATAATTAGATAAATATTGAACAAAAGTATTTGCAAAATACTTTCCTTCCCCCCAAAAAAGTTCATTTCCTTAATGAGTTTATTCTCTAAGCCAAGATGAGGCAGACAGAAATCACAGCATAATCATTATTGACTATATTTAAACCAAAGGGAAAGAATTCAGAGCAAGACTTCTCAAAGAAACCAATCTTAAAAACTTCTCCAAAGGAGCAAAGCTGTGATGATTTTGACAGAAGTTTAAACAACTAGAGATTTTAAACCAGATTCATATGGGTCATTTTAAGCCTAGAAAGTTTATTCTTTCTTATGCATAAAATATCCCCCCAGTAAATATCCAAAAGAAAAAGAGGAACTGTGGAAAGGAGCAAAGGTTGGAAAGACCTTGATGGTTGTCCAAATACCACCAGTGGTGGTGAGAAGGAGGACAAGAAAGGGAATCCTGGCAAGAATGAGAAGTTTCCACTTCCCAAGTAAATATTTCAGGCAGAAATAAGACCCTGAGCAAACATTTTCAAAGAGGAAGCAAAGGGGGCCAGAGACAGAGGCAGTGTCAGGGCATTTCAGGCAGCATCCTCCCAATAGGGAAGTCATGAACACAGAGATAGATCAAAACAAACAAACAAACAAACAAACAAACAAACAAACCCTGTAAAAAAGACAGGATGGAAATGAGGGCCTTCATCACAAAAGACAAAAAAGGAAGGTGAAAAAAGCCCCTCTCAAAAAAGAAGCACAAAGAAGAGGCTACAGGTTAAAGCAGCACCTAGAAAAGATCTGCTAACCAAAACCCACCCTAGAGCATCTCTTCAATTACATTTATCATGTTCTACACATTTGTTTTTATGCAATCCTTCTACCCTCAGCTCCTCCTCTTTGCCATCCACCTCAGTTCCCTCCCAGACCTCTTCTCTCCAGCTCCTCAATATTTACTTTCATAAACCAGTTCCATGCACTGGCTATTTCAAAGGAAGAAAAAATCCAGCTCAGTGGAGAAAAAAAAAAAACCTGCTCAGTGACACTGACTGAACAGATTTATCTGAGATATCCTGATGGGATCAATTCCAGGTTTGTGTATTTGACATCAATTCTCAAATCTGTAAAAAGAGCAATCAAAAATACATTAATGAACACAGACCACAGGACCTTAGAAAAACCACATAACCTTCTCTGTCCTATCCTGTGTCCATTTGTGTGTTAAAAAAATGGACTGGAATTTATTGAACCCTTCCCAGATGCAGACACTTCCCATGAAAATCTGCTACAAATATTACAAAGCCAAGGAAAAACCACGTTAACTACATTTTTGGCAGGTGAAGAAAATGGTTTATCAGGAAGCTGATAGAAGGGAAAAAAAATAGGAATATGTTTAGGCTACAGTAAAACTGAGATATTAATCACACCAGTCATGAGGGGAAATTTAAAGTTCCACCAGCAACCATAACTCTGCCAGCTCATGCACAAGCACTGCATCAGGCTGCTTAATTAGATGATCAGTTTGATGACCTATCACAGGACAATGACAGATCACTCAGCTAATAGAACAGAGACATTGATCTCATTAGTTTTTTAAATAACTGCTAGTTGCCAACATGCCATTTTACATGATTTTCCACTGTCACCTTCATGAAATAAAAAAAAATAATAATTTTAAGAAACATCTAAAAGGATATAATTCCCTAGTGCCACTCCCTTCTCTTTCCCAAGAAGTTTTTGATAGAAGTTCATTCCCTAAGATTTTACCCCTCATTTCCCTCATTCACCCCATGAAATCAAGACATCTACAGTGCCTTGTTTTTGTTCCTGCCATCCAACATTCCCAGCAGCCACAGCCACCAGCACACGTCACCTCTTTGTATTCCACTCCTGAGAGCAGAAGGATGTGGATTGCAGGCAGAGGGAAGGTTATGAGGCTTGAGCTGGTAATAAACCATGTGTGTCTCCTTATATTTTAGCTGCAAAGCTGCTGGCTGTTCACTGGCAGAAAATTACTCTCTTTACACAACAAGCAGCGTCTTTGTATATTGAATAATGTAGCATGTAATTTCCCCTCGTTGAAGGGAAGGGTGAATTATTTATGATTACGTCTATACTGCATTTGTCTGCTGTACATTAACGTGTGCCAGCCCTAACCACAGAGCAGAAATCAACAGCAACCTTTGCAAGCTCCTTGGCCAAAAGCAACCCTCCTCATAAAAATAAGGGTCTCTGGGAACAGCCTAAGGAGGAAATGTGGATATACAAGATGACAGCGGAATGGGGGGGAAAAAGGAAAAGCTCTTTTAGATTTCAATATATTCCCACTGAAGCCAGGGGGACTTTGCTCTGAACTGAAGCAGGCTCAAGCTAACAAAGGTATTTATGTGCAACAGAGAACTTAATAGCAGACAGGTGAGATGTTTTAATGCCAGTTTCCCTGAGCAATTCCTGCAGCCCATGAGAGGGGGGCTGCTGGGGGCCCAGGATGCAGGAGAGGAGGCTGGCAGGAACCACAAAAACACTGAAAATACAACATCCAGCAGGCCCTACTCATCTCATAGAAAGGGTAAAAAGAGACATTCCTCTCAAAAGAAAACATGCAAGATTTTTCATCGTCCACACAGGTTTTGTTGACTGTATATAAAATATCTGAAATTCTGTATTATTCCTATTAAATAAACATTTCATAAAATCCCTCCCTTTCCTCTTTGAGGATTGTAAAGGAAGACTGCAACCAAAATGGCTACAGAATCTCAGAATCATGAAATTACTGAGGCTGGAAAAGCTCTCCCAGATCATCAAAGCCAAGAATTAATCAAGTACTGCCAAGGCCAGCACTGCCCCATGTCCCCAGGTGCCACATCCACACACACACAGCTTCTGAACCCCCCCAGTGATGGTGACTTCACCACTGCCCTGGGCAGTTCCAGTGCTCAACAACACTTTTGATGAAGAAGTTTTCTCTAATTTCCAGCCCAAACCTCCACTGATGCAACTTGAGGCCATTTCCTCTTGTCCTAATGCTTGTCCCTTGGGAGAAGAGACCAGGCTATAAAAAGCAATTCCTTTCCTATGCTCAGTCACATAATCAGAATTCTCCTCCTCTATGAATTAGAGAAAACAAATTGAGCAGATTTTACACACACACATATATATATACCTAAGTGTATGACCTGTTTTCCAGGTCACCAGTTCTTTAATATTTAAAATGCTTTCCTTTCTTTCAAAACTCTTTAAAATAAAGATGAATCAAACTTTTGCTGGTGCTCTTCAGGCTAAATTTTGCAGTAGCCTCATTACTTCTAATCACAGTCAGCTTCTCCTCCCACCACATGGAAAGGTGGCTGTTAACCTCTCATAAACACATTTCAGGTACACCAGGAACACGTTTCTCATCCTGGGGTATAAATGCTCCCCTGAATTTATGTCAGTGCAGCACTTTGTTTCCACCCTTCACACGACAGAACAGAAGATTTCAGGTAAATCAGTCCTGATGGGCAGGTCACAACCTAAAATATAGATGTCTAAGGCATAAATGCGAAAATAATCCACCAGCTCTCAGATTAGGTGGGATGAAGCCTAATTGAAAAGCTACAGATGCTATAAAATTAAGAATAAACACTTTTATCAAAAAAAAAACAAACAAACAAAAAAAAAAAAACCCTGAGAAAAATTAAGCAAAAGATAATACTGCTGAATCATCTGGCCATTAACATCACATTGCTCCTAATTTAATATATCTAATGGCATTCTTAGAGTAACAGCTATGTTATTTTATCCATAGTCTCCGAATTGTTTCCCCTAATCTGGAGAAGTATTCCTACTGCCGAAGTGCCTTCCCTGCCAGACCAGGAAGGTTGGTTTCTATCAAGTTTCAGTTTGCTCTGCTGATGTTTTTTGACATCTCAGAGCAAAGCTGATCCCACGCCCTCCATGAAGACTCCAGAAATGAAGTTCCCTGTGGAAAGGTTTCCCTCTGGAAGGCTCCTGTGAAGACGAGGCTGTGGTGAGTCACAGAGAGATGAAGGGCTGGAAGCGAAAGGCTGCCCACAGCCCTACCATGATAAACTTTCCATGACTCACATCAAGAGGAATGGAAACATGAAAGGGCAAAGTGAGGCTGGTGGAGTGAAATCCTCCTGACATTTTCATATGGAAAGAAAAAGCCCAACAATATTTGGTAGCAACGCAGCACAACCGAGTAATTCCTTTTCCATTCCTCCGTCACCCGGTGCAACACTGCCCGTGTAGAACAGCAATTCCTCAGCCCATGCAGGATGAATTTATGACCTCTGGACACAAAAAAAACCTGCAAAACCTTACAATTACAGGTATTTTTTAGCTACCAAGCTTACTGGAAATGGTTAGAATTGAGAGCAGACTCACAAACAACCTAAAGTATTTGTACAGGGGTAGTGAAGTATTTGTACAACAGGAGGAAGTTCATCCTGTGAGTGGGCAGGTTGTACCATTTCAATAAAAAATACCCCAGTAGAAGCAATAAAAATCTAAACTAAATTAAAAAAAGAAAGAACATTATGTAAGGAAAAGGGAAAAATAATCGTAGATGTTCTCTCTCCTGCTTATTGGACACATTTGGCTCCTCAAGATAACGTTTTTGGAAATAAACTTTGCCTGAACTCACATCTCTTTACCTCAGAGAAATCAGAAGATGCCAGAAAGATGATATGTCAATAAAAAGAGGATCATGAATCACTGACCTCTGAAAACTCTTGGCAGGAAAAAAAGGGGAAAAAAACTAAAACAAAACAATAAAAACAAGCAAAAAAGCAATTGCAGTGATTTAGAAAAGCCACAGGACTCATTACAAAGCTCAGCAACCTCCTGCAGACTGAAGTTATGTAAAGCTCCTTTATTTACTTAAACTCCCTAATTTTTAAAGAATCATCAATAAATGCAACTCCCAAGATGCTGCATAAACCCACAGAACCATTTTCAAGGCAATCAGTTGCAAATCAGGTACACCCTAAAAGCAAGAATAGGTGGCCACAGCCCATGGTTACACACTCAGCCTGCTGAACAACGGCTGAACACATGTTCAAGTCTAAAATTTTCTTTAAATAATCCATTTCATGGCCTTTTAAAGCCAAAGAAAACCTCCTGAATCACCACTGAATCAGCAATCTCACCTAAAAAACAACAGAGGTTTCTTCCATAACCCAGCTGGTTTCTTTCTCAGAATCTAATCCAAACACAATCTGCTCCTTGCTCATCCATACACTTCCAAATAAAATGTGAGAAAGGAACAAATTCCTTGCAAAAAAAATAAATCAGCAAACTCCCCTAAAATCAGCATCACAGTAGTCATTTCAATCACATAAAGATGACTCCTATTATTTGGGCTGCAGTGCTCAGGAAACATTACTGAGCTTGAATCACCACTCAGTTAGGGCATAAACACTGTCTGAATAAACAGATGCTTGGAAGCAAGGGAAAAAAAGTGGGGATTGGGAAGGGGAGCTCTCTGGCCTGGATCAGGGACAGCAGGGTCATGCCCTCCCCCAGAAACCTGTTATTGCACATGAAGGCTTGTGCAAGTTCCTGGAAATAACCAAGGTCCAGTTCCCTGCACTCCTAACACGCCACAGCCACATGCTCTGATGTGTTCTTGTTTGGTCTGCCTTGAGAATGTGAAAATTACAGAACTCAGTATTACCCATTTTTAAATTAAAGCATTTTTCAGCAGGGAAAAAAAAAACAAGCCACTAATTCTATTTAATGACTTCAGTGCTCCTTCTTTCTATTCTATCTCATTTACATCAGTGTAAATCAGATTCATCACTTTTTTGATTTTTTTTTTGGCTACTTGCAGAATAAAAATGGCAGGCAGGAAAAGAAAAGAGAACCAAAAATCAGCAATTTCTCCAGAAATAAAAGTGCAGAAACCCTGGCAGATAAAAAAACACCACCAGCAGCCACCCCACCTGTGGCAGCACACAGGAGCCTGGAGCTCCTGTGTCAGGGCAGAGCTCCCATCAATGTGTTTCAATCCTCCCTCTTGTACAAACACGGAGCAGAGCGCTGCTCTCATACATTTCTGAGGATGTTTGGAGCAGAATTTTGCCTGCAGTACACACTGGCTTCTCAACTCCTGATCAAAACTTGCTGCCTACGATGTGCAACAGCTCCAGCAATTCATCTTTTCCCTTCCCTTAGTTCCTATTCATCTCACATAGTGCCTTGCTACAGAATCACTGACAGGTTTATATTGAATATGAAAGAGTCGCATACTGTAAGAAAAAAAAAACCTGTGTCTTTACATAAATTACTCCAGTGCATTTCTGTTCACAAAAAGCCACTTTAATCCACTTTCAGAAATCATTCTGCATGGTCGAAGTTTAGTGTCTTTATTTTTAATCCTCACAGTAACTGTGAGCAGCCTCCCAATAGACCCCACATGGTCCTGGGGGTCCTCCCATGGAAACAGGGATAAACCAATGCTCCCGTCCTCTGGGGCTCACAGAATCCTTTCCCAAAAATCTGGAGCAGGATTAGAAAGTTCTGACCTTCAGAACACAACCAGAAATTGCATCTATTTAACAAAAAACAGCCAGTCTCTCATTAAAATGATGGATTCACCAAGAGCCAGAATAAATTTCTGATGCCATTGGGAGTTAAATTTTTACCACTTCTTAAGAAAAAGTGCATTCACTTAAATGTTCAGAGAGACACCAATGCCAAAATAAGATAAAGACAGATATAGAAAGTCAAACAATTCATGCAATGATTTAATATCTGTGACAATTGTTCAGTCTAAATTTGTCCTATGTACTTTCTTTTAGTATATGGGGAAAAAATAAAAAAATAAAAAAAATAAATAAGCAAGGAGCTCCCTGGGAAGACACAGGGATCACCTGAAATACAACTTCAGGTGCAGAAAGTGAATGTGATAAGGTTGGTCTTGCCATAAATGTTTGGATTGCATTTTTAACAAGATCAAACAGCCGCTGAAATTTCATTTCCAACACAGGACATCACAATAATTTACAATAATAGGAATTCTTACCTGCCTGCTCTTTCAAGGAATACATCCCACTCTCATCCCACAAATCAGCCAAATTCCTGTTCTGTGTGTGAGTGCAACAGGGAACCACAGAGCACGAAGGCTGAATCTGTTATGAAGCTCTTTCACTGCAGTTATTTTTATCGAACAAACTGAAGAGGTTTGGGGGTTGGCAAGAGGGAAAAAAAATATCATCTCTAAATACAGCTCTCATAAGCCCTGCAGTCAGGCTGTAATCAGAAATAAGTAAGTGTTTATCTTCAGAAAACGCCCAAGGCAAAGAATTGGTCTGGTATTGACAGAGCTCACGTCTCAAACCCAGCTGTTTTGTAGTTACCTGTTTCTTCCCATCCACTGTGAATCCTGTTTAATTTCAGCCTCCCAGGGCTGCTTCATTGACTCTCTGGATAGACATTGCTGCAATTTACTCAAACAGCTCTTCTGGAGCAGCTTACTCGATAGAGAGAAAGGTTTTCCCCCCATGCAGAGCTCAGTTGGGTGAGGACAGCACAGTGATCCCATGGCTCTACCTGAACACGAGAAAAACCTGTGGATTCCCCATCCCTGGAGGTGTTTGGGGCCAGCTTGGACAGGGCTTGGAGCAACCTGGGATAGTGGAATCACTTCACAAGAAAATAAACCTCACAGTCAGTGTGCCAGCTGACTCTTACCCAAGGGAGAGGTGGTGAGCACAGTTGGGTTTGCAGGAAGGGATCTGCCAGGGCTGAAGGGTTATTTTAAGCCCAGCTCTTTGTCTCTTGCATTGATTACTGGTCCAGAACCAGCACGTGGGGGAAAAATGTTCTGAGAGTATTTCCAACGTCCTGCCAAGCGTTTTCAGCCTTGACATGCTGCAAAACAGTGGGCATAACTCACAGTTATGAGTTACTCTGATTACCATCTTGCTCCTTTTACACATTTGATTTTCCTCGACTTTAGCAGCTGCTACCTCAGGTTGATTTAAAGTGAGGAACATATTCCATCCACCACATTATCTCTAATACTTTCTGCCACTTTGCAAGGGGTATGCAGCACAAATTGCTAAATCTTGTGGGTTGTGAGAGATCAGCTGCTAATTTAAGGCTGCTTTTGAGGGATGAATAACATTGTATGGAATAAATAGAATTTGCATCACGTAATGCCTTTTGTGCCTGTTTATCTCAAGCTGTGGTAAAAGGGTTTTGCATGCAGTAATGCAGCCAAATGATATCTACTGGAATTCATCTGATACACCTTCACATTTCATATATAAGCAGTTTTTCCGAAAGGGGATCCATTGTTTGTGAGGTTTAACTTTGCTTTAAACACAATACAGTTATGGTGATTCTAGAGCAACGTAACTGCTCGCAGCTGCTCGCTCGATTTTTAGTGGCTGAGAAGGGATTTTCCTCCACCCCCAAGCTGAATTTTCTCCATAAACTTTACTATCTTAACAGAGTCATCTGAATTCTTCTGGTTGTGATTCATATATGGTACCTTCTCTGTGAGACATGCATTGAAATGGATGGAAAAACGTATCTCATCTGTACATAAGTACCATGTAAGTGCTTTTTCATGAATAGGGCATTTCATCTTTCATCTAGTGCTGAGTGGGTGAAAGGAAACATACACAGCTGCATCCTGAAAAGACAAACTCAGCATTAGAGTCTGTCATTAAAGTTTCTTGTAAATTCAAACAAAAATTACTCAACTCAAACTATTCATTGATGCCAAATCACAACTGGGGCTTTGTTTCAGTACTTAAAAAAAAAACAACCAACTCTGCTCAAAGCTTAGTAGTAACTTTTCTAAATGTTCAACAACTTTAATTCTTTAAGCAGTGACACATCAGATAAACCTCAGCCCATTAACCAAGGAACCACTTTGTTTATTACAAAGTGAAGCAGACTCAGAGCCCAAAGTGGAAAACCCAAGAAAGCTCTAAGCATTCCTGAGAAATTTCTAATTAGTTACCCCTAAAAATATCACCAGACACAATTCTTTCAGGTGACTGCTGGCTACACCTAATTAAACAAAACCTTTTTGATATAATATCATCATACTGCTTCCAGCTTCCTAGAAAAGTGTTTATTCTGCAGAAGTCAAGCAACATTTACTCCCAAAGTCTCCTACCACTATTCTTTAAGTGTTTCATCAAAGGCTTGGGCTCCATCACTCACTCCTCTGTGAGCACTCTGCCCGTGCTTTGTACCTACACAGAAGTGCAATAAATTTTTATTAAGCAGTTTCTAAGATCCCATCATTCTGAAGACATTTCTGCAGCTCTGCAGCACAGGCTTTGTAGGTATTTTTGTACTGAGGCACATGTGGTTGGCAGAGCACACACCTGATGTGGAACCCAAAGCCATTTGATAATGGGTTAAACTCTCGTGTCCTCTCCTATCTCCATGTCATCACATCTAAAGAACAACACTTCTATCACAAGCTTCAAAGGAATTCAAATATCTTAACTTACTGATTTCCACGAGTGGAGGGGAGAGGATGTCACCAGCCTCTCAAAAATATCACAGCTCTTGATGCTGTCCTCATAACAGGGCAAAACCCAGCCCAGGAATCTTGTAACTGCACAAAGCCCCCACTTTACAACAGTCATAACAAAAGGGAAAAAGATTTCATGCTACATCAGTAAATATTGTAATACCCTGGACAATAATAAGAAAATCTGTTCCTCAGCCACTGAACCATTGACTCCTTGACTTGACTCTCTATTCCTGCAGGTTTCTCCCGTGTTTGGCTTCAGTGTGCTTGTTTTCCACTTGGAAAGGAAACAACCACAAATACCTTTTCATGCCTTACACTGCACTTAGCTGGCCTCCAGATTGTAAACAAACAAGATAAAAAAACCAAAGGGAAAAAGAAATTAGAAAAGCAAACCAAAACCCCAGCTCTGCATAATGATGAATGTACCAAGAGAAATTGGCATGCAGTCCCTCACACCCTGCCTCTTCTGCAACATTTTCTGCAATATAAAGACAACATTTAGCTTAGAAAACTAGATGTTTTTTATTTGTAGGCAGAGGAAACCCAAGGCAAATGCTTCAAGAGATTTTTTTTTCCTTTTTCCCCAATGGATATGTTAATTACATCATTTCTGTTATTAAGAAACTGTCCCAAACTAACCTACCACTGTCCCTCTGCTTCAGCTGCAGAGGGGTCAAAAATTCACTTTTTTAGGTTTTGAAGTGAGAAATTGCAAAGACAAAGCCCACCTTTGATGCAGGTCCAAGATAGCACAAGTTCTTTATTCAGATCCTTACTGATCCCTACCTGAACACCATTTGGGAGCTCCATGGGGATGCCTGGGACCAGGATGCTCCAAGATCTGCTCAGTGGGACAGAATCTCCTGAGACAGCCCAGAGTTCTAAGGAGAAAGGGAGAAATGCTCTGCTCCAGCCAGAAAACTCTTGCTCCCATGAAAAATCCTCATGTCCCTGGAGGCAGCAGAGCACAAAAGTGAACAGTGGGAGGTAAAATGAGATTTTATTTTTAAACAGCGGTGCTTGTTGATGTATTTGGTTCCAGACAAATAGAGGAGGACACGGAGTGGCTACAGGACATTGCAGCTGAAATGGCACCAACACGAGTTCTGAGCTGGGTTCCACTGCTAGAAATAAACCTTTTACTGAGGCAAATCACACAAGGAATCTGAAGTGACACAAATTCCATCAACTGCAGTTGGCAGCCAGACTTTCAAGAACAGATGCATGACTGTTAATGATAACCCAAAAAGCTCAGTTTCTAATGCAGAAAGATTGAAACTGTGTTAACATTATAAAACTGCAAAGAACTGGAAGCATCTCCAGAATACATCCCACAAAATACTTTGCAGGAACTTACAAACTCCAGCAAAATTAACATATCTAACAACAACAAAAAAAATCTCCAGCAAAAATGCCTCCCAAGTTTTGAAATGCATTTCCATCTGTTAAATTTCTCTGTTGCTGATGGTGTTTACCTTGAGTCAAAGATATGAATCTTTGATTCCATGAGATTAATGTAATAACTTGGTTTAGGCTGCTAATGCATTCAAAGCTCTCAAACACGCAGGAGACTAAGATGGCATCAAGAGCATACAGATACATTTGGAGGGGATGCTTTTAATGTGAAATAAATTAGAAATTCCTTAATCTATTTCTGCTGCATGGACTACACTGACATAAAATCTTCCTGGGGTGTCTTAGGCTGGAAGAGATTGTTGCAGAAAGCCCATTTATTCCTCCTAAGCACTGCTATATAACCTAAATAATAACACTAAGGAAAACCCCTAAAGCCTTATCAGGCAAGTGAGGACTGAAGCTTTGAGAAATGCAACGTTCATGACACCTGGGCACAATGAAACAATGATAAAGAAAATATGCATATTATATGCAGATAGCTGTAGAGAAAAAGGCTGTATTGGTCAGCAGAGGAGTCCAGCTGATGCCTCAGGCTGCAAGAGGAAGCCTCAGATCCAGAGAAATGGGAAAATCACCTCTATCCTCAGCTGTCCTATCACTAGCACTACTGAGCTACTTTTTAGTGGGCACCAAAAGGAGCTGTATGGTTTTGGGAACAAGGCATTGTAGAAGCTGCCCTGTGCTCAGCTTCCTTAGCACTTTCCACCCTCAAGAAGGGTGTTTAAAAAGCACAGCAGGTGCCTCCACAAGCTGCATCAATCATTGTCTCCTGCAAAGATCACTCCACGCCCAGCAACGTGCAACAAAATGCCAAGAAATGCCACCTATTCCATCAAATCTTTGGGAATGTGACTCAGCAGCTGGGCTGGAGCAGTTCTGGGCACTGCAGCCCCTCCTGCTTTATGTCCTCTACTCCACTGAGTCCAACCATCAACCTCAAGCTGCTGCCTTCACCTCTAAACCATGACCAGCACCCCAGCACCGTCACCCAGCTGGGAGAGCCCTCCCGAGCCTGAAGGTTGTTTTGGTTGTGTTTCTGCTTCATGAACTGCTGTGGTGCTCCTGCCATGAAAACCTCCACCCTTTGGACAAAGAACTGTTCCAGGAGCTCATCCCTGTGCTCCTGCTGTCCAGGGGGAGGTGGCACCTCGAGTGTGGTGTCCCCTGGGGCATCTCCTGCGTGCCTCAGGAGAGCAGCTCCCACCCTGCAGAGCCCCAGACCCCACAGGGGAAGGCACCAGGGATGGGTTCTCTGGCCCTCCTGGACAAAAATGAAAGGCTGGACAAGGCTTGGAGCAGCCTGGGGTAGTGGAAGGGCTGGAATGAGCCGAGCTTTAAAGTCCTTTCCAACCCAAACCACTCTGTGACTACACAGTTTTTCCATGTAAATAACCAAGTCCTGCTCCTTTCACAGCATTTACTTCACCAGTGTGGGGGAAATTAGGCATTCTAGAACACCATCCTAGTGCAGGAGAGAAATAAGTCTCACTGCTGATCATTTGATTTAATTTGCAGTTTTCCTGCATGTTTAAATCCTGGGAAATGCCTTCAGCATCCAAACCATTTCTAATCAAAGTAAGTGACTGCAGAAGTTCAGAATAATCTATAAACTCAAAAAATTCACACTTCTCATTAAGTGAAAAAATAAGTCATATGCTGATAAGACACCTCAGTTTCTTTATTGCATGGCTCAGTGGTTTAAATTACATTTTGAGAAGAATAGCAAATCAGAATGAAATCTCACAATTATATGGGTTTCTTTCTTTGCATATGAAAACTTGCATTTCATGTTATTCTTACTATTCCTCCTTTAGGTTACTTACATAGGGCAAGAAAACTGACCTGGAACAGACAAAATGTTTTATCCAAACACGGACATTTAACTACAACGTGTATTATTTTGTCAGTGTTTTTACAGAGACGCTTCTGCCCCAGGTGAAATGAGAAATGTAGTTGTAGCTATTCATGCCATGCACAGGAGCCACTCAAATACATCCTGGGATTTGGTTGTGGTCCAGAAAGGGTGTGTAACTCCCAACACCAGATCTCAGAGTGCTTTTCAAAGGTGCTGCTCCATTTCTGGGTGACAAAAGGACAGAGTTCTGACTTGTGTCACCTGTAATATCATTTGGAATAAAACGGTGGAAGTCCAAGAAAAACCTAGATCTCCTAATTCACCACCCAGAATCCCATTACCTGGGAATTGAGGGATTCTGAATGAAATTCAGATATGTGTTACACAAGACAGAAAGCCACCAGCAATCCAATTTCTAAATAAACCATCTAAGGCAGACAGCATCGACTCTGACTTTCCCCTGGTAACCATATTAAACAGAATGAATTTCAGCCTTTCATAAGCTCAGCAGACAGAGAAAGTGAATTTTCCCAGCTTCCCAAGCTGCAGTCATGCTCCCCATCCCAGAGCTGTGCCAGAATTTCCCTGCACAGAAGTGGCAGGGAGCACTTTTTGGGGCCAAAGCTGGCAGATGGCACTTTCAGGAGCAATGGTGCAAGACCTGCAGTAGGAAATGAAACCCTCCCTGTCATAAACAACTCCTGCTTAAGAACTGGAACCCTCATTAATATAATTGGCTTCATACGAGGTGCTAAAATACAAATTTGCTGCGTTTAGAAGCCAACACTGTTTCTATTAGTTAAGGAGTGTTTTGCTCACCTCTATTTTTGCTCAAGCAAAGAAGAAAAAGGGAGGGGAAAATGTGTCATGTACTCTGCCTCCAGCTAGAGAATGCCATGCTGGAGTGCAGTTTTCACCTCAGATGAAAAATGAAGGCAGGTAGCCTTTCAGCACAGCTGCTCCTGAGGACTGAAATGGAAAATTATTTGGAGAGCAGCTCTCACATCATTCACTCAGAGCTGTAGATTTACATCCTCCAACCTGCATGAGATCCACAGGGTGAGTGGGACTCCATCCCAAGCTGAAATCTGAGGGAGAAGACATATTTAAAATGTAAAAACAAACTATGGTACTACCACCACTGGGGGGTGAAAAAATAAAAAATCACTTCTCCTTCAGGAAAGCACTCAATTTTCAGCCTTTCTGCTTCAAGTCCAGAAAATTAAATTTCCTCTTTTTAATGGTGCTGCCTTTGAGTACAGGCCAAAAAATGAAAGAGCATGAGGGTTGTGTTAGCAGGGAGCAGAAAGAGGGCCTGCACCTCTCAATTTGGCATGTCTGGTAATGGGAGAGGAAACCCACAGTGGAACAGGGCACAGCCAGGATAAGGAGTTTGGGGCTTTTCCATCACTTTTAAGGCCTAAATATCCTTCAGAGGAATGTCCACCTAACCCTTTGCTGGCTCTCACTGGTGAGGAATTGTCACCTTCTCCAGCTCCCTGGCACTGGCCATGCCCGCCCACAGCAGGAAATTCAGCTTTGCAGTGGGTACCAAGTGTTGTTTTTCCCCTTCAGAGACACGTCCCCATCTACCTTTGCTCCACTTCTCCTTGGAGCCTTTAAACCCTGAGGATGGATTGCACCACTCCAGAAACTGCACCAACATCCAGAAGATGTTAGCCTCTGATTTCAGAAGTATTCCTTTCCCTCTTCCACCTCCTGTATGACTTTAAAAACTCCTCTCACTGCTTCTAACTTGGCTGAAGATGGGTATCTGTGTGAGCCATTGGCTGAAGTGCCTTTGATGACAGAACAGTTCAGAACTATCCATAAAATGTACATTCCCCCTTCCGAAAATGGAGTAAGCCTATTAATTATTTTCTTAAAGACTGAATCTCAAAATGGCACTGCTGACATTTAAGGCTCATAAAAAATGCAAGTCTGTCTGATCTGTGAGAAATGAGTTTATATGATCTATTTTAAGATGAAAATATTTATCAAGGGTTGCCAATTAGGAATACAAACAGAAACAAAGCCACTTAGAGTAAGTTGCCCTTTATTTTTAAAATCTTTTCCATGCCAAGGGCATGCTTCTCCCCAGAACAGTGGTGCACAAAATAAGTGACATCTGGTGGCTTTATGCTGTAATAGAATGAGGCACCTCATTTCAATGCTGTTAACCAAATCAATTTTTAAATTTACTGTTTCTTAGCAAAGCTTTTTTAGATGTTTTATTTATTTCTTTTCATGCAGATACTTCTGAGGCCCCTGGGCATCACAGTCCCTCTTGCAGGGTGACAACTGCTGTTATCCAATTAAAGTGGGACTGTCATATTCACATCAGGGAAAACACAACTCCACAAAGGAATACGGAAAGCACAGGAAAAGAGTGCTAAGATTTAGCTGGGCAGCACCAGAGAGAATCACACAGAGCCAGGCTGTAAGAAACAACTCTGCAGAATTTTGTGAAGGAAATCCTTCACCTGCTCCGATAATTCCCATGCTCAAAGTAATTAATATCAACTCAGGTCTCTCTGAATTGTCCTTCATTGGATTTTAATTAAACCCAGAAGGAACAGCTGCATTTTTCATTCTGAGTTTAGCAGCATCCTGGTGACTACAACTTTTACAAATTTGAAACAGCTTTTCCCTTTTTCATGCTTTATTGATCCTCAGCAATGGCCACATCTAATTCAGCCAAGCCTTCTGCACCTAAACCTGCACTCCAGACATAAAGCAATTACAACTCCCCTTCGAACTCCTCCAGCCAGAAATACACTTCTCTTTCAGAAAGCCATAAGCCTCTCCTGGATAATTAATAGAAGTACTGTCAGCCAGCCTCAATTAAAATTACAAAATTGCTGGCACTGCAATATCAAGGCTTGCAGCACCAATTTTCTGCAGTAATAAGTATTTATGGGGGGAAAAAAAAATTATCTGTAAGCACTATGTAACAAAAATGAGATGAAAGATAAACAGACTCTAAATATTTATCAGCAGAGGAAGTCCAAAAATATACCAGTAAAAATGGAGCGGATGGCAGCTAAATCCAGACCATTGAGGGTTCCTCGAAGGATGTGCAAGGAGGAACTTCATTTTCAGCTTGACATGGCTAAATCAAATTAATTCCTTCCTCCTATTCAATTGCTGCATAGAAACCCCTGATGCCAAGAGGACAAAGCTAAAAATGTCCCCAAAGCCGTGTCTGAGCGCTGCTCTTGCGCCCTGCAGCAGTGCAATAAATAAAAGAGTTGGACTTTGGGGCTTTTCCATCACTTTTAAGGCCTAAATATCCTTCAGAGGAATGTCCACCTGCATGGTTGGCTCCCCTCAGAGCTGAAAGGGGGCTCCACATCTGCAGGATCTCCAGAAAAAGGGGCCTCTGGGACAGCACAGCTACTGATGGATTATTTCAAAGAGAAATATTATTTCCTGCTCACATTCCCTCATCCCCACCAGACATTATCTTCACCTCAGGACCTCCTGGCTGAGCTAAATAACATATGCACAGAAAAGCACAGCTGAATGGCTTTAGCTCCAGCCACTCATCAGGAAGAAAACTTTTAAAGATCCCATTTCAATTTATTTTTTGAAATGCTGGCATGCTGAAGTCAGCAGGAAGACATTTCAGTGACTTTAATGAAGCTAGAGGTTCATCCAGAGAATTGCTGTTTGGAATGAACACAGCTTTTATGTTGTCTCATTTGAAACCTTCCAAGTTTTCTGTTAAATTCAACTTAATGATATTTGCTATTTCGGAATTATCTGCTATCTTTTAAAATACAGCAAGGAGGGGATTAAAGTTCTGCACTGTAAAATGTTTAGTGATGATGGGATACTGTTACTTCAGCAACAAGCATGTTTTTAATGCATTAATATTAATTGTCATAAGGTGCTTGTTTATTTTGCAGTTTTGGAAAGCTTTAGATTGTAGGAATTGTAATAGTCCAAAAAAAGATACTGTTGGTATTTACATATTTATCAGCATTTTCACAGCACATTTTTAGGGCCTTTTTTTATGTTTTTTTTTCCATTTATTACCCAATGTACCAGCACAGCATGACAAAAAAGAATTGGAAAACTGGAGATATGACTACACCCACTTAATGGGTATCATTACAGGGAAACACTATCAAAACTCAGCAGAGGCTTTTTATGCATTCCTCTATATTACAGAGAAATGAGTTATTGCAACATTCTAACTCTGATGCTAAACCAGGAGAATGCTCAATTTTTACAGCTGCAGCAGCAAGGAGCAGCAGGTGAGTGGAACCCATCTGAGAGAGTTATTGACTCCAGGTAAAAGCTGCTCCCTGCCAAGCTCTGGAGGGTTACACAGATTTTCCTGCCTTGCCTCACTCCTTGGTGAGCACAGGGCTCTGAATTCCTCACAGAGTGGAGAACTCTTCCCACTCCCACAAGATTCTGGTCCCCCCCACACCAATGAACCCCAAAAGGTGAATTACTCCTGATCCAGCCTAATGCCAGATAAATCCAGGTGGGATTTTCACGGATACCGACCTAGATTGCATCGACTCTGCTGAGTGTTCTTCATTTTGCTGATCTCCCCAGCAATGCTCAGAAATCTACTCTGAAGGGTTAATTTTTCCCTATTTAAAATCACCTGATGTCAGACAAATTTTTATTTCCTTTTCCCCTAGTGAGAGAGAGGATCAGCTCAGATTCCACTCTTCCCTTCTGCTCACCTCTCACATCTCATTTCTTGTTTTAAAGATGGCATAAATAGCTTTGCAAAGTAATTCTAATACTAAATGTCAAGCGCAATAGTGGTTTCATTCTGATTTATCCTTATCTGATCCTCAGGCAAGTTAATCCTCAACCTGAGAAACTGTTTTCAGAGCTTTATAATTGATGAAACTTTTCATCTAAATTATTTACTTTACGAACGGCTCCGATGAGTCGCTCAGGGCATAAAGCTGTACTACTCAATGCTGGAGTGCTCGAGAACATGTTTTTGTCTCCTTAAATTAAGAGCCCATCACAACATCTCGTGCTGCAGTTTCTACTGGCAGTCTTTAATGCACAGCAGGGTTTTTATCTGAGTTTTTATCGCTTGCTATAGCTGCAGTTACAACCCAGATGTCTCAGAGTTATCCCAGCCCGGAGCTCCACGGAGAGACGAAGCAGGCAGAGAGAGAATCCCTGATCCTGAAGGTGTGAATCTTACAGTGTGAACCAGAATTCCTTCCCTGGAATCACCTGGGCTCAAAACATGATGGACACATTCAAAACCTGCTCCTCTTCCACTGGAACAGCAGCACCCAAAATCCTTTCCAGAAGTGGCCCCAGGAAATGTCCTCAGGCTTCAGCAATCCCAAGGATGAGCTGTACAGCAGCAGCCCCAAAAATGCACTAGGAAGGGGTGGAAGACAAGAGCAGGAGCTCAACCACCAGCCTAACACAGCAAAATACATCTACAAAATGATGAGCTTAAAAATTTGAGATTCATTATCCATTTAATTTACTTAACATTACCAATATCTGTTTAACATTATCTAATATCTACAGAGCTAAGCAAAAAAGACAAATTACAACTAAGAAGTAGCCAAAATCAAAGAGGCTGGGAAGGAATATTAGATAAGGTATTTGATGGGCTTGCAAGGAAGTGTTGGTTTTAAGAGCTGCTAAAGAATTTTCAGGAGATGAAGCTCCCCTGTGAGGAGCTGGGCCTGCAGGCAAACCCATCTCATTATGTGATACATTCTCCTAATAAACTATTAAACCATCCTTCTCCACTTCCTCCTATTTCTGGCTTTACACAGACAAACCTCCTGGCTGCACAAGTCAGAGTTCTTCTTCTTTGGATTAATAAATTCTGGCACTCAGACCATTATATCCCAATTTAGGCACAACAAGGTTGACACTGGGCTCTTACATTTCTTCCAAATTATGGGAGAAACCCTCCAGAATCCTGATTTCTGGTTGGTTTTTTGTTGGCTTTTTTTCCCCTGAGATCTCTCCTATTTGTTGGTATCTCACCACTCATTTGCTGCCAGTTCTAAAGCACTTTTAATTAAGTGCTTTTTCTCCACACTGTTCCAAGAGCTGAAATTGGGCAAACCATCCAACATTACAAGCTCACATCCATGTGCTTTCCATCCTCAGAGCACTCTTTCAACACTACAAGGCTTCTTCCATCTCCTGAGTACACACACTGCACATAAATCTTTATATTTCTTTTTGCCTTTGTATCTTGCAGAGCTTTTCATTTTTCAAAGCAGTCTTATCTTGTTTCCTCTGTATGACTTTGAACTTTACATTTTATCTTCACTCTTGTCTGACCTCAGAGTTCTTCCCAGCTCAAACCCACCTGTAACTCAATGACTTTTTTGAAAGAAATGACCTTCCCTCCATTCCATGCAACCCTGAGAAGTTACAAGTCTAACTTAAACTTGGCTTATTTAAGCCAAACACCAATAAATGCAAAACCAAAGTAAAATATAATAATACAAAAGCCTTTTTCACTCTCATCAGTTTTTCTAATTTTATGGTTAGATAGCAGGGTACATTCACCCACACTGAAAATCAAGGTTTCTCTACAGGAAGAAAATATCTCCTCGTGAAACTTATTTTTTCCTACTGGAAGGCGTGAAGCAAAAGAAAAATGTCAGTTTGAATATTTTGCTATTTAGGTACAGATCTGCACCTTTTACAGTGAGGAACAACCCACCTTAGATACAGATTTGGCCTAAAGCCCCATTTATTTATAAAATGCTGTGTTTATTTGGTGAGAAAATGATGGCATAGTAAGTTTTAGAATATTTGGAGCTGCTTGGTATATAAACAAATAAAAGCCTGGGCTGGCTCCTTGTTGCTCCATCCCACCATTCTCCACAGGATTGGGTTGATTTCCAAGGAAACTCGTGGCACAGGAGGCAGCCACGTGCCCCCCACGTCCCCAGGAGCTGTGGCTGCTTTCAGCAAACCAACAGGGGAAGGTTCACACCACCAGGAGCTCCAGAAATGTCCCTGGGGTTGAGGTGGAGCACCCCATTCCTGGCAGGGCCAGAAGGAAATCAGCAGCCAGGTGCTGGGGATTGGGAAATAAGTTGTTCCAGGCAGCTCAGGCTGTTGTAGCAGCTGGAGGAGGATGGATCTGGGATGAGAAGAGGCAATAGTTGGGGTGGGAGGGTTGGGCAGGAGAGGTGCTCCAGGCCAGAGCGACCAGAGGGCTGGAGCATCAATCCTGTGAGGAAAGGCTGGGAGTGGGGGTGTTCAGCCTGGCAAAGAGAAAGTTCCAGGGAGATCTTAGAGCCCCTTCCAGTGCCTGAGAGAGATGGAAAGAGACTTTGGGCAAGGGATGGAGTGACAGGACAAGAGGAATGGCTTCAAACTGCCAGAGGGCAGGGATAGATGGAATATTGTGAAAAAATGTTCTCTGGGAGGGGGTGACACAGGGTTCCTAGAGCAGCTGGGGCTGCCCCTGGATCCCTGGCAGTGCCCAAGGCCAGGTTGGATGGGTTTGGGGCAACCTGGGGCAGTGGAAGGTGTCAGGATTGGAACTGCACGAGCTTCAAGTTCCCTTCCCACACAAACCACTCTGAGATTGTGCCTTGTGACCTCTGGTGCCAGCAGAGGGGACAGAGGCAGTGGGACAGAGAATGCCACATCCAGCACCTCACAGGGCTCTCATCCCCACCACAGCTGCCTTGTCACTGCCACCAGCACCCAGCAGGACAGCATTTTCCTTCTGTTTCCTCTTGCAAGGCATCACCTGTGCCTATCTCCCCTCGGAGGACGCTCCTCACAGCTAAAGCTTACACGCCACGTCCAACATCTGCTGGAAACCAGGTGTAACATAAATTAATAAATATTCCATGGAAAAGCTACATTAACTGCTTGCCCCTAAAGTGCTGTTTAGTGGCATGTCAGGCACAGCTGTGTAATCAAAGGATTACAGTGCTCCCATTGCAAGGCTCTCCACCTCCTCTGGAGCTTCCCTCGCCTGTAAAAACCCAAGCCAGGCACCAGGACAGAATTGTAATCATGTCTTTGAGCCTGGGAAACACAACCCAGCAGGCCATGGGGACAACACAACACGTTTTCTGTCAGACACACAGATTTTTAAGAGAACAGGTCAGCAGGGCTATAGATCATTAGCTGGTTTTAGTGAAATTGCAGTGTAAGTGGAGAGATGGGTGCAATTCAGGCTGCTCCGAAATAAGAACTTGCAGGAGGTTACAGATCCCTTCCCCTGAATGGCTGTATTTAGACTCCAGATCTGACACCACACTTGGTCGGCAAGAAAAACAGGGCACTTCAGTAAAAAACATAAATAAATAAGAAATACTAATTTGTGGGGGAAAGCGGTGAAGAAAATGCTCTCTTCTTGGAAATCTACCATGTTTTTCCACAGCACTTTGGATTCTTCCAGCTGAGCAACACAACTCCAGCCAAGGAGTATGGTGGGAATTTAGAATTACCCCTCCCTGTGTGAGGTGTGGAGGAAAACAGTTGGGTTAAAGGGGAAAATGGGACTTTAAAGACAGCAATTAACGAGCCCAGTTCAAATCAGGGTACATCTGCAAACCCTCTGAGATGTCTGAAACAGAGATCCACATCAGGCAAGTGCCCAGAGTAGCACTGAGTGATTTAAGAGCACATTTCCTTGGTATTTATGACTGTGGGATATACATTAACTGTAGGAGTAATTAGGAGGGAGAGGGGGATATCAGTATCTGTGTCTTTGACTTTTCTTCAGCCAAGGGATGCATCTGCTCTGGAAGAGAAGCACAATTGGGTGTTCCAAGTCCCTAAATCCACGTGTCATTTTGGTGAGACCAGCCCTCTGCAGCCAGCTCACCTCTGGAGAAATTGTATCAGCACCTGATGGTGACACAGCCCTGAGTCACAGCTCCCTGAACATGTAAGGAAGCACTCAGTGTAGGAAAAGTAGTTTATAATGGGAAGGATTCCCTTCCTGCTCAGCAGAGGAATTCCATAAGAAACCCCTTTTGGCCAGCAGTAACTCATCAGCTTTGGCAGAGTTTGCTGCCATCCCTCAAACCCCTTGATCTTCAATATAAAGCAGTGCTTTGAGGGGTGCTTCAGCCCATCCTTGAAAACACCTTCAGTAACACTGGAATCACCTGCCAACAAAAGCTCTGACCACTGAAACTGCCCATTCTCACAGAGCTCCTGCCACAGGTTGCTTAAAATAATGTTAAAATATAACGTAAGCAGTAGCTTATTTGCATCTCTGTGATTATGCCTACATAATCCCACCCTTGTTCATGCTGCTGGTGGATTATACACCTTCATCCTTCCCCTTCACCATGAAATAATTCAGATATGAGAGTCTGCCTCACCCTTCCCATTAATATGATTTCCAGATACCTGCTTTTAGTTTAGCAATGAAGATAAAAATCCATTACTGCCTCCCATTGCATTAGTGGAATTGTCTTGCAATGTAAATCTCCACTGTTTGATCAAGTTCCTGTTACAAACCACCAAGTAAAACACTCTGAATTTGAGATTAGCCCTCCTCTCATGACAAAATCTGAACCATAGAACTATTTTGCTATTGATTTCAGAACTGCACGGTGGCTGCAGCTCACAGACACACGATCTAAGTGCTATTTAAAAACAAAAAAAAACAAAAAAAAAAGACAAAAAGGAAAGAAAGAAGGTAGTTTCACAACTAAATCTTCATACAAGTAGTTTCCTCCTTTTTGCATTCAAGCTGGTTTTTTTCTTTTGGCACGTGAAGAGCCAGATGAATCCTTTGACTCAATGCCCAAGAGTGAAATGGCACCAGCAGCAGCAGAGGAGCTCTCAGGGCATGAGACGTGTGACAACATTTTAATCACTGACAAAAAGAGGCTTCAAGGCAGCTACTCTGTTAGTGTTTGCTGGTTTTAAGTGAGATTTATTGTTTATGAGTGACTGTATATAAAAGCATATCTATGTCTATAAACAGCAGCACAGATATAAATATATATGTATGGTTCACATAAGTTTGGGGATGTTTTATTGGTGGAAATTTCTCTCTCTGCCAAAGATCAAGCAGTCCCCAGTTAGTATCAAGTGCAGTGCTGTTCAGTCAGGTGTTTGTTTATCCAAACCAGCACATATGATTTTCAGTTAAACCCTAAAAATATTTACTTTTCATGAGCAGTTCCAGCAAACTTTGAGATTTAATCTGTGATGTGCCCAGCTGGCCACTCTGCTCTATTTTTTAAGACTCAAAACACAAAAGAGCGTGTTTGTTGTACAGGAGATAATGATGATGATGGGTTTTGGGTCTGGCTAATAATTCAAGATGTGAAACCATTCTGATGTCATGCGCGAGGAAATCAGTGTGAAGGGGACTTCATGACATAGAATGCTATAATAATTAAAATTAAATTTAAAAAATAATCCAGATCTTAAAGCTTGGTAGGTGTTTGGATGCACCATCCAAGCAATACTCTCACATATCCTATTAACCTACAAATCTGCCTGAGACAGTCAGATCACTGCAGAGTACGGCTGTAGTATTACAATGAGGCAGCAGAAGAAAATTAAAAAAGAAGAAGAAGAAGAAGAAGAAGAAGAAGAAAAAGAGAAGCCCATATAGGAGACTGCCAAAGTTCAGCTGGTGAATTGTAGCTTAACAGACTCTGACCATAATAACCCTTCACTGAACCTTGCCTGCATTCTCAGCAGCTATGAAGATATTTTTAACAGCTCGCATTTAAGAAATACCCCTCTGCACCCGAAAACATTCCCAGCGAACGGCAGCACCCGGCTCCATCCTAGGTGGGATTGAATGGCTCTTTCAGGAAAGCCGCTTTTCCCAGTGTGTTCTCTGCCGAGCGCCCAGCCGCGGTGCGGGACCTGCCCGGGGCACTGCGAGCATCCCCCGGCGCCGCTCCGGGCTCCCCGCTGCTGCCGCGGCTCCGGGGATGCCCTGGGTGCCGGGGAGCGGGGACGGTGCTGTGTGTCCCTCCTGGAGCTGTGTGTCCCTCCTGGAGCCCCGTGTCCCCCGAGCCCGGCCGTGCCCGCCGGTGTCCCCGCGGCTGCTGCTGCCGCCCAACTTCCCGCAAAGTCCCGCCGCCTCCAAACTCGGGGAGCCGCGGCCTGGGGACCCCCCGCCTTCCCGCAGCGCTCATCCCATCCTATCCCATCGCATTCCATCCCCTCCCATCCCATTCCAGCCCATCCCCGCGCTCCTACCTCCGCCGCCTCGGCTCCGCTCTGCCCCGCGCCCGCCGCCTCCGCCGGCTCTGCCCTGGGGGAGGGGGGCGGAGGACCAGGAGGAGGAGGAGGAGGAGGAGGAGGAGGAGGAGGAAGGGGGAGGGAGCAGCCCCGCCGCTCCCCGGCCGCGCTGCGCAGCCCGGGAGGCGGAGTGCTGCCGCTCGGCTCTGCCCCGCAGCGCCCGGGGGCGTGGGGGACCCCGGGATGGGCTGCGGGGAGGATGGGCTGCGGGATGGGGTGTGGGATGGGGTGCGGGGAGGATGGGGTGCGGGATGGGGTGTGGGATGGGCTGCGGGGAGGATGGGCTGCGGGATGGGCTGCGGGATGGGGTGCAGGATTGGGGTGCGGGATGGGCTGCAGGATTGGGGTGTGTGATGGGGCTGCGGGGAGGATGGGGTGTGTGATGGGGCTGCGGGGAGGATGGGGTGCGGGATGGGGTGTGGGATGGGCTGCGGGATTGGGGTGTGGGATGGGCTGCAGGATTGGGGTGTGTGATGGGGCTGCGGGGAGGATGGGGTGAGGGGATGGGGTGCGAGCAGAGCGGGGGATGCACCACGGAGCCCCCCAGGGCGGCCAGCGCGGGATGCAGAGCATCCCCCGACATCCCCCGGGCATCCTCCGAGCATCCCCCGACATCCCCCGGGCATCCTCCGAGCATCCCCCGACATCCCCCGGGCATCCTCCGAGCATCCCCCGACATCCCCCGACATCCCCCTGGCATCCCCCTGGCATCCCCCGGGCATCCTCGGAGCATCCCCCGGGTATCCCCCGGGTATCCCCCGAGTATCCCGGGCCCCAAGAACCGCCCGCGGCAGCAGCAGGGGATGGATGGAGAGAATCGAGAAGGAGACGGGCCCCTCCTGAGCTGTCGGACGGGAATTCGGGCTGGTCCGAGCCAGCGGTCCAGCATGCCCAGAGTGTGCAGGCAAAGGTCAGCCCCAGGAGAGTCGTGGCTCGGGTGCTGCCAAGGCTCCGAGGCTGGAGAGACTCAGACCTTCCCTGCTGCACACCTGGCAGGCTGCAGCAGCATCCACTGCCCTGCTCCGGGCTTGCAGGGGCAACAGCACAAGCGTGGCTAAGAAACCAAAATATTCTATGCAGTTCAGTCCAAAGTTTGCTCTCAAACAAGAGATCCTACCGAGAAAAAAAAATAAAAAAATAGAAATAAATTTAAATTATATATATATATATGTATGTATGTATGTATGTATGTATGTATGTATATTAAGTGAATATACATATGTTAAAGTGACAGAGGGCAAAATTAAATTTTAGGAAATTAAATTTTAGGAAGGAGTTGTTCCCTGTGAGGATGAGGAGGCCTGGCACAGGGTGCCCAGAGAATCTGTGGCTGCCCCTGGGAGTGTCCAAGGCCAGGCTTGGCTTGGAGCACCCTGGGGTAGTGGAAGGTGTCCCTGCCCATGGCAGAGGGTTGAAACAAGGTGGTCTTTAAGGTCCTTTCCACCCCAGACTGTTCTGTGGTTCTAAGATGATAAATATGGTTAAATGTATGGTCTGGTTATTAAGTCTGTGACACACACACATCCCTTCTGAGATGCAGCACACACCATTTCCCTCAAAGGTTTAATGCAACACTTGCAAAGCCAATATTATCAAAAGGAAAACTCTTCATATTTCCCTCCTTAAGCTTAAATCCACATGTTTAATACTCAGCAATATTATTTCTAAGAGTTTTGAAGTGATGAAGCACGAG
Source organism: Cyanistes caeruleus (assembly GCF_971803275.1). Lineage (NCBI taxonomy): Eukaryota > Metazoa > Chordata > Aves > Passeriformes > Paridae > Cyanistes > Cyanistes caeruleus. The sequence continues at coordinate 3,729,403 of NC_141708.1, read as the reverse complement.
CTGAACGTGAAAGAACAGTGAATTCTCAGTTTTAGTACTTCCTTTTGTGATCAAGCCCATCTTTGGTTTTAACTTTCAGAAGCATCTAGAACTCACACAGCTCTGTGGGAATCTGTTTTGCAGTGAAACCATATGTACCTTAATAGTAAAATGCAAAGCAGAAGTTTACAAATTACACAGCTCTGTTTCAGAGCCAAACAAATTAAAGATTTCAAGCAGGTGATTGTGCACCTGTAAGACCACATAAAAACTTTAAGAAGATTTTAAAAGCCACTCATAAACACATTTCCTACAGCACCACTTACCTATCTCTGTTCAGATCACAACTGAATCTCACCTGGTTTTTAGGGGAAAAAAACACCCAGAATAAAGACCCTGACGAGGTGAAACCTGTGATTTATAAAATGCTCACACATACTCAGCGTTTCTGTTCTGAGTTAAATATGCTGCCCTCCAAGGCCTTTTTTGGCCTCGTGGGATGCTCTGAATAGCAATTATCCTTAGCCAGATTTCTGTGTAATTACACTCCCTTCCTTTTTCTGTATTTTTAAATAACAAAAAAATCAAAGAAGCTGTCATGAAAACAAGATCTTCATTCCCTGGGGAAGTCTCTGTTTACATTATTTCTCACCAGGCAGCAGCTGGAGTAGGAATCTTGGTGGTGTTTTCCACATGTGGCAGCTCCAACTTCCAGGCACTCCAAAAAGGTTGAGTCTGCCCATCCCAGACACTCACAGACTGCCTTCAGTGTTACCTGGAGAGAGGGGGAGGAAAACACAAATTTTAATAAATAATTAGGTGTAATAAAATAAATAGTTAAATAAATAAAATAAATAAATAAAATTAAAATAAAATTAAATAAAATAAAAAAATAAAAAAATAAAATAAAATAAAATAAAATAAAATAAAATAAAATAAAATAAAATAAAATAAAATAAAATAAAATAAAATAAAATAAAATAAAATAAAATAAAATAAAATAAAATAAAATAAAATAAAATAAATAAAAAGGGTGTAATAAATCCCTCTCCAGGAACAGTGTTACCAGGAAAAATCACAGCATCAAAGAATGGTTTGGAGGGACTTTAAATCCCATCCAGTGCCAGCCCCTGCCATGGCAGGGACAACTTCCCCTGTCCCAGGCTGCTCCAAACCCATCTTTAAACACTTCTAGGGATCCAGGGGCAGCCACAGCCTCTCTGGGCACCCTGTGCCAGGGCCTCACCACTCCCACAGAAAAGAATTTTTCTTTCTAATATCCCATCTAACCCTGCCCTTTGTCAGTCTGAATCCATTACCCCTTGTCCTGTCACTACATGCTCTTGTAACGATTGCCAGAGGAAGAAAAATCAGAATAAACAGCCTAAAAATCTAAAAGCTAAGATTGACCTTTAATTCTCATGATTCAGAGTTCAAAGAGGGAGGAAACGAAGCAGTTTCAATATAGAAATTATAGTAGAGCTATCTCTGACTAGATTGGTTTTCACAAAAAGAAAGGTCCTGACCTCCACCTCTGTAAATCTGATTTCTGCTGGTTGCCATGCTTACTCTGCAAGATATAAAGAATCATCCCACTTTTAAAACAAGTTTGTACATATTTCTTAGCTCTGAGCAGGCTTATGTGGTAAAACAGAAGGGAGAGTCCTTCAGCAGTGTTGAAAAGCAGGCCCACAATTAGTGGTGCAAACTTGTGAATTTAAAGGGAGATTTTTTTTTTAACCATTTTTTTGCTGCTGGCTGTGCTTTGGGGCAGAAATCTGGTGGACAGGTCCAGTGGCTGTGTTTGCCAGCAGCAGAGCTGTGCATTTCTAGCCAGATTTAACTCTGGGATAAATAAATCAGATTGTGTCCTCAGAGCACCGCTGTAATGGGATGCTAATCCTGGGAAACGAGCTGCTCTTCCTCCACGTGCCTATTCCAGCATCAGCATCTCTAGGTTGTTCTCACAGACAGGGCTTAGAAAGGCAGATGTTTCTGCTTTGTGCTTCCTCTCTCTCAAACTCATAAAGCAGAGGAAGGAGCTCATTGCCCACAAGGACTGAGGAGGATTTTGGGGAGCCCTTTTCCCATGACCTCCATCCCCAGGCAGCGCTTCCCAAAGCCCTTCTCAAGGGACCTTGCTGCAGGGTGCCAGCACAAAGTAATGAATTTCCATACATCAGATCCTAATTCCACCAGAAACAGACATGGGCAGCGACAGGGAAAGACCAAAACTTCCCCAAAACCTGCCAGTCCCCTTTGAGCTGCAAAGGGACCTCCCCCAAGGGATCCCCCTGAGCGGGCACCTTCAGGACTCCCCATTTTTCAGGGAAAGCAGAGGTGTGGTGGAGCCACAAGGGAACAATTTGCTGGGTGGGGACCTGTAAATCCAGCTGGGAGTTTCTGTGCAGTGAGCCTGGAAAGCCAGCAGGTGATGGGGATGCTGCACTCCAGAGCTCTGAGCCGCTCCTCAGCCCAATTCCAGGCGGATTTCCCTGGATGTGCTGCTGCTGCCTGACCCAGGCTGGGCTCAGCCTCAGCCCTGCAGCACCCCCAGGGATTATTTCCAGCTCTTCTCCCAACTGTGAGTTGGTGCTGTGAGAAAATCGTGGGGAGATTTGCTATTCTTGGTTGTCTGTTCTCCCGTTAAAATATTGGTGTGATTCTCACCGGAATTAATGGAATGTGGATGTTTTAAAGAAATGCATTATTACTCTCATTTTGCCCCCGGTATCCTGGCAACAGGCACATTCGCATCACTAATTTCATATCTTGTACATCCTTCAGCTCTGAGTAAAGAGTATACCAACCTTCAGATACTCTGAATTACTTTTTTGCTGTTTTCCCAGCTTGGGTTGGGAATTATTCTTCTTGGCATGCACATCCTTGGAATGCCTCTGGGAATTCATGCTCAGCCTTTAATTGAAGACAATGCCTTTGTCCCTGGAACAGGCAAAAATTAAAACTGAAACTTGATTAGGTGAATGTGTCAGAATCCAGTTTTCCACAAGTGGTCTGTTAGATTTTAATGATGGAAGCTGAGAGCCAGTTGCCTTTTGCCTGATGCCATCCTTTCATCCTGGGCCGTGTGTCCTTCAGCTCCCTAAAGAGCTCCCTTTTATTGGTGATCTTTATGCCCTCCAAGTACTTGTTGAAGGGTATCATTCCCCTCTTAGTCATCATTTAGCCAAGCAATGCATATTAAGTTCCTTTAATCTTCACTCATAACTCAGTCTCTTCCGACCTTTAATCATTTTTATTGCTCTTCTTATGAATTTCTTCCAATTTGTCTGCATCTCCCTGGCAATGAGGCACCCAGGATTTACTGCCTTGTTTTAGACACGCTCTCCCTGCAGCAATGCAGAAGATGTTACCTCCTGCTACTTTCACCCACCACTGATTTAACAATATGCTGGAGTTGTGAGGTAGCTGGGAATCAATTAAAGTAGAATTTAAATGCTTCAGTGCTCAGAATTACTATAATTCTTTTGTGGCACCACGTGCAACGAGAAGCCTTGGAGCCTGTGGACACACCTGCTGCTTTTGTGATTCCCAGGGCAGGAGAAGCTTTGAACCCTGCTGCAGGCACAGCTCTGGGAGTGTCTGAAGGGATATGAAGGAGTTACAATCCAGAAGAGAGATGGAGATGGGTTCAGATTGGCACCTGGAGCAGCTCCTCTGCTGGCCTGAGGGCTCCACACTGCTCCTGCAACCCCCCGAGAGGTGACAGCACCCAAGGGCTCATCACAGCAGGGAGAGGCAAAACTGGGAGAGGCAGCAGCCAGGAGCTTGACATTAGATTCCTTCAAGCTCTGTTTAAATGGTTTGCTTTAATAAAAAAATCATAATAATAAAAAAAAATCTTTAGAAATCTGTAATGCGTTTTGAGCTTTGATTAATGAAGAGCTTGAGACAGCTGAGCAGCAGATTAAACGATGGAAGATGCTCTAAGACTTCTCAGATGTGCTAAAATGATCAGGTGGCTTCTCTGTCCTCACCACACGTGGTTTTGACTCCAGGCACACCCTGGAGTCATCAGGATCTCTGCTCCAGGTTTCTCTTTTCCCATCTGAACAACGCTGTGGTTTCACATCTGGTGGCTAAGGAGGGAAGGCTGTTACTCCTGGAGGTGTTTAGCTCCTCTTACAGAGCATTTTTTTTCCTTTTCTGTCCCTGTGGCTCTCCAGATCAGTTTTGTGCTGTCATATTTGGTCTCTGAGGCACTGGGAGGGAATTGAGGGTCACTGGGCCTTTGCATGCACACTCCAGAGCCCTGAGTTTTCACTTTCATGTCTTTTATTACTCCTCCTCCAGCTCCTGAATTCAAAATGAAGTGTTTCAAATTTGATCAGGGATGTGTTCTAATAAGTGCTTGGATTATGTGTGTGCCTTGTTTCCTTAAGTGATTTTTACCCTTTTGTCTACCTCAGTAAAAAACAGATTAACAGCATTTTGCAGGCTCTTTTCTCTACATACCCCAGTCTTTCCTCTTTCCCATCTGCTGCTCTTCATTCATGAAGCTCCTTGCAAATCCCAGCCTTCAACAGAGGCTCAAGAATTAATAAAGTGGCATGAAGCACATTTATATACAAGTCGTGTGTGTGCACATATGAATCTTTCCTTAAAAAAATTATTTACATTCTGGACAAACATCTCATAGTGCTGGGGAAAAAAAAAAAAAAGAAAGAAAGGAAAAAAAAAAAAAAGAAGACTGTTTCTTTTAGTCATAATTTATAAATATTTCAAGTACCAAGGCTGATTTGTTAATTCTGAGTTTGTGGGGTCTACTTGTATAGACATGGCCTGTGCCATCTTGATTTTTTCCTTCAGGAGCAGAGGATGGGCCCTGCCCCTGTACAACTGCAAAAAGATAAATTTCCAAGCCTGCTTTTGCTATATTAGCCTTCATTTTAGATACACAAATAAAGTAATTTAACTTGTTAGATGTTCTATGAAAAATACCAAGATAGACCAAGTGTCTTTACCTTCAAAGTTATGAAAACCATTATTAAAAAGATCAATCACGTAACCTCCTTGCTGACATAATGATAAATGTTTCCTGCGAGTGTTATTCTATCTTCTAATTTCAGAAAAATTAATATACCTTTTTTCTGCCTTTTGTTTTGTTTTTTTTTTCCTTTTTGCTAGCTCAGGCCTTGTTACAAAGCCATTTTAATCTGCAATCATTCTTTCCAGTGCACCTGCAACGATGGAGCTGATAAACACTTTCTTAGATGATAATTTTTAATGACTAGCACGCTTGCAGACTGAATTTTGGCTTTAGGAAGAACGCCAGAGATGGTGGAAAACTGAGAGACAGAACAAGCAGAAGGAATAGCATGGGAGGGATGCATTTCATACAATAATTATACTGAGCAATTTGGTCTGGTGGAAGGTGTTTGGGCTTGGATGAGATGAGCTTTAAGGTCCCCTCCAAGTCAAAACATTCTGTGGTTCTGCCATTATCGATTCTTACCGCATTTTGTTTTCCCGCTAAGTTCCTACTCCTACAGTTAAAACAGTGCCACGCTTGAAGCCATCAAAAATCTCTCAGTCTCTCCATTTTCCCAGTTCCTAAAAGCTGAAACATGAGAGCTGGGTTTCTGCACGCTGCTGCTATCTTGCTGAATCAGGCAGTTTGGGGCAAAGCCAATTCCTGTGACTCCTGTGGTCTCGCATGAGGAATTGCTTCTGTTGGAGTAGCGTTGACCATTTAATATACGGTGCTCATGACTCACCATATATTCCCAGAGCACTTGGAGGTATTTCCATGCTGTCTCTGTATTTTTACAACCTAAACATATTCCCCTGGAGATTTATGCATTCTTTTCTCTCGTACACATTTCCAGGAGTTTTATGGGGGAGCAGAGAGGGAGCCTAACCAGCAGCTCGCTTAATTTAGCACAGTCCTGTCCTTTCCAGTTCAGCCACCTGCAAAATGGGAGTAATAATAAGCACTTAAGGGAGAATATTCACATGTCTAGCTTGAGACTTTTAATGTTCATCTCCCCAGAGGCTCAGCAGAGAGAAACAGCTTCTAATTCAGATGCTTTCAATGGGCTTCTAATGGAGCTTGCTCCTCTTCTGGCAGTCAGGGAGACCAAGTTCTCAGCTCCAGCACCCCTCCATCAGGCCCTGGGTGAAATGCCAGCAGCCAGACCCTGTGAACATCCTCTTTCATGCCACTTCCACTCTCAGCTTCCCACTGCTGGAGCAGCATCTGGTTAACTCAGTGTTTTTCCACATATGCAAAGTGGAGTGGGCTGTGGGATGAACACCATGCAGAGACCCAGTGATCACTGAGGGTGAAAAAATGAGCATTTCAACAGCACTTTGTGTATGTTGAACCCAGTGGAAGAGCTATTAATTGTCAATATGGCCAGCCATTAGTGTTCATTAGGGCTCAGAGCAAACTACCGAGACTCAAATCTTCCTGTTGCAGTCTCTGGGTTGCCATCGTGTGACATTGAGCAAGCCACTTCTCTTGTCCTCATTTTCCCTTGTCATTAGGGCCTCTGCATCATCCCTGAGTGTGATGTGAACCTTAAAAAGGCTTGAAAAGGGCTTGGAGAACTTGTGGTGACGAGGGAAATATTAATGTCAAGCATTGCTGTAACAGCAGATGAGACGGAGCAAGAGCCTCATCCCGATCCAAAGGGCTCGGAGCGGTGCCATGGAGCACTTCAATGCCTTGTGGATCCTGCCCAGGAATACTGAGGACAGAGAGGCACATAGAGCCAGTTCTGCTCACAGTCAGAGCCAAGAAGCACCACCAGGGAGTTGGGATTTGGAAAACCCATCCCTCTCTTGCTTTTCTTCGGGTTGCACAGGCAAGCTGCCCATTGGTATGCACAAATGGATATTTAGGCTTCTAAACACCCACTCCTGGACACAGAAATGTAATTTGGGACTGTGTTTAGCATGGAAAGACTGGCACAGAAATCAATCTTTATTTCAGAAAATCTTCTCTTCAGTGTTTAGCCTTGGTGTTGATTATATGAATTAGATCCCCATTACAAATGAGCCTCATGTCCCAGAAACTAATGTGCTGTGCTCAAGAAGCAAGACTCTCTGCATTTCATCATCATTCTGTTCCTTAATGATTCGGCTTTCCTGGCAATGATGAGAAATGTTTATTTCCCTGGAGTATTTCTGGATGGTGAAATTATGGTGTTATTTGTGGGCAGTGGATGCTGCATTAACCCACCAAGGCTGCTTTGCCATCTTTAATCATCCTGTTTGCTAGGAGAGCTGGCCACCTTCCTTCACACCTCTGGTTTCCACAACACCCTTTGGCCACTTTTAATCCATTCAGTCCACTTTTATGCTGGAGACAGTGGCTGCCAGCTTCTGCCTGCTTGGAGGCACAGGAGCAAGACAAAGTGACAAAGTGACAGTGAGATAAACACCACTGAGAGGCCTTAGTCTGCATTTTGAGGACTGCTGTAAATCAGGGTGATAGAGAGAGACAGATTAGTGGTGCCAGCATAGAGAGGTGAATGTGCCTGCTGGGATCTACATATTCCTGTAAAATGCATCTATTTTTCATTTCTAGCCAGTGATAGGAGCGCTGTCATAATGTTGTGGAAAAGAAGGATATGTTGACAACAAGGTCAGGCTCTTGCACAGCTCAGGCTCTGCAGGAGTCGTTGATGGAGTTAAATCAGGTTCCTACAGTGCTACAGCCACATTTTCTTATTTCCATCTCCAGTTAGAAGCAGAGCAATATGTTACTCTACGTGATCATATAAAAGGAATTCTTCATTTCATGTCTTGTAACTTCTCTCACCAGCTGTTGGCTGACACTCTCCATCCTGTTGTAAAATCCAGCTGCCCTCCCCAAACTGCAAACCCAAACACCTGAGATGAGATGAGTGACATACCCACACACACATTTGATGTTTGAGGCAATGGCACCATCAGCTAAAGCAAAATCTCGATGAATTCGACCCCTCCGCCAAAAGATTGCGCTTAAGAAAGTTACATCAATGCAAAGTCAGGCCTGGAATCTGCCATCTGCTAAAGCTGGGAACCCTAAACTTGAATTCACCATTGGAGCCAAAGCTTGGCTGTTCTGCAGTTACCATCTGTAGTTTTTTACATTGCTGTTTATTCTGTTACAGTTATGCCTTAGTGTGTAAAAATGTCCCCAAACTATGGAAGCAAATGAGCAGCTTGACAGGGCTCAGCCCAGTAAAGACAATAACTTAATTATCAGATTTTTCAGACTTGAAAATCTCGAGGCTTAACCTCACGTAAACCCTTGGTTTTACAGCTACAAATCTCTGCTTAGTACTGGAAATCTTGCAATACTCATTCCCTCTGACTGCACTCCCAGCACACTGGAATTTCCTCTCATGCTGTACTAAGACAGAGCTTTTTGCTCAGAACTGATTATTCTCTCTGCTGCAGAACATACAACCACTCAACCCTTGGAGTTTTTAGGCCAACACAGGTAAAGAAAAATCATGCAAAAAAGCTTTGATGCTCAGCTCTGTGTGCTCCCAATCTCAAACTCAGCCTAAATATGAGCAAAGGAGAATGTTTGGGAAATGTACAGCCATGCAAAAATCACCCTGTTTGCTGATTTACTCACAGGTGACTTTTTCTTTCATGCAAAGGGATGCAATTTAAAAGAGCAAAATTCCCTGTGGTTGATTCATTCAGCTTTTTTTGGATGAGAAGATTCAGAACTGCCTACAATGGCAGTGTAGCCCTGTTGCTTTATTATTATTATTATTATTATTTATTTTTCCTCTTCTGGTTCAGAAAAGAAAAAAAGAAATGTCAGTCTGACCCATCTGCTGGAATCTGAGCAGAGCCCCAAAAGACCCACACACAGCCTGGAAGACAAGTTCCCATATGGTGTCTGCATTCATTCATTGCAGAGCTGGTAGGCAGCAGAAATACCTCAGGGAAGAATTGGGGATGAGAAGATATTTTTAATAAACCAGACTGCAGTGATCTATAATGGGAAATAATCACTGAGCCTTTTCCACAAATATCTAAATTTCTGTCTCTCCTATTTTCCCTTCCAGCACTGGCAGAGAAAAACCAGAAAATAAAGGTTTCTTGTACTGTAAAACACTCAAAAATTTCCCAGTTACCAGTGTTCTACTGTATCAAGGTTACTGTTAACGTTATTAATATTCATTTTCATTTACACCACTGCAAAGCCATTAATGTGATAAGAATTTTATTATCTTTATAGCAATAAGTATTTATTAAAAGCATGTACAGTGAAAATTGGTAATAAGATGAAGCAATGCAAAGTAGAATGCAATGAATCCCTTAGGAAGAATAATAAAGATTTCTGGCTCTTTTTATTCCTCCCAACAACTTCACAGTATTAAAAAAAAAAAAAGAAAAAAAAGGCAAGATAACAACGCAGGCTCGAAGTCACTTACCAGAATTTGCAAGGGCTCTGAGTGTTTATCCTCAGTGAAAGCTGGAAGGATCCATTTCTGGAAAATTATTGCTGCCTGCCCTTTTAGCAAGAAACTGTCTTGCTGTTTTTGTTTAATTAAACTGCTGCTGTCAATTACTGCCTGCAAATAACACCAAGCATTGCCCAGTGAGCTTGGGAAGGCACTCAGCAGCCACCAGGGTGTTGTGAGCTCCCTGCACATCTCTTGAGGGTGGGAGGTGATAAAATTCCCCATTTCTGTGCATTGCCCACTTCCTTCAAGGAAATAAGAATAACCCATCATTGCTGCGGCCCCACTGATTGAAACATCAGCGTTTCCATCCCAAGCTGAAATATTTGCTTTATTCCCCGAGGCTTCTGAGTGTTTGCTCAGTGTTTCAGGTGTTTGCTGAGCCATTCCTGTTGTCCTGGCAGGAGTTTCCTCCCAGGGGCTGCAGCGGGATGCTCCACTCCGATTTCCACTCCCTCCCTGGACCTCTGTCCTGACCAAATCGGGCACTCCTCTTCCCCTGCCTCCTGCCACATCCCTCTAGTCCCAATTCCACAATCAATTTTTATTCTTGCTCCTTTTCTCTTGTCTTTTTCTGCAGGGAGAAACTGTGGTTGGATTTACACTCCACGGGCGGGCTGGCAGCTCCACGAAGGTAGAGCATTCCCAAACCCCAGGAACACAGGGAGCCAGCCCTTCCTCCGTACTCTGTGTTCCCTGCAGCTCTGCTGGACACTTCCTCAGGCTACAAGGAATCTCACCACTGCCTGCAGCTGAGGCTGGCAAGTGCTGCTGCCCCAAAGAATGACAATCTATTCTTTCCTTTTCCACTGGTGGCCAGCTGAGCGAAGGGAGCTGGTGCTTTCTGCTTTGGGCAGCTGAAAAGGCGACCTCTGCTTCACTTTCTGGGCCAGCAGCCTCTCACATTCACTGTGCTGTAGCTGAGGATTATTAACTGCTCCAAAAGTCCTCTCCCTTATCCAAAATCTCCCTCTTTTCATCCCAGTGCTGGGCCAAAAATGTGATGGGACAAGTGTTGCTGACGTTTATGGTCTCCATTGAATTGGATGTAATTCTGATCAAATTCCAGGAAGATTCAACAGAAAAGTTCCACCACCAAGTTTGGGTTTGTTTTTTTTTCCATAGGGAGCTCTTTTCAGAGGAGTTGAAGGCATTGTGATCTTTCCAATGACCATCCACAAAAAGACTGTTCCCCCTCAGATTTTAATGTTGGGGATAATTGACTGTGGGGAGGATTTTCCATGCTGTATATTGAATAAAATCTGCACCTGGACTCCAAACTCTAATTTCAAGCTGTACAGAGATAAGGAAACACCACAAGAGTCGAGTGCAATGTAAATTAGGTTCAGTTCCCCTCCTGGCTGGCTGGCCCAGCACAGTCCACTGATTTTATTTGTGGATAGATTGGAGATCTATATATTCACATATTTATATATACATATATCTATATATGTTCACATATTTACAACTCCCCAGCCACGGCAGGGACACCTTCCCCTGTCCCAGGTGTTCCCATCCCCAGTGTCCAGCCTGGCCTTGGGCACTGCCAGGGATCCAGGGGCAGCCCCAGCTGCTCTGGGCACCTGTGCCAGGGCCTGCCCACCCTGCCAGGGAACAATTTTTTTCTATGAACGAGTAAAACTGAGGTGAAAAATCACAGTTAAAGAGATGCATTTGTTGTGTCCCAGATGCCTTCACTTTTTCCTTTCTATTTCAATTCTCTTCCCTCAATGCTACAGCTCTAGCTTTGATCCATCCCAGCAGAATCAACAACCTTTTGTAAAATGTTCTTTTCAGTCCAAGTCCTTTCTGTGATAACAACAAAAACAGTACAAGAAGAAGATTTGGATTATGTTTATGTGTGACTAGACTATTGATCTCACAGCCTGGGAAATGAAAAATAAGATAAAATGTGATTTTTAAATCTGACCAGGAGGAGGGGATCAGGATGAAGCCAAGCACAAGTCAGCTGAGAGGGTGATTCTGCAAAGAATCCACCTCAGAAAATCAACTTGCAGTGTTTGTATGACACAAACTCTGTTTCTTGTACTCACAAGGGACCTGGTTTTCTCCAGGGAATATTTTCAGCCTTTTTAATTCACCTTACTCCCATTACCTACACATTATGCAGACAGTGAGTGCACTCTGGCTTGCAAGGGAAGATTCCTGTCTCGAACAAGTCCATTCCTCCCCTTCCTTCACCCAACCCCAGCTTTGATCCCACTTGTTTGACCGAGGACTTTCCTCTGGGGATGGTGGAGGACTCACAGCAGGTCCTTCTCTGAACTTCACTGTTTCTCTGGTGAAGAAAACCTCCTTACTCCTGTCACAAGGTCCTTGTATCCCACCCCCAGCTGCTCAGGCTGCTCCTCATTTCCACCAGGACTTGGCTGGCCACGGCAATCATGAGGCAGATTGTTCCCGAGGGACACATCTGACAGCGCGCTGGGCATTTGTTTCTTCCTTTTTCTCCTGTGAACCATTCTTCCATCCCCAGCCTGCCCTAGAGAATCTAATTAGTGGCCTAATTACCACCCTCATACCATGCCCTGGCTGACCTTTGATGGTTCGTGCTCCCAGCCTGCCTTCCCTTGTCAATATAATTTTGGGTCTGTGGGGTCTGCGCTGCTTCCTCTGCGCACCACGATGTCACCGCGCTCCACTCAATGCTTATTTTTATTCCCTACTCCAACAAAATTGAACTGGGAAAGCACTGTAAATTTTCAGCCTCGAGAGGCTCTTCATTAAGCAACAAATAACTCTCTGCACCTCCTTGATATTGCCCTCCTGTTGGCTGTTTGTCACACGGCGCTTCCCCCCTGCTCAGCCGGCTGTGGCCGTTCCACTCAGCTGACAGAGCTGCTGCCGGCCAAAAAAATGCACATTACAGCCTGTTTGCTGAGCCTCTGACTTCAACACAGAAGCAACAGCATCATTTTCATCCTTATTTGGCTCAAAGGCTCGTGCTATCTCGTTGCTCTCTTCAGATACCAGCGGTGTTTCACAGGACTGGATCCCGGTGCTGTCCGACAGGAATGGCTTTTTATGGCCCCAACCCCACTGCTCCCACACAAAGAGGTGCTGTCCAAAATAATGAGCTGCATTTAATGATGCTCCATCCCTGACACTGCCCCACCAGCTGCCCCAGAGTCTTGGGAAAAAATCTGGGCTGCCATCCCTGTGCAGATGCTGCCTTGCCCTGGGGTTAAGTGGTGTCTCAGCTCCCCGATAGGCGCGTTGGTCATTTCCAAGCCACGGTGCATCTAAAAGCCAAGCACCACCCTGGGAAGGATGTCACAGAACAAATACTCCTTTCTGCCTGAAATGCATTATTAAAGTCTCCACCCCATAAATCCCAAGCAGATAACACTCTCCGTGGCACCTTGTAAAATAAGCAATTTTCTGCTACCGAGGAAACAAATTCTTTTTCTCATTCCTATCTAAACTCCACCAAGACGGTGACAGACACAACACTGCATCTGAGCTGGGATTTGACAGCCTCATACATTTCTAAATCTGTCAGCAAGAATAAATGTTTGAGGCTTTTCACTTTAAAGAGCTCTGGAGCAAAATGGACTTTCTGGGGTTGGCTTCACCCTTTGTGTCAGCCATAAAACTTCCCACCATTTCCAGCTCTGCTTCATGGCAGGGCTGAGGTGGAACTGAAGTGCTGAGACCAAAGCTGCACTTCAGAGAGGAAGTGAGGCTGGGAGCAGAAAGATAGGCATTGTAGATTCCCAAATATTTGGTTTTTTCATCCCAAAACAGATCAGGATGAAGCTCACTGTGTCTCACACCCTCTGGGTGCTGCTGGGGCAGAAACAGAGAATGTCTGGGGCTGTGTCCACCAGTCCTTGCTAAGGCAGGCATGGAGCAGCACCAGGACCAGGCTGGTTTTACAGCAGCAGTGTTGGAGGTGACAAATGAATCTGGACTCCATTTTCTAGTTTCCTGATGAATCTGTCAATGGTTCATTTCAGTAAGATGTTACCTTCAGTTTTGCTTTGGGTTTGTTTGGGTTTTTTCGACTATAAAACCACAAAACTGCTAACTCAGCGATTCTTGCACCAGCAAACATTAACATTTTATTCCAGTTTAGAACAAGAAGAGATTAATGAATTCCAACATTCACCTACAAAATGAAACTGCTGTTTTCTAAACAGCTCTCATCAGCTACCAAGGACACTGTCCCATTTTCACCCATTATGAGCCATGCAGGTGCACAGGTTTATTTCTTGTATGAAAGGTCTATGGGACCATTCATTTCAGAAACTTATGTAATGTCTTATGTTCATTTCTAGAGCAATCAGGGGAGTTAACTTAGTAGTTCATTGTTATTTTTCTGCTCTTTGGTGCACAGAGTGTATCTCCTGTGTATTGAGCAGCTCCAGCAGGGTGTCCAATACCAACAGACCTTACCAAGGTCCATATGTGGCTACAGATTTTAAAGACTGACTTCTCCTTTTTCTTTTATTCTTTTAAAGTTGAAGCTAAATTCAATACATTTTTATCTACATGATCAGATATTCAGGGATCAGCCTGAAGCCAAACTAAATTTTCTTCATATTATGAGTGAAAAAATGGCTTGTTCTCCAGCTCAGCACAGAACACTCAGCATAAATCCCTTGTGTTAAAGCCTCTGCTCCTCATTTTCAACACAGAATTCCCAACAAGATGGAAAAATACTTTCCTTTTCCTCCTCATCCTCACAGTTCACTCAATCCTACCATGAAAACCAATTAAAATTCCTTCATAGGGAAACCAACTTCGGGTTGGGTTTGTTTTGGTTTTTAGGCTTTTTTTGTTGTTGTTTTTTTTTCCCCCCAGTCTGCTACTATAAATAATAGCAAGGAAAAATAAAGTTTTTAATTTGTGCAAATGCCTTGACAAAGTTGTCCTTCATCCTTGTGTAAATATTGCTCCTGTAACACTGCCAAGGAATGGCCTTGAGTGTCTGCAGCCAAAAAAACATCAGAGCTGCTCCTATCTGAGGCCACGAGACCTACGTGAAACTCATGTTTGTGGCTGGTGTTCCAGCTCTTCAAAAATTGCCTCTGAGCCTCTCCTGACTGGGAATCCAGGCTGCTGTTCCCTGACTTCTGTGCAGCATTTCAGGAGTAGTCATGGCAAGCTTTGCAAGGAAAAATACTTCTATTAGACAAACTGAAAAAGCTGGAGGGAAAGGCCAAGGTCTCCAACAAGGAATTCCTTTCCAACATTGCATGCCTGGATGCTTATCTGTTCTTTCAGAGTAATCCAATAAAAGATAAACTTTCTCCTCCTAAAAGCCTTCACTCCACTTAAACCCTTGACCATCGTGGCTGGAATTCCATGGCTAACTCCAAAGATGATGATGGAGATAAGGAGAAGGGAATCTGTTTATCTAAAGAGGGAGACATTTGTACAGCATGAGCAGAAATGGCACAGCTCAGTTGCATAATCTGGCTGTGTTCCTCGTTTCAGTTCAGTGGGGAAGGGAGGGTGACTCCAGACAAGAGCCAGTCAGAGGTGATGTTTATAGGATGTGTCTCAGCTCTGAAGCTTCCTCTGAATCTCCAGCCCCTGAACCTCATTTGACAGGAAAAGCTGGCCCTTGGGCACGAGGCTGCTCCCAGAGCCTCTGGAAACTGGAGGCTTCAATTAACTCTCATGGAAAGTGATGTGAGATTACACCCAAGCTTTCCAAGAACACAGGCTGCAGCTTGCAAACCTGCAGGCATTTTATGGTGCTGGCATTTCATAACCCGTGAGCTTGCAGATCTGGAGACTAATTACAATTAAAATTTCAATTACACTGAAATGGAGTTCAATTTAAAAATCCCATAGGATGAGCTCCTTGATTTTGATGAAGGTCCAGACTAGACCTTTCAGTCCAAGGTGGTGCTCACTTTCATTCCAACCAAAAATTCAAGAATCCACATGTAGGGTGAAGTGCTGAAGGGCCACCTACTCTTTTCCTGACCAGGAGAATCAGCTCCTCTTGTGCCAGGATGAGGGAGGATGGGTGTAAACTGCCAGAGGGCAGGGTTAGATGGGACATTGGGCAGGAATTGTTCCCTGTGAGGGTGGGCAGGCCCCTGGTACAGGTGCCCAGAGCAGCTGTAGCTGCCCCTGGATCCCTGGAAGTGCCCAAGGCCAGGTTGGATGGGGCTTGCAACAGCCTGGGACAGTGGAAGGCATCCCTATCATGGCTGGAGTGGCACTGGATGAGTTTTTTTCCTGCCCAGACCCTCCTGGGGTTCTATTCTATCCTTATTCTCTACTTTTAGGGCTGTTTTCAAAGCTTATTTTTTGAGTGTACCTTCATCTACCAAACCCCCAACACTGGGACAGCAGTTCTCAAGTGGTTCTATGTATGTTCTACACAGTTCTTTGCCACTGAAGGCATTTCCTAAAAAACTGGTATAATTTTAGTAAAAAAGCTGTGCTGACAGGTTTTAAGTGTGTGAAAGGTCTTAACTCTTATCAGCAGAAGTCACTGTGGCCAGCCAATTGAAATAGTTAAGTTTTTCTGGGTTTTAAGGTCAGGAAATGGTCAAAGTGTAGCAGGAAAGCATATTTTACATCATGCAGAATCTCAGTCCTGAACCAAAACACTGAGAATAGCCTGGAGGAGATCAGCACCTTTCATCCAGTTCCAAGAGAGTCTGGAAACATTCACATTTAAATTTGTCAACCAGCCTTTAACCTTTTCTCCCTTTTCTTTCCATTTACTGTGGTCTCTCCACATGCACCTCCTTCCTGTTTATTGGGTATTTTTCCACTAATAAAATCAGGGGAGACCTCTTTGAGGACTTTCCCCAGGCTTGGCCTCTTTAGGGTCCTCTTTAGGGTCCTCTTTAGGGTCCACTTTAGGGTCCTCTCTCCCTCCAGGGCTGCTCAACTCAAAGGGGCATCAACAGTCACAAAAAGGTACCTGGGTGTGAAAATCTTTCTTTGCAAAATAAAGGTGTATCTGCCACACCTGTGGATCACAGATAACCTGGGAGAGGGAAAAGTTATCCTTCAGAGTGCTTTCCAAACTAAAAAGAAAAAGAATATGAGCAATACGTTCTTGACAATTGCATAGGATTCGTTGTCTCCAAATATTTAATTTTCATTTTTATAAAGGGCTTAATCCTCTTAATGATATCATTACAAACTGAGTACCTTGGTTTACAGTTAGAAAATCAGAAGAAAGTGAAGAGTAAAAGTTTGTCTTGTCTTTTACTGTGTTCCAGGTGAATGCAGAGAGTACCACAAGCACAGAGAAACAGCCAGACTGGGACAGCAGCTCTGCCCCATCTTCATCCCCTGGCACCACCAGAGCCAGTAACTGGTCTGAGCACAGGAAACAAGCTGCCAAACAGCACAGAAAATGGAATAAATTCTGATTTTCTCCATTAAGGGTGCTCTGCCAAGCTAACAGAAGTAAAAACTCATTAAAAAGTGGCACAGCATTCGAGGGCTGAGCTGTACCTGGATACACAAGAGGCATCATTTTGAGAAAGAGATTCCATCTCCTGCACAGCCCCTGCTCTCAGACAATTACCTTTTCAAGCATGCTGATGTTGTTGCTCTCCTTAATACATTTTAATTCCACTCTTAATGTTTTTGCACGCTCATAGCCAGAGACATTGCCCTGAAGAAAGGAAAAGGTGCAAGAAGCTGGAGGGGGAGTGTGGTTTTCTTGTAGTATCAAAGATAATATAACGATGCCACACAGCGTGTAATTAACACAGCTCCCTCTTTGCACTGCTTGGCTCTGTGGACTGGATTCCTCCAGCAGGTAGAGAAGCAAGAGAGGAGAAGGGGGAGAGGAGGAAAGGGCTCTGGTGCTGCCACTTTTCCCCACCAGCTGGAAGCACATGAGCTTAGTGACAACATAAGGGGGCAGCAGGTTCAGAGAGTTGTGGGGCTGGGCTTGGAGGAAGATGGGAAAATTCAGCCCTATTTTGTTACTTCTCCCCACAGGACCAGGGCAAATGAGGCCTGGGAAACTCAGGAAGAAGTTGCCAGAGCCAAAAGTGCCTCCATCCATCCCTCCTCCATCCATCCATCCATCCATCCATCCATCCATCCATCCATCATCCATCCATCCATCATCCATCATCCATCCATCCATCCATCCATCCATCCATCCATCCATCCATCCATCATCCATTCATCCATCCATCCATCCATCCATCATCCATCCATCATCCATCCATCATCCATCCATCCATCCATCCATCATCCATCCATCATCCATCCATCCATCCATCCATCCATCCATCCATCATCCATCCATCCATCCATCCATCCATCATCCATCCATCATCCATCATCCATCCATCATCCATCCATCATCCATCCATCCATCCATCCATCCTTCCATCCATCCATCCATCCATCCATCCATCATCCATCCATCCATCATCCATCCATCCATCCATCATCCATCCATCCATCCATCCATCATCCATCCATCCATCCATCATCCATCCATCATCCATCCATCCATCCATCCATCCATCCATCATCCATCCATCCATCATCCATCCATCATCCATCCATCATCCATCCATCCATCCATCCATCATCCATCCATCCATCATCCATCCATCATCCATCCATCCTTCCATCCATCCATCCATCATCCATCCATCCATCCATCATTCATCCTTCCATCCATCCATCCATCCATCCATCCATCCATCCATCCATCCATCATTCATCCTTCCATCCATCCATCCATCCATCCATCTGTCCTTCCAGAGTGACATTCCCAGGAGAGGATCAGCACAGTGAGCTGGAGCAAGGAAGTGTTTTCAAGGAGGGTCCTTGCCAGTGCAGCTGATTTGGGATGCAGAAGGAGAGCAGCCTCTGTCTTCCCCAAACAGACACTGGGAGGTCACTCCTGGGTCAGCACAGGCTTGTTTGCAGAGGAGCAGAGTGCACTCTCTGCCAGCCTACCTATAATTAAAGACCTGCACTTTCCTACACATGTATTCTTAAAACATCTGTAAGCATAATTACAGCAACCACTTAAACAGCTCAATATGAGGCGGGCGTTCTTTTTCACCGGGAGATTGCTTTTAATGACTCCTTGTACAGCAGAGCTTGCAGATAAGGCCAGAAGTGCACCCAATTATCTCTCTGCTGGCACTTATTGTGCTTAAACTCACATTTTCAGGCTTTTTGGTTTGCTTCGTGAGGACTTCCACTCTTGTTAATGCTCAATTCTCCCTGCACTACTTTAAAAATTAAGGATCCAGCCCCAAGCCTGAGCTCTGCTTATCCAATTACCCTTGGAGGATGCTGTAGAGCCCAGCCCCATTTCCTTATGCCTTCCTTCTTCACTTTGACATGTGCTGACAGCACTCTTCTGTGAACTGAGGGGTAGATCTTGCAGGAATTTGTCCAAAACACAGGCTGTGATGTCAGCAGTGAGGCAAAAAGTGTTTAGAAGGGGACTGAAGGTAATTGCTGGTCATGTTATAGCTCCTGTTCCACAGCTTTCTCCAAGGCTCCCAGTAAAGCAGAGCTGTGGGGAGCTATTTGACGTGTAAAACACAGTTCTCACTTGGGGGCTTTTTCAGCTTGGAAAAAGAGATTAAGGAACCAATTTAAGAATATCTAAAAATCTGAGCTGTTTTCCAGGGAATTTACTGTTGACTGTTTTCATTTTCTCTTCCCTGTTTGCCTGAAGAGCCACCCATCTCCAGTTTTCACCCCAAATGAAAACACTGGAAAGATCTATTGGATAAACTGCGAGATCCCACAAGGGTGGAAGTGTCTTTTTTGTGAAAGGTACTGCAAAGCTTGAAAGTAAAAAGCAGAACTGTGAGGTTTACACCACACACAAAATCTGAAACTTTTTTTTTTTTTAGCATGGTGTGCAGACATAAAGAGAAAAGCAGCTGCCTAAATAAAGAACTGGCTTACAAAGAAAACATTTTATGAACAAGTTGTTGTCTTGCAGCAAGAGGTCAAATCTGGGTCAAGGAAGAACACAGAGAGGGACTTAAAAGTCAGAGATCATAAAACCATAGAATATCCTGAGCTGGAAGGGACACAAGGATCATCAAGTCCTGGTTCTGCACAGGGGAGAGTGGTTGTGCTTGGGAGTGGAGAAGGAGAAATCAAGATGTTTGTGCTTGCAAAAGCCAAATAGGAATACCCAGGGAGGTCAGAAGAGGAGGACACAGTGGAGGAAAGTGCTCAGAGCTTGTGGAGCTCCTTCCCTCCTGTTTACCTGCAAGGTGGTGAGTGCTGGGGAGTGAAACACTGGTGCTGCTGCTTTCCAAACGCAGGAGCACATCCCCAGCAGCAGCACAGGAGCTTTGGGTTGGATCTGTGTGGGTTTTGTCTCTCTTGATAACAGCACTCCCCAGCAGATGATCAGGGTGATTGCACACGCTTCCTGGGATGAGTCCTCTCTTGCGTGACCCTTCCTGTGTCACGGCCGGATTCCCCTCACCACAGACACCAATTGCACAATTCAGGATGTATTTTCCAGCCCATGGAAAAGCAGCTCATGTCCAGCTGGCTTCACCCTGTCACAAATGTGCCCTGTGCAGCTCGCAGATGACGTAGCTCCCACTTCCCCCCTGACTCACGGACCTCTTTCCCCATGAGCAGACCAAGCTCTGTTTGGAGCAAGGCATCCCAGAGCCATCTCCACCAGGGGAAGACACACTTGGGATGGGCCATGAGGAACCTTCCCTGAAGCTTGAACTTTGTCTGGAAAAATTCCATGGAGGCAGACCCAAGGGAGGATGAGGCAGAGACCAAGGGACCATCGCTGTCACACTCAGTGACCTGCTGTGTTTGCTTTGTCCTCACCCACCAAAGCCTGAAAATGCATTTCAACAATTCTTTAAACATTTCTTCCCTTAAGTTTTGAGTGCCAAAATTGCATCCTCACAGTCACATTGATCATATTTCCACACAACCTCCCGAGCAGTAAATAAATGTTTATTTTAATTCACTGGAAGATTTGGACTGTCAGAAATGACATTTGTCTGTGTCTGATATTTCAGTCTGTTCTTCTGATCAATAGAATAGGAACAGACAATTTTTGTCCTAATTAAATTGAGAAGCATTTTCACCCAATTAACATTTGCCTGTCAGACCAGTGAGTGCTAGGAAGCATGTACATTCCTCCAAATAACTGTAGTTGCATTTTGTGTGGATTCTGTTCGGAGGAAGGTGGTTACGAAGACTTGGCCAAATATTTTAAGACAATAAATACTGTATAAATAAGACACACATAATCTTTCACTGTACTCCTGCAGGTTCTGAGTTCTGGTGAGGCTCAAACAAAAGCAACATCGAATTTTTTATATCTTTTCTTCAGCAAAAGAGGCTGAAGTGTTTTTTCCTCTCCCACTATAATTAGAGGCAGAAGCTATTTTAAAAGCAGCTTTTCTTTTTACTAATTCATTAAACATGAATTTTCCCTGAAAACATTTCTCTATGTCAAGTGGCCCTAATAAACAGGATATTATACAGCTATGAGTCCAGTTCCTGCTCACAGGGAAGAAGTTTAACAGTTTCAACACAGGGCTGGGCTTCAAGCACTCAGGATGTCCTTCTGTGCCTACTTTTGTCATCCTGTGTGACCTTAGATAAGGCAGTCTCTGAAACTCAGCCATGCTCTGTGAAAAATGAAGATAATTCTCTCCTCCTTCACAGGGATGAGCTTTAACCAAGCACAGCAAGTAGATATCAGCCTGAAAAACAGCAAAGAAACAGCACTGACTTTTTTCCAAGGATCTAAAAAGAACATCCTTTGCAGATGCTTTTTCCTCCATGAGTCACATTTTTAAAGGCCTTTTCACTACTATTGAAAATCAACTTGTTTCAGCTTGCAGGGTTTTGTTGAGCTTTATGTGAAGAAATATTTAACACCCATCAATCTTTCCCAGCTACCTTTGATGTGGGAGCTGCATCCATCCAGGGGGCTGCTGCCTGCATTCTGATACAGCAGGAGAATTCTCAGTTTTACTGGGTATCTGGGGACTTCATCATTAGACAAGACAATATTAGAAAATTGGATTTATTTATGTCTAAGGCTTTTGTCCTTTGGTCCATCCTCATCCTGACAGAACACTGACTCTTTGGTTTAAGCAATGGGATGGGTGTGATGGCCTTGGCAGGGGGTTGGAATGAGATGAGCTTTAGTTCCCTCCCAACCCAAACAATTCTGATTCTATACCAGGCTCAGCTAAACTCAAATTCCAGTCAGTTTTTCTTAGGAATGGCTCTCAGATGGGCTTTGCTAGCATGTTTGCAGAAATCTAGATAAGGATGGCTTTAAAAGGGGAAGCAGAAGAATGAGAACTAATTGGGAACAATTTCTTGAGGACTCTGCTCAATCCAGGGTAGATGTAGCTGCAAGAGATTTGTTTGTTATTGTACAACAGTGTATTACAAAATCATCCTTCCTGTTACAAAACCATCCTACCCAAAGTTATCACAAACTTATTCTAGATAACTTTGAGCAGATGTGCAAACTCAGTAGGATGTTGTATTAAAAAAAAATAAATCAGTATGGACTGTGAATTAAAAATGTTATCAGAAAGGAAATCATATCAGAGTATGTGATATTGCAGCAAACCATGAGATTATGTCAGTCCAGTAAATTATTCCAGCTGGGAAGTGATTAATAGAGCTCACAAATTTACAGATCAGCTACATCAGTGCTGGCTGGTCAGAGGGTGAGCTCTGACACCAGCTGCCACTGGGCAGGATGTAAGTGATTCCCCCAGCAGTCAAATACAATAAAGATTTGAACTTGAGAACCTCTCTCCTTTCGGCAGAGTTGCAGCCATTCCTCTTCCTGACTGCTCCAGAGAGATTTTATCTGTGAGCACACGTCCCACATTCAGCACTGGAGGTTATTGGATTAGAGCAGTGCAGTAGGAAAGGTCACAGAGTGGACTCCAAGCAGCTCAGGCTTTGTTGTGTGTCCACATCAGGAGGGATAATCAGATAATCACCCTGAGTGCTGCTTTGCCTCTGATTTCTGTCCCAGCACTTTGCAGGTACCAGAGCAGCTCTGAGCAGTTCCAGTGCTCTACAGAAAGCATTTCAATAAGTCCTTTCTCTCAAGTTCACCTAATATTTCCATGCAGTTTTCCTTTGGGTGAAATATTCTGTGGCTGCAGAGGTTTTCTTGGAAAGCCAAGGGGGAAAGTAAATTTAATTTGACTGTTTCTTAGTTACCTGACCTTTCATATTCTGTGGCATTGGGATTTTCCAATAGTCTAGAATCTTAATTAGCTTCTTCTCTCACATTTCTCTTTTTTCTTTCTCAATCCCCATACAGTCCCTTCAGTTGCTTCCTGAATTGAGATCCACAAAAAAAAATCCCAAATGAAATGGGGTGAGTTCTTCAGATGGGAAAACTCACGGTGTCATTGCTGACTTTATTCCAGTCTAGTACTGAAGTTAAATGAAAAATACTGGAAATTCAGCTGAAAAACTGTAAGTATCATGGGCTTTCCATGTGCTTCCTTTCAAATTCTTCAATGGACAGGGATGGTCCACTTGTTCCCCATAATTATTATTATTATAGATGCAGATCATAAGGACCGGGATTTTTATTTGTATCGTTGTGTGCATAATCACTTTTCATATACTCCAATTTCTGTTGTAGCTGGGACTTAAACTCTACAGAGGGTAAAATTCATAAATTTTTTACTTAACTGTGCCTTTTATCCTGCTGGTTTTCAGAAGCTCTTTGCTCCTTCCTGAGATAGTTTCTTCCTATGAAGCAGATTTTTTTTTTTTAACCATCTTAGAAATTAAACTCCAGTTCCAACTCTAGACAGTTTTATTTCATATGCTAAACTGTCACAATCAAAGGCAGAATCTCTGCTGAACAGGTTTGGGAACATCTGGCTCTTTTCTTTTGACTTTTGAGGCTAATTATCCCAGAGCAGCTTGGGTTTGTCAGTATGAAATTCAGCTGCTTGGAGAGGTTGGGGTTTGGTTTTGTTTTTCTCCCCCTTTGTAACTGTTTTCCCCACAGCATTAAACCATGCTGAAGTGGAAAGAGCACAAATGTGTGCCCAGGGAGCTGCCCACATGTGCTGGCACTTGGAGACACCACCACAGGGATTTCTTGCTGGGTGTTACAAGAACTGGAGAATCTGTGCAGAAATCAGGGACTGTGGGGGGATTGGGAGCTGGGGACAGCAATGGAAAAGCTGCTTTCATGGGGAGCCTCATGAGCCAGTCCACAGAGCCCAGGGATTGGTGTTAGCCCAGCTGGGAGCCTGCTGGTGCTGCAGAAAGTGGTGATTGATTGATTGAGTGTAGCTGCTCCAGGGGTCTGCCCTGTGCTGGGTGCAGCATCCAGGGGGCTCCAGAACAGGTCACATCTTCCTTCTGCATCCACCGTGCCCAGGGGATCTTGGAAAAGCCAGGTGTGACCCCTGCTTGCTGTCTTTGACTATGTCAGCCAAGCCCAGAGGTGTGAAGAGTGGCCAGAGGGATCTCACTCCCTGCTTTTCACACCGTGTCCATAGAAATGAGGGCAAGGAGCTCCCTGGGCAGAGGATTTGAAAAGCCTGTGCCACTGAGGCAGCACAGCTTGAGCTACAGACAGACAGTGAAGTACAAAAGAGGTAGAAATAAATTTCTTTATTAAACTGGGGGGAGAATGCTGGGGTCTCCAGTTTCACCTGGGGTAATTTTTGTTAAGGGAGCATTGCTTCACTTGGCAGCATTGCTCCCAAAAATATTCAAAGGGAATTAATTGAAAATACATCAGCTTGGAAGAGACCAGACTTTTTTCCCCCAAAAGGAGCAGAAGTGCTGAAGGATCTGAGATTCTTCCTTTGTCATCTACAGAGAGTCCCACCCTGCCCCAGGATCAATCCCACAGCCCAGCCTCTCCTTCTCCCCTCAGCTTTCTCTCTGCCAGGTAGTGTCTAGCACAAATTCCCACCCTGAGGAAGGGAAAAACCAGAAATAACAACAATGAATCACAGAAAACCAAGCAAATTTTCCATCCAGCTTGGAAAAACCTGATGGAAGAGGCTGATGTTATTTCTGCTTTCAGAGAGGAGTGCAGAAGTGAAGGTGAGAAGCAGGTGGGAGGGAGGGAGTGCACAGATGATGGGAAGCAAATCCTGAAGGAGGAAAGGATTTTCTCCCTGTGTGCAATCCAAATAATGTGAGGGTCATCCAGGACAAGGGTTTCCCAATTTCAGTGAGGTTTTCCAGAAATAAGTCCATGTCTTGGGCACAGGCACATGCCAGACACACTCTAGGCAACAGAAATTTTCCTGCACTTCTTGATTTATGTATCCCAAATTGTACCTTGGGAACCAGGGACGACTTCCTGCCATGGAAATAAAAAATGCTAAATTCCAGTGAAGAAAGAACTTAGTTGAAAAGCCAGTTTTCTTTGCAAATGACAGATGGTGCTTGGTTCTAGAGGGTGAGGGGAGTCATCCACTAAGGCAACTTCTCTTGCTGAATTCCACGTTTTAATTATGCAAACGCGCTCAGACATCACAGCATAGACGTGATCTACAGGAGAAACAATTGTATCTTTACTATTTCCTTAATGCTCACCATTGCTCTCAAAAACATCAAAAAGCCTGAGCCAGAAGCACTTCACAGGAGTGCAGACAGGCTGAATGAGGGGACAAGCTCCTGGTGGCTTCCAGAACATGAAGGCCTCGTGTTGCCTTCAGCTGGTCCATGGAATGTGCTCTCCTGGTGATGGATGCCACTGGAGCACAGACACACACACACACACACACACGGAGTTTTTAACTCATGGCAGCCTTGTGTGATGCCATCCTCACCTTCTGAGGGACTCTGGAGAGACTTCAGTGGTTTTTATGAGTTCAGAGTATCCTGGGACTCATCAGGAGCCACTGAGGCGAGGTCAGGTGGCTTTGCCACGTCTCCAGAGGCGGTTCCCAGCTTGAGCACAGGAGTCACAGCTCCTCCATCCCTCCCTCTCCCCAGCCCTCCCTCCCAGGCTCCCTGGATCCTCCTGTCTGCACAGCACATCATTCCAAGCTGGAATGTGCTTCCATGGGTGCACATCAGAGCCCCCCTCACCCACAGAGCACTCGTGGCTCTCCTGCTGGTGCTGCCAGCAGCACTTTTGGCCAGCAGCACTTTTGGCCAGCAGAACTTTTGCTTTCCCATGGTCCTTCCCCCCTTCCAAGCCCTGTGCTGTGTGTGTGGACAGCCAGGCTCAGAGGAGGCTGGAGGAAAACAGAGACCTGAGGAGTTTCAAACCACTTCAATGTCCACCCCAAACAATGATCACTGAGGCTTCTGCTGTGAAATAATTTCCAATGTCTCAGATTAGAGGAGTCTCAAGGTTTGGGTATAGGCCTCTAAGAGGACTCGATTCAATAAAAGAAATCACTGCTCACTGTATAAAAATACAAATACCAGTTTAGCCCATGAGCAAGCCCTTGAAATCCTAGGTAAAATACTTCTTTACATCTCATTGTCTGCTCCTTTCATCATTTCAGCCCCTAACATTGCTCATTTCATAAAGCCATCATCATTATTGCCACAGGGGATCTGCTCAGCAAGCAAAGCAACTCTCTGTCACTGTTTGCTCCTTGCCACTGCCCCAAATTCTCCACAAAAATTCAAGGAGGGCAGTGAAAATGGGCACTGGTCCACCAGAACTGCAGGATGAGTGGAAAGGAAAATCAGCAGAGTGGCTCATGGGCTGCAGCTGAAGCCTGTGGCTTACCCAGCTCAGCTCCTCAGGTATCACAGAGAAATCAGGAGATTAAAGACCAAGAAGGAAATGATAATTTTCTCTAAAAATCATCTGGGGATAACCAGAAGAATTATCTGAGTGGAAGGGTAAGATAAGATCAAATGGGTGTGTATATATTTGTGTGTGTGTGCCTTGAATACATTTAAGTGTGGAATTAGAAGGTCTCTAATCACTACACTGAATTTTAGAAACCCTCCATCAAGCATAATGCTGGGAGAAGGAACCTAAGCTGTTTTAAGATGGATCCTGGCAGCTTTCTGGGTGGGATTTGGTAACAGAACAGAAGGAATCTTAAATTAGAAATTAAAGGTTTTGAAAAATGGTTTTGCCCACAAAGAGATTAAAGGATATTTGCTGAGTAGTTGTCAATGAATTTTGATTGAACCCTATTTAGGCTATTAAATAATTCTGTTCTTCTGAGCTCTGGTTGCTTGAAAGACCACGAGAACCTTTGGATTGGAGGTTTTCTTGTGTTCCTAGAAATCAGCAGGGGCTGGTCCCACACTGAGCTGGGGTATTTGGAGAGGTGCGGTGCCACTCCCACTCAGGTTCAGGAATATTTTTGGGATGCAGATGGTGTGGATGGTGAAACCATCAGCTCTCAGCTCCAGGAAGGGACATCCCTGCAGCTGCACCTGGCAGGGAATGCAGGGAGTGAGGGAGGGATTCCCACCCTGAACATCAAGAGGGGGCAGCTCACACCTCACTTCCCACCTGTTCTGCAATCTGGACACGTCCACTTCCTTTGGCATTGTTGGAATTTTAGTGGCTTTAAGGATTTTCCTACCCATCATTCAGATTTATTTCACAGGGCATTAAAATGCTCACAGAAAGGGCAATTTCCAGTTCCTCCACATTCCACTGTAAGAGAAATTCCTTCCAGCAGACTGGCCAATGAAAGACAAATTTTGTTTAATTAGACCAATTTTATGATGCATTTTATTTAAAAAGAGCCCCTTGTTCTTATTTGGCATCCACCATTTACTGTTACACTGATCTTGCAAGAAATAAGCAGAGTTTGCAGAACCTCAGCATTTTAATTGTCTGTTTTCCTATAGTCAGGACATTGCCAAGAGGTTGAAAATCCAGGGGCAAAAAAAAAAAGAGAACATGAAGGAATATGACATTGTGAAAAATGAAATAAAATAAAAATAAAATTAAAAATAAAAAATAGAAGAAATGAAATAAAATGAAATAAAATGAAATGAAATAAAATAAAATAAAATAAAATAAAATAAAATAAAATAAAATAAAATAAAATAAAATAAAATAAAATAAAATAGCAGCAGATATTTTAGCCATTATTTTCTCTTTTTCCATTGGAGCTATTAGTTTCTGCAAAGCTGAGCCATCTTGCTAATAAGTTTCTGGGAGAGGACTCGGCAAATCTGACATGAAAAATGCTGCAGGATCATTTGCCTACTGAAAGGGGAAAAAGTCTTTTAAAAAAGGGTCCTTACAATAATTTGTTTTTAAAAAAAGCCACAGAAAAGTCAGACCTGCCCTCAATGAGGTTTGACTGAAATCTATTTATGGAATTTCCATAAGACTTTGTTCGGGTTGCTGAAATTTCATGGCAGGGAGTTACTGCTCCTTTCAGATTCCAGCCCTCTTAACAACCCCGAGTTATTAAACTTTCAGAAAGAACAGCCTTTCACTTATTTTTACAGCTTGCACTCTCCAAGCTTGACAAAGATGAAACCATCATGAAAATTACAAACTGCAGGTATAAAACTCGCCGACATCATTGAACAGTTATACTTTTATAAGATAAAATATAATTGGGACATTTATTCTTTTCTAGGATCTTAAATTGCTTACAGATTTGTTTGTTTGTTTGTTTGTTTAATATAAAAGTAAATTAAATTGTACCTTGAATAAAAAAACATTTGGCTGTGGGGCAGAACACGGTCAGTGTTAGGAGATCAACATTTAAGAGTAGGCGAGTGTTAATTATCCTGCCATTGAAAAAAGACTTGTTTTCAAAACCCAGAATGGAAAGAATTGACCTTGAGGAGCATCAAAGGAATCAGGAAAATATGAAAATAATTAAAATTTTGATGTGCATAATTGGGAATTTCGCTTTCTTCTGCTTTAATCTGTATTTAATCCATTTACACTGAAAGGCTCCTTCGTGTGTTCTTCCTGCCAACTTCAATCTGTTAATGCAACTCCTACAATTATTTTACTGCTTTTATTTCAGGGCCATATGAAACCCAGTGATGTGAGCCCTTTAGGATTTATAGGTGTCTTCCTAGAAGTCTTCAGAGATGTGCATTTTTGGGTAAAATATTAAACAGTTGTCACTTCCACTTCCAATAAAATGATTTGTGCTTCCAGAGTATATTTCAATTTTCACAACAGAGGCTTATTTTGGCTCTTGAGTTTTGAATACAACATGCCAGAAACCCTGTGTTTTCATAATACTAATTAAAAAAAAACATACATTTTAAACATTTTTCAGCAACCGAGTGTGAAATGTTGAAGGAATCTGTTAACATATTGATTGCTTTGAGCAGTGCTTTAAATTAGCTTTCTGTTCCTCTCCATATGGTTTTCCATTAAATTTAAATAAATTAAAGTTCAATTATCTGGAAGAGAGGTACAGAGTCTTCCCCAGGTTGATGGATGAATTACCACTCAACCCTCCCTGTCAGGAATTCATCAGGGCGCTGCCTTTGGGTATTGTGGACCTCACCCCTTCTCTTCCAGGCAGGATTTCAGCACAGGTGCCAAGCACACTTTCAGAAATAGCCCTGCAACTGGAAATTTCTTTCTTTCTTTCTCTCTGCACTATTATGTGAGTCATGCCTGTGAGAGAAAAGAAAATCAAAAGCCAAGCCCAGAAGTTCATCAGCTGGAGAGGCTCCGTGTTGGCAACCACAACAGGTTCCAGCCTGCAGAGATGCAGCAGACATAAACAGGAGGATATGGCACAGATGGCGTCTTTCATTCTGAAAAATATAAAAAATAAAATCAGATTTATCTTGTGGCTGCCTGTTGCATGCTCAGCATGCAGAGGAGGGTGAAGGAGGGAGAACAGCATCTTAAGTATGTACACAATTGGGCCAAAACCAATTTATCCCTGTGCAGTGGAGGTTTGGGGTAGAGCAGAGAATCCCAGAATGGTTTGGGTTGGAAGAGACCTTAAAGCCCATCCAGTGTCACCCCAGCCATGGCAGGGACACCTTCCCCTGTCCCAGCTGCTCCAGCCCCAGTGTCCAGCCTGGCCCTGGGCACTGCCAGGGATCCAGGGGCAGCCAGCTCCTCTCACTGTAAAAATTTCCTCCTTCTACCTAACTTAAATCAATCCTCTTTTAGGTTAAAAAGTGGAAGTGTAGTAACTTAAAATCAAAATAAAAGTATTTGGGGAGCAGGTGTTCTGCAGGCTCTTCAGGACATCTGGAGGACACAGAGTGAACCTGGGATGTTCCCTTCCCAAACTTGCTCTGTCACCTCTTTGCCCCATGTCCTTCCCCATCCCTCCAGCTCCAGCCCACAGCAGAACCAGCCTGGCAGCAGCCCGAGGGTTTGAGCTCATGGAGAAGGACAGAAACGCCGTTCAAAATCTGCTGCTCTCATTCTCATTCTCTGTCTTGCACAGGAGAGCATAAAACATCCGTCTTAGAGCTTCTGTCAGTAGCAGAGATGATCCCAGAAGGCAAAACCTCCTCGTTAGAGTCTCTGCCTCAAAAGTCTCATTTACCTCAGATGAAATTGCAGCTGTGAAGGGCATTGTCAGAACCAGGAACAACTCAATGGGAACATGATCTGTGAGAAACACTGCCCTGAGGAGCTGGGGGACAAACCCTGTTTGCAGCAGACTGGGCACCCAGAGGGGTGGTGAGCCCTGAGACTGCTGGAGTGGCTACTGGGACATACTGGGAGGGAGCTGGGACATGCTGGGAGGGAGCTGGGACATACTGGGAGGGAGCTGGGACATACTGGGAGGGAGCTGGGACATACTGGGAAGGAGATGGGACATGCTGGGAGGGAGCTGGGACATACTGGGAGGGAGCTGGGACATACTGGGAAGGAGATGGGACATGCTGGGAGGGAGCTGGGACATACTGGGAGGGAGCTGGGCCATGCTGCCTGCTGTGTGTAATAGGAAAGGGTGAGCTAGAAGGGCATGGCTGTCTTTTAAAATGATCAGAAAGCCACAAAAATAGCAGCAAAACAGGCCTGGCAGTAATTTTCACTTAGTGGTTGCCTCTATGGTATAGCTCTGTGGTTATATAAAATGGAGAAAATGGATTTTTTACACATTTTTGTGTGTCTATGGCACGTTGTACAGAGATAGTGTAGACACACATCTCTACTGCTCACATCTGGCCTGTGATTTTACAAATCACAGTGCATCAACCCTTTGTATGAACACAGTGATGTTTCTGAGGGCACACAGAGGTGCAGTTTTCTCACCCCCACACTCATGAAATGTTCATTTCCCTCTTCCCCCTGCCTAAATTGGGACCCTCCAAAACTCCCTCACCTCCACCTCCTTGAGCCCCACCTCCAGTGGCCCCAGAGTGGTTGTTCTTTT
Organism: Cyanistes caeruleus; assembly: GCF_971803275.1. Taxonomy (NCBI): domain Eukaryota; kingdom Metazoa; phylum Chordata; class Aves; order Passeriformes; family Paridae; genus Cyanistes; species Cyanistes caeruleus. The sequence goes on along the minus strand of NC_141708.1, from coordinate 3,698,709 downwards.
CACTGAGCGTGCCATTCACCCCCACCAGCCACTAACCAGTTTTACTGAGTGAAAATACATGAAATGACTGAATTATTTGTTTTCAAACAACTTGCTGTGCAATCGCTGGTTCGATAGGAGCCCTCGGTGCCTTGCGATTTGCTCTGCACACGTGGCAGCTCCCAGGGAGCCCTCAGCAGACAGGGGTCAGGGAACAAAACACCCTTTTTAGTGAGCCTTGGCATGTTCCCCCCCAAAAAAACCATGGAGGCTCTTGTCTATTGTGTCAGGGCTCTGGAGTTGAGTAAGAGGGAAATTATTCATCATAATGGCCCTATCCAGTTGATGCTCTTTTTTTTTTTTCCTTTAAATTCCCAGAGTATGCATTTGTTTGAAGAGATAAGACAATCAGAGAGTTTTAAACTGGCTTTTATAGGACTATTAAATTTCCCAATAGCACCATAAAAATTAATAAAATCAACTGCTGTTATTCTAGCAAAAAATAAACAGACCTGGTATTAATGGGTTTTTTTATTCAAGGTTCTGTTGCTGCTGCTGTTTCTGTGCCAACAGGTACACATGGTTTTTGTTCCCTGGGATTTATCTCACTTGCAGGAACAGGGGAAAATTAGATAAATGACACCCAGCTTGGCCAAAACAGAGCACTGCTATGTCTGTGGCACAACTGCTTCTGTGCAAGGTGTCCCTGCTCGTGGCAGGGCTTGGAACGAGATGAGTTTTAAGGTCCTTTCCAACCTAAACACTTCTGGGATTCTGCCCATCACAGCTACACAGATATAAATTGTGAAGGTGATTTATCCAGCTGGGATCCACGAGGTCTTAATGTCAAAGAGCCTTCCTTCAGCTGGGCTCACTCTTGTTCCCAAATATTTCTGTTCTCTGCTTCTCCCATGCCATGCAGCTCTGTTTAAATCACGTGGATGGCTGGGTGGAGATGGATGCTGCTCTTGTTGTGCGCTTCTGAAAATGAATTTTTCCATTCCTGTAATGTAGTGCTCAAAACCTAACTCAGTTGTACAAAAACAGCTCAGAGGTAGGAGCTGCCTAAACCATGCACTGAAAATTCCCCATTACATTAGTGGGGGGAAAAAAATCTTATCACGTTTCCTCTCTCAAGCTGCTTTAATCACTTTAAATCACTTTAAATGACTGTTATCAGTCATTTCATTTCTCTTCTTCTACTGAAACCTTACTGCTTTCCACTTCTGAGATGTTTTCAACCTGTACTTGAAACAGAAGTTACTCCCTCCAGTGCAATTTTCATTTTAACCTTCCCTCAATGGCCTAGAAATAATAGATTGCTAAGATTGCTTTAATAGATTGGAAATTTAAACCTTGTAGAGATAACCAACTGGATGATGTTACAACCCGATGGTAAGGCAAAGAATAACAAATCCTAAAAGTTACTGAACTAAGACTTATGTTGTAAGGCTGCTGAAATGCTGGGCATTGTTATGGTTCTGGAATTAAATAACATTCCCTGGTGTTATGGTTCCACTGCTACTCAAAATCCTCTGCTCTGGAATTGCTTTCTTTAGTGGTAACTCAGAGGGAAGGGATTACTGATGGAGGAAGACAAATATTTTCAATATTCCCTTGCTGTCTTCTCAATGGTCTTTTCTTCCCTGAGGTCCTCTTGAAGTACTTGGGTGCTCTCTCCATGAATTTCTGGAGACTGGAGGAGCTTTCAGCTGAAATCCTCAGGGTAATAATGTGTCCTCATCATTTGGGGTGGTGAATATAAACCGTGGCAACCTGGTTAAAAATCCTCACAGTTTAGGGAACAATCAGAAAGTCTTTGTGAACAGCAGAAGCAATGGGGTTTTCTTGGCTTTGTGGTATCCAAAATTCTGGTTTTATGGAATGTTTTCTAGAGAATTGCTGATTTTAATTCATCAAATCTCACGTGACCAGGTGCCCACCCCTGCTGTTTGTGGTAGGATCTTAGGGAGATGATTGATTTTCAGAGAATCCAAGAATGGTTTGGGTTGGGAGGGACCTTAAAGCTCATCCAGTGCCACCCCTGCCATGGCAGGGACACCTTCCCCTGTCCCAGGCTGCTCCAAGCCCCGTCCAACCCAGCCTTGGACATGGGATGGGGCATCCACAGCCTCTCTGGGCAGCCCAATGCACTCCCAATGGGTTCTTTGTGGTGCAAAATACCTTCTAAAAATACTTGGTAATTTCAGGGCTTGTGCTGAAACCTCGTGGTGCTCAAACATTCCCTCAGCGTGTGATTTTCACTGCTGCAACCAACAGCTACAAAGGCCCAGCAACAGCCTCCAGTACTCAGCACATAAATACAGAGTATTTATCTCCAAACCATTTATTTTTAGCCTGCTTTTCTCAGATTCTAACAGGGAGATGCTGCATTGTGCTCCCTGTACTTTCCTTATTTATCAGGCTTGGAATCACGGAAAATATCACTCCATTCAGCTTGTGTCCTCCTCCCATGGAAATGCTTTAGCATAAATATACTGAAGCTTCTCTCCATCTCCACCATGTGATATCTGTGACAAACTCTTTCCAAGATTTCTCATCTCCATCAGCAGTTTTCAAATGTCACTTTCCAACTCAGGGAAACAGCATTGCTCTAAAGAGAATTAAAGAAAAAAATACACTTTATTTTAAATATATTTGCTTCGGGTTTTTCAAGGATCTACAACTTTGAGGTCAGTAGCGACTCTTTCTTCCAAACTTCCTCCCTGACCCAAGATTAACAAAAAATATTGCAGTAATTAATCTCAAAGGAACTACCTGGGAAGCACAAACCAGTTGTGCACAGCTTTGAAAGCAATCACACTCATACCAGAGCTGCTGTTTATCAGGGCGTGTTCCCATTTTCCCAGAGCTCTTCTCCATAGTCCTCAAGTACAAAAAAAGTGTTCTCACTGCCATATTTGTTCATTTTGCACACAAAAAGAAATCTGGGTGAGCTTTTTTTTCACCCTGGCCCTGGAAGAGACAGCAGCCAGTGTGGGATGACTGAGAGCTGGGGCTTCCCAATCCCATTGGGATCCCATGCCATGGGTGCTTCCCAGGATTGCTGAGCAGCTGCAGGGCTCACCCACGCAGGTGTGGATACAGCAGCTCCCCAGAAAATATTTGGGATGACTGAAATCAGCTTCCAAAACAAGGCTGTGCCTCGTGGGCTGACCTTGTCACAAATAAACGCCGAGTGAGTGCGCTACGCATGCACCACGTGGCATTAACTCACCGCAGATGTGACAGCAGGATGGGGATTCTGCAGGGAGCTTCCTGCACCCTGGACATTCTGAAGTTAATTAAAATGTCACTGAGATATCAATAGTGTGAATCACTATTTTTTTAATTTTTTTTTTTGAAGGGAGTGTCAGTTTGGTGTGCTCAAATCCTTCTCTGTGCTACTGGATCCTGCTGGGAGCTCACCAGACTCGTGGGCTGCCGTGGTGCATCCAGGCATGGGCCCAACAAGCAGTCCTGGTGCCAACTCATCTTCCAGGCTGAGGAAGAGCTGCCAGTGCTTCTGGTGGTGGAAAAATGCTCCCCAGTTGTAAATCCCACAATCCCAGCAATCGGCGCAGACAGATACGATGACATCTGCTTGACAAACCCAACACGCCGGGTACCTCCTGCTTGACAACTTTACAAATGCTTCTGCAGCCTGTGATAATGGAAGGCTGTCAGTCAAAACTCTCCTACGTCTTTTACTCACATCAAATACTTGACTTTATCATAAATAATAGGGAGTTAATTACTGCTCTGATGTGATCTGCTCCAGAGGTGCCCTAGAAATGTCAGTTATTAAATTGATTGCCCTGGCTTGCCTCTGCTCCTTATTTATTTTAACCTGGTCCTTAGCACACAAAAACCTACAAGCAGTGTAAAGAGACTCTCCAGTAAGTAAATTCTAGTTCAAGAAAGAAAAAAATGATGTCTTGGAGCAGGATCCACCCACGCGCTGAGTTGATATCTTGAAATATCATTCTCATCGAGTTCTGGCACATGATGCAAATCCCGGTACGATAGTTGCAGGATATCAGGCAGCAAGGCTACACAAACATTGGCAAGACTTCTCCTTTTCCTTCCCCTGTGTTTACCTCAGACATAAAACTCGATGCCTCTCAGCCTGCAGTGGAATATTGGAGACATGGAGAAGGCAACCGAGCCTCCCATTGCGCCGTTCAGCCGGAGGGGAGAGGGTTTCCTCTCCCAGCTCCACTCTCCTGCTCCCTCCCCAGCTCCAGGGAATGCTGGCCTGCTGCAGAGGCTGTTTTAAGGAGTGACATGGGTCCAACATCTTTGGAATGTGTGTCACCCAATGACAGCACGTCAAACCCTGGGGATGAGCTGTGCTCCCTCGAAACGCAGCATGAACCCAGACAGGGGAGGCAGAGAGCAAAATTCCGGCTGGGGCTGGAGCCGTGGGCTTGTGGGCTCACTGGGAGACCTGACATTAATTCCCACCTTGGATCTGCTGGCCTCTTTGGAGAAGTGCTGCTGAGTTGCTCAGCTTGGGCTAACTCCAGCAATGCCCAGAGGAATCCTGCATGCCGCAGTGATCACAACATTCCATCACCTTGATGTCATTTTGGGGGATTGGAATTGGATGATCTTTGAGGTCCCTTCCAACCCAAGCCCGTCTGTGACTCTGATTTTTCGAGCAGCAAGATTTTTCCTTTGAGAAAACAGCCCTGTTTGCATTTGAGAGGGCTGGAAGCAATGGAGCTATTGATCTTCTTTCCCTAAATACATTGTTCTTGTGATTTAAATGAAATATGTGAACTGCATTGGAAAGATTTCTCTGCTTCTACAGTATGTCAAAGCTTGCCCTCGTACATCAGTGGATATTAAATCATCATATTCTCATTTATATGTAAAGTCCAAGATGCTGATGGAGTCAAGTACTGTTATGTGTGTGTATTTGAAGACCTAATTTTACACTGTATATTATTTTATAGTTATCAGGCTGGGTTCTGCTGGCTTGATTCTATTGCCTTTAAAAAAGAGCAGTGGAAGAAGAATGAATTTTGCAGTTGTTTGATGGGTGGAATTAAAATGTCCTGTCCAAACCAAAACTGCATATGGACTATTTGTAAACATTTGCCTTGTTTACTTCCAATAACAATGCAACTTGTTTTTTATACAGGAAATTCTTTCAGAGCAGAAACCAACACACATTTTTTGTTGAAATGTTGAGTTTGAAATCAGCCAAGCTTTGTTTCCAAACAAGCAAATCTGTAGGTAATTTGATTTAAAATTAGCAAGCAATAAACCTGGGGCTTTTTTGATCAGAACTATTTTTCAGTGGGTGATCCTGCCACCCAGTCAAGCAGGGATTTGTCCTCCAGTCTGTTCTTGCAGGGGCAGCAAACACCCATCCTACTGACAGGGGTGAGCCAAATCAGCTGAAGCCTTGTGAAATGCAACCTTTTCCCATCATTTGGTGGTTCAAGAAGCCTGGGAAGTTTTATTTATCTGTCCAGGGGCAGAAGTGCCACGACACAGGGCAGTGCTGGGGGGACCCTACACATTAAAGATGAGGCACATCCCTGACCAAGAGATTTTGTACCCACAAAAAACAGCAAAGACAGGAGGAAAACCTTTGGTTGATATGTAAATCAGAGATTCATCTTTTTTTTTTCCAAATTTTATACTGCAGAGCTACAGATTTCCCACTAACCCTTCTTTCCATCAGTGTTTTTGGGATGGAATTGGTGCCAGGTACAAGGGTGGGAACTGATCCACAAAGCTGCTGGGGATCCTCACAGATCAAATCCCCAAAAGCTCTCAGTGGTTTTTGTTTAAAGCTCTACAAAACTCTTTGTGGGTGCATTTTATGGCCTGGAGAAGAGGATGTGAGTGCAGAATTAACACTTAATTTGTCAGAGGGGCAGAGGCAGCTTCACCCTCAGTGCTTCAAGCGCTCGATGTCACAACTTCAGGGGCCAGGCCAGGAGCTGCTGCTGATTTATGGAGCTGCCTCAAGCAATAAGATTTGGATGGCTCCCAGCACCTGCGTGGGTGAGGAGTCAGGGATTGAGGAGATTCTTTCCCTGCCTACACAGATTTAAAGATGGAAGGCTAATTTTGTGATACCTGCCACATTCCGCTGGTGGATTTTTATATAATCTCATTTTTCAACTGAGATGGAAAGCCTTCCTCTTCAGATAAATCCACTTCAGTTAAGTAAAGCTGGGAGCCTTTCTCTTCTGCCTGATTTTAGTACCTCTAATTTATTAGTTGTAGATTTGTGTCTAAGTCCCACTGTAGCTTCTCTACAGTCCAGACAAAATTTAAATGTCGAAAATTTCTTGCACGCCATCTTTCAAAAGAACAAACTTTAGCTTAGAAGATTTGGGGTTTGGATGTTTAAAAAAATGGCATAAATCACGATTCTTTGTAATTTTGAAGACAACATGTCTGGCTTGTGGAGACTCCCACCTCTTTCTGGGTTGCTTGCTTCGGGACAGCCGGAGGATGTGAGCGGCTGCCGTGCAAAGTGAGCGTGAAAAACATGCACAATCCTTTTGTATTCTTGGTGAGTCATTCCAGCCTCCTTGTCTCTCCCTTCCCTCATCCCAGAAAAACAGGGGAAGGCTGGGTGCCAAGCAGACAAGCAGCAGGCAGTGCTGGCACTGGAGCAGGTAGGCAAGCCCAGCACGCCCAGGGTTTGTGTGTGTGTCAGGTTAGGGAATGGGACCTGCTGAAATCCAGCACAGGAAAGATCTTGAGAGCTCAGAGCAAGGGCTGGGATTCCCCATCCAGAAGTGGTTAGCAAAGAAAATGTAATTGCAAGTTGCAACCCTCTTGGTTTTGCTGCCATTTATAGCAGCCTTAGCTCTGGGTGTTTGTTTTAAGATGCTCTCCCTGTGGTAGGGGACGATTAATCCATTCCAGTTGCTGTGGAGAAGGAGCTGCTGTCAAAGCCAGAAATGCTGTGCAATCCACAAAGGCCCTCTAGGGTTGCTGGAGAAACATCTCCAGCACCAGCCAAGCCAGTTATCCCATCCTGTTCATAGCTCCCCTATCCACATTTCATCTCTTCACAGAATCATGGAGTAGGGACAGGAAAGCTCACCTAGTTCCAACCTTCCTTTGCACCAGAGCCCCAGGGGCTTTCTTCCTTGAGGGGTTCTTGGGCTCTCCAGGTGCACAAATGTCCCACCACAGCCTCCACAGCCTCGTGTGCTCCTTCCACAGCACCTCCCTTGGCTGGCTGCAGGATCCCTCCTGCCAGAGCATTCGTGGAACCCCTGTGTGATCCTGGAAAGGACTGTGCTCTCTGCTGTTCCTGCAGATTTTGAGCATGTGGCTCTAAAACTCTCTGCAAAGGTTTAATTACAGGAAAATATGATGGTTTTAAAATAGATTGTCCCAGAGGAAAACAGAGCTGAGAAGTTATTTTCCTTGTCTGGTGGTCTAGAACTGCTTGTCACACACAGATGTGCGTGACAGATCCAGCACCAGCACTCACAGATTAACTTCCATTAGGACTTCAGACTTCATCTTCTGCTTTTTTGCACAGGGAACTTGAGCCCAGGTTGGTTTTTGAAGCTGGCTGTTGCTGAAATAATTCATCACCTTGCAGTGGCTGCCAAAAGCAGTGGTGCAGGTGGCTCCTGGTGGCGCCGTGGGGGTGGCACTGGCACAGGGCAAGGCTGGGAGCAGCTGGCTGGGAACAGTCCTGCCCCCACCTGAGATGAGGCAGTGCCAGAGATTCCACAGCCTCTGGAGGGATTTAAAAGATGTGTGGATGTGGGGACATGGGCTGGCAGTGGGCAGTGCTGGTTTAATTGACACAATGATCCCAGAGGTCTTTCCCAACCTAAACAATTTGATGATTCTGCAGATTTTTCAGGGCTCTCACCACACTGAATGATGTGAGTGCCTGTGGGAAGCAGCTCTCTTGCTCATGCACCCTTCAGTGGGTTTTATGCCAAAAAGTGCTTTCTGCTGCTCCTGAACAATTCTTTCTGTACCCCACCTTGGGCAGTGTCAGCCCATGGCATCCCTCACCTTAATTCTCCTCACTCAGCATCAAGCCCAGGTGTTGCATCACACAAAACTTTGGCTTTATTTCTCTCTTTTTCAACCTTTCTGAAACACACAGCTCATTCAGAAGGCATTATTTTTAGGTTTTGCCATTATACACTTGGAAATGCTCATAGAAATACTACATCCTGGCATTTACTATTAGGCTTTCTAATTTGCCTCCCAATACTAGATTTCCTCAGCTGAACCATTCCCCAGCTTCTTCTTCAGGTTGGCTCCACCACCTGTAGCCTTTTCCTAAATGCTGATTGCTCTTCTGGTTTATTTTATTGACATCTGATAGAATTTCCTCCCTCTGAGATTCTTTGACTCGGCCCACTTGTGCTGCAGCAATCCCAGGTGAAAAAAAAAACCCAACAAAACCAAAATAAAACAAAAACAGCCAAGAAGAATGAAACAGCTTGGGAAGACTGTGAGTGAATAATATAATTGTGAAGCAAACCCATCTCCTGAGTCCTGCCCCTTGGCTTTATGTGCATAGGGATGAGCTGACACAGGAGGTGCATCTCTCCACTGAAGTGTGTGACTGCTCCTCCACCCAGCCTCAAACACAAATCCCATTTTTCCCTCATACAACTCAAATCTGCTGATTTGGAACCGATCCTCATTTGTTCTCTCAGCTTTCTGGAGACAGGACAGCTGGGAGCTCTGCTCACCCCCAAGCAGGGCTCTACATTTCTGAGTTCATCAGCCATCCTTGACCTTTCCCATGTGGGACTTCCAAACTTTCCCCTCTCTGCTCATCAGCTCTCCTTCTGCAGGGGGAATTAGCTGACTACAAATTGAATAAAACAAAAAATTAAGTCACTTTCAGGTTACTCATAGAGAGAAATAAAGCTGAGAAATGACAAGTTACTTTAGGGAATTTGTCAAATAAAAAACATCTTCCTGTTTTCTCGGCTCTCTGACATCACTGGGAGCTGGGATCTTGCATCCCTAATTTGCCATAACTTTTTCTTCTTGTAGAAAATGGGGTATTTAATGTAATGCTCGTTTTTTTTCCCCTGAAAATCTTCTTAGGGACATAGAAATGGATGTTAATGTATGCAAGTCCATTACTGAGTATGGTAATGAAGAAGTTGTGGCCAATGGTGAAGCTTAAATTAAGCACGCTTCAGAAAACAAACACAACTCCTCCAGAATTCCTATTCAACATTTGTAATGGAATAAAACTCCTAATAAAATGTTTTCCCCAAGAAGTAATAAATTCTGGAAACATGACTGTATTTACTTAGACCTTTTGTAATGAAAACGTTTTTTCTCAGGCAGGAAAACTGCTCTTTATGGGAAAACTCAGTAAATACAATTATGCAACTGTTTTCCTGAGGCTTTTACAAACCTGTGCTGCTGCAAATGCTCAGCAGAGCAGTCCAGCAGCATGTGTGGAACTCAGAGAAAACATTTCTCAAGCATTGAAAACACATATGTACCTTTCTCTTTCAGTATCTCATTTATATAATTAAAAACTCCTCTAAACCCTCAGGAGAGATCTGAAAAAAAACTGATTCATTTTTCACCAGGAGAGAGTTTGTTCACGCCATAAATCTTCTGAAATGAAATGTTAACAAATCTCCACTTGCAGCTTCTTGAGAAATGCTTTTTCTTAAAAGCATTAAAAGTAAAAATGCCATTTTAATTTTTTTCTTTTATTTATTTATTTGGGGGAAGGGAAATAAATGGATTTAAATTTATGATTTAATCTAGGGAAAATGTATCAAGTATTGCTAGGATTGATTTATTTTTTTTTTTAAGGAGATGCTGACCACCTAAATGCTGCTGTTGCCTCTGAAATTAAATTAGCTCACACACACCCTGATGTGAGACCTTTTACTGGTGTGTGTTGGAGTCATATTCGAAGCTAAATGCTCACCACTACATTTCAGCAGGGTTTTTAGCCCTGTTTTTACATCCCCTGGGGCTCAGAAGGCACCAACCATCCCAAGCCACCCTCGCAAGGATGCTCAGGCAGCTCGGCTGGGTCTGCTCAGGGAAACTCCAACCTCCCCGTGATTTTTGGGATAACAGGAGCGCTCCCAGTGCTGGATTCCCTGCTGTGCCCTGGCCAGGGATGCTGAGCAGCACACACAGAGCTGGCAGCTCTGCCTCAAGCCGAGTTTAGGGCTGCTTTGTGTTGCCAGCACTGCGCAAAGCAGCTGGAGAGCACCGGAGGCTTTGATCCCAAACTACAGAGGAAATCCTGATTATTGAGCTGCTGTGATCCCAGGTGATCAGATATTGCTTCAAATGCAGAGGAAAGCACCTCTCAAGGAGGCTCTGCCCTTCCTCCTCCAGCACAGAACGGGTTTCAGAGGAATCAAAGCAAATAAAAGCAGCAGCCCCCTTGGCTGCTCTGTCAGCTCCAAAGGTTAGGCAGGATTTGTCACTACATCCCTGAGCTCCTGGTCACAAAAGCAGGGGATCCAAGCTCAGGCAATCTGGGAAGGCATTGCAGGACTCACAGGGTGGGGTTTGAGGGGCTCTGAGGCTGTGACAAGCCAAGGAGAGACACTGGAGCCCCCCTTCACTCCTTGCTGGGGTGGAAATAAAACCTCTCCCATCCCTCTGGGAGCAGCTGCTGTCACCTGCCCCATGGTTTTGATCCATTCAACCCCCCAGAAAACATTTTAAATTAGGATAAACAACATGGCAAATGACATCTCTGTAGGATGTGCTGCTTGTGTTTCCTCTGGTAAGTTCGTGCTTCGCCACATCATAAAAAAAAATAAATAAAATGAGGGGAAAGAGTTATTTGGGTTTTGTGGCTTTTGGATAGGTAAGTTTTAAAATATTACAAAATATGAAATCATTTTGTTTGGGTTTTCTAGTGCAAAACCAAAGCCAAACAAAGATAAATCAAGAGCAAATACTTTCTGGGGCAAAGACGGACTGGAATGGTGATACACTGTGCAACTCCTGATTAAACTCCAGCTCACAACATGATTTCCATGTTTTAGACCTCTACTTGCAGATCTGAGAGTTAATTATTTTCCTAACAATACTCAAAGAGGAAGTTTCAGCTGCTAAGACAATTTGGAATAAGTTTGGCAAAAAGTATCTGCATTACTTAAGGATGATGCTTTTATGCTGAACACAAAATACCTTTATTTCTCTCTCTAATAACTAATTATCCAGGTGGTGACAATGCCAGACTAGAAAATTACCTCTAAATAAATTGGAAGATCCATCAGTTAAAGTAGTGAAAGGTAAAAATTTTATAAAGTATACTCTAGATCACCTGCATTCACAAAGACAAGAGGCTCATTTCCTTTCTCCTAACTCTGTAATTTCTCCTATTTAATTAAGCTTAAATCAGGAGACTTAAGTCTTACTCTGTCTCAAATTAGTTTTAAGCAGAATATGAAGGGCAAGTACTGCTAATTTATAATATTTTACACACCCTTAATACTGCTGAAGAATGGACTGAAGGAATTATTGCATTTCCTTCTCACCTGGCCTAAAAAGAGCAAAGGCCTAAGGAGAGCCTCGGGTGCAAAGCAGCCAGAGCAACTCTCAGCATCAATCTGCAGATTTTTTTCTGTCTTTAACACGTGATCACTCAGAGAATCCCAAAAGCCCTCACTGATTTTGAAAGATTATCACAAATCAGGTTTTAAATTTTAATATTTTTAATTAATACTCCGAGGAAGAGAGGGAATTTAATGGGCACAAGGGAGAAAACAGGCGGAATTTGGAAATGTATGAACCAGCGAAGCAGGAAAGCTAAAAAATTGTTCCAGATGAGGAGAAATGAATGAAGGAAAGAATTTTCTCCATCAGCCACAGCAAAGCTGTTGGGGAGGCCTACAGGGAAAGACAAAAGGAAGCAGAGAGGCCTGGCCTGTCTCAGGTCCCTGTGAACAGGGACTGTCCCTCTCTGAGGTGTTTCCCCCAATGCTGAATTAGCAGAGGAGAAATTCAAGGTGTTGTGGGTCGAGGTTCCCGGTGTGTCCCTTTAAATCCACCCTGCTTTTGGCAATTCCCTCCAATTCCCTGGGTGCTGCAGAGCTGGGATTCAAGGTCAGGCCACAGCTTGGCTGAGAGAGGGATATACCTCAGCAGGAGAAAGAAGCAACCCCTCAGGTTCAAAATCTGCACTTGAATCAGTTTATGAATCCCACAGTGCAAATCAGAGGAGAGGGGAGGAGGGGAAGACGTGAGGAATTCACAGAGTCCAGGACAAAAATAGCATTATTAAACACTTCATTTCTTTTTTGGACGTTTTCCCAATGACTTTTAAATCTCCCTAGACTTATAGAAAAAGGAAAAAAAAGAAGTTTACATCCTTACGTGCAGGTTTTAGAAGACAACCTTGTGCAGTGATGCTGTAGGGAAGGACTGCAGCTCTCCCACCCTCGTGTCTGGGACCTCAGCTGATGCATTTTGTCTGCAACCCCCCAAAAACACAGGTGATGCTCCAGCTAGTCCTGCAAAATAAAGGAAGAGAGAAATGCCACTCAGAAATAATCCTAAAGGGAGTGGGCGGGGGTGAGGATTATGGCACCTTCTAATGAAAGTTAGAATGAAATGAAAGCTTATGCAGTTCTTTTGTTCTTCAGGAGGAAAAGTGCTTGTGTAGCATTTTTCCCCAAACTTTGACAGCCTCAGAAGAGAATATGAGAAGTATATGCAATTTTTCTTCCATTAAAAAAAAAACCTCTGCCATTAAACGTTCATTACTTGACAACCTAAAATTCAGTACCTGATTTTCATAGTCCCACTTTATCTCTGTGCTTGCCAAGTGTAAATTAACCTCTGTTTGTCTCTCTTACTGAAATACAGCTAGCCCTGCTTGCTCTTGTGTTATAAAATACAGTTACTCCTCAGAAAAACACACATGAAACAGAGCAGGAGAGGAATAAAGTGACTGGGATGTATGCTGGTAGCTGGGCAAAGCAAGAGCACAACTTCTGCAAAAGCAGCTTTGCTGGAAAGATTAATTATTATTGGAATCAGTTTCAGATTCAGCAAGACAGGTTTTCCTGAACATTCTTGCAAATCCCCTAAATCTGGATTCCATAACCATGGGAGAGGTGGAAGGGGGGGGCTGAAATAGGATAGGATGATAAGAGGAATGGGAGCCAGCACCCAAATCAGATTTGTGCATAATCAGCTCAGGCGACTGAAGCCTGGGAAAGCTTTTAAAGGCTCATATGATCCTAAATGGCTGAGGTGAAAATGTAAGTGTATGTGTCCACAAAATACAGAGTTTATTTCAATAGCTACCTTGGAAAAGCAGTGAGTCTGAACTGCAGAGGGCTGGTAATGGACTGGAAGGTCTTTCATTTATAGATCTGCTCAGGTTTAAATCCAATTCAAGCCATCAGCAGCTAAAAGCTGGGTATTTTCCTGTGTCCTGCAGGAGCTCTGTCCAAGGCTGTGGAGCTGCAGGAGCTCCCAGCCCTGGGAGATCCACCAGGGTCAGGAGCTGGTGGGGACAGAGCACAGGGTTTTGCTGCAGAAATCCCAGAAGAGGCAAACCCAGTGGGACTGAGGCACAGCCTCCTCCAGAAACCATTTTCCTGGGAGAGGGGATGGTTTTGAGCCCTACCCATCCACCCTGGGTGCAGGATGCCCAAATCCTGCCCCTGCAGGGAGCGAGACATTCCTAGAGTACCCAACGTGTAGCTCAAGGTGCCGTTTGCACAGTTAAATAAACACAGCCCTGAGGATGTGGTTTCACACAGGAATGGGTCAGTGGTGGCCCCGTGCTCTGGCCTGGCTGGCACTGCCACAGGCTGGAGCTGAGCTGCTGCAAGGCATCTCCTTGTGAAGATCACAATCCTCCAGGGGTCCTGGCTCATCCAAATCACTGCTTCAGACAGCTGAGAGCAAAGACTGAACAAGCAAAGTTAAATCTGTACTTGAAAAACAAAAACAAACCAAAATAACAAAAAATTACCAACCAAAAAACTTCCCAGAAACCAAAACCAAAGGGTTTATCTGCAAGCAATGCAGACAGACCCAAGCAAAGGGAACTGGAGGGGAGAAGCAATGTGAACCAATGCATGAAAATTCCCATCAGCATCCCTGGAAGTGTTCCAAAGCCATGTGGATGTGGCATTTTGGCCATGTTTTAACTTGGGACATGGTTGGCAGTGCTGGGGGAACAGCTGGACTCGATGATCTCAGGGAGATTTTCCACCCTAGGTGATTCTGTGAGGCCAGTGCTGGTGGCAGTGCCCCATAATTTGCCTTCCAGAGAGAGAGATGGAAGGGTTGGGATCTGAGGTCAGAGGAGGTGACTGGAGGGGACACAGGAGGGCTGAGCAGACAACAACTCCTTTCCTAACACCAGCTCTGAGGGCTGGAGCAACAGCAGGCAATTGATCCCATTTGGGGCAATTGATCACATTCAGAAAAATTCCAGGGCAAAGAAAAAAGGATTGTATCACCTACTCAGCCCTCATCTATTGAATGGGATGAGGAGGACTCCGATTCAGAGTGGAGAAATGTGAAAAAGCTGCAGTGTGTGCCACTGGGGGGAGGAAGGAAGATGTAGAGTGGGTTCTTTGATGCCCCTCTGCGGACCCAGGGCTGCCACCCTGCTGTCCCACAATTTACAGTTTACAGCAGGATTTCTGATAGACTGAGAAAAAGTGCTGCTGAGTATTGCAAAGTGAGTAAATCATCCTCCCTGCACTCAGCTCTCGTTTATTTTGAAGCCAGCAGCTCTTCCCTGAGCATGGGGGAAGGATGAGGACGGAGGCAGGGGCACAGGGGGGAGGTGGGGAAGGGGCACACAGAGGTGAACAGACACCCAGACAGCTTTGGCTCCCTCAGAACAAATCCCTGCTTTGGGCAGAGCTGACCAGACTGTCTGGGCACTGTATATATAGGATGGAGCAGGAGTTTGCAATTACATTCCATTTCTGTGGTTTGCATATAGCAGTGCTTTATAAGCCAGCACACATCAAGGCTGAGCCTTTCACTGAGCTTTTTCCAGGGAGTGGGGCTCTTATCTCCTCTTAGGAAACGAAAACTTGGGCAAATTTGCTTTTCCAGGTTGAAGAAACCACAGAAATGTGAAGGCCATTTTTATAAATAACATCATGCACTGAATTCCACTATTCCTTTTTACTTTTATTCACGGCTCAGCTGCATGAAGTGTTTCTTATTGGAACAAATGTGTCTTTCTTTTTTATTAAGAAAAAAAAAAAAGCCACCAAAGCAGATTTACAGCAATTCTTCCTATCAATAAACAAACTAATTAAACTGACTCCCAGTTTTGTCCTAACCAGGCACAATGGTCACCTCATTTGTGGCCACATTTTGAATTAGAGCTGATCTATCAGAGGAGCTGAGCTGAGCTCCCACCCTGCCTGATGTCCACAAGTGTCACCTCCTGCTCCTACTCTGAGGGCATGGAATTTACACCAGAAAAAACAGGATGGTTCATTAATAAGGCCTTTCTCAGTCCATGCCAATTGCAACTCGAATGTTCCTATTTTCAAAGGATACAAGACGTTTCCTAGCAAGGCTGGAAAACCAAACTCATGGTAATCCCTTCAGAGTGGAAAAGACTTGCAGCTTGAATCAACAAGAAAAGGTGAGATTATTGCCTTCACTCCAGTAATGCCACCAACCCCAGCTGCATCCATCTCTCAGCAGAAGAATGTGGATTTCGTATTAAAAATAAGAAATAAATATAAATTGCAAACAGGAGCCACAAGTGGGGATGGGCATTTCAGTCTCAAACTCATCCCAACCTGGAGTTGCTATCTTCAATTATTTGCATGATTTTTTTAGTAACAATTTTTCAAACAAAACACATGGAAATCTGTGATGTGTTACAGAGCAAGAGCTTCTGCATGCTGCAGCTTTTCCAGGAAAACAGTTCAATTAATTCTAGCAGGGAAATGAATGGTAAATTCCAGCATAAATGAAACACAGAGAGACTTTCTGTGCAAGATGTGAAATGAAACACAAGTGAAAACATAGAAAATTGGTTGCAAGACCCAGACACTGGGGAAGATAACAGAGATGCCCAGGCAGCTTGGCCTGGTTTATTTTAGCCACAAGCAGCAATTTAGGCAGAAAATTTGGATTGTCTGGTTTGAGACCTGTCAGGATGTGTGACTTGAGGCTGTCTGAACACACAGGCCAGCGTTTGTCAGCCTATTGACATTTTATTGATCCTGACACTTTATTGCTCTTTCCTAAAGCTCGGTGCCATTTCCTAGCTCAGGAAGAGACCAGCAGAATTCAGCCAGACCCAACCAAACCCCGAGGAGATGGCCCCAGAGGCCATGGGAAGAAGGATTTATCCTGCTGAAAACCAGAGTCAGTGTTGAGGAGCTGGCTGAGGCTACAGCATTTTACATAAAATGTAGATGAAAATAAAACTCTCCAGCAAACAGAAGCTTTCATGTCATTTGTGCAAGAAACCTGAAGAGCCAAGAAGTGAGCAAGTCAGTCATTTTTCCAGGCAGGAGGTATTTAAAATAGTTCCAAGAGGGGTTTCCCATCCTTTAGCTTCCCTCACATTTCAGTGTGAAAAATAGGTGGAAACATTTTCACAATGGAAAATAGGTGAAGGATGCCTGGTGCTGCCAATAAACTGCTTAACATGGAAACTTCCCTCCCTTCTTTGCTGAACAGCAAACATGAACTTCAGAGGCTTCATGAGGGCTCATTTTGAGGGAAAAGCCTGCAAGTACTGAAAGAAACACAACGATTTTCCCAAGTATTTGCAGCCAAATGAGCAGAAGTGAATGAGAATCCAGCAAAGGCCATTCAGACTGGGAGAGAAGGGAGTTGTACACTGAGAGCCTGTTCACAAAATCCTGCAGAGAAGAATGAAATCCTTCATTAAAGAACAATTAAATTCAGGCATGTCATAAACTGGTACTCAGGCAAGTGTCACACCAGAAAATAGTGTTAAAAATCAACCAGAAAAGTCAGTAAAGCAGAAATATTATCTTGGGGAAAAGTGCTACCGAAGGTTTCTGCAGCCTAAAACATTAAGTTAAAGTGAAAAATGCACCTTTGAAGATCATTAAGTTGGGGTGGGAGAAAAAAGGAGGTAGAGGTAGGTCTAAAAATGTGGTTAATTCTCAAGAACTGTGGGATTTTTGCACAGGAATAGAAAAGCATAAATGGAGCACCAGGGTATAATGTATCCATCATCAGATGAATATGGAACTAAAAATTAACTGATGAAATGTGTCAAATCTGCCAAAGGATTCAGGCTAGGGAAGATCCATATTGATGGATCCAGACATAATGATGAAGCTGCAGATGTCTCCACGCTACAGGCAGAGGACACAATTTATTATTTCCTTAATAATGATGCTCTCTGGAATTGTGATTTTTTTTTGGTAACCCCACCTCAAAACAGGCCAAACACAGTTTGATTCTCCCAGAAAATAAAGCCTGGAGAGGACCCTGTCCACCACTGGTCATCTGTCCTGCAGGCAGGACCTTGGGTATTCCAGATTAGAGAAAACACTGATGCCAGATGTTCTCATCCCAAAAATGGAAAAACGGGGCTGAGACAGTTTAAATGCTCTTCAAATAACACCTAATAATATCTTATCTTCTTCAGAGCAGCATTTTCAAAGCATGAAATGTCACCAACTTCAATCTTGTGTAACAAAAAGCTGAGAACGAAGCTCCCTAATTCAGGCAGAATTCTATCACAGGGTAGGAAAGCTCTGATCTTACATGAAACACTCTGAAAGGTGCACCAGAGCCAGATCCTAACAGGTGTACAGGAATTTCCAAGCCTCTGGCAGGAGGAAATGCATTTTGCATACCTGATGGCCGTGGGGAGCTCAAGGCTGCAGAAGTTGTGGCTCAGCCTTTTGAGAGACTCAGAAGGAACTGGAACAATTAGAGCTCAGCCTTTCTGGAAGGGGAGCCAGCAGGAACAACCTGCAGTGGTAGAGCCTGAAAATAAATTGGAAGGAGCTGACAAGAGCAGCTGTGGGGATGGAGGTGGCTTCTCAGAGAATTTTAGAGTATGCAGAGCTCCATCCTGGAAGGGAGCTGGCGGCGTGCTGTGAATTGCTCTGTGCTGCTGGGAGATTTTGTGCACAGCAAAGACAGTCTGGAGCTGTGAGAAACCTGCAGATGGGCTCAGTTACACTCACCTTGCAGCCTGAGCAAGCCAAAACCAAACATTCCAGCTGGTTCATCCCTGAAATCCATCTCCCAGTTCTCCCCCAGCACACTCAGTCCCTCAGGCTGAAGTTGCTCCTGTCTTCATAGTGAGCCACAGCAAAGCCTCAAGATTAAAGAATCCTGGAATGGTTTGGGTTGGAAGGGACTCAAAGTGCCACCCCCTGCCATGGGCAGGGACACCTTCCACTGTCCCACATTGCTCCAAGCCCTGTCCAACCTGGCCTTGGGAACTTCCAGGGATCCAGGGGCAGTCACAGCTGCTCTGGGCCTCAGATTCCCTGGGTAAAGAAAAGCTTCAGCACTCCTAGACTGGAGAATCACCAAAATCTAGGCCTGAACGTGTCCATATGGACCTTAAAGCTCCAGCTCATCATAGATTTTTTGGCCAAAAGCCTGATGTCAGATTTGAAGAGAAGGGAAATGATGAGCAAAGCAGTAAATCCCTAAAACCCTGACTGCTAGGGAGAGAAGGATTTGGGCCATGGATACCCAGAATGGGGAGGGTAAAGAAGGAAAAGTGACAAGGAACAAAAATGAGAGTGGGCAGGGGTGTGGATTATCCAAGGGACTGGGAACAGAGCAGGGGCTGAGCCCACAAAAAGCAACTGAGGACATGAAAGCACAAGAACAACCAGGACAGGCCTTGCTGCTCTTCCAATTCGATGTTTTCCTGCCCAAACACTTCAAAGATGCACCAGAGGAGGCAAAGGGAGGGAAAGATCACACTTATATTACTTTTAGGCAGATGGAGAATTCCACTACCAAAAATTTGAAGTCCAAAAAGAATAAAATCTTTTGAAGGCTGTGCACAACCAGCCTCAAGTGGAGGCACCAGAGACCCCGCAGCTGTGACCTCCAGTGTCATCCCATCAGGGCCACTCTGTCCCCAGGGCCACCAGCTGCAGGGGGAGACTCTGGATAAGCTGAGAATCCCTTGGGAAGTGCTGGCATGAGCCTCAGAGGATCCTGAAGACTCACAGCTGCAGGTCTCCTTCACCTCCAGATCTCCAATGAGTTGTGATAAATCACTTCTGATGGTGCTGGTTCTGCTCTCAGGCCGCCTGCATCCTGCAGAGCTGTTCCCAGGCTGTGCTGGGGCATGGGGAGATTCCAGCAGGTACAAATTCACATTAATTTGTCATCAGAATTACCCCCAGCTGCCAGCAAACAGGAGCACTGCCTCGGAGAGACCAGTTGTGAGAACTGTTTTAGCACAACATTGGGTGTTTTATGCGTGGTGCCAACTCCTTTAGCAATAAATCAGAGCTGCCCAGCACATGCCTCTCAGGAGGGATAAAATCACCTGAGGAAAAGTGTTCTGGCCTCTTGCCTGCACTGTAATTCCTTCCAAGGGTACATTCCCCCCGAGTCAGACACGAGGGGTGAGATGCTGACCCCTGAGAGGGGCCTCTGCAGAGAGGGCCAAGAGCAACACTCTTCCCTAGAGCTCATAAATGGGATGAGCCAAACCTGTTAAATAGCATGGAAAGACTCCCAGGGATTTTAATGGGTTTCATGCTATTCCACTGGATGCAAAGACCCTCTTTGTTCCTGAAAGGGTTGTCTGTCCTAGGGCAGCACACCAGGAAAATGCAGAAGCAGCAGCTCAAGCAAATTAAATTCAATTAACCATTTCATTTTAGTATTGGCATTTACATAGTTCATTGATTACCTGGCTGTGCAAACTCCTTCAATTACTTAAAAGTACAAAATGCTCCCGATCTGGGGTGTTCTTTGCCAAGAGCAGCCCTGTGACAGCTGCAGTGCAGAAAGGAAGGGGGCAAAGAGCCCACTCCAGCAAGACCAGCCCTTCACAGATTACAGGAGGAAAACTGGACAGAGGAGGGGCTGATTTATCCTATTTTTTAATTGTTCACTGGGACTATTCACATGAAAACTCTCAGGGATAACAATTCCCTGACACCTCCCCTGCCTCACTGCATCTTTAGCCTCTGACCACATCACCTACAAGGTCAGCTCTTGTGAAATATTGCCCAATAGAATGTGATATCCTCATCAAGGAGGTGATTTAAAACCAAAAGTGTTGTGATTTAGCAAGGTCCAGCCTTTGGCTTTTGTGGGAACATGTTGTCTTGAGTCATAACTCTCCTTTTGTTGAGGACAAAAAATATTTTTTAAACTGTGCATTGCTAAAACCAGACCTTCAGTGTCACATTAGTTTCTGTTCAAAAAAAAGGAAAAAGAAAAAAAAAAGCCAAAAAGCAAGAAAGAAAGAAAGAAAGAAAAAAAGGAAAGAAAGAAGCCTGGTTTAACAGATGGTTCTTATGGCAATCAGACTATTCTGTTATGAAAATAAAGTTTTGAAGAGTTTGGTTTTCCTTTCCAGTGCTTTTCTGCTGCCTAAAAAAAGAAACATCCAGTGAGTCCCAGCCTATTTAGCCCTCCAGAATTATAAATATCATTTCAAAAGGTTTTACAATTGATTTTTGCCTTTTTCCCATCTGAATTTTGTGTTACATGCTATAAATGCATTAAGAAGAGAAACTTTTCCTTTTAAATGCTCCCCTTTGCAACCAAAGAAGCAAAAATATTACCCAAAGCCTCCTTTCCATCTGTGACCATACCTAAGAGAAGTGCAAAATGTTAATTTAGAGGGGAAAAAAACAACCTTCTATTAGAAATATTTGGAAAGCAGCTTCAAGTGACTGCACAGCACAAAGGTAAAAGTCACTTGCTGGTGGTTGTTTTTTAGATTTGTGCCCTGCAGCTCTCCCAGGACAGCTCAGGATGTTTCCATTACTTCTGGCTCCTCCATGTTGTGGTTCCCAGAGCAGAGCACACACGGGACATGCAGAGCAGGCTGAGAACAGCAGAGCTGCATCCCAGGCCCAGCACACCTGGGTGCTCTGCTGAGCAGCCTTTGCAGTGCAGCACAGCCTGAAATGGCCAATTTGTCCTCCCTGTCCTCACTGCAGCAAGCTGTGAAATCCTGAAGGGGAAAGGCAGCTCTCACATTTCCCTTTGGGATCTGCTGCTGAGCCAGGGGAGCAGCACTGCTGGAAAATCTCTGCTTGGGAAGCCTGAATAACAGAATCACGGGATGGTTTGAGTTGGAAGGGACTGAAAGATCTTGTTCCACTCCCTGCCATGGGCAGAGACATCTTCCACTGTCCCAGGCTGCTCCAAGCCCCATCCAACCTGGCCTTGGACATCCCCAGGGATCCAGGGGCAGCCTCAGCTTCTCTGGGAATTCCATCCCAGCTCCTCCCCACCCTCACAGGGAGGAATTCCTTCCCAATATCCCATCTAACCCTGACCTCTGGCAGTTTGAATCCGTGCTCCCTTGTCCTGTCACTCCAGGCCCTTGTCCAGAAATCCCTGACCCAGCTAATGAAAGGTGATGCCAACTGTCCATGAAGCTCAGCCAGGTCCACCCAAGGCACAGAATTGCCTCAACTTCATGAGAACATTCTCCCAGCCCCACACTGATCTGCCCTCATGGATTCCTCCCTTCCATCTAAGCTAATTTTCTCAGCCTTCACACTTCATTCTCTGTGGGAAGACATCAAGACCCATAAAGCAACTTTTTTGTGGGTTTGTGGGAGATAAGGACACCACAGGGTTGGGCTGGGGAGTCCTGGGAGATGAGGAAGAGCAGGAGAGGAGCATGGAAAAGCTGCTTCTCCTTTCTTCCCTCCCATGGTGGTCTCTGAAGGGCAGCACAAGAAAAAAACCTGGCAGAGTTTTCAGGCCAGGCAGGCAAATGTGAGATCCATTCTCCAGCCATAAATTGAATTCCAAGCATTAGAGCAAATGGAAGTGGCATTTTGTAAGATATAAAGCCCCAATTCAGAAGCGGGGATGAAAATAACAGTGGGTGTTTCAAGGGATGTTTGCAGAAATTGTTATGGAAAAAAAATCTCACATGTGGTTGGAATTACCCAGGGAATGGTTTTCTACTAAGAAAATAAAATCAGTCACGGGTGGGGTGGAAACAAATGTTTTGTTGCAAGAACAGTGGCCAAGATTTGGAATTTGCTGCCTTTTCACAACTGCAGTTGCACAAAGCTGCCACAAAACATCTCCTCCTGGTTTTTAGGGAGGTTCTGGGCAAAGAGCAGGCTTGACCTTTCCCAGCAGCTTCCAAGGAAGGTGGCTCTGGGAAGGTTACAGAGAGTTTATTCTTCGATTACAGTGGCTCTGCACGCCTCTAATGTGTGTTTCAGTGGAGTTATTCAGAGCTACACTTGTAACACAATCCCACCCATTTTGAGGGGATAAATGCACGTTTTGAAGTTATTTTAGGTAAAAAGAAACAGACTGGACTGCCTTAAATAACTGCTGACCTGCAATTATGAGCTAAGAGCTGCTGCATGCAATGTAAAGAAAACCTCAGGATGACAGGAATGGAAAACATGCCTTTTAACTGAGGCACAGACACATTTCTTGGAGCACACATCCTCTCAGGCACAGCTCCTGCATGCCATGGATGCATTTGCTGGGCTGCTGGAGCATGGGATAATGTGCTTTTCTGAGCAGATGTAAAGATGGAATCTGCTACTCACTCACTGCCAGGCTGCAAGGGAAGCCTGAGCACAGCATTTCTTGGTCCATAAAAGCTGGAGAAGAGGGATGCTGCTGGCAAATGTGAGTGGGAGCAGGCCTGGCTTTGCTGCCCTTGCTGCTGGCACAGCCCCAATGCCCAGGGAAGGATCACCCAGCTGGGCACCAGCCACCCCAAATCTGGGATGGAAGAGAAAGGGAACATGTCCAGAGGAGGCCACCAGGTTGATCAGAAGGATGGAGAACCTGGCTGGGAGGATTGGGATTGTTCAGCCTGGAGGGTAATTTGTCCCCCTGGCTTCAGAGTGATAAAATCAAGGGCTTCCAGTACCTGGAGGACCTGACAAGAAAGATGAAGAGAGACTTTGGACAAGGGCCTGGAGTTACAGGACAGGAGAGAATGAATTCAAACTGCCAGAGGGCAGGGCTGGATGGGATTTTGGGCAGGAAATATTCCCTGGCAAGGTGGGCAGGACCTGTCACAGGTGCCCAGAGCAGCTGGGGCTGCCCCTGGATCCCTGGCAGTGCCCAAGGCCAGGTTGGATGGAGCTTGTCCCTGTCAATGTCAGGGCTTGTACCTGGATGATCTTTAAATTCCCTCCTAACACAAACCATTCCATGACTCCACAATCCAAGAAAGCCCAAATACAAAAGCAGTGAAGTGATCTGGATTTTAGATTCAGCAGAACTACATAACAGGGTGTTAAGAAAAAGGGATTTCAATCATTTATTTGATTACCTAAGAGACCACTTGAAGAACTGGAGAACAGTTATAAACATCCATCAAAAATGGAGAGAAAACCAACAATTTAGGAGCAAAACTGTTCGAGGGACTATTTGCAAATGGTATTTCATGGATTAAATAAATCATGCTTCAGTGACAAGGAAGGAGCACCAAACTTCAGCCAGGTATTCAAGGACAGCACATGTTTCTGGAGCAGCTGCTACAATTCACAGTAACAGCCTGAGTCTCTTCCCACTGAAACCCCAGGGCAGGCCTAGGGCTCACTAATGGTTTATTATTTATTGCTTTGTGTTTCATTAACTGAAATATTCTGAGTGTTGCACAGGGTTGGCAAACATAATAAAACTAGCATCAGTTTCTGATTCTGCCAGTGAGCTGGTAATGGATTTGGCATAAATAATTTAAGCTTTCTGGCTTGTTTCTCTATATTGGAAGTAAAAGTTTGTTTTGTTTTTAAATAAAATGTTTTGGTATCTAATAGTAAACACAGTACATTAAAAGTAAATATTTTATCACCATATTGTCATGCCAGATAGTCTGTCCCATTTACATGTTACAAATGTTATACAGGAGAGTGATAACAACCCCTATAAACCATGAGAAGCTGATCCATAAGTACTGTGAAATACCTGAGCATTAAAAGAACATATTTTTTTCAGAATAGCTGAGCTTTCTGCTAGTATAGGTTAAAAAAAAAAAATAAGAAAAAGAAGAAAACAAAGCTTTAAATCTTATAAAATCGTAATTGTGCATAGAGAAGAAATGAGGCCTTGCAGCTTTAGCAGTTAACCACGACTGTGTGTTGGACATGTGCTTCTCATCATTGGCAAGCACCTTGTTAAACATGAGCAGACACGAATGTACACGTGCTTTACATTACATCTGCTCAGGGGAACTCTTCCCACAGCCAGCAGCACTTTCCAAATCCCAAATGATGACTGTTCTAAGGAGCCCTTGCTTGGAAAACACTCCTGGTGTGTTTTATGGAACATGCATTAGCAATCCAGGATCAAACAGTGCTGCTTTTTCACTTGTGATCACAGAACTCTGGGCAAGCCCAGCCAGGCAGAGCTGCAATCCCAGAAACACACATGATGGAAATTAGGCAGCCCCAAGGATAAATGCCTGTCCTGGCTGGCCAAAATAAAAAGGATAAACTGATTTTAAATAGTACAACAGTAATTAGCAAGGCTAACAAGGATTTCCATGTGGGATATCACTGAGCACAAGAAAGCTTTACATGGAGTGGAGGGGAATGAAGGACAGGGGAGCTCTGCTAACTCAGGACAAGCATCCATGGTGGGAGTGGGATATAAACCACAGCAGCAGGGTTCAAGAGTTAATATCACATGGAAGAGCTGGGAAACGAGGGCACAGAAATATTTGAGCAGATTTTGCTGCTGTTAAAGCTGATGGTCCCCACTGATGTTATCCAGAGGTGGTAAATGCCTCATCCCTGCAAGGCCAGGCTGGATGGAGCTCTGAGCAGCCTGGTCTGTGGAAGGTGTCCCTGCAGACAGAAGGTGGAATGAGATGGGCTTTAGGGTCACTTCCATCCCAAACCATTCTGTGATTTTACCATTTGATGTTTGGCTCTTTCAAGGTCAGGCCAGACTTGGAATGCAAGTGTAATTTGAACCACCAGAACATCTGCTACAGGGCATTTCCAGACCATCCTGGAACGAGAAACACCCGGATCCTGTGAGAAAACCGATTCTCACAGAATCTACAGGCAAAAATTGCCAATAAGCTTAGCTAAGCATGATAGCTTCAGCTCAGATGAGAGAGCCAGGTCCTTGCTGCATCACCTGGCATCCTTCCCCTGGAGTAAATGGAGTTCTGCTGATCTGGCTCTGCACCTGGGATGGGTTGCCAACAGACAAGCTGATGTGACATATCGATGTTAGAAAGGAGAGGGGGAAAAAATCTGTTAGACACTATAAAAAACTGTGGGCTTGGTGTTTCTCAACCTTGTAAAATTCATGAGGTAATTCAAAGAGAATCACAGCTCATGTTTATGAGTGACCAACAGATCCTTTCCTGGCCAAAGTCTTCAGCCACAACATCTCATGTGGAAAGATGCTCCTTGGTTTCTAGAGGGCAATTTCTGGTCTGTGCTGCTAAAAATTCCCACTTAGGCATCAAGGCAGTCTGAAGAGACACCATGTGCTGGATTTTGCTGCCTCCTTAGAGCAGAGAGAAATGGAGGAGAAAAAAAAACCCCTTAAATTCTGGTGGCCTAAAATTTTCCCACATTCCTCCAGTGTTTTCTGCTGGGTTTAGGTTTCAAATGGGGATGAACCACAGGTAAACCCCAGGTAAAGGGACTGGAGTTCATCTGCACCTGGGCATCAGGGGTCAGTCCTAAACAGTAGTTCATGGAACTCTAAAATGATCTGGTTTGGAATGGACCTTAAATCTCATCCCATTCCAACCCCTGCCACAGGCAGGGACCCCAGGATGCTCCAAACCTCTTCATCCTGGCCTTGAACACTTCCAGGGATGATTGTTACAGAGCCAGGAGTTATTCCAGGGGCTTTCAGGTTGGCCTTACTTCTGAGCTTGAGGGTACACTGCTGTCTGAAAATCAGAGCTGGATTTGGGGGGACACAGCTTATCTGTGTTTGTAAAAAATCCTTCCTGTCGTTTCACTTTAATCCCAGATAGTCTATTGTATTGCAACTATGTTTTTTTTAGTATTCGATAGCAGATCTCATCCCAGATGCCTGTGCACACATTACCATTAGATCTACACCTCTATCTGTCCCTTTGACTTGATTTCTGTTTCTGGTGGAGTCTGCAGCAAATCAGAGCTGAGTCCTGAGCAGCTCATGCTGGCAGCCTGATGAAATCAAGAAAAAATGTAGCTCTTGTTTATTGAGGAAGCAAAGCTGCTTCCATAAATAAGAATGAGACACAAAAGAGAAGCAAAGATGAAATAGCACTCTAAGGGAGGCATTTCAATCATTTTAGAAGGATTTCAGCAAGAGGAAAAGAAATTCCTTCTCTAAAAGGACAAATCTTATGTTTTTAGTATTCTCAAAACACTTCAAATCTCACTGGAGAAAGGATTATTAGGGGCAACCTCAGCTTTAAACCAGGAGGCAGCCTCCTTTCTGTGGGTATGGAATTGTTCCCAAAGGAATAATATTTTAAAATAGGAGGGGAAAAAATGACACACGAATTTCTGGGACAGGAATTTACCTTAGAAGCTGCTCCCAGCTCTCTGATGCTGTGTGCTCAGCACTGGTGACACAGGTGACTGTCACTGCCAGGTGACATCAGCTTCTCCAGCTGGATCAGGTGAGATCAGGAGCACAGAGAGAAGGGAACAATCAGCTGCCATCTGGGCTGGGAGGTTCCTCCCCAACACCTGCAGCTGAGGCTGCACCTGCTCTGCTGGAGCTGCTCCTGCACAGCTCTCAGGGAGCCTTCAAGTGACCTGTCAGACCTCTCCTTTCTCCCCTGGGGATGATTAAAAAGAAAACACAAAGCAAAACAATAACAACAACAACAGAAAGCAAAAAAACCCCAAGCCAGAACACAATAAAACAGAAAAAACAAATGCTAAAAATGCTGAACTTGGCTCCCATCTGACATCAGCCTCCTACACAATCCTGGGAGGTCGCTCTGCCTACACACCCCTTTCCTTTCCTTTGATTAGCCAAGATACAAACTCCTTCATTTTGTTACAAGCACTTTATAAGAGTGATGGAAAGTAAAGCTGGCCCAAGATGATGGAGATGGAAGTAACTTTCTCCTGCTTTTCCATGGCTCCCTTTCTCTTCAGCACCTTGCACACCTTCCCAGCAGAAGCCACATAAATAAATGACAATAAAACCAGAGCACAACCACCTGCTGTAGACACATCTTTGCTGCAGTTTGCTCAGTGAAACACAGGAATGCTTTCATGCCTGTCCAAGCTGACTGCTGTTAAAGGAAGGGCTGGATTTTCAGTACCCAGAGATGTTTGCAAGACAAATCACATCAGCAGAGCAGCACAGATGAGAACTCCCAGTTTATGTGCCCAGAGCCCACAGGCTGGTCTGTCCTGGTGTGTCAGGGACTTCATCTCCTCTCCAGGCTGCAGAAATCAGCTCCTTGGCATTCAGGGGATTTCTGGGATGAAATGCATCACAGTTCCTTAGTTAAGAAGGGTTAAATTACATCAAGATCCTTGTTGGAGGTCTTGCTTTAATATCATTTGCAAGTGCTCCAACGAAATCCTCAGCCTTAGGCAAATCTTGCTCATAATCCCATCTCATTGATTAGTTTAAACAAGTCTCAAATGGCAAACTGTCCCACTCCCTTGTTAATGCAGGCATCTCCTCTCCTCTGCTGGCTCTGAAATAACAATGAATGCAGCATCCTTAGGCCTGCCAAATGCACTTTTAAGCTCATTAAATACCAGATTTATGTCAAAAATAGGCTTTTTGGAAAAGCAGAACTCAATAGTCTGACAAAAACAGAAGAGAACTGCAGCACTTCTAGAGAAATTTCAGCTTAGTCTCAAAATTTGAATCTCATGTTCCTTTTTGAAGGTTTTAGAATGAGAGTTTTTGCTGAGGCACGGCCTAGCTAGAAAAGTGATTGTGAACTTCAGACTAAAGGAAAAAAAAAAAGCCAATTATGAATCTGGCTCTCAAAAGTCAAGGCTTCAACATCCACATCCACTACTGGCATTTCCCAGCCTTCAAGGAGAAAAGTTCCTTAATGGCTCGCCAGGGTCTGGGCAAGGAGCCTGGGCTGTGAATGCAGTCTGTGCCCTGTTCCTGTGGAGGATCCATCATCCCCAAAGGCATCAGGAACAGCCCCAAAGGCTGAGGGAAGTGAAGGGAATTCCAGTCCTCTGGCAGCTGCCAGGCAAGGCCACCAGCCCATTTGCTGCCATTAGGCAAACGCATCAGAGCAGCTCCATCCCTGCCTGGCTCCCAAGGGACAGGGGGTTTATTGCTCCTCCAGGCTCCATCCACAGCCATTACTGCAGCAAAATAAAATGGAATCACATTTACACGGGATTTTCAACCATCAGTAAGAAACCCTTCAGTCTTCGCTGCCAGACACCGGCTTCCTCCCAGTCTGCCATCCCACCCTGCTGGCTGGCACATCCTGCCCTTTGTCTGCAGCCATTCACAGAAAACTTCAAAGAAATCCTTCTCAAAAGCTCCTCCTGGCCCGTCCTGCCCCCCTGCTCTCCCAGGGGGGCAGAGGATGACAGCAATTGAAGGTTTCCTTCCCCTGTGCTGTGTTGCTGAACACCTCGGCACCATCAATCACCAGTTTGGGTACCAGGAGGTACCAGCAGCACAGCACAGATGGAGGATATGTGGCCTCTGCCAGTGGTACAAATATTGCAGAAGGAATTACAGATGCTGAAAGCATTTATAGGCTTCTCCCTCAGAGCAGGGCTATGAATGGCTGTGCTTAGTTAGGCTAATGGCTGGGAAAATCCAATACTGCTCAAGTCCTCTCTTAGGGAGAGAGGAAAAGTCTTGTCTACAAGCTCTGTGCTGAGGCATGGACTGCACCCATGCATTGCTTCTACTCCTTCCTTTCCCCCCTAGTGCAGATCTCCTCATCAGGAGGACCAAACCAAGAGGATTTATAAACCCTAATTCTTAATAAACACCGTACTGCAACAAATGAGATTTGGGGCGTTTCAGCAGGTTGAATTGATTTTTTATGTGATTGGAAATGCTTCACTCCCCCTGCCTTTTACCCGTGTCCCTCCAAGGCCTGCCCTGGGTGGTCACTGCCCCAGGTCCCCTCTGTCCCCACGGGAGAGGCTGGGGCTGCACAGGGAGCAGCTCTGCTCCCCTGCTCCTTCCCTCAAGGGGTGAATGTGCTCTTTCATCAACAGCCTTGTCGTGCCTCTGACCTTCCTGTGCACTACACCAAACAGGCCTCGTGTTCGCTAACCCCCGCAGCAGATCGGGCAATAAAATCTTATTTTCTCAGGAAATGGTATCACTTGTGTATCTTAATGAAAACGCTGCGGTTTGTTGTTTTACACTGTGCTGAGAGCTCCCAGATCAAAGAATTAACACAAGAGTCAAGATCAGATCTGGCTTTGCAAGCCAGCCATGTAGTTTTTGTCTTTGATATGCAAACAAAGAATCGTTAAATAAATTTGATAGTATCAAGCTAATAAGAGGCTTCAAATACAGATTGAGCAACCACTAGCTAGCTGGAGACGAGCATTTTGATAAAGCAACACTAAAAATATAAATAAGTTCCAACTTAGAACTTTGGAATTCATTCAGACAGAACAGAAAGCCCCAGCGGTTGTGTGAGTCAGTATTTTATCTCCAGACATGTTACTGTAGGAAAATGTGGGATTTAGGGTGAAGCTAATGAGATTATTTTCATATCAGCAACAAATTTTATTGTTGCAGAACTGTCATTATTTGTGGGTGGACAGAGCTCAGCCCCACTGGCTTCATCTTAAACAGAGGAAAAGGTTTGAGAGGAGTGTGCACAGCGTGTGTCAGCTTTCCTTTCTGTAACCTCTTGGCCTTTTGGAGGATACCTATAGAATACCACAAATTCAGCTGATGTAGATACTTAGAAAAGAGGATTTATTGTTGGGAAAATTAAAATATAACTCCAGCTCAGTGGCTGCAGTGTGTCAGGAGAAAAAGGAAGTTTCTCTGTCGGTTAGTGAACAAAAGCTGCTTTGAGCTCCAAGTTATTTCTGCATTTCCACTTTGGAATATTACCATTGGCCATGAATGAAAGCAAGATTGCTGGAGTACTCCTACAAATAACTAATTGCAGCCTGCTGGTGCCAGGGATGCCTTCTCCTGAGCACCTCCCATCCAAAGCACCAGCAGGGCACAGCTGGAGCAGGTCACAGGGACTCAGAGCCATCCCCCAGTGTCCCCATCATCACCCATGAGCAAAGTTGGCATCCCAAACGTGGGAACCCCCAGAGTTTAAAACCTTCTCCCACTTTGGAGTTTGCAACCCCTCCAGGCAGAGCAGCTCCCAAAACAGCTGGCAGCTCTCCAGATTTACCATCCCCTGACTCCAGAGGCAGAGCTGAGCCTTCCCCCCAGGCTGGTACCCAGCCAAGGGATGTGCAGTTATTCAGCATCCCAGGAGATTTGCCCAGGAAGATGAAGGTACAAGGATTAGTGGATTAAAGAGCAATAGGAACACCTCAAACCCACTCAAAGCAGGAGCTTTCCAAGGCATTTACAACAAATCAGCAGAGTTTTATATTAAGTCTGTGGAATAAAAGAGGGTTCAGATACTGCAGCCACACAGGCTGGCATGCAGTTGAGGCTGTAATCTATGGAAGTTATTATTTTTAAAGGCACAAACAAGCTTTTACTGTTTCAAAAGGGAGATATGGAGAAGAGGGAGACTGTCACCATGATGTGGTAACCCATTCTGCTGCGAGATTTTTATACACAAAAGCCACCAGAGCTCAGAGGACGATTTGCAAGAGATCTGTACCTGCCTCTGTGGCTGGACCCTGCACAAAACAGAGCAGAAAAGGCGAGTTCATCCCAGGCCAGGGGCCACAGGATGCCCAGCAATTCCCCCAGTCCAAGGCAGGGAGAGGCTGGGGTGGGACAGGCTTCAAGGACACACAGAAGTCTCAAGATTTGAGAAAATCACGCCGTCTCCAGCCCCCCCTCCCATGCCAAGCACCGCAGGAACCATCGAGTGCTGTTTGCCCTGGGAAGACTGAGGTACCAGTATTTCTTTTTAACACAGCTCTTTATTGCATGCAGTACTTAGGAGCCTCAATTGCTGCTTCTGCACAGCTGGAGAGAAAACACACATTGGCTCAGGAATACGTGTTGTGAGTGGCCCAGGAGCAGCAGGCAAAACCCGGGGCTTTGCCACCGCTCTGTGTTTAACGAGCTTTAGAAAAATATCAGTGGCAGGAGCGAGGTAGATAATTCATCAAACTCAACCCAGCCAAATACACATTCACCCTCTTAGGGCAATACATTATGGGAGAGGCTGCACGCTCCTTTTAATGGCCATATCATCACCAGTCCAGAATTAATGTTGGTGCCAGCAGCATTAATTACCCTCACTTTGATTCCTCTCAGGGATAAGGCTTCAGCAGCACTGAAGCCCTGCAGTCCCTCCTTACAGCACTCTTTTCTCAAGCCCAGGAAAAACTGTGATAATCAATATTGATTGATCGCTGCGCTCAGTCCCACTGCTGCTTCTAAATCACGAAAAGCACTTCATCAGATAATGCATCTGTTTAAATTTACCAAAGAGGAGGCAGTTACACATCAGCTTCAGGGGCCAGACACGCGAGAGCGCACCGACGACTCCTAAAATAGATGGAAATAATTAAATGCCTGAAAAACACAATGCAAACAGGAGTGCTGACACAGATTTGACATTGCTGGCTGAACAGCAGGCTGGGGAGCAGGGATTAAACTCCCTTCAAACAGCTGGATTTGTGCCTGCCCCACCATCCACGGCCCTGAGCCAGCTCCAGCTGTGGGTGCAGGGGCTCCTGGAAGAAGAGGCGGCAGATTTATCTTCTTGAGCTGTTTATTAGCACAGGGGGGATGTGGGTTTAAAATCCCTTTCTACCTGAGATGTGGCATGAATCCCTCATTCCCCACCTCCCACAAAAGGTCCCTAAACAAATAAACCTCAGGGCTGGAACAAGCCCAGGAGTCTGGATAAACTCAGGAGGAACAAGTGGGAGCACAGCAGCTCCTGAATCCCACCTGGATTTGAGTCTCACGTTTATCTGGTCAATAGTGACAAAGCTCAGCAACAGAAAATTAGATATAAATAGAAATAACAAAGATAGATAGATAGATAGATAGATAGATAGATAGATAGATAGATAGACAGATAGATAAATAAAATATATAATATTTAAATATATATTATTTATAAAATAAATATATAAATATTATGTCAATATATAATATAAATAATTATTATAATATAATAATATAATATATATAATATTAAAAAATATAAATAATAATTTGGTCATAGAAAGTAAGGCAACCACAGGTGAGTGGGACAGGAATTAAGGATGGCAGAACCCACGGCCATTCCTTTGTGTGCACCTGACCTCAGGTGTCAGTGATGCCTCAAAAACAAAATTAAGTTCCCCAGGCATGCACAAACTTTTACATATGCTGCACTTTAGAGTAAATCATTTATTTATTTTGATTTCCATTGAAAACCAGCCCCAGAAATGTACCAAATCTTTGGGTATTATGGGAAAGCTTGTTCTATGCAGTCATAAAGACTGTCAGGCTATTGTGAGAAAAAAAATAATTAAAAAATCCAAAATTATCCCTGAAATCCATTTTCCAGCAATGTTACCTTAAAATCTGCCATTCTGTATAATCAGGATGGTGGCCAAGTGTGCTGAAAAGAGGAGTTCAAATTTATAGCACCCGTGGGCAATATGGGATCATCAAAAAGTATTAAATCATTGCTCAGAAAAATAAATAGAGTTCCCAACAACCATGCAAGGCCACACTTGAAAAGTATTTTATTAACAAAATCTTAAATGCGTTAAAAGATAAAATTAAGCCTGCCTATTTTCCCTTGGCTGTTTCCTCTAGATTTGATTGTAACTTTGGAAAGATAAATGGGCACTTACTTCATCAGGGAACAAGCATTTTCTGTGGCTCAGCTGGGCTGCATCCATAGATCTTCCCTGAAATCTGTGGAGCCCCTCAGCCCCCAGTCCTGGGAGCTGCACTTTCAAGGGCATAAACTTGACACCACATAAATATTATGAGGTTTTTTTATACTTTGTAGCTCAGAATTGATTCATTCTCGAGCACAGTTTTGGGGCTGGGTGTAACATAACTCATCTCCAGCTGGCATTTTCTCTGTGAATAACACGCCGAGCATCCCTTCACCCAGGGATGAAGCCTCCAAGAAAATCCTGCTCACACCACCACAACCCTTCTTGGGATTTACCCTCAGACTTTTTCCATTCCAAAAGAGTAGATCTTATCAATTCCTTAGCCTTCCTCTTCTCTCAGTTTTGTTTTCACCAGCAATTTTAACCCTAACTCAAGAATACCATTTTTGATCATCTAAAATCACCTGCTGTCAGTCTCTGAAAGAACAGGGAAATCCTTTTGTATTTCTTAACAACTGGTTGTACAGTTAAAATCTGAAATTAGAAATGTATTGATTGTCAACTGATCAGCCTGGCTTGCTTTAAAAAATAATAATAATCATTATTTACAGCATAAAGCAGAATTCAGGTTACCCTGGAAGCAGTCAAGTCCCATAAACACCAGCAAGATGTCAGTGGGATGACACGACACTGAATTTATTTTGAATAAAAATTTGACATTGAATTTATTTAAATGAATTTATTCATTTAATAGTTTTCAAATCACATCCATGGACTCCAATAACATTCCACAACAGTATCTCCACACAGAGGGCTTCCTCTGCCTCCCTGGTATTCCACATTTGTCAGCATTGAATTGATATTGGAATTTAGCCTCTCCAAAAGCAGTGTCACCTCTTTGGGGAATACAGCTGCAAGAGTTTCTCAGAGCTCAGGTGTGTCCTGAAGGACACATTCTGGAAGGTGCTCTTGGATAAGTGCTGCTATCTCTTCACCAAGTGTCTCTATTTCAAATTAAACCAGACTTCAGTAACTCTGCTTTTTAATATTTTGTTTTCAAAGTGATGCTCACCAAAACCTTTAAGGTTCAGGTTTCTTATATTCACTGTATTGCTAAAGGATCATTCTGTGCTCACACAGCTCCTGGAATTGCTTTCCTCTGGTTCTTGTCTAATTTTCTCAGCTGATGTCTTCCAAATCCCCACAAATTCCCTACTCCACGTGGGCCACCACATCTGGCAATGTGGATTTGCTGCGAGCGCTCCCCACACGCCTTTTCCAGGATGTTTCACTGCACCATGTCAAGGTGTGGGAGCTGCTGCATGACCTCAGAATCCCTTCTGACAGCTTCTCAGAAATGATGCACTTTAGTCTGGATCACTTATGTGATGAGCAGAAGTTCTGTCACTGGGGTTCCTGGCCCTAAAGGTTCTCCAAGAGGCAGTGGGATAATGGTGATCCCTCATAGACCTCACAAGAGGGATTCTCTAAGGTCTGCAACTTCTTCTCCCATCCCTTTTCTCTCCTACTCCCCCCTTTTCTCTGGAATTGCTTCCTCTTTTACCAAGGAATTTCTCCCAGGTCTTTCAGAGATTTCTTGGGAGAGAGTGCCATTTTCACAAGCCCTGAAATGAGAGTTGCCTCCTCCACCTTCAGGGATGATGGAAACTCTAAACACACTGACAAACAGCAAAGGTCAGCCTGCTTTTAAAAATGTCATTTTTAGTGCCTTAAATGAGGCATGAATTGTTGTAGGAGTTGCACATTGTACAGATGCACAATCAAGTCCCTATTCTGTAGCCACCTATATTATAAAGGTCAAAGCCTGCAGAATTTTTTTTTTTCACTGTTTGGCTTTGCTTCCTCCTAAGGGATCAATAAAGTAACTCATATTTCCTTTCTATTTTAACTGGGTTGTTGAGAGTATCTTATCCTAGGCAGTGAACTGCTGGCACTACCTTTTTTACTGCCTATAACCTTTAAAAGAATAGATAATTCAAGCACCACCTCGAAAACAGGCGGTAATAAAACTCAACACCAGAAAAACAGCACAGAATAAAACTTCCAGCAGAGTCTCCTTTATAAAGGCTCTTCATGAGCTTTCTTTCTTGCTCTCCACAGAGTAAGTGCAGAATGAGAACATCCTACCCCCAAACATGACTGGTTTTGGGATCACCACCAGGATTTTTGTGCCACCAGCTCAGTGCATAGAACTGGGGAGATCTGGAGAAGCCAAGATAAACTTGTTGGAGGTGATGCAGATCCCACAGCCCCAGTTTCAACAGAGACGCTGCTGCAGGAATACCTTGATGGCATTAATTTTCTCCCCTTGCTAGCCTGACTCTGAGCACAGACATTGAGCAGCCAGAAAAGCAGGGGGAAAGGAGTGTCACAAAGCAAAGCCTGCTGCTGAAGCAGAAATTTACTTTAATCCCATTCCCAAGGATGATTCATGTTCTTCAGTGGAACTTGAAAGTCAAGGTTCTCCCCTTTAATGTCTTCATCTTCCTGCAGCATTAGTCTCAGTGATTTTCCATGTAAACAGGGAAGTTTTAATTATATAATGGGTGCTTCTGCTGTTTTCACAAGAATTCCATTATTCAGAGGCAATGCTCAAAGGAAGCCGCTCATCCTCAAAGGTCGGGTTGTTGAATAAGGTGAGTTATTGTTCAGAGCAAGTGAAGGAACGTGGAAATCCATTTTAATTAAGTGTTATAATCCATAACTCCAAGAAATGCTTGTCATACTCCCCTAGCCCCAGCCAGATTCAAGATGGGGCCAGGTGCTGCTTACTGGGGTCTTAGAAAAGCCATGGATAAACCCACTCAAGAAAAGGTTTTGGGAATGAAAGGAGGCACAAGGTGCAAATTAATGGACTGTGATGGCTTGAAGAATAATTAAGGAACAGAATAAGAAATGAATCTTCTCCTGGAGTCTGGTGGAGCTGCTTCAGTCCCCTGAGATGACAATGGACACTGACAGCCACCCCAAGAGGAAAAAGGCATCAACGTTTTTGATGGACACCAATTAAGCCTACCTCCAGAGAAAATCAGGGGGAGCAAGTAGACAACAAAAAACCCTAAAATTTATTAAAGAGTTCGAGGCAACCTCCCTTTATAACACAAATATTTGTTGTGTGTTACTGGCTGTTCTGTTATACAACAAAAAAAAGAAAAATAATCATGTTGGCTTTGCTGTAAGCAGTTAATGAAACTCCTCAGTGCCTGGCAGCATTAATAACTGAAAAGGGTGTCATACTTTAAAATGAAATCTAATCTAGCCTGACACAGTGGATTGTTTACCTCTGACCTTCCCACAGCCAAAATCCTTTTAAAGATATGAAGAAGCTTTGGCTCATTAGGACAAGCAGCAGCAGCCCAGCTTAAGCTGTTTTGCTTGAGAAAGTTGATAAATGATTGTTGTCATGAAAGGTGCAGAAGAGGGAATCTGGGCAGCAGTGCCAGGTGCTGGGGAAGGTGAGTCAATCCTTCCAAGAGAGGGGATCTCCATTATTTTATGCTCCTGAGGGAGAGGATCCCTGGGCACAGTGATTTAACAGTGAATCAAAGAGAGCTGAGATTTTATCTGGCTGTTCACATCAGGAATTGAGTCCTTCTTTCTTTCTGTGAGTCTAGCAAAGCTTTGGGCTTCTGTTTTTTTGCTGAGAAGGGCCCCACCTGGCCTTGCTCTGCAGGTGAATGGAGTGGGAATGATCACACAGCTAAAAAAAGTGGGAGCATTTGAAGAGCCTGTGGTCTGTTCAGCCAAAAAAAGACCATCAGGATAGATATTGGCAAATAGGTAAAAGCAATAGTAAAGAGGAAGGAATAAACGCTCATGCCAGGAGGAGAAAGAGCAATGAAAATAAAGGATGCAGTAAACATAAAGGATACAACAGAAGAGCCAAGTTAAGTGTCAAGAAAATCTAATAAAAAGAATAATCACTGGAAGGAGTTTATCCTTGAAGAGCAGGTGAGAGAGTGAGGCTGCTCCTGGTGCTGCACAGGGCTGACTGAGGCTCACAGAACAGTTTGGGTGGGAAGGGACCCCCAAAAATCACCACTCCAACCCCCCTGCAATGAGCAGGGACAATGCCTGCTGGTTAATGTAACCCCACAGCAAGGAGAGGAACACCCCATCTTGCTGGGGACTCAATTTTTGGGGTGCTCACGCCACCTCACACCTTCCCATTGTATTTAACACTCCCTCTCCACGGAGCCTCCCTGCAGAGGATGAGCTCACCAGGTCCCCAGCTCCTTTCCCTGCACAGCCCATCCATGATCAGATCCTCTTGTTCCCTGCCAGCCCCTGCCCCAGCAGCTGCTGTGGTGGGTGAGGGATGCCCACAGTGTCTCACAGCCCTCCCAGAGCTGCTGCTGGCACCATCCCAGGTGCAGCAAGAGACAGCTGGTGCCTGCTTTTGGCTGCCAGAGTGAGACAACTTCTGCCAGCTCCACTTCCACAACAAACCTGGATTTTCTCCTGCATGCAGGCAGGTGAAGGAATCCCACATCTCTCAGCTGGGGCTCTGTCCAGTGATTCCACGAGTCTGTCCCATCTGCCAGGGGCTCTCTGCTGATTAAAGCCCCCACCCTGGAATCCTGGAGAGGCCCAGGGAGTGTGATGCAGCTGAATTGCAAACCCTGACTGAAGTGGGTTCATTTCATACAGCAAAGCTAAAAAATGCCAGGATTTGAGGCTGCTCACTGTAGGCAGCTGCTAATTACAGGCTCAGGTGGTAGCTTTTTTCCACCAAATCTCTGGTTAGTTCCTACAATTTAAAACTGATTGTTACAACAACAAGCATTAGACTGTTTCAGGGAACAGTTGCTACCTGGGCAGTCTGTAGCAAATATAAGGCTCTTTGCTGTAAAACTTCAGAAAACAAGTGTTTTAAGTGCAGTGTAGGGATTGAGAGATCCTTGGAACTCACTTCTTTTTGCCTCATGAAAACTAAGGCTATAATAAAAATGTGACATTTTTTTTAATGCAATGGCCCACTTCAGAAAACTTCAAAACTCTGGCTTTAGTCCAGCATTTTTGCTAGGATAGGTTGTAGCTTGTAGCTTCATCATAAACAAAAGTCTAAAAAGCCTCCCAGCTGTAAAACTGCCTATTCAACACTGCAAGATTTTCATGGCTAAGTGCCCTGAGTGCATCAAAATGCCAAATAATGCTGATTTGAACAGTGTATGCAGATCCTTTTACTCCTCCTGACAGTCCCCAAACGCAAAATAAATAGCTGATGATTTCAGCGCTGTTTACACTCAGAACTTCAGTAACCAAGATGAAAAAATACATGAGCTCTTTAGAAATCAGAATCACAGAAAGCACCTGCTCCACAAACACATCATCAAAGGAGGTGGAGATGCTCCTAGAAGCTTCCCACAACACTCATGGCTCTGTCCTTATGGCTCTTGTGAGTCATTTTACAAACTTCTTCACCACATTATCCCGTCCTCTACAGGCAAAGTGTTTACTTATGTTAATTAGCAACTCCAAGTGATAAAGTTAAATATCAGCAGAGCTGTCTTCATCTTCCTGGTGGCTGAAGAATGCTGGAGCCTTTGGACTGGAATGCTATAAATGAAACCAATTTTTCAGTGTGGTCCACAGCCTCAGCTTCAATACAGGCACGGTCAGAAGGGAAGGACATGTGTAAATCTCCCTTTCTTCTTCCATTGCAACACCAAAGAAACTTCTCATTTAAAAAGCAAGTGGCACTTGTGGCATGCATTTCTTTTAGAAAAAGAATGGGTTGTGTTGTGTGATGCTGGTAGTTTGAGGAAATTCATCTATTGTTTAATGAAAGGTTTAGGGAAGTTATTCAGAGGGCAGCTGGAGAAATGTGTGTGTTTAGTGTTTTTCTGCTGGTTATGTTTGTGCTGAATCAGTGGCTGATTTATAAGGAGCAAGCTGGCACAGGTATGATAACAGCTCAGCTAATTTACCATGCAGCACTGATGAAGCTTTAAAGAGATGAGAATAATGACATTATTTGGGCTTTGGGCTGCCTGGATGATTTCCTGCTTGGTGGCACCATCTCTCCTCATCACAGGTGGCTTTTGCTGCCCACAAGTGTCACCTGGAGAGCAAGGCAGAGGCGAGGGGGGACTGTCAGTCACGCACCTGCAATGGCAGCATTGAACTCCTTCTTCCTCCTCAGTGTAGTGAGAATTTCTCATGTGGCAATGAGTTACTTGGGGGGGGTAACCAATAATTCCCCTGCACAATTTCTCCTTGCCTTCCATATCATGTGCTGAGATTAATCGTTAATTTTCTTCTGCAGCTGCCTCAATGACTTAACAACATCACACTTATTATAAACAGCAAATTTCATTTCAATAGCCAGGCTCTGAAAACCAATTTTTTCATTAGTATAATTGACAAAATTCTTGCTGTATTTGTCAGCATATCTCCAAAAATTATACAGAAGTGCGTGTACTGCTTAAGTAACTTGTATTCAAGTGTGAAAGGTTTAAAATGATAGATGCATGGAACATCTATATTTGCAACAAATAAAAAGCTAAAAAACAAGGTAAACTGTAGTGTCCAAATTTGTGAGGGATCTGATCTAAGTAGTGGATATTGCAACAGATTTTTCTTTAACAGAAAACCCCTTTCCTGGTAATTTCTGGAAGATATGAATGGGGATTTTTTTTTTTTTTCCTGCTCATAAAATACAAGCTCATGTTGTCAGACTTGGCTGCAGTTGGTTTTGACGTGGATTTCCTTACTCTACGGAAATGGTAGAGTTTAATCTCATCTCGACTATAGCTTTTATTTGAAGATTTTTTCAGTGAGAGAATCTAAAGCCAGCTCAGTTCACAATTATTACATTGTTCCTTTCAGGACAGGGGTCCAACCAGATGTGCTGTACTCCAGCACAGGGCAGCCCTCCCCAACGCCATTAACTTCCCAATCCTTTTCCATCTGCCAACAAACTGTCTTTGCTTTTTTTGCCTTGGTTTCCTTTGATTGTTTGTGTTGTCCAAATGGACATTTTGAGGCTGTTCTCGCCATTTTTTTGCATTAAAATATCAATGGAAATCCCTTTGTCTGCACGTGGCTGATTTCCCAGTGCAGCTCTCCTCCAGCCTTTCCCCCAAAGGAGGTGTTTCTTTTCCACCACCAGCCATAAACACCAGTGGGATGAGGAGTTCCAGCTCTTTCCATTCACTGCAAAAAGCCTTTTTAGCATCAGTGTGATGGATCTGTTCCATTATCCCCAAGGATAATGGGAAATGTGGAATTCAGGGGAACTAACGTCAGACAATTTTGTAAAGTTTTCTCTGAGTTCTCTGATGCCATTCCAATTTTTAAATATATTCCAAAGGGACAATATATGATCTACCAAAATACGAATAGTAAGTGAATCTCTTATGGCACAAACCAGGAAATCTTTGATCCACTGGGCTCTTCCAGCATTTGCAGATGGTTACATCCTACTGATTTTTGGTTTTAAAATAATCATCTCAAAACACAACTTACGAGGTTAATTTCAAGAGTAGGCTGGGGTCTCAAGTTCCAGAGTGATCTAAGGAGAAAATACTTCCTAATGGCAACAGAATTCCTAGTGTGAAAATTAAAATAAATAAATAAATAAAGATTCCTACTTTCAGTTAACTAGCAATGACTTTAAAATCCATTTTGGACTTGGCTTCCTTTCCCTTTCCTGAATTTCTTTCTTTTTTTTTTTTTTTTTTTTTTTTCTTTTACATCTTGAGTACCTTTTTTGGGGCTGGTTTTGAATTCCTCATGTATTTGCTGCTGCTGAGTGTTTGTATCACATTCAGATTGTGCAAATCTCCTGCTCCAGGACTTCTCTTGCTCACACATAGGAGGGAAAACAAGCTTTCCCCCACCTGAGTTTTGTTTTGAGAGGGTGCTGGAAGAGGCAGGCGCTCCCTTCTCGGCAGAAGAGGCAGAAGAAGAGGTACAAGCTGTGCTGAAGCTCTGATATTTGAGTCTCGGGGTGGTGGGTGTGTTGGTGGAGGTGGAATTACTCATCAGGAGCTCTGAGCCCCTTCCTCACTCTAAGCTTTGCAGGGTGACTGGTTCAGCTGCAGGGAATCTGCACATCCAGCAGCCCTGGGAGTTTAGAGATGCTCTGAGCTGGGTTCACATTCCCTCTGCCTCTGCATTGCTGAGCTTTGTCAGTTCTTGGCATCTCCAGAGAGCAAAGCCTCTGTTGGTAATTTTTCAGTGAAGCATTAAAAGATTTGTTTAAAGATCTGTTCTAAACCAAGCTGTGTGTTTGTCCATTTTCACTTTACTGGCCAGCAGTGTGTAATAATACTTCAAGATGAAAGATGATAATTTCACAGACACAAACAAGTTGGAGCAATAAATGCATTAGTCAAGCACTTTGATAAGGTGCACAAGGGGTTTTTTTTTAGTGCTAAAACCAATGCAAAAACTACACAGAGTAGGATTCTCCACTTGAGCTGAACCTATCAAGAGCAAACTATTTCAATGAGACTGAAACTCTGCAGCATAAGTGGTTTGCTCCATACTGCAAGGGAGGATAAATGATAAAAGGAGATGTTTGCATTCAGAGGAAATGCAATGAAATTCTGTGGAATAAAGAGGTCAAAATGACACAAGGTAAAAAAAGCTTTGAAGGCAGCTTTTAGTAGGTTCAGAGAGAGTGGATGTCATTAAATATACACTGGTAGCACTAAAAAAAAAAAGAAAATACGTGTGTGAGAGAAGTAACAAGGAACAATAAAGAGGTAGATGAGGGGAAAGGGCTGGAATGGTTACTGAATGCAATTAAAGACTCCAAAGAAATAACATGGAATAACATTCCAATGACATGGAATAAAATGTAACTCCACCAGATGATGAGCAGTAGGAAGTGTTTCCAACCTAAAAGTGTTGATGAAAGAGACTCTGGGCTTTTCAAGGCAAAGAAAATAATTTCTAGACAATAGACTCAGCCTCAGCAAGAAAAAAAAAAACTTAAATAAATTCCCTGTTTCAGTGTTCATAAAGGATATGGAACAGATGCCAAGAGCAGATGTACAGTTTCCAAAAGAAAAAAAGAGAAACATTGCAGAAAATCATTGCTATAACAGCTGATCAAGAAATAAAACAATCTCAGCAGTGGGGAAGAAAGCCAAAATTAAACAAAGATTCATCTCACTGTTCAGAAGACATCCAGAAAGGAAATATGAGCCTGGGTCACAAATGTTAAAGCAGGGAAGCAAGGATAGACTAAAGGGATATTAAATAGGGATATTAAACTCAATGCCCCAGAGCCTCATCTTTCAACTCAGACAGAATGAGAGGGAATGAGCCTTAACTTTGTGGTTTTCTTATAAAGAGCTTGAGGTGTTGTGACAATAGAAGCATCAGCTTAAAAAGAAAAAAAAAATAAAAATAAAAAAGGGAAAAATAAGAATTTGGTTTTGTTTATTTCCTCTGAAACATCCATTTTGTGGCTCGTAACTTTCTGGATCGTGTCTTCCCTCTACAGCACTAGATGTGGACCAAATACATCATAAAATAATTGGTTTTTTCCATTTTGGCACATTCCAGCCACTATTATGTTTTCAAGATGAAGAAGGACATTTTTCCCTTGTGCTCCCGTGCTTCATAGGATTTATAACAACAAATATGAGCTGGTAGCTGAGGGGAGCTGTGCTTTGCAAAGTGCCTATCACAAAAGTAAAGCATCATGGACTAAAATTAAACTTGGGGTTTGGGCTGGTTTCCAGCGGTGGGATCCAATTACTGGCGATGAAAGGAAGGGAGAGGAGTAAATCAGAACAAAGTTATTCCTGCAGCCAGAAACCAGAGCTGTGCAAAACCTTCTGGATGAGGTGGGGGACAGCTTGAACATTTAGATTTGGAGCACCAGTGAGTTAAGAAGGTTCTGGGGAAAAAGCTTTCCTGTCAAAAACCACTCAAACTAACAAGACTTTGCACTTCAGCTGAAGTTGGGTGGATTGTTTTGAATTTCCTTGGGAAGCAGCCAAAACACTTCAAGAAGTTACAGTAAATTCATAAACTTATCAAGAGAAAAATAAGGTGCATTATGATACTTGCAGGGAAGGGGAATGTCAGCACATGAAAGGACTCGTGCAATAATCAAATGTATTAAATTTATCTTCCAAAAAGAAGTCAAAGGTTAAGATAAAGAATGGAGAAAATGTGTCCTAGGTGCCAGGTGACATCTCTGAAAGCCATGGGTTAAATGGGTGTGAGAATATGTTTTGGCTGGTGGGGGACATTGAAAATATAATTATCAGTGGGTTTTTTCCTCCTGTTACAATTTTGCAGGCAGAACAGCACTGGGGCCAATTTCTGCAGCCATTCCTATGTAGTATGACCAAAATTAGTGGCAGTTTTCTTTGCATGGATACATGGCACAGGTGAAACTTCCCACATTAATAAGAAATCTGTGAAGAAAGGAGCCTGAGGAGGATTCAGGAGGTCTGGGACACTTGCACTGGCTACTGATGTTTTCCCATTTCGAACAAAGAGTGAAGAAATTTTTCCCCATTTCAGAGACTGAGAAGTAGAAACCATTTACTGCAGAGGAGTATCCACCCAGAGAAAGGATAACATCATGGCCACTTCAGTAAACAAGTTTTGAAAGAAAGTTGAGAGGGA
Organism: Cyanistes caeruleus; assembly: GCF_971803275.1. Classification (NCBI taxonomy): domain Eukaryota; kingdom Metazoa; phylum Chordata; class Aves; order Passeriformes; family Paridae; genus Cyanistes; species Cyanistes caeruleus. The sequence goes on along the minus strand of NC_141708.1, from coordinate 3,655,063 downwards.
ATAAAAATAAGATTTAAGAGGGAGGGAGAGTTTCATCAGAGTGGGTACTACGTGGGAGGGAGTCGTGTTTGCCTTTTTGCTCAAAGTGCAATAACTCCCTATCATTTCCTGCACTTTATTAATAACTGCTCTTCTGTTTAAAAATATTTTAATCCCTTTCATAGCTGGAATGACTCACCAAGTCTTTTTTCATTGTTAAAGATGATTTCTTCCAGTCTCTCAGCCACCAGAACAGCGTCCCCAGGGAATAGCATGGTGCTAAACCAACACTGTCTATTTTGTTCCCCCAGATCCAGTCTAATTATTCTCATTAAGCTTAACAGACAGCTAAACATCTATGGTTATTAAAGATAAAAGAGTCAGAAAGCAATGCAGTACTCTGAGTTGTAAAAGAGATGTGAATCTGTCAGAAACCAGAGGATTCCTGCTGCATCACATGGAGATGTGGTGCTATTTTATACCCCAGGAATCACAATTTTGCCTGTTCTTGCTCTCAGCATTCATGAATAGATAATCTTAGGGAGGCTTCGTGCTTTTCCCAGCAAACTGTGCAGGGAGGCTGACGCCTGACCCTCTGCCCTGCTTTTCCAGCCGGAGCTCTGCCTCCAGCTCTGGGGACCCCAGCATGGCAAGGACAAGGATCTGCAGGAATGAGTCCAGAGGAAACCACCAGGGTGATCACAGAGCTGGAGAAGCTCTGCCATGAGGAAAGGCTGAGAGGATTGGGATTGTCCAGCCTGGGAAGGAGAAGCTTCAGGGTGACCTGAGGCCTTCCAGTAGCTGCAGGAGCCGATAGCAATGATGGAGACTTTGGACAAGGGCCTGGAGGGACGGGACAAGGGAAAATGCATTCACACTGACAGAGGACAGGGTTAGATGGGACATTGGGCAGGAATTGTTTCCTGGCAGGGTGGGCAGGCCCTGGCACAGGTGCCCAGAGCAGCTGGGGCTGCCCCTGGATCCCTGGCAGTGCCCAAGGCCAGGCTGGACATTGGGGCTGGAGCAGCTGGGACAGGGGAAGGTGTCCCTGCCATGGCTGGGGTGGAACCAGGTGATCTTTGAGGCCACTTCCAACCCAAACCATTCCAGGATTTTGTGGCAGGTGGAGCCCAGCACGTCTGGTTACAGGAGAGGCCTGGTCCCAACTCATGTTTTCACCTTGGTTATTTTTTACCCTGCAGTTTTGCCCTCCTGTGAGGGGTGAGGAGCTGAAGGAGAGGCTGCAACCCCTTCCTCCTCCCCTGCCAAAAGCCTGCAGTCAGGAGGGGAAGCTGCTCACACATGGCACTTCCCAGCAATGGAAAATGTTGTTTTCCCCCAAGCTTTGATTCCTTTATTCCCATTCCCTCGGCAGTGCCGTGTCCCTGTGCAGAGCCTGTGCAGAGCTGTGCTGTCACACGCTGTCACCACAGAGGATGGGACCAGGCCACCACATCTCCTCCTGCTGTGAGGTCTTCCAGCCGAGCCCAGTGGAAACCAGAGATGTCATCAAGTCACAAAGGTGGTGTGAGGACACAGTTCTGACTGCTGGGCTCAGCAGAGAGGCTGCTTAAGTGTAAAAGGGTAAGTTTATCATGCTACATCAGACAGGGATATCTTCATTTAAAAGTAATTCTTTTTGTAGCATACTGAAGTTATTTTCCCACTTGTTGTGTGTGTCAGTGCTGTCTCTATGCAGAGAACATTAGGCCTAGGGGATGGTGGCTCACCAGTTTTTAATTTGATGTCTATGAGAAAGGAAAATGTGGTGGAGTCTCCATTTTTTTGAGTTCTGTGTTCCAATGCATCAAGACAATAACTCCCTGAGAGATAGGCTATACTTCAAGTGTGCTTTATGAGCTGAAGACAGAATTATTGACTTGGTTCCTTTAGCCTGTGTTGTGCAGGAGATCAAAGAAGGTGTTTGCAATTGTATTCTAGGAACTTGACCAACGCCAATGCCACAAATCCAACATAAATAACCAATGCTTGCCACCCAAGAAGTCACAAAGATGGTTAAAAAAAAAAAAAAGACGCAGAGAAAAAATGGAAATAATAGGAAAAAAAATCCTGACAGCTTTCCAAGTGTGAAATTCGTTTGAGAGTAATTATGTAAGAATACTATGCACAGTTTATTCCATGCCAGATCTCCTGGTGAGCATATAAACATATTCATGCTGTTAATGTTTCCACTCAGAAGCAAATTGTCACTGCACTACTTAGGAATTTGTCAGCAGAGAGGTGGAAAAGGTGGGAATTAAGGTCCTGCTGCAGTAAAGACAGTTCCACAATGAGCAGTGAGCCAAGCTCAGGCACAGCCCTGCAAGAAGGTGTTTGAGGAAGATGCTTGCCTCAAATTACTTGATCCCAGGAAGAGGCTCATTTCTCCCAGGAAGAAGAAACTGGAGCTACCTGTCTTCCTCTCACCCAGAACCAAAACACTGGGAAAGCTTCTTCAGGGTATCAAACAATGGGGGTGTTGCTTCAAGTCTGAACATTCCTTCTATTCAAATCTAAATACAATGGACTTTATCTTCACTGGGCTCACTGGGGCCCTTGAATGGCAGATCTGTAACCCTGCAAAGCAGATCCTCATCCCTCCCCATTGTTTTCCACCAGATGAAGATCTTCCACAGAAGCTGCATAAACAGCCCATTCATAAAAATATAAAAAAATTTTGTACCAAGACAATAGCCCAACATCATCCCTGGTGAACTTAGCAGAGCTAAACATGCGAAGAATTTCCCTCTCCTGCTCCAGTGCAGAATCCCCACCACCATCATCTCTGCCTCATCTCCATCACCACAAAAACTGGGAAGTCAAGATCAAGAGCAAAGGCTTTGGTTACCTGGAGAGCTCTTGTGCTCATGATGCAAATGGATCTTGATAATGGACAGTAAAAGGAAGTCTATTATCTTGTCCTCTTTAAGAGGACTTCTTAGGAGATTTCTTTGATGTTTGCAAATTGGGAGAGTTATTGATTTTTCTATTCATGATCCCATTTTTTTTTTTTTTTTTTTTTACCCTTAATCAGAGTTGGCTGCTTTTCCTTCTGTGCTCTACATGCCCAGATGGAAAGCAAATGGAGCACTAGGACAGAAATGAGGGGTTAATTAATTCAATCCAAGAGTGGGTTTCCTCACACTATTGCCTGTATGGGCACATCCATGTGTGCTTAGCCTTCCCTCTTCCACATGTACCATTTGTATTCTGCTTTGCTGAAAAACTGAGGAAAATGCAATTGTTCATCACAAGGCCTACATTTCCAGCCTGCATTTGGAGGAGTTTCCTTTGGTCTTTGCTTGGAAAGAATTAAATGTGAGAAATGTAAGAAGGATGTGGATGTAGCCCACTCTTTTACTCACACATTTCCAGGTTCTTTGCCTCTTTCTCAGACATAAAATGTCTCATTTATTTGTGCCCCATCACTGAGAGCATCGTGGCAGCCCTCAGAGGGGATTTACTGACCGGCCACTTCTTCAGGTCAGCCTTTACACAAAGCAGAAATGTTCCTTCTACCTGATTAGGCACCACTGCAAGAGAGCAGTGGGAGGCCAAGGATTCTCTGCTTAAAAGGCTGATTAGCCTTCCTTAAAACAAACTTAAACTGAACCAGGGGTGAATGATCTAGAAAGTAACAAAGTGCATCTAATTGGAGTAGAAATGGAACAAACTGTGCTCTTCCTTTTTGGCTTCCTTTTAAGTTTTAATGAGAAGTGATAAGCACCATGTCTGACATTATTAAAGGGCTGGAGTGGATGAGCCTCTTGTCTTGGGCCAGATGCTGCTATCCTTGACACCAACATAAACAAGAATTTTCCCTGGCATGGATCCAAGGAGCAGAGGCCTGTCTCACATTGCAGCAGCCCAAGTTTGAACCTTAAAATGCCCAGGCTTCTTTTCAGTCCTTCACGTTGCAATGAGAACATCTGACCTCTCTGCTTAACCCTAAATTAAATTTGCCTTTGGTTTTTCTGGGCAGGAGGGTCAATTTGCAAAACATTTGGAGCTGCTTGGTTCCCAGCAGCATAAAGTTCAGGGGAGGTGACCTCACAGCAGTGCCACAGAGCCCAGCCTTGCACATCTGCCCCTTGTCACACGTGGAGCTGCACATCAGCTGTGCTGAGGACAGAATTCACATGGCTTCTCCTTGGGGCAGCTTCTTATGCTCAAAGTGCACTGAGGCTGAAGGAGAATGCACAGGAATTCCTACAGAAGTCTCTGGCTGAGTTGAAAAGGAGGCAGTGAAATGTGCTGTTGCAATAGGAATGTAATGGAAACTGTAATATCAGGACTGGGTGCTGGTGAAATGATCCAGTTTTTGAATATCATGCTGCAGATGGCTCTGCTGTCCTGTACCCTCATATCCTTCTGGGATAGTTTAAAAGAAATAAAGGTGCTGTGCCAGAGATGTTTGGAATCTGATAAAAATCAGTCTTTCATCACTATCCCTTAACTATGCAACTAGGGACAATATATTTATTTCCAAGTTGGGGGAGAAAAAGAGAGTAGAAAGTTCTTTCCTGTGTTTAATCCTAAAATTATTTCCTGTAGATGCTGAATGCTCTCCTTACAGCCCTGGAAGTGATTCAATAAGAACACATTGGACAGAACTTTGAAGCTCAGCAAGGGCTGGGCTGTCCCCTCACCAAGCACACAGCTGTACAACATCCTACACATGGCAAGAACAAAGATCTGACTCGGATTTGAATGACTTCTTGGTCCAGACAGGCATCAGCCTGAGCCAGCTCCCTCGCCTTGGTGGGTTTTAGGAAGGTGACTGGGATTCTGAGGTCTAAGCCAAGCCTTTGTCCCTCCTAATTTGCCCATTCTAAGTGAGAGGTAGCAGTGCCAGCCCTTAGAAAGGTGCCAGTTGTGTTCTTAAATGCATCCATATTTTAAGGCTGAAGGTGTGGGACAGGCCAATCATTAATTCTCAGTTTAATTTTTTTTCCAGAGGTGTTGTGACCTCCTGCCCACGGAGGTTTTCAGGCTGTGCAGCTGCACGGGGCCAGGATGTCAACACTGGCATGCACAGCTGCCAGCATTGCTCAGAGGTCAAGCTCCCAGAATTATGAGACAGTCCAAGAAGGGAAGGAAGAAACCTAAAGCTTGGAAAAAAGGCAGGGGGGAAAAAAAAAAGTCTGAAGCTTAAATGTTTGTGGCAGCTCCTAAACTATGGCAAGAGGAGCTCCCATCTCTGCAATCCAGTTCAAAGCCAGGGTTCAACCAAGAGCCAGGCTTCATTCCCAACTCCACCCTCAGCTTCAGCAAGGCCAGAACAATCCTCCCAACACTTGACAAAGCAGATCTATCCCAGGGAAGAGATTTCCAGCATGCTGGGGAAAAAATCTGGCAATGCCTCTGGACAGCTTCAGCCATCAAAACTCTGGGGCCTCTCATTTATTGGTAAGATTTTCCTATGATTCCTTGTTTAGTTTTCTTTTTATAGATTTTTGCTTTGCCTGTGAAATGACAAAGCCTAGATGTGTTTGCTTTATTTCTGCCTTTTTAAAAATGTTCCTAACAAGGTATCAAGGAGATGCAGGAGGATGGAAAAGGCTGTGGAGGGATCCAATGGCCATGGACCAGTCTGAAGTTTGGCTCCATCATTCAGGGCACAGGTGAACATTTTTTGGAAGCTGAGGGATATTGGGGTGTCCCCTTTCCTGCTCCCTCCATCCCAGTTGATGCTGTCCCAGCTCCATTTCATGGTATAGGGCAGGAATTCCCTTCTGCAGAGTTTAGGAAAGCATTGAAAGATTGCTTCGTGCCAATCCAGCTCCAAAAAAGCAAGTGAAGGCTTTGAACAATTTGTGAGCAAGTGGTATTTTTATCTCTATGGAAATGCTCAGACCTTCAAGCACAGGCTGTATTTCTGCATTAACTCCAAGTGAATGATCTCATACCCTTGAATTAAATCACTGGGGATGATGATGGTAGAGCTGGCTTTATATTGATGCTGTCACCTTATTGTCCCTGCTCTGTGTCTCCTTCCCCGTGGCAGTGTGGCAGTGAAAGTCCATTGTGGATGTTCCAGCATCCCTGTCACTTAATGCAGCTGTCTCTGCTCTCCCAGGATATCCATCCTAAACAGGTTAACTCCTTCTGAGGAGCCACACAAAGGGGATTTATTTTCCCTGGATATGCGTGCAAGTACACGCCTGCACAACGAGGGGACTTGTGAGCACATCAGGGAGAAAACTCACCCCAAAAAGTCCAAACTCACCCCAAAAAGTCCCTCCCCACATCCAAAGGCCTGCAGAGAGGAAGAGCAGAGGAACAGTGAGAAGCTGATCCCAGCCCATGGGGATTGCATCAGGCTAAATAAAACTTATCTGTGCTCATTTATCCACCAGGTTCATGTGGGAATAAGACACAGGTGACTCACTTGATGGGATTACTAACACTATTCAATACTATTAAACTTCTGGAAAGCTCAAGGCACGAAGCTCTCACTAAAGTTTCTCTTTTATATGTACAAATTTACAACAGCAAACAGCAAATTCTTGAAGACCAACTTGAGGCCTGTCCCTAGAATACAGGATGACATCACATGAATTTCTGTGTTTCAGCTCAATTTAATAACACCCAATTTTTCTAACCTGATGGCAAAATAAATTTTCTAAAGCACTAGCAAATTTATTCTATTATCTCCTAATAAGAATTGAGATGTCCTGATCAAGGGTTTGATGCAAAAGTGAAAGAAACCAGTGATAATCTTTCCACTGACCTCAATAAGCTTGGATAGAGACCCTGAAATAAAAGTTGATGTGTATCAGGAGAAACAGTGAGCTGGAAGTGAAACAACACAGATAAATCTATTGCCTAAAATTGCTGCAGGAGTAGCATTTGTCTGATGTTTTAGTATGGTTACATTCTAAAATACATTCTCTGTGTGGTTAGAGCAAGAATTTTCCTTCAATGAAAAAAAAAATGGAGCCAGTCAGACTTCTCTGTTTGAATGCTGATGGCATTTTTCATTTTTATGCGCTTCTCCAAAGCAGAAAAGCAAGAGATTTTGCTGAAGCGATAAGGGAATTTACACATTCAGAACAGATCTGCACTATTATGACTCCAACATGTAATGCTGAGGCAATAAAATTTATGACTGTCTTCCTCAGTGCTTTAATGAGGCATTGCAAGGCTCACTGTATATTTGCAAATGTCTTAACAGATAATGATTTTAAAAAGCACTGGAGTACAGCTGCCAGCACAAATGGTCATAACACCAATTATCTTTGCAGGATTTAGTCATTATGTGGAATCAGAGGCAAAACTGAATCACGGGCCAGTTTTCTCCTCCAGTTTGTGAGGGAAGTCAAGGGAACATGTTTCTCCAGACCCATCTCCTGTTGGCTTTTCTCTCCACTGCTGGCACAATCCCAGCAATTAAACTGAGCCTCCTGATGAGAGTTATTATTTTTAATCCGGCTCGTTGCGGGGCACAGGCGGTTCCACTAATCCGTTTTTGGCACGTCTGCCCTTCCCAGCACTGCTCTCCTTGTGACAGGAGCAGGGGAGCTCTGGGAGCACCTGGCTCCCCCATGGATGAGGGGCTGACACCCTGCTTGAGGGAGTGATCCTAAATCCACAATCAGCTCAGAGTCAAGTGGGACCAGGGAGAGATGGGGAAGTGAGTGGATTGACAAAATCAATTGTGGAAATCAATTCCTGGCAGAAAAATCTCCATTTCCATGCATCTGCAGGGCTGGAAACTGCAAGAGAATTAGTGGGATCTACATTGTTGCTCATCTCCAAGCTCCCCAAACTCTTCCATGTTTTTGGAGTGGGTTTTTTTTCTGTTTGTTTGGGGAGGAAATGTCAAAGCATTAAAACCTTCCATCCCTTCTATTTCACTGCCAAGACACGACCAAACCCACGGGCTTATTTTAGGTTAGGCCGGTTCATGGGGGTTTGGAGCATTCCAGAAAGGTGCAATCATAGGATCATGGAATGGTTTGGGTTGGAAAGGACCTTAAAGATGATCCAGTTCCAACCCCCTGCCATGGACAGCGATGCCACCCACGAGATCAGCTTGCTCAGGGCTCCAAACAGCCTGGCCAATGCCTGGTGCTAATCTCATTTCCCCTAAATGCTGAATCAAACAATAGGAAGTAGCAATAGAAGAAGGACATCTGTGGCCCACCAACCTCTTCAACCTCCCCTGTCAGCTCTGAGAGAGGGGAGAGCCCTTTATTTGTCATTTTTCCCAGAGAAACTCAACCAACCGAGGGAGTGCTGGTTCCTGGAGGCAGGAACAGGCAGGAGGAGGAAGGTACCACACAAAGACTTCCCCAGATACCACCTCAGCACCGTGCATCTCCACCCTCAGAGCCTCTTAGAGCAGCCTTTGGTGGAGGATTGGGTCAGCAGCTGAAGGCTGCTCCTGGTTTTCACAGCCCGGGATCCTGCTGGCTCCTGGGGGTCTCTGTTCCAGCAGCCCTGGGGCTGTGAGACACCGAGGCTGCTCTGCTGTGCAGTGACTCAGCTCCCCACCAGAAAAGGCCAGAGCTTTGCTCATGGGTCATGATGAAGTCATTAGTCCTGAATTTCCATCAGGCTGGACTGCAGTTCAACCAGCTCCCACGGCCTCAGAGTTTATCTGAGCAATTCCTCCCGGCTGGTTCTGCGGGAGCCGTGGGGAGATGTCCCATCACTGATCTCCCTGCAGCCCTCCAGCTGCCCCAGCTTCTTGTCCAGCTCTGAAGGACAAACCTTCACCATGCTTTCTTGTCTGCTCCTACACCTGACTGGCCAGACAAGGCAGAAATCTGTTTATTAATTTAGCATCCAGGTCAGGCATGAAAGCAAAGGATGTGATGAGCTCACTGGCCTAATGTCCTTAGCTGCTTGGGTTGATTTAAGGTATGTGTTTTGGTAAGGTCCAGAGACCAATTTTTTCCTGTCTAATAAAGCAGATAAATGAAAAGGAAACATTTGCCTCAAAATATTTTGTGCAAATGCCCGTGGTTTTTCTCTCTGAAATAAATGAGATTTTTTATTTTTGCTCATTCACTTGGATACACTTCATAGGATCATAGGATAGTTTGGGTTGAAAGGGATCTTTAAAGATTACCCACTGCCACCCCCTGCCATGGGCAGGGACACCTTCCACTACCCCAGGTTGTTCCAAGCCCCATCCAACCTGGCCTTGGACACTTCCAGGGATGGGGCAGCCACAGCTTCTCTTCCAGCCAGAGACAGATCTCCATGTGAGGCTCTAAGCAGTAACATTCTGGTGATTTACTTTAGCTGGAAAATTCTGAAGAGGAAAAAAAAATGATGCTGTGGGTTGCACTTCTCCCCATTCTCATACCCTACAATTTCTTCTTAATCTCAGTATTCCATAAACACATCCACCTTAGTATACAGTGCCACTGCAGGATGAAAATTGCCTTGAAATAAGTGCTGTATAAACCATGGAAGGCAGAGAAATCCCCAATCCAACCATTAAGTATGAGAGGAAATGGTGACAAAATAGCCTGGAAGCTGCCTGCCCACACCTGAGACCAAACAACACTTCTGGTAGTGAAAATCCCTCTGAAATGCCCATTTTAGAGCAGCATCCCATGAGCAGGTAGAATATGAACATTAATTTGTGGATTGCAACATCCACCAAGGTCAGAGTGAAGACTCAGCTCTTTTATACACTCACGTTGCTAAGAGCAAGTGTTGCTTTCATTTACCAACCCACAAATCCCATGTGTGGTATTATTTCTCTGTTTTTCAGTGCTAAGAAATGTGTCTATATAAAACCTCTCAGAAATATTGCTCTAAGGATTCTGTAATTCATTGTAACTCCCAGCCCTAATAACTACAAGGTGATTTTTCATAGATTTCTAAAATTGGCAGGCTAATATTTCTTGGATCAGTCAGAAAAGAAATACTGCTCTATCCTTTGCTTATCCTTTCCCCATCAACAAGTGTAATTACAAAACCATATTTCCCCAGCCCAGGATTTCAGGATTCCCTGTCAGAGCCGTTCTCCCATCCTCCAGGAGCCAATCTGAATCCAGGGGAATGTCAACTGATTCATCTCCTATCCCTGATGGCCATAACTTCCATTCCTACCTATCAAATATCTGTCACAGCTGGAAGGGATGAAAAGCAGAGATACTCTCACAAACCTTAAACTGAAAGACGTTCATACTGAGGAGAAAAAAAGAGCTACAGAGGTTTCCATTCTCCCCAGAGAGAGTGGGACAGAGGAACCTCTGAACTCTGCAAACAGAGCATCAGCTCCAGAAAAAAAACCACCTTCTGCTGATGGAGGGATCTGTCTGGCACCATTTATTGCTGTCATTTAATCAGCTCAGAGGTTGAACCTGCACTGGGAAACAGCCACCTCTATGGAAGTCATGAGTGTGATGTGGAAGAAAAATGGGATTCCTAAGCCAAAAAGAGGAAGGCCCTTCCCTCACAAAGGTTATGGACGCTTTTAATTCCAAAGCCCCATGTGCCAGGGCTGCAATAATTGATGCTGGAACTTGACAAGCCAGATCAATGATTAATGGTGAGTTTGCTAGTTTTGAAGCAAGAGCTGCAGCAGAAGTTAAATCCATTTGTACCCTGTCATAGGAGGGGCATGCTTTTAAAAGGACAGGCAGAAATTGGCAGGATGCTTTACAAGGAGTCTGGTGGAGAGCTGGATTTTCTGCATCCTTTAGTAACAGCTTAATTTCATTTAAGGCATGCCACATATTCAGGTTACCACAAGCCCAGGGTGGTTTACCTGACAAATGGTTGTGATAGATCTCCTGTATGTTAAACACTTTCTTTCAGGAAGTGTCAAAAACATGATTGATTTCCTTTTATCCCCGTGCCGTGGGGAGTTCTGTTGCAATTCCATGCACTTTGTCAGAATTAAAACAAAAATCCAGGCAGGCAGCACTGAGCAAAATGGAATGCAGGCAGTGCTTGTCATTGCTTTTGGTGGGAAGAAGGGGTGGTACGATTCTCACCTTTTAGAAGATCTTTACCCACAGGTGGAGCACCCCTTTGCCTGAATGGCAAAGGATCTATGATTTCCAACCCTGCTCTCCTAATTGCTGGATGTGAAACCAGGGTTGCTAATCCCAGGTATAAAGTAATCAAGAGTTAATCTTCAAGTTATCTCTCTGGGAAATGATCCTGTGTCAGCAGTGGGCTCCTGACATGTGCACACAGGTCAGGGTTTGACTAATCTGTGATGTTTCACCCCAGAGATGCAGCAGTGATAAATGATAAGTGTATTACGAGCAGCAGCACCGAGCTGGGATGGTGCCAATGGCATGTTCTCCTCAGGGATGGCTTTTTGGGAGCACCCTCTGCCCTCCCTGTGGCGCAGGACTCGCTCTGTGGTGCCACCTTGGCATGGCAGCTGTGTTTTAAAGCAATGTCACAGAACTGTCCTGTCAAGCAGGAAACCGTCACCACTCACATTTTCACCATGTGAACCCAAAGTCAAGGTAATCAGAGCACAGGCAGCAATGAATGCCTGTTGCTGAAGTATTTTCAACACAGTGAAAGGTTAATGTATGCACTGCCATGCATGTAATTAACACTTCTCTCCTAGCACATCACCTTTTAAAATTAGCATTGCCTTTGTCCATTTGTGGCGGGAGCTGACATTTCCCTTCATTTTGTTCATATCTTTCATTTGCAGCACTGGTTTTCTGTCCTCCACATGTATCTGCAGCCTGTGCCCAAACCTCATTTCTGAGCTGGAGTGCTCCTAGGCAGCCTGTGGGCAGGGAAGGAGCTCTGCCCCTGTTCCCTCTGCATCCCCAGCTCCCAGGGCATCCCTTCAAGCCTCCTGCCAGCCCATGCCTGCAGCACGAGATGCAGCAGCTCCTCTCTGCCACCTCAGCCCCTGGACAAAGCCCTGCATCATCCAGGGCTGCTTTAAGCCACCCTGCCCTCCATCTCAGCTCCTCTTGTGACATTTGGACATTTCTGGCTCATGAGCCGAGCTGCTCCTGCTGCTGACGTGTGTCGGTGCTCCCAAGGGATGTCAGCCCATTGCTGTGCTGCAGCTTCAGCTTCTTCTGGAATGATCAAGGCTTTATTAGACCCTGACTAGGAGCTGATTCAATTCGGGGTTGATTGAAGCGTTGAGCCCATTTAATATCTGAATGCTCAGTGCTGGAAGCGAAGCCATCCCCAGGCAGATGCTGACTGCAGGCGTGTCACTGTCCTGGGTCTCCCTTTGTCTCAGTCTCCTTGAATCCACCCATTCCATAAGAATCAAGGATAAGAGCTCTTCCTGGTTTATGTTTTTATCTTTTGACAAGTTTTTGAGCAGGCTTTCAGTTGTGACCAGCTGGAATGGCAGCACTTTGTCTTTCTTAAATCAATGTTCATTTCCTGATCAGTTTTCAGATTCCTTTCCTTTTTCTGCTCCACACTTTGTGATCCCAGGGCTGCTGAGGAGGCTTGGGACAGGGACAGCACAGCCTGTCACACGTTTTTGTAGCCAGGAATGGAGAGGGAAAGCAAAGGGAATACTTGGAGGCTGTTTTATCCCATCCTGATGTTTGTTTCCTTCTCCTCCTGGCCCTGCTCCTCCACAAAAATGCTCTGGGCTGAGGAGGCTTTGATGGTGGAGGTAGAAATGGGATTAGAAATGCCCCCAGGAGAAGGAGGACACCATAAAACCATTGCTCCCCCTGCTATTCCCATCACTGCATTATCTTTCCTCCACAATAGGGGTGATGAGTGCCCTGCTATGGGAGTTCTCTCCCTGCAGACAGGATGCATCACTCCCTTCCAAGCCCTTGAGGAGCTTCAAAGTCAAAATATTGTAAGAAAGAGCAAGGAAAAGGGTCTTTTTCTATTGTAGTTTTCTGAATTATTTTTCACCATCGTAGGGAAAAAGAAAAAGAAACAAAACAAAATAAGGGAGGAGAAGGCTTTTAAAAGAGCAAAAGAAATAAACATCAACTGAAATTCCTTTGCTCCAGTTGTCAGACTTGGAATTTTTAATACTTTTAACGTATCCAAAATGCCTCTGAAAACCCAAAGGCCTTCTTGGGGTTTTTGTATTTCATTTTAGCTTGATGAAAAATGAGCAAAAGCCCATGTTTTTTGTTTTTCCAGCCTAACACAAAAGTTCTCTAAACAAGGAGGAATATCCAGGTCAACAAAGAAGGAACAGGCTGCACCATGGAAAAACAAAACATCAGCTCAGTTTCCAGAGAGGTGAAGAATCAAAGGCCTTGTCCCTGCCAGGAATTCCTGTCTCCCAGAGAAGCTCAACAAATTCAAAAAGACCAGCAGAAAACTCTCTAAAATGGGGTTTTATTTTTGTTCCCCATGGGAAAAGGGGATTTTACATCTTCTGCCCGTTGCAAAAGCCCCACATTTTCCTAAATGAAAGCTGGGTACATTCTCAGTGTGCCATCAGTGCTTCACAAATCATTTTGCATTTTAGTCTCCCTTGCTCCCCCTCCACGGGAAGGGCTGAATTTTTGATTTATATTTCATAGGGGTAGGTGATGATACTTTAAGTCATCTTGGAAAGCTGTTAGCACAAGGAGTCCTGCTGGAACATAATCCTCTGCAAAAATCCTCTTCATGAGAGGTATTTGCAGGCTGGCTCCCACCAGCAGGGCTGGGCTAAATCACAACCAATCTTAAAGTATGATTTTAAGGTCTGTTCTTTCCCTAAATTGACTCTCTTAAGGCAAAAAGCCTTCAGCAGGTATTTTAGCCAGGGACTAAGGATACTTTATCCCACTTGAGTAATCCCACTCCCACTCATAAAAGTCCCCATTATCTCAAAAGCAGCCCTCTGGATTTAGTCGTGCTTAGTCAGTAAAGCCAAGCCTACTTCTTTTTGTTCTTCTCCTGAAAGTATTCAGTAAATTCAAACACATCATGAGAATTGCACCAAACCAAAAATATTTTTTAAAAAGTTATAATAATATAGGATATGGGGAAGGCTTCCAAGGATTCCTCAGGAAAATTCTTTCAAATTCATGTGCATTTAAAAAAGAATTATTTCATTCCAGGCACATTGACAAAAAAATGTTAGGAACTAGAGCTGGGAAAAATATTTTGGATTTGGTAAATGGTGGCAGCTTGTTTTTTTGGTTTTTTTTACTAGTTCAGTAAAGACCAACTTGTAAAAGTCGTTTTCATCAACTCCAGAACAACCTTGACTGAATTACAGCAACAAAAACCAGGTAAAACAGTGCCTTCCTTGGGAACTAGCAGTGAAAATGTCAGGCTACTTCAGCAAACACATTTATTTATGCTCCACATATTGTTCTAAATTCCAGCAGTGGCCAAGGTGACCATATTTATCCGAGGAGCTGATCCTGTCACCCTTCCTTGGCTGGCATCTAAGAAACTGCACGTAATTAGTGGAAAATACAAGGTGGAAAGGAACTCTTCTTCCTTGGATTGAAAACCTAAATTATGACATGTCCTTAGAACCACAGAATCATAAACAGGTTTGGGTTGGAATGGACCTTAAAGATCATCTTGTTCCAATTCTCTGTTCTGGGCAGGGACACCTTCCACCAAACCAGGTTGTCCCAAGCTCCATCCAACCTGGCCTTGGTATTGATCACTGGGAGGAAATTCATGTAAACAAAAACTTCATGGCTCCAAAAATGTGTTTTCCCCCTTCTTTGCTCCACTTTGGCTGCCCATGTCCAGCTTTAAATCCTGCTGCATCCCCCTGCAGCTGCCAAACCTCCCACACGTGCCCTCCCTCCATCGATTTCCCTTTTTTTTTTTTTTCCTGGATCCTATTTTAGCCTTTTTATGATGCTGGCAGCTGCAATAAAATTTGCAAAGTCATGGAACTCTCAGGGCTGCCTTGAGCTCATCGAGTTTGGCACAAAGGCCAGCAAAGGGCAGAACCTTCTCCCTGATGGATGCACAGAAAATGCTCCTGTCCAAAGCAGGACAGACACAAAATGCTGCAGAAAATCCCACCGGGCATCACTGAGGACCACAGGACAGGGCAGCTCCTCCTGTGGATTAAGAACACTTGTGAGCAGCAGGATTGTAAAGGACAGGAAGATGCAGGAGGTGGGGAAGCTCCAGCCTTTTTTCACATGGGCTGTAAAAATAAATTCATAAATAAAAAATTGTCTCTGGGTGACCTCATTGGCCGTGCTTTCATCTGTAGGCACTGCAAACTGGGAACAACGAGGCACTTCAGCAAATTGGAAAAGTCACTGAAATAGAAAGAAGAGGGAAACTGTTTCAAGCAGAACATTGTTATTTTTGTCAAGTGTTTACCAAAATACAAGTGGAAAAATTATTTTGAAAATCCATCTAACTCTGACATCACTCAACACTCAGCGAGGGCAAGGGGGATGTGAAGTAGTTTTTGTGTAGATGTGATTTACTCCATGTTAGAGATGGATGCAGTCTGTCTGACTTCATCAGGTTAATTAATTATACACAAGCCCGAGTCAGATTAGGTAATTGCATTTCTAATTGATCAGCAGTCTTACCAGAAGGTGGATGCAAGCCAGATATTTTAAAATATCCCCACTATTCCACTTGCTTCCAAATAGATGTTTTAGCTTTGAATTTGGAGTTAGAGCAGCTCCTAACAAAGCAACAAGCACCAGTTTCTCAGTGTGGCGATGCCTTCTGGGCTGTTTGAAGTATTTGAAGTGGAAGTTCTGCCTCAGCAAAGAGGGGCATCACTCTGAGGAAATTATAGATACACACCTTGAATGTCAGGGACTTGCCATAACAGATCTACATTTGTGAGTGGGGTTTTTATAAATAACGTGGCACTTGGCACATCTCCCACTGCAGCAGGGAACAGGGCTGTCATACAAACACATCCTCACCGTGCCTTGGAGGATCTGCAGAGCCACGGGAGCAGCCTGGCTGACACTGTCGTGTCCTGCTTCTGGAGATGTGTTAGCCAGCACTAAATTTGTCCTGATCCTGTGCTGGCTTTGCTGTACCTAGACGAGAAGAGCTCTGGGTCAGGAGCTGCCACCTTAGAGCTGTAACATATGGGCTCCAGCAGCGCCTGGCATCCTCCGTGGGAAATTCGAGAAGCGAGATGTAGTGACACTGCTTGCTAAATACCGCAAGGAGAACGCTGGAATTCACCGCTATTTCCATACCTCTGTGACAGGGCAAACTAATTCAAGACACTTGGAAAATGTAATGATGTGCTCTGAGACAATAAGGGCTGGGAGGAAAGGCCAGGAGCAAATTCTTCCCGAGAAAGCTGAGCATGTGTTGGATATGCTGGGATCTTCTAAACCAGCAGGTAATCCACTGCTGCACAAACTTGCACAAACTCTCTCCTTTCCAGCATTTAGAAGGTTTTGAAGCCGTCTTTTTCCAACCTCACCGTTCTCCTCCCTTCTGCACTTCAGCTTCTCCAGCCAGCGAGAAAAACGCAAGAATTAAATATTTTGAAAAGGGTGGGAGGGGAAAAAGAAGGGCTGGCAGGAACTAAGGCAATCAACTCGGATAGAGAGCAATCCCCTTCAACACTGTCTTTGATATGCATCCCTCGAGCTACATTTAGGGTAGCTCCTATTGAAATTGCTGGCAATTAGGCACTTAGGTACCTGGGTGGTACCTCAGCCTTCCCAGTCCCCAGCAGCCAGAACAAAAGCTTTTGAGTGAGAGCCCCCGGCAGGAAGAATTAGTTTGGAAAAGGGAAATGGGTTTACAAGTTGTGAACTCCGACAAGGGCATTCAAACAACAAAAACCTGGCCGACTCCTTTGTTCAGTCACAAAAGCCAACCACCATTTGGCTGAAACCTTCGGTTTTTCCACTGCAGCTCCTTAAATGAGCTTTTGGAAGGTCAGTTTGCAAGAAGCAGATAAAACCAGCTGCCAGCAAGGAAATGCCATCTCATAGAGGAGAAAGGACTTGCTGGGAAGTGAGTGCAGATGCTGGGGCTTAGCAGGACCAAAAACATCCCCACCATCAAGGAGGAGCTGAAGCTCCTGCAGCAACTCTTCTGTGGGGGAACCTGCCCGTGCCAGGGCTTCAAATATGCACAAAAAAATTCTTTTCTAACACAAACTTTTATTAAAGAAACAGGATAGAGCACTTCTTGCTGGATGCCTCCCTCTGCTTCTCCCCCTTTCCCCAAAAAGACACAAGGTTTGTGCACAGCTTCTCCCCCAGACTTTCTTCCTCACCCAAAACCCTGCTGAAGATGAAGAAGATGGGACTTGCAGAAGCAGAGGCTTTTGAAGAAGGTTTAAAGGAAAGTTCTGAGCAGCCTGGCTGTGTAAATGCTGAGAAGAATGTGAGTATCTGCCCGCCTGTGTCTGAAAATGGAACGAACAGGAAGGAACTGTTCAAGCTGTTTCAGGAGGTTTTAAATAAAAATAATGAGGTGGAATTCCAGAGAGAAATGTTAAGGCCGAATATCAAGGGGAATCTCCTGACAGTGGGCGCTTCCAGTGGTTTCTCAAGGGGAAGTGATGGGTGAGTTATCACTGAAGGCACGAAATGGAGAAGGCACTGGGAGAAATCACTCAACGCTGCACCACTGGCAGGGGTGGGCAGACTCAGTCCCCCTCCACCTCCCCTAAATCCTTTTTACTAACAGTAATGTTACCCTAACACAGCTCCCCAGCCAGCCAGAAGCAACCAGAGTTTTGTCACACAAATGCAGAAACTTGTGGAAATCTCACTGGAGTGTGTGATGCACACTTAGCAAGGTTTCTGTTAAATTCAGTTTACTAAAGCTCCTGAATCAGCTCACAGAGCTACTCCTTCCAGATTTCATTGTATATCAGCATCTTCAGCCTCCAGTCAGAAAGTCCCACATTACTCAGAAACCATGGGGTTTTTGCATAGGCTCAGCAACGAAATCACAGGCTGGTTTTGAACTATTCCAGGGATGGGGCAGCCACAGCTTCTCTGGGCAGCCTATTTTCCTTTTAAATGTAGCCCAAGGTAGGAGGAAGAACAGGAAAATTAAAGTTTCTGCACTTGTCACACGCTTTACACATGAGATTTATGAACAACACCATCTGCACATACACCAGCCCCTACCACACGAGAGCTGGATCCTCTCCAATAATCTGTTTCTGACTTAGCCAGTGACCTTGGAAATCATAAATCTGTGCATTAAAATCAATATAATCAATTATTTTCTTTTTATTTTTTTAGTACTTCACTATCTGTCCCTCAAAGCTGTGATGGAGATGTTGGAAATTAAATAAAAATTCTGTTTTATTGTTTTATTTTATATGTTATATAAATTATAACATGTAATATAATCAAATAATATAATAATATATATTATATATTATAGAAATAAATTTTATATTATACTTTATATTTTATTTGCATACAAATTCTATTTATTATTTATTTTCTGTGATAGATTTGATTCTGCATTAAAAAAATCGTGTTAAAATTAATGCCAGGTTCCTGAATTAGGCATGTACCTTCTTGTTTAGAATTTGGGCCTTTACCTATGGAGCTGAAATCAGATTTTGTCTCAGTTCTGATATCAGAAGGGAGACCAAAGAGATGCAGCTCTACCTTCAGCCTTTGCCACTACAGCTGGGACCTCCTGTTTGTGATGCACTGTGCTACAGGATTAGATGATAAATAAGACAATAAAGCTTTTCTATGCCAGAAAGAGAAGAGAGGTGCCCAGAGATGCTTGCAAGCATCCCTGCTCCTTCCTTGAATGTTGAAACATCAGTTTGTAAATCAATAGCTTTCAACTTGTTCAGAGAAAACTGGGTGCAAAGACAGGGCTGTGTGATAAAGTTGTGTCATGTTGGCTCTCCAAAAGCCAAAGGCTTTTTTTCCCAAAGCCTGTTGCAATTGTTCTGGGTGTTGCATCTAATCCTGAAAGATCCCAGTGATGAAACATATGAATATCAAAGGAGGGATTACATTTATTGTAACTTCAGAGTCTTTTTCCTGCTCCCTTCAGGTGGATTTAGAAATGCTTGTTTAGTTTTCATTCACTCTAGGTTTTAATCTCCCCAGAAAATAAGAGCATGTTACTTAGAAACTACTGAAATGGCAAAAACACCACACTGGTCACCAGTGAAATTCTTAACATAAAAGCAAAAGAGGGAATAAGGCATTTAATCAGTTTGCAGCAACAAAAATAGAACTCTGATTAACCATACACTCTCCTTTCCTCCAGCTGGTAAAAAATGTATAAAATCTTGAGTGCTGCACAATAAAAGTTGAGTATTGCAATGAACTGGAATGGCTTGGCTGTACACAGAGAGTGTAATGACTTGGCTAAAGTCAAAGAGCAAATCAAAATTACTCCCAGGACAAGGATATGAGCACTCACACCTGTCACTGTGTGCCCTGCCCACAGAGGAGATGATGGAAAAGCAAATCCTGCACCACTTCTTTCTAAAAGTGTCCTGACAGTGCCATTAATGCGTCATCACTTAACACTTGTCCTATTAGTAAATACGAACGCCAATGAAATGGTAATGTGACATTTTACCACAATCAGGGCATTAATTTAATTATGTAAAGATCCTCATTAATTAGATTCTCTAATTGCTAAGTTTTTCACTTCCTACGCCTGAAATTATTAGTAGGATCTTCATGCAATACTTTCCATTCCAATATCTGTGTAAAACCCCTGGACCTACAATGTTCTCCATCACCCACTTAATAAAGTGAATTATTTTCACTGACACCCATGAGAGTTTGGGGGTTGTCATGTATCTACTTTTTGATTAAAAAAACCCCACCTCTTACCCAGGTAGCCTGAACTAAGGCTATTCCTTGATTTTACAGAACATCCTTACAAAGAGGAAAGCTTGAGTACATGATCCAAAATATATTTGACAACAGTGTTTTTAAACCTTTCTTGCCCCAAACTACCTGCCCTGTCTGCTGGGAAGGTGGAACAGAAGATTTTGTTAAGTCTTTACCTGTTTGTGGTAAATGTGTTAGAAGTAAGTAGATGCTGAAAAGACTTCCAGGCTTGGCAGAGGACCATGTACTTTTGTGCTTCGAATTCAGCAGCGTGGGGATGTGTTTCTATACATTAACCAGAAGTCTGGTGCATATTCCACACCTGAAGTCCAGCAACAGAAGCTCCCACTGCCATCAGTAACATTGTTTGCATTTTCCAATAAATTCCAAATGCTCTCTACAGCAGCCCAAAAGCATCATCTCAGGATAAAATGTTATTTTTCTTTCACTTTAGCAAATAGATACCCAGGAGGGTGGAGGGCTGGCTTCCTGTGTTGTCAGAAAAATTCATTTCCAGCTGATGATGACAGGGAGCAGAGAGCTGTGTGATGATAAGCCATCCATTTTCCTTGCTTTGAGGAGCTCAGCACCACGGTGAGCTGAGGGGAGCTCGGCAGCAGCTGAGGTTTGGAGCTGAGAGTTGTGTGTCCATGGGGCAATCAGGCACACAAATCCTCTCATCCATGGCTCCTCGCCAGTCGTGCGCTCCAAGGCACAGATTATAGAGCAGAGAGGGAAGGGAACAGCAGGAAGTGTCAGGCAGAAATTGCTGTTTCTGTCTGTCTGTCCTTTGGGATCTGCAGGCAGCTCCTGAGCATGCTGGAGCTCCTTGCAGGGAACACTGGGGTGCAGTGGGGACAGCAGGATGTGCAGGAAGATCTGCACGAAGAGAACACAGCCCCACGGGCCACCAGCTCTGCTCCCACCACCTCCTTCTCATTTCTTTTCCCATTTTACTCTTGTTCCTTCAGGTGGAAATGACTAACTCCTTCCAAAGGATGCTGGTGAAGAAAAAACTTATTTATGGCTCTTGCACAGCTGGCCAGATCCTGTGCAGGAAATGCAGGTGATTTATCAGAGGCTGTTCACAGGCACGGATGATGGGCTTCCTGCACAGTTCAGGGGCTCTTCCCTTCTTTTATTTCCTTTTCTTTTTCACTCTTCCCTTTTTAGGAGGGTTTGCAAATTCCTCTCCAAGGGTTCCAACCATGGTTCTGTAAAATTACTGATTCCTGTGATACCTAACGAAGTGCTCTGCCCCTTTCAATGCATTTTTTTCCCTGCATCTCTGTGTTTCCTCACATCTCTCCCACTTCACAGCCTGCATCCTTCATCAGTCACAGCCACAGCTTTGAGCTACATTGAGCTAAAAGCAGTATAAAATATATACAAAAAGTATAAAAACTTTGTGGTGACGAAATGAATTCAGTACACACCATAAATCTCAAAAAAAAAAAAAAGTCCTACAAGCATCACTCATCACACACTCATTGTTACCAGGATCTCACAATCCTGAACTCAAGGGTTTCCTTCTTGAACGAGCAGCTGGGTGAGAATTTCCCATCAGGTAGCACTGGAGTGTTTGCACATCTCATGGCAGCCCCAGGCTCAGCAGAGGTGCCCTGGTGGCACCTGCAGACAGTTCCTCACCCCATGCCATGGCACAAATCAGGGCACAATATCTGAGCTCATATCCAGCAGCTCTTGCCCTCCTCAGTAAACCTCACCTGCACTTTCTGGAACAGGCTTATGCCCACCCTCATTTTGCCATGCCCATGAATTCCTAAGAGCTCTGCTTCCAAAATCTTGTTTTTCGTGTTCCAAGAGATTGTGGAGTTCCCAGTAATGTCACATTTCCCAGAACTAGGTGCTATCACAGAATACTGAATCATTTACCTTGGGAAAGATCTCTCAGATCAAGTCCAGCCATTCTCAGCACTGCCAAGGCCATCACTGCCCCATGTCCCCAGTGCCACATCCACAGGGCTTTTCATCCCTCCAGGGATGGGGACTCCAAACTGCCCTGGGCAGCTGTGCCAGGGCTGGAAAACCCTTCCTGCAAAGAGATTTTAATGTTTGTTTGGAAATATCTAATTTCTCTGCAGCAATACACATTTATATAACACAGGCAGTGCTGTCTGCTATTTACATGATTCCTGGCACCCAAATAAAAAGGAGGTTCATGTTTCAGTGGGATTCCTCCTGTCAGAACAATTCCCACATGCTCTGTATGGGTTATGGCTGTTCTGGAAGCAACAGGACTCTGATGGTGGAGTGGGAAATGTCACAATTTCAGGAGCACATGGAGTGGAAGCACAATTCAAAATCTTTCTATTATTAATATTTGATGTGTTGTTTTCTTTCATCTGCGCTGGAGAAATCAGAGGAGTTAAAAGAAGCAAAATTATTTAAACCCCCACTTTCCTGTCCTGAGGGACTATAAACATCATTTTTCTTCCTTGATGTACCGAGTGAAGTCACTGACAGGTACTGCATTAGGGAGCAGAAACACTCTGTACTTTTCAGCCTGTTATAAAAGAAGGAAATGCAAAGCCAGCCAGGGTCTGCAGCTGGCTCGTGGCTCCCGTGTCTGCTGGTGACAGCTCACGTGTGAGCCAGGAAACAGCTGCACAGGAACGGGGCAGTGACACTTGTCAGGGTGCTGGTGACACTAAACTTCAGGCCCAGCTGGCTTGTTATTCTGCTCCAGTGTGGTTTGGATTTTATACTCTCTCTTCTGGAGTTATTTGTTGTTTTTTTTACCAGCTTATGGCCGGGTAGATCTGTGTGGAACTCCCAAGGACATAACCACCTTCTCTTTCACTGCTGTGGACCCCTGCAATTCTCCCACTGCAACTCCACACAGGGAAGGATCCAGGGACAAATGTGGAGTCCTCCTGATTCTTTACATCCCACTTCATGCCCGTATTCATCAAGAGAAATACTTACACAGTCATTCCACTGCCTCTGGACTAATGGGTTCCCAGGAAGGAGCACTGGAAGCACGTCCTGCTTGCACTGACATTTCTACAGGATATCTTCCCCTCCTTGGAAAATCTGCTCACAAAACAGGTTACACACACACCAAGCTGCTGCTTGGCTGAAATTGTGAGGAGCAAAAAGAATTTTTGATGGGCTTATCACTGTAAAGTTTGAGCTTTGATTGCATTGGGTAGGTCTTTCAGCTTGTCTTGGCACCACATCACAAGGAAGGTGTGTAAGTCAGTTAGTGATGAAATGATCACAAAAGTCTCCAACAACTAGCAATTTATAAAATACTACTTCATTCTTAAAGGAAAAAAAAAAGAAAAGAAAAAGGAAGCTTTGTGCAAAATCATCAAGTTAGGGCTTTGAATGTCAGACAAATCTGTGCTCGGTGCTAGAGGGTGGGAAAGAAGCACTCTGGAGATGTGGTGGCACTGCTGCTCCTCTTGCTGGAGATCATCTCTGTAGCTCTTTCTCCTGGCAGGGAACGGCAGAGGGGATGAGCAGAGGTCCAGAGCCTGTGCTGGAGCCATCTCTCAGGTGGAGGCTCAGGATGGACCCGTGGGAGCAGCCTCAGAGCCCTGGGCTCACAGACCTGCCAAGCGCCTCAGTGCTCCTCATAGGAGCCTCCCTTCGCAGCACAAACCTGCAATAAATTAGCTGAAAGATTGATTAATGCAGCTAATGAAGCCACTGCTCTGGAAACTACTTGGGCAGGCCATGGGCTGACTGGTGAATCCAGTGGGATCCCAGGGACTAACACCAGAGCCCACAGACAGGCACAGAATACGAGTTCCATTTCTAGCAGCAACTCTGTTAATCCACTTAAATATTTAATAAAATGAGTGAGAAAGAATGTTTTCCTAAATGCATTTATCTCCTAATATAGGAAAAGAAAGGAGGGAATTAAAAGGCCATGTACTAATGTTAATTTATTACTATGTGTTTTTGTTTGCCTGTGCCAAAAAAACATCCATTCAGGGTGGGAAAGCACAGCAAAAGACAGGAAATAGCCAGTGCAAACAAGATGCCAAACACCTCCAATTTAAATCCCCAGCTGCTTTCCGGCCATTTTTGTGGACACAGATCAACAGTGGAAAAATATCCATGAGAGCATCTGTCCCTCCTTTCTTCTTTTTCTCTACCTAACATACATAATTCTGTGTTTCCATAAGTGTTTGTCAGTTTTACAGCTGAATAAAATTCATGAGTCCCCTTAAACTGCCCTTCCCTGGGCTCAGAAGATGCCAGCTACCATGGACATCATGGTCCCAAAGCACTTCCTATCTCTTCCCATCTCCCTTCTCCCAAGAGGAAATTCCATGGCATCTCTCTCTCTTCTAGCCACAAAAATCCCAGTTTGCTTTGATCACCAAAACCTGGCTGAGAATCATCCAGGGACGAGGCCTCAGGCTGGGAGAGTTCATCTTTTTTTTGATTATGTTGGACATGTTTTCTCTTTTCTGCCTTTGGTTCATATTTGTTCATGGGAGGGGAGTGTGTGATCCCTTTGTAGTCTTTATATAGCCAAAGCTGGACACAGTAGGCAATTCACACTGGATTCAATCCCATTCCACAGCAGGGGCTTTGCAAGACAGTCTTATCTCAGAAAATAAGAGATTCATGCTTGACCTTCTCATGGCAGATAGAGTTCAAATATGAATCCCTCTGCAGATTAAGATAAAGACTTCGTTTAAACTGGTCTAAAGGACACATTTTCCTGCTAGAGTTTTCCCAGTAGGATCAGGGGACTTGCCAGTAGAAAGTCTCCTTGCCAAGCTTCTTGTTCTTTGGTGAGTGAAAGAACAGATTTAGCCATTCTCCATTAATGCAGACCAGTAATCAAAACCATGTGATGCAAGTGTGATTACAAAAACAAGAATGGTGCTAAGCTTTTATACTGTATGACACCAAAATCCTTCACTGAATCACAGGAATAAGCATCCTCCTGCAAAGCTGGGAGTTAAGTGGGGAAGACTTCAAGACCAGAGGCAATGAGCTAACAGGATGGGTTTGTTTTAGATGAGTTGTCTCTGTCTTTCTCCAGGAACCACCTGGAGTGATGCTGCCCAAGCTCAGGTGGTGCTGCTGGACAGACAGACAACGGATGTGAACCCCACTGGGCTCAGCTGTCCAGCCTCTTACCCACTGAGGGAACACAATCTCTGCAAATCTCCATTTTTTCCCTTCAAATGAGTTTTACTTTTGGGCAGGAAAAGTCATCAAAGTTTTGTTTTGGCTTTCTCTTTCATTAAAAGCAAAATGCTGGCAGATGGGAGCATGTGTGAGAGCATAAAAAGGGCTGTCCTGTATCTTCAGAAAACAGACTCTTCCAAACCTCAGCCCACCCTTTCTTTGGGAATAGTTACTTTTTTAAAAGAGTTATTCATAGGCTTATCTCAGAAAACAAGGGATTCTTGCTTGACCTTCTTGTGGCAGCTAGAGTACACAAGTGAATCTCTCTGAAGATTAAGACAAGGGCTCAGTTTACACAGGTGTAGCCCAATCCTCTGCCTAAACCCTGCTGAACTTTCAATGGCTCTGACACCCCCAGCCTCCCCCGTAAAAGCAAGCCTTGGGTGTCTGCCTGCACACAGGATAGAAAAGTGGGACTCTTCTGGGAAATGCCGTGTTTTCATTCCTCAAAAAATCCCCAACAACTGTCTTCAGCTGATTTTTGCTCCCTGCACCTCAGGTTCCACCACCCATGGGTGCCACCAGTGGTGGCAACCTGCCATGTGTCCAGCCTTGCACTGGGGTTGCCACCTAAGCACCCAAACTCATCACCCTGACAAAACAAACATTGTTTTCCCCTGCACGAAAGCTCCTCTGCCTTTTTCCTTCCCGAAAGAAAAGGAGCAGCCCTGCCTTTTTTTAAACTCTTCATATGCAACTGCCTTCTGGATCTCCTGTGGTGTGACTTCCCACACGCGATTTTTTCCATTGTCCTTGGCAGCCAGAGGAGTCAAATGCCAAGTGGTGGAAGATATTTTCTATAGCCACAGCATCTGGCTTCCTGGCTGGTTGCTGTGTCAGTCGTGCTGTTGACTGTGGAGCTACCTCTGTTCCTGTTTGCTGTTTAAATCCATGGAGTTGCTTCATCCCCATATGCTGATTTCCTTTCTCACTTTTCAACTGCTTTGAACATTTTTCCAGAAATTAATACTTCCTTGCATAGTTTCCACATGGGTTCAAGATGAGAGATTTCCCTGGAATGGTTTTTCTCCTCATGTTGGGAAGGTTCTGGAGAAATCCTGCAAGTTCATTCATGGTCACATTTATGATATTGCTGAGAGTTTTCCCATGGCTTCATGACAGATGGTATTTGCTCTAAAAACAACCATATTTTCTGTTAGCTCAGCGCTCTGTACTGGTGGTTGTCTCCTTTGGAAAACTACGTGCCGTCCACCCCAAATCACTTTTTATCTAAAACATTTGGAGTGGTTTTTTTGTAGGAAGTGCATTAATTTGGTTTGTCTAATTACCAGGGGGTACAACAGGCTGGTCCTCAGTGGAAGATAACTTAAAGACAGAGTTTTTCATAAAACTGTGGGACCCAGTCAGGAGAGATGCATAAAGTTATTGACAATAAAACTATTTTGTTTCAGTGAAGCAAACAAGGATCAGTAGGATCAGACTCAGCAATTTTGGTGGGATTTAGTTGTTAATAAGCTCTGTATAAAACCAGATTCTCAGTGGCTAGAAATCAATATATCTTTATTGAGTCAAAGTAACAGCTCAACCAGCCCAAAATCCAGCCCACTGCTTTCACATCTACTTGAGAAATATGGGAAGACAATACTGGAAACAAAGAGAAAAAAAAGTCTTTTGACAACATTAAAGTTCTGCTACCTGACAAGTGGTTCAAACGCTGGCATTTTTTACCCATGAAGAAAAGCTGACCTGCTGCTGCTGAGCTCAGCACCTCCGAGGGCACCCAGGAAAAGTCATTTCCTACTTGCTCCTGGTTAAAATGAACATTTCTGCTCCTCTGCTGCCAAGCCAAAATATTCTTGGTGAAAAGATGGGCAGATAGTGATAGGACAAGGGAGAAGGGTTTTAAACCAAAGGAGGAGAGATTTAGATTAGATATTGGGGAGAAATTTCTTCCTGTGAGGGTTGCAAGGCCCTGGCACAGGATGCCCAGAGAAGTTGTGGCTACCCCAGCCCTGAAGCTCCATGGCCTGAAAGAAATGAACAAGCAGCTGTTAGACACCACAACTCCTCAGCAGCCAGGAAAGAGCATCTGTGAGCTGAGAACATAAATTAATGAAAATCTCAGTATCCTGTTAATTATGCCCAAAGCCATGTATACTCCACAAATCAGTAGCTTTACAAACCTGCACAACTCTTCAGCACTGCAATCTTTTCTGGTTTGTGCTACAACAGAGAAAATTCTTTCTTAAGAGTTTTTTTGTTGTTTCTTTTTTTTTGGGTTGGTCTTTTTTTACATTATGTGGTTATGGGTTACAATACCTAGGAAATTAAGGTTTATGCTACAATGTCAATGTTACCTCAGCTATAGAGGAGAAGATTGTACAATCTCAGAAGACCATCTGGTAAGAAATTGTTTTTGAAAGACATAAAAGCCAACAGGCAGCACTGTTCATAAGAAACCATCAGGTTTATCTTTGTACAGAGACCATCCGTGTCATCAGTCCCACGATTTAGAGTGAGAAATATATAAAGATTCTGTTCAGTGGCAATTACAGTTATGAAGACCAATAGAGAAATCATTTGCTGTGCTGTCAGCTCAGGGATTACAGATTTCATGTGAGGTTTTAGTGACCTTAGGGCATTAGAAGTGATATCCCTCTCAGCACAGCAGATTGAAAAGTATTGATGAGAGAGTCAAGATGAGAGAACAGCAGCTTGCTAAGACATTCCTCTGCCTCTGCCCATTTACTGCTACATTAATCTTTCCTTGATCTATTAAATTCCATTTTCTTGGACATTTATTTTGGGGACATGTAGGAAACGAGCTGAACCTATATCATCACATCAGCTGGCACCCTAAAAGAACTCCAAAGCCATGAACCCAAAAGGATGGGAAATGTCTAATGTCAGGATATGTCACTTGGCAGTGCAGCATATGAGCTTTCCAACAACAAATGAGTGAGACTGTAACTTCCTTTTCCCCCAGTGGCATTGGCATCCAGGCTTTTAACTAAAACTGAAAGCATTTTCATTCTGCCAAGCTATAGAAGCACACCACAAGCAATATTATCTTCACAGCAAAAATGATCCTGCACAGACTGTGGGGGGTATATCGACTTTGAGTCAGGAATCCACCTGCTTGTAGCTGCTCTGTACAATGTTTATTCACATGGAATACTGAGCAAGGCATTCAAAATCAGGTGGACTCCCCATCCCTGGAAGTGTCCAAGGCCAGGTGGGATGGGGCTTGGAGCAACCTGAGACGGTGGGAGGTGTCCCTGCCCATGTGGAATGAGATGATCTCTAAGGTCACTTCCAACCCTCTACTCTCTGCAAGTGTGCTGCAAGGACCTTCAGACAGAGAGTAAAAGGTTCATTAATAAGTAAGGTAGAGCATAAGCAGTGCTTTACAAACACTGAAGAAGTGGTGGAAACAGCTTCTTTCAAAGCACTCTGGAGGAAAAACCAGGAGGGTGATGTTCAAGCAGATGCAGAGCAGGGATTTCCTGCTCTTGCTCTGTAACTCTGATGGAAAATTAATTCACAGCTTTAGAACTGCAGCTTCAAAATTAATTCTTGAAGAGAGTCAGTCTGATTCAGTGGTCATAAGCTTTTACCCCTTTAATGCCCCTCAAAATGTGCTCCACAAGATGAGTGATTCACCTGCCTTGCTGAGATGGTGAGCTGTGACCATGGGTGAACTCAGCAGGACTCAAGGACATTCCTTTCTGTACCTTTAAAGACTTTATCATATCCCTGTCTGGAGAATAGAAACTCTGCTCTTTGTTACAGCTCCCAAACCCATGTGTGAGCTGTTCAGCCTGCACTGCTGCATTTCAGAGCACACTGCACCACTTCTTCACCAAGCTGCAGACAAGCTTAGGTCCTGGCTCACCAACATTTCTGTGATGAAGCATTAGCAGAGGGAAAGGTGAAAATAAATACTTGAAAATAAAACAGGCTTTCAGCTGGTTAGATTCTTCAGAATTTTATACTTAACAGAATGCAAATCTTATTTAATCTCTTCTTCACTGGTGGACAATACTCAAAATTGTTCCTAACTTTGCTGCTCACAGACCCCACTGAATGCTGAGGGGATGGAAGGAGCGATAGATCTGGCAGTGCTGGCTTAATGGCTGGACTTCATGATTTTAAAAGCATCTTCCAGCCTTAATGATTCTGATTCTATCCCTGCTGAGCTTCACCTGCCACCACTGACCCCATCCAACTCTGCAGCTGCTCATTGGCAGCCCACTGGAGCAGCCTCTTTACCTAAGCCAATGTTCCTGATAGAAGGATAAAGAAAAACACTGCAGTGTCCATAACCAAACTGGGATGATTTGAAGATGCTCCAGGTGCAAATGACAGCAGCCTTGAGCCCTGAGTTACAGCCCTCACCTCTGGGGAAGGTATGCATGGAAAAGGGTGGATGAACACAACATTTAAAGAACAAGAGGCACCTGCACTCAGCTAAAGTACTCAGTTAACCAGATTTACCTGGCTGTGCATCTAATTTATTTTTCTTCCTTTGTGCTGCCTGATTTGTATTCCCCAGAAATAGCCACTCTTTAGGATTTAGAAAATAATCTGCATTTTCTGGAGAAAATCATATTTTCTTTTTCATCTCTTTGTCTCCCTTGCTGTCAAAATCTTATTTTATGCCTTCCTCTTGCAATCCATTTTAACAATGGCAGTGGCACAGGTAATATTTCTCCGTGCTTGATGAACTGAGGGACACTTGCTTATATAACTGGGGGACAATGATTATGTCTGAGTCTTTGTGGAAGATGGGAGAGCATAAGGGGAAAATGCTGTATCTCAGCAGCATCTCACTTATCCTCACATAAAGAAAACAGTTCTGCAAACCAAAGTGTCTCATCCATATTCAAAATCACCTCAACAGAGTGAGTCCAGCCAGCCAGGGCTGCCTCACCCAGGATTATCAACTCCTCAAGTGGTATTGTACTAAATTCTCTTTATTCCAGTTAGGAAAGAGAGAAAATGACTTCTCACCAGTGTGATATCGGGTTAATGGATGTCTCAAAGCCCCTGGCTGTGATTCCTCATGAGGTTTTTGGTGTAACACTCATATCTGTGCCAGAAGCAATGGGTCTAACTGATAAAATACAACCCAAAAAGGAAATGCAGCCTTTCACAATGTGACATGTACCTCAAAATCATTAAACTAAGCAACAAAAGCACATGGCCTAAGTCCATTTTCCATTATTTCCACACATAAGTGTGTTTATCCTCAGAAACCAGCTTGTACCGAGTACCTAGGAGAAAGAAAAGCAGAGAAATGTCCATCATACATCGTAAATGGAAGAAAATTTATATTTCTAAAATTTTGACTTACAATTCTCTAACTGCAGCACTTCAGCTCACAAAGTTTTCAGCAGATTCCAGCACTGGAAGCAGTCATGATGTTGGGGAAGTTCCAGGGAGAGGATATGCATAACCAGCCTAATTTTTTAACTGTTCACTGCATTTTTGTAAGAGCCTGAGCAGGAGAGAGATTCCAGAAATATTCTTGTGCAGTGACATTACAGGGCTGGTCCCTGTTAAGGGTAGTGATGGCAGGGATGAATGAGCACTGATTGTTGTTACCTCTTACAATTTAGAAGATAGTTATTGCAGATGAATAATGCATGAGCTTGGAATTCTCTTCCCAAGGCACTTGGAGCCCTGAGTTGAGATGCACAGCACAGACACATTGCTGTCACTGCCTTCAGTGTGCTGCCTCCTTGTTTTGAAACACAGCATAATGATCCCTCTTAAAAGTTCAGTTTATAAAACTCACACCCACCAGGAGTGGGGAGGATTTGTATGAATGAACCTCTTACTGTGCCTTGCCAACACCTCAGGCCCAGGCTGATCGCTGCTACCTGTTAGAAGCAGGAAACAGAATTGGGTTTCTAGACAGAAATCACGTTCCTGCATCACCTCAAAGGCTGCTACGTGTCCTCTGCTCACTTTCCAAAGGCAATGGGTTATTGATTGCTGCTGATCAGGCAAATGTGCCTCCTGATGAATATGCAGACACAACACCAGAACTGCTCTGAGCATCACAATGTTTTCACCATGCTGGATTCCTCACCTCAGCATTCTGGACTTTTTTTAAGTGGCTCTTTGCAATCCCAGTTAAAATTGATTAATTTATACTCCACACAACATCCAAGAAATCACTTTGGAGACTTAAAAGTTTCTTAAAAATGGCATGTGAGCCGTGAGGCTTTGCTCTGCCCCTGCTCCCGCCAGATCTCTCCTCCAAAGGAGACACATGAGTGAGCCTGGATGATGTCTCATTGCAAGGGATTGGGAAATCCAGTATCCCCCATCTTCCTGCATCTTCATCACACAAAATTAAGGTGCCACCTTATTCCACCTATAAACTTCTGGTCATGTGAGTGCTTCTCTTGACAACTCTACCTTCTTTTCTCAGTGTTTCTTCTTAAGGGACAGGGTTTTCATGATGTTTTCACAGCAGCAGCATTGAGTGGTGCTTCAGGTTTGTACTTGAGACTCAGAAAAGTTGTTCCTCTTTAAATAATGGAGAACATTCTCTGACCTAAAGACCTTTTTCTCATGGGGAAGTCTAAGGGAGAACTAGGAAGAACTATGGAACTTAAAGCATCGAGTGTTTCCACTGACAGAGCCCCAAGACAGCACTCCCAAAATGTTCTCCTCTGTAAGGTGTTCAACACACAGGGAATTTTGGATAAGTAGGATTTCTATTAGTGTTTCAATTATGAACAGATGCAAAGTCAGGCAACATTAAAAGCAGTTACCCAGCTGTTTCAGCATAACAATTTCTTTGTAAATAAGGTGAATGTTATATCAAAAAAGATGTGAAAGTGACTTTATTGACTCACTGGGCATAGGTATCGTTTAACTTATCTTTTAATTATTCTGAAACTTTGTAGATTCCGCTAACAAATAACATGTGACAGCAGGATATTTATGGATTCCTACAGACTGTCGTGTAATTACCCTTAGATAGGTTTGTGGTGTGTGCACTGTGGAATTGTTATGTCTTTATTTTGGTACATTGCAGTCTTAAATCTCTAAGGCATCCCCCCATTTGCCACCACGCCTGGCAGCCTCTTTGCATTCATGTCAAGGGACGCTGTCAGGGAGCAGACACAAATCCTAACATGTGTCTTCCCTAGAAGAATTGACTTTTGCTGTGTTTCTTATTACTCTTCTCCCTGAAGGGCAGTAGAAGTCTTTTAGATTGAAAACAACATCACTGTGCCATGTGTGGAGAAAGCAGAGCTGGATTCAGAAGTGACTTTAGTGCAAACTGGGCTTCTGTTTAGGTGACAACAGCCTCCTTTATAAGCTCTGTATACAAGGGATGACAGTCTGATTTCCACAGCAGCTGAACTGTGCCAATCACAGTCCAAAATAAGCAGCTCAAAGCAGCAAGGTCAAACCCCCTTGGTTTTGGCAGTGGTTTTTGACGGGGGTGCATTCATAAAGTCCTAAAATGGTCTCAGTTCAAAGGGACTTTAAAGCCCATCTCATTTCCACCCTCTGCCACAAGCAGGGACACTTTCCACTAGACCAGGTTGCTCCAAGGTATGTCCAGCCTTGAAGTCCAGGTTTTCCTGGGAAGCTCCCAAGGAGAGGAGGTGACAGGAGAAGCCACCACTGTTTTTTGTGGATATGTCAGGAGCAAACTCCTCTCTCCTCCCCCGGGGTGTGTTAGGAGAGCTCCATCTCACCAAGTGATGCAAGGGTCTCAAGGATTCTGCAGGTCAATAGCAGCTCTGCTGCTTATAAAGAAGAGTTATCCAGCATTTCTGCTCCCTGATGTGAAGGGCTGTAAGACTGATGTGCCCCATTTGTATCCATGTCATTTTGATTTTTTAAAAGTTTGGAAGCTGCTGCTGAAAGTGCTCCTGAAAAAATGGGAAAGTATGGGGCCCTGGAGAAAAAGTAGATGGGAAATTATAAATAAACTTGTGAGATTGCAGTGTGAAAGGCATCATGTTGTTCTTTGATGGTCTGGGAACTGGACTGAAACTTATTAAGGCAATTTCTGTGACTAATTCTTCAGTAGCTCTTCAAAATCAAGCTGTCATTTGTTGCTGTTTTTTACTTAATATTAGTTTTTCATTCACTTCTTAGTGTCACAGCTTCCAGTGGAAATATTTTCCATTAGAAATTTGGTATTAATTTACTGTGGATATTCTTCAACTGTTCCTAATGAGATACTCATTCATTAAAGCTTTCATGACCATCATGCGTTCAGCTAAGGGAAGAGTCCTGTGAAGTGACACCAGTAGTATTTAGTCAAAATAATTACTGACAGTCCAGGAAGACACTGAAGTGTCAGTAATTATTTTGACTAAATAAACCCCACTGTGTAAGGCACAGTGTCCTGTAATAATAAAACCATTATTCCTGATAAAATGGTATTTGTTGGTCTCCTGATTGTTATCCATGATGTTTCTTCTCCAGTGGGACTAGAGACATACAGCTCCAGCTCTGAGTCAGCTTTAAGTAGAAAAAGAGTAAGAAAAAAAGAAAGAGAAAAAGTCTCACTTTTTAGCTGGCTGCATGTTTCCTAGAAATCTTAAGAAAATTATTTTCATGCTGTGGTAATTCTCTGTATTTACAATGACCTGGTAAAAGGGACCAGAGGAGGCCATGAAGATGCTCTAAAGGATGAAGCATCTCTGCTACCAAAGCAGGATGGGAGGTGTTCATCTGGCAAAGGATCCAGGGACAGCCCAGAGCCCCTTCCAGTGCCTAGAGGGGCTCCAAGAGAGCTCAGGAGGGGCTTTGGACCACGGCTTTCAAAACTTACATATCACTGGCCTAAACCTAATCCCATCATCAGGTCACTGGCAGCAGAGATCAAACCAAGCATTTTTTAACATCTAAGCCTCTTCTTGAGTGCTCATTTTTAACTGGCCTCATCACCCAGGAGCAACATTTCTGTTCACAAGTGATTACATGCCAGCCCTGAGCAGAATGAGAGTGGGTTTTGAAGAGATCAAGCAACAACTGATAGATCAAGACTGGGAATAAGCCCTCTTTTATCTAGAAAAACTGTAATGAAAATAATTGGAAAAAATGTATTTTATTAGTTTCCCAGAGGAAACGATTAAGGAACCTGAAGGCAAAGGCTGCTCTATGGAATGAATGATTTGAATTTTAACTGAATATGCTGAGGCTCAAATGAAAATCCCTTTTAAACAGCAGGAGAGAGTTTGCCCATTTTTTTAAACTGTTTTTATTATGTGTAGTAAATATATTTGCATAATTTGTACATCCAAACTATCCCAACTGGGACTAATTATCCACTGTGTTAGACAACATACAAACACACAACAGAGCCAACCTCTGATCTGGGAGTCACAATCCAGTGCTCAGTTTCAGCAAACACCACTTGATAAGCCAAAGTGTTCATTCTCTTTTTCTCTTTTTGCCCCATTTATTAAAAAAGGCTCTTAGCCAAACTCTCAGTGGCCCTTTCAGAAGGCAGAAGAACAAGGAAATATTGTGCCCTGCTTAGTGCAGAGGGCTGGGGTTTGCAAATCCAAGCCAAGTCTCCAGACTCTGGAGCAGACTTTATGTCTGACAAGAAATAGTTCAGCTCCTCCGTGCCTTCAACAACCTATCTGTAAAAGGGTAGCAGCACTCCCCACCCTCTTAGGGGCACACTCAGAGGGAAGGCATTGAGATTTGCAGAGAAATTCCTAGAAGAATTTAAGGGAATAATATTTTAGGGTTCTGTTGTCCTGAGACAGGATGGGGCGGTCACTGGGTGCAGTTTTGTTTCTTCATGGAAGCAGTAAGATTTATGGTTTCCAGTACTAAAACTCAACCCTTGCAAGGTTGGATGTGTTTCTCCAGCCAACTCTGCTGTTCCTGAAAACAGCCCTGTTTATAAATGCCCATTTCCGCCTCACCATCAGGTGCAAAGTGCAACTCCACTGCCTTTAACCCAACACACACTCATAAAACCCAGCTGGTGTTCAAATCCAACTCTACATCATAAGCTGAACCATGAAGAGGAGAATACCAGCCATAAAACTTGTGGAGTTCCAGCTTCTGGGAGGCTGCAACATTCAATGTTCCAACTCCTTGTTGAGGTCAGGAATGAAAAATGAGCCAATGAGGATTTTTACCAAAGGCACCACCAATTCTCTGGAGTGGATTTGTCCTCTTTACTCACAAAGGGCAAAGCCTTGCTGCAGGAGCATTTTTACCCCTTATGTGGCCTCCTGTTTTCTGCTTCTTACCTGAGAACACCAATATCACATCCTGGTTCTGAACTGACCTCCAGCATTGTAAAATGTGTTCTGTTTGGAACAGGCTCCCCAGGGAATGGGCACAGCCCCAAGGCTGACAGAGCTCCAAGAGGGTTGGGACAACACTCTCAGGCACAGGTGGGAATGTTGGGGTGTGCTGGGCACAACCAGGAGTTGGACTGGATGATCCCTGTGGGTCCCTTACAGCTCAGGATATTCCATGATTCTACAATCTTTGCATCCTACCCAAATACCAAATATTTGCAGTGAGATGTCCTGCTGATCAGATCACACCCAAACTTCTACAGCTCCTCCAGAAACTTTACTGAAGCCAGGTGACCACCAATGGTAGTTCTGGGGGGAAACACTGAGCAGGAGGAAGGCTGCTGTGGGTGAAACCCAAGCATGCAGTAAGAATGAATAATCTCTGTAAACAACAAAAATACCCAGTGCCCACTTAGAGCAGAACAGCAGAGGAACATCTAGAGAATAGCCAGACTCCTAGACATAGTTCAGTTAGGACCTGTTTAATTATAGGAGTGTGGAAAAGTGTTGCTAACAATATTAGATCGCCGAGTATTTTCGTTTGTGAAGGTATTCATTTGTTCTGGAATAGCACATTTCTACCTCTGTGGCCCAGAGCCATTTGGGCAGCACCAGTGTGATTGAAGGATAAGAAAGGAGCTACATTTGCAGAGCACTGAGCCAAGTTTACTGATGGCACTGCAGAGCTGCATGGTGAAACAGCAGCATCCAAGAGTTGCAAGTTTTGACTATTCCCGAGTATCCTGAAGGTCTGCCTTCCTGCTGAGGGAACCTGCTGCCTGCAGGAGGCCAGGTGAGGATTTACTCTGGGTGTCCTGGGCAGAAACCATGCCCTGTGCAGGAGGGAGGCTGCCATGGGGAGACATGGTCAGTACCAACAGCTCTGGAAGCAAATCATCTCCTTACTGGCCCACTACCTCCCATCCAGCTCCTGGTAATTACCTAAAAGGACCTTACAATAAATTTTTACAAAGATATTTAAGTAAACAGGAACATTGAAAAAAATTCTTCTTCTATTAAAATATTCTGAAGAAAGCAAAATAGTCTTATATACATTACAAATTTGATAAATTAAATCTCTGGTTCTGTTGGAAAGACCTACTGGAAAATGCAAGGTTACTCTTTGTGAGGTGCCCCACAAGTCAGGAGTTTTAAGGGAGGACAGAAGCAATGGGATATGCACTATGACTGCAACATTCACCTCTGCTGTAAGGTTATAGGGAGGGAGAACCTGTCCCCTGAGTGAAGAGTGCTTTAACTATGTGTATCTATCTGAGCTTCTGCTCAGGCTCAGCATGATTTGTGGCTTTGAGCCGTGAGGGAAAGCTGACTCCTCGCAGGGCCATGTGCAGAGGCACACGAGGAGCCTGCTGTGACAAGCCTCTCCTCCTGCTCAGCCAGGAGATGATCACAGGGAGAAATCACACAGCTCTGCACACAAACAGGCACTGACATCTGGGGAGTGTTGTTTGGGTACTTTGGGGCAGATTTTAGAAGAAGCCAGACTGGACTCCAAGACACTACAGCACCAGAGCACTCAGATAATGTTCAGACTGGGTGATAAAAAGGGGGTGAGGGTAAAAGTGCATTTATCCACTGAAAACTTTTCCCCAAAGACAAAACTCAGCGTTGTTTCCACAATACCCCTGGGGAGAAGCTCCTGAGACAACACAGATACACAGACAATGAAAAAATCATCACTTTTTAATGATTCTCGCAGTGTCCATCCCTCACCCCTGCTCCATGACAGAAGCTTTCCTTCACCCAGATTTGAGTCCTTCCAAGCTTTGTTAATTTTGTTTCCTTGCCTGACAATATACCATCTGTGTTATATATAGTGCCTCTTGCTTTCTTTGGGATTCATAAAGGAAAACCAACAAACTTTAAATTGCATTTATCACCAAGCATATTATCTTCAGATTGCTTCACCATTGCCTCAGTAGCATTTGGCAAAGATCAGTTGCACCATCTTTGGTGAGGGCAAGGCTAACACGAGCACATCAATCTTTTTTTTTGCCCTGTAGGTCTGTAAATACCAACTACTCCCAAGCAGCTGGTGAGAAAGGAGTTGCTGTGTTGAGTCAGAACCTGCAAGCCCAGGCATTCACCAGGAATGTTATAAATGTGTGCCATTTACTGAGTTATGTGTGTTTGTCTGAGGGTAGGGAGGGTACAGCTGGGACTGGGGCTGTTGGGCTAGCCCAGATTGTCTCTTTGGGAAGCAGGATGCAGAGAGATTTTGGCCAAGGCAACTGCAGCACACAAACCAATTGAGGATTCTGTGAGATCCAGAAAGAGCAGCAGCACCAAGAGCACCGAGTTTCACTGTTCATCTGGTCATTTCTTAAAACACATTTGTAACATCCCTTCCTACTTGAGATAATGAGTTTTTCCCCCAGTTAAGGAAACCAAGACACATGAGGATCTGGGAAATGATGACAGAGGGTGCCAGTCACAGTGCAGCCTGGGCCTGAGAGGATGCTGGGCTGAGTAATTTGTATATAAAGAAAAGAGAAAACATCATTTTGAGGGAAGTTTTGCACAAAGGGAAATGGTTTACAAGTAGTAGAAATAAATAATCCTTGTAAACCACTGGAGGTGATACAAATCAGATGGGATGAGAAGGTAATGGGGGAAAAAGTAGATTTTCCTATAAAGGCCCCAGAAACCATAACCCCCTCCCTGCCATCCTATCCAAGCCCTGTGGTTTACACATACCTCTAGCTCAGGAAAAAAATCAGTCAGTCAATCAATCAATCAATCGATCAATCAATCTCCTGGGTTTTGTCAGTCTACAATAAAGGCCGTATTTTTCCTACACTGAAGAAAAAAAAATTGTTTCAAAGCCTTGAAATAGGGACAAGTAATTCTAATCATAGGGACAAGTAATTCTAATTACATAGGGACAAGTAATTCTAATCATATTCTGAATAAATTTTGTTTAAAAGAGAAGTTTGATCTGGGGAGAGTGTCAGGCAATGGAATGTGCAATGGACTGCTTCTGATGTCCTCCTGTCTGGCTTAGGAAAACCACATCCAACAGTTCATTGTTTAATGAAATGTCATCAGCCAGCCTCAAACAGATCAACTTCCTAAGGTAACAAAAAAGCCTGGGATACTCCTTCATCTCATGTCTTTCCTGAATTTGGAACAGCAGAATTGAAAACATACAGAAATGTGCTCCTTTTGCCCTTGAGAAAACCTGGCATTGCTGGGTCTGAAGGTAGGAACTACAGTGCCAGCCATGTTCACTCTGTATTTTGGGATCTCCCAGGCACAATTGCACCATCCCTGCTGTGCCCAGGAAAAATCCTGTCATCAATTCATCTGTAAAAACAGTCCCCTGGATGCTACCCAGACACAGAAAACACACCCTAAACTATTAGATAGCTTCAAGAACGTCTGAGATGCCTCTCCCAAGATATTTAAGGGTATCATTAGACAGACCTTTTAGAAATTAAAGGTGATGAAGTTGTAATGAATGAATTTTTTTTTTAAGTGAGGTTTAAATGAGTTTTAATGAGTTTTAATGTCACGGGTGAGGCACAGAATGAGTTGGGGAAGGAAAAACATCCCAGGACAGTCCAGTTGTCCTGGAGAAAGAATAAATACAAATGAACAGCAGAACATTCACTCCAAATTTTCTTACAACAAACATTCTTTCTTACATCTTACCATGTGCTGCACACAGCAAAATGTTTTATTTCTGCTCTGTATTTCCTAAAGGAAAATCTTGGGAATTGCACCAAATCTCTTTGGGTGGAATGATGTAATTGGATGTAACACGAAGTATAATTGTTCCCACTGCTTTTACCTATGACTAAACTATTTAACCATGCCCATTACCTCTCCTGTGTTGATGATGAGCTCGCTGTGAAATGCAGATTTTAGAACAATTCCCACCAACAACTTCTCGACCTTCACTATTTCTTTTTTTCCAGCCACAGAACTGTGTCAGACAGACCCAAAACACATTTTTATTAACCTGTGCTAGAAAAAACCCATCACATCCAAATCTGGGTGTGTACTGCCAGAGTTACAAAGGCATGACTGAAAGGTGGAACATGAATCAGATCACTGCATAGGAAACCCCTGCTTTCAGCAGACCAGTAAATAGGTCAGCAGCAGTAAACAGGTCAGGAATTCAGGATTTGAGGGAAAAATGAGATTATATAGCAAAGGAAGAAAGCTTACCCCCACAGAACGGACACTGCAAGAAACACAAGGTTCGGATTTTTCAGATTTCTCACTTGAAACAAACTTTGGCCAGGATATGGAGGCAATCTGGGCACAGTGATGCAGCTCCCCCAGCACATCCCAGCTGTCCAAAGAGGGAATAAAGCCACTGCCTTCAGGTCTCCTGGGACTGTTGGGACAATGATACCAAGCTCCACATGTACAGGCACCCAAGATAAAATCACATGAGAGTATGCAAAAATGAGGGCCAGAGCTGACCTCCAAGAGTATTAGAGTTCTTCAGAGTTTTTTTGTATCTGCAAAAACTCCAAATCTGGTGTGCCTTAAAAAAGTTCTTGACTCATATTAATGAATAACAGTATCACTTATCAGCAAAGTAACCTTCGGTAGTGACCACCTCTGGGAACTGCTTTTAATTCTTATCTGCTTCTTGTTTATTCGAAAGTATGTGCTACGTTTTAGCATCATCTCTGGAGTAGCCTCATATATTTCCTATGTGTTTCATACATACACACAAAACCTGTTCCCTGAGACAAGACACAAACCCCCAAATGGCTCCAATGTCCTTCCAAGAAGTTGTAGTAAGGTTCTGTCCAAGCCTCCTGTTTTTAAGGCTGAGCCCTACATCTACCTCAGCTGCTCATCGTCAAACATCTGCTCTGGATCCTACCCCAGCTCTGTTCCATTCTCTGAATGTGCATAAGCTCCTCAATGTCTTTCTAACCTTGAGGGGCCCAAAACTGACTCTGGAATTCAAGGAGCCTCAGCAGTCTGAGCAGAGAGAGATGAGAGATGAGAACTGCTTCCTCCTGCTCCTCCAGTGCTGCTCCAGGCCAGCTGCCACTGGCGTTCTTGGCACATGGGCACATGCCTCATCACATTCTGCTGCTGTCAACCAGCACCCACAGATCCTATTCCACCCCACAGCTTTCCAAATGCAATTCCCCACACTCACAGCATGGCCTGAGATAGCTGGGAGAAGGGGATGAGTGCCTGACAGGGCAGGGGCAGACACCAGGCTAGTTATGTCCTGGGAGCAGAGAATGCTGATGGGACATGGAACACATCCTGGTCAGCAAC
This sequence comes from Cyanistes caeruleus, assembly GCF_971803275.1. NCBI lineage: Eukaryota > Metazoa > Chordata > Aves > Passeriformes > Paridae > Cyanistes > Cyanistes caeruleus. The sequence continues at coordinate 3,614,667 of NC_141708.1, read as the reverse complement.
ACACTAAAGATATCACGCTTGGAAAAGGTACTGGTAGGACAAAGACTTGTGGGCTGAGACACTTTAATCAGCAAAACAAATCATAGCACATCATACACGTGATGAAAAGGCCACAGTGCCTCACACCAGCTGCCTGATGGGGCACCAGTCTGAGAGCAGCAGCAGCAGCAAGAAGTTCCACTTGTGCTGCTGAGCAGGCATGCTGTCAGCTGTGGGATCCCCCTGCCCTCCGGGCCAGCTCCTGTCACACCTGTGGGCCCTGCCAGCAGCTGCTGCCCCCAACCTGGGCCCTGGTGTCGGGGCTCAGAAGCAGGACAGGCCTCGGCACTCTCCACTCGGCCATGGCTCTCACAGCGCTCTGAGAACACCCACGTTGATTTGGTCACAAATACAAAACTCACTCCCCCAAAAACTAAATCCCATCCCCTCCACGCCAGCCACTACTGCCACACCATCACACAGCATGCTCCTGGGGGAGCCCACAGAGCGCTGCTGCCCACGTCACAGTGGCCCCAGTGACACCACCACTCCGGCCTAGGCCGTACAACCTGGCTGTGCGGCAACACAACCCTCAGATTTGAGGAGAGGATCACAGAGACACAGCTCGCTCCAGGCTGCTCAGGAGGCATGAGGTAAGTCCCACCCTTTTGGTGCCTCTGACGCAGCTCACACCCATCTCTCTCTGCTCATGGCTAGTGCACAAGTGCCAGGAGGAGGAACACCTGCACTGCTGCCCAAGGAACGCTCCAGGCGCTCACCATCAACTCGGAAAGGAACCAACACGGCACAGCCACAAAACGTCCCCGAGGAGAAAGGTGACAGCAAAAGTCTCCTTCCCCACAGCTCCCTGTCACTGCCACAGGGGGTGCCAGGGCAGGCAGACAGCTGGCAATGACAATGCTGGCACCAGCCGGCAGCTGCCCAACCGGCCTGGGCTCTGCCCACTTGCTGGGACACCCTGCCTCACCTGCCCTGCCCTTCAGCCAGCACGGCACACACCCAGCAGGGACCTGGGGCTGATCCTGCATGGACACTTGTCCAGCCCCACACACGGGCTTATGCTTGGGGCACTTGCTCTCTCTCCCCAGCGTGCATGCTGTGCCACCGGACCCAGGCGGACACCGACATCTGTGGGCACAAGAGAATGAACTTCAAGCTCTGTGTCCACACCTACTGCCAGGTGATTTCTCTTGGGGCTCCCTCCACCTTTCTGCCCAGCAGGGCACTAAGAAGCTCCTGACCTTCTCTGCTCCGCAGATCCTCGCTACTGGGCTCTACCCAAATGAGAACACCGGACGCTTTCTCGTTGGGGACACCAGGCGCATCATCAGAGAAGCAGCCAAGAAGGTGAGGGCGACCTGGCAGGAGCATGAGCTTTGCACCAGGACAGGCTTGCCACAGCTCCTCCTGCTCCCCAACACACACACAGACCAGCCACACGCAGCAGCCTCATGAACAGGCGGCTCTGGGGGCTCTGAGCCGGCACTGCCCACATCCCGCTCCTCAACTGGACATGCAGACCAGACACAAAGCTCAAGCCCTGACACTCACGGAGCTGCTGTGCTCTTTCCAGAGCTGTGTCATCTGTTACAAGATGGGGGCAAGCATCACCTGCTGCCACACGGGCTGTGACCGCACCTTCCACCTGCCCTGCGCCCCAGACGGTGAATGTGTCACCCAGTACTTCGGGGCCTACAGGTAAGGGCTGCCCGTCCTCGCCTCCGAGCCCCCATCTTCATCGCCAAGCCCTTTCTATCCACACAGCACATCTAAAGGAGGAGCCCACGGGGACACTTGCCAGCAACCTGCCACAGATGAGGCCAGAACTCACACAGGGCTTGCTTGGGCTCCCTCACATCTCCTCCACCCATGCTGCCATCACAGCCAAACCACTCTGCACCTCCTGTCTTCCCTCACCCATCTCCTCCATCTCCCTCACAGGTCCTTCTGCTGGGAGCACCGCCCACAGCAGGCGCTGCAGCCACGACCAAGCCAAGACAACACCTGCAGCATCTGCCTCGACACCGTGGAAGACAAAATTTCCTACACAACGATGGGATGTCCTGTGTGCCAAGACGCCCGCTTCCACCGGCACTGCATCCAGAGAATGGCTCTGCACGCTGGCATTGCCTTCCGATGCCCGCGTTGCCTCAACCAAGAGCCGTTCATGATCAATATGCTCATTGTGGGGATCCGGCTCTCCAAGAGGTTGGCTTTCCTCTCCTCCCAGCTCACAAGCCGTCACCCACAATCCCACTGCCAGCCTAGCCACTGCCCCGCCAGGCTTGGCCACCTTCTGGCCCCGTGTCTCTTGCCCTCAGCTCCACCTAGGAGCTGGAAAAGGGACCAGCACAGGAGCAGAGACTGCCAGCATGTGCCTGACCCTGGCTCAGCTGGCCTCAACTCTTTCCCCTCCTTCTCCTGCAGCCCCCCATCATGGTACAGTGATCCAGACATCAGACCCTCACGTCAGAGGCACGGCCGCTGTGATGCCCCAACGTGCCTTTGTCCGGGAGGCAGGGAGCACACGGAGGCAGACGGGTGAGCCACCAAAGTAACAATGCAGGCATCTCAACGGGACCTGTCTCCCCACAGCCTCACAGAGGAGGAACTAAGAACAAGGGCTCTGCCATAGGCATGGCCAGCCCTTGCTCTGCCACTTTGTCCTCACAACCAGCATTTCATTTGCTCCTCCAGACCCTGGCAACTCTGTCTGTGTGCCTCCTGCGCTGCCATGGGCACCTACCAACGCTGCTCATCTTTGGCAAACAGCACCCACTCCTCCAAGTCCACCGCCTCTGCTGGCCCCGACTCTGGTAGGCACCAAAGCATTCAATGCCATGCAACAGGTACACGGGCCAGGCTGGGGATGACAGCTGGGCCTTGGGCACGCGGCTTGGCTCCACAAGGCCTCTCGCTACCACAGTGACCTCTCCTGCTCGCAGCCTGGCTGTCCTGACCACCCTCCTGCTGCCCCTCTTTGCAGCCTCCACTGACAATCCAGACTTTGCCAGCCCCAGCACTTCCACACAGGCCCTCTCGGGGCTGGCTGAGGGCACTTTGGCGGCCAACACTCAACCTGCACGGCCAAAACGGCCATACAGGCCTCCATGGATCTTCCACGGATCCACCAAGGACAATCGCTCCCAGCCTGGGCCAATTCGGATGAGACACGTCTGGCGGCAACAACGGCGAGCAAAAACACCCTACAGCCGTCCGACAAACAACAACAGCAGGGCAAACTGACAGCCCACAGCCCTCCTCACCCCTACCCATGAAAAAACATAGATAGATAGATAGATAGATAGATAGATAGACAGATAGATAGTTTAGACAGATTAGGTAGATCAGATAGATTAGATAGATAAATTGGATCAAGAAAGAAGGAATAAAGTTTTTTACACTAACAGTTTTTTCAGAAATGCATTTTCCCTTCATTTTCCTCAACCATCCTCAGGGAGACTGTTAGCAGAAGGGACAGGGATCTCCTTCCCCACGGTTGGCAGCACCCTCCCCTCTGCCAGCTTGCCTTTCCAGACACCCACCACCGTGGCCGTGCCCTTCAGGCCTTGCTGGCCCTGAGGAGCTGCTGTCAGTGTCCCTTGCAGGCCAGCGCTCGGCTCCAGGGACGCGTTCACACGCCTGAGCTCGGCTGCACCCGCTGCCTCTGCCTTGTCAACAGCCCCCTGGCCAGGCTTGTACACCCTCCTCAGGGTAGCACCATTTCAAAACCCATCAATGGCACCAGCAGCAGCCACCCTTGACTGAAAAATGTCCCGGCTGGCAGTCCTGGGCCTGCTTTCCTCAGCACTCGTGGCTGGTAAATCGTCAATGCTGTGGCATTTTGATAGCAGGCTGCAGGAGGTCTGTGCTCCTTTGAGGAAACCCACTGCAATGCAGCTCAGCAGGTCCCACAGAGGACTCCATTCTGCACTGTGGGATTGGGGTCAGACACTGCCCTGCTCCTGCTGCCCACACTACTGCTGCTACAGGCCAGCTGCCACTGGCCTTCTTGGCCATCTCGGGACATGCTGGCTTACGGACCCTCACAATGGGAAAGCTCTGGCTGCTGTTCTCAGACCTAAGCTCTGAAAATAAGATCCACACAAAGATAAGTGATGGATTAGCATTTAAGAAACAAAGAAAAACATGTAAGGAAGTTAAAGCTGCTGGAGACTGATGGAGACTGGTTTCTGGCCAGTAACTGTCCATTTCTGAGAACCAACAGTTGTTTTGACCACTGGAAAGTGAGCTCAACCTGTGAACACCACCTTAAGACTTAAGCCCAGGAATTTCTTGTTCTCTTTGGTTTCTGTCTTTTGAAGAGGTAAGAGGGCTTTGGTTCAGCCTTCTCCCCCCACCAGGCCAGACAAGGCCATGAGGGGAGCGGGGCTGGCTGGAGCTCTGCGGGTCCCAGGGAGAATGGAGACTGGAAAGTGTCAGGAACCCCTTCCTGGAGGGCTTGCTGAGCCTTGGACAGCAGGCCTGCCAGGCCAGGCCAGTCCCTGGCTCAGCTGCCTTTTCTGCCACTGCCAAGTTTCACCAGAGACTGCCAAGTAATGAGAAGGAAAGCCATTGACCTGTGGCGTGCTGAGACAGTGGCCACGCTCTCCAGAACAGCCATGAAAAATCTTCCGTCACAGACAGCTCCAGCCGCCACTCCAGCAGAGATCACAGGACCATCTACAAAGCCTGGGCAGGATTTTAACTCTTTCACTACCCAGATGAGACTTGCAGATTAATCTTTTTTTTTTTTTTTTTTTCCTAGAGAGAGGGGGAGAGATAGTGATCAACATATCATATCACATCATATCATATCATAGACAACATAAACTAGCAAAGACAGTGAAGAAAGGAATTAAGCTTCAGATGAAGAGAGAAATAAAGAGATGCTTTAATAAGCTGAAATATTCTTTTGCTGTAACTATGGAGATGGATAATAGTGTTCTAAAAAACTCCTTTAATTCATTGAAGAGTATTTTGGGGGGAATGGAGTATTTCAAAGTGTGGATCTAAACAAATAGTGAAGGAGTTGTGATCTTATGAGATGCTGGAACAGAAAAGGAGAAGTAATAGTTGTTGAAGATTTGTGGCCCTTCAGAGGCAAAGAGAAAACTTCTGTTTCCAGAGATGCTCACAGACAGAGATGAAGAAAACTTCTTCCTTTGAATAACTCATCTTTAAAATGACACCCCTGGACTTATGACCCATAACACACCTCAGAGTGGTGTGAAATGGGAGAACTGATGACAGAGTTTTCCAGGTGGCTGGCATCAGAAAAATAGAAAGCCATGAGAAAATGGTTTTCGTGTGAAAAACTCCATAGATTGGCAGAAGAGAACTTCTTTTATCTCTACAAAGACTGATGAAAGAACTATAGCAAAGTTAAGACTGTTTTAACCACCAGGCTTTTTGTCTCTATGTTGTCATGTGAACAAGAGGAACAGTTTGAGTAGTGGGGAAAAAGGGTTTCTGGGGGTTTTATTCTGGTTTCTTATTCTTGTAGTTTTGTTAATAAACTTTATTTATTTCTTTTAAGTTTTAAGCCTGTTTTGCTCGTCTTCTAATCCATATCTCACAGCAAGAAATGAGTAAGTTTCCTAGTGATTTTTTAGCTAATGCTTTAAAACCACAACAAGACACAACATCAGTGGTGGAAACATTTCCACATCTGGCTTGTTTAGCCTTAATAAAGAATGAACGGACACATGCTACATCTTAAGGAGAGAATAGATTACTCTGAGGCCTGGGTGATTAGAGCAAGGAATCAAGGCATGGAAGGAATGAAGTGGGAGATGATAGCCCAGATCCCTTTGGCCAAAAGAATCGCATTTTTTTATGCTCCCTAGGTTTTGGAGAGAGCACTAGCCTGGAAAGAGCTCTATGACCTGCTGCCACTGCCAGCACTTTCTGTTTTTGCAAAGCTTCTTCGTCACTCTGTGCAACCTCAGTGAGCTGTGCTTTCTTTTACTGAACTATTCCAGATTTTCACATTCTCATTACTTTTCTTTACGTAAATATTGATCACATCTCAGGTTTCTCTGAAACTGCAAGACCACATTCTTCAAAGATCCAAACTTTAGCTCTGACAAGACAAGGGAGACCCTCAGGACTCTTTCAGGAGGTAGGCAAGGCAGGCACCAGTACGTCTCTAGAAGCGCTGTATTTCACCCCAAGCCTTTTTCTCCCTCTGTTCAGTAATTTTAACTTCATTTGTGAATTGAGATCTCATATGTCCCAGGCTCACCAAGGCATGTTATGGTCGCACAGGAAGAGCTGGCCCAGCCACAATGAGACAAGAAAAGTTGTGTATGGGTAAGGAGGTCCCAGACATCACCGAGGCTGTTAGCCGTTTTTGTTTTGTTTGTTTTAATTTACTTGCTATTGGTTTAGCATGTGACCACCCACCAGCCTGCTGAAGAACAGCGTGGGCAGAGGACTAGATTAAACCAAAATGTTCCTTCTCAGACCCACGTTGTGTAAATTACAAAGTGGTGACTTTCAGCTCAGAAAAAAGCTACCCCCATCCATGTCTGAGCACCCGGAGCTCCCTGGTCTCCCACTCCACATGAGTGGTCTGAACACACAAGGAGCCCTTCCTGCCAGGGATGAAGCTCATCCAGGTTGCCTCACGACAAGCTGTACCTCACACCTGCGGACATCAATAGTGGTACCAATCCTCAGCCACGTTGTATGACCCCAGTTCATCTCCAGAGGACCACAAAGAGAAAGACCGTCCAAAATTAAATTCTTTCAACAGCTCCTTCACTGTAAAGAAGCAGCTGTGCTTGGAGAGGCCACTCTGTTGTCACCTGGTGTCTTTAGTGACACAGGTATGGTCTGCTCTGAACACAACAGCTGCACAGGAACACCCACCCCTCTTGGCTTTAACCCTGTTTTCATTTTTGTGATTTTCAAGGTTAACTTCAGAGCTGGGAGCTCCAAGCCAAGCTCTTCAGCTGAGACTGTGCTGCATGCAAATACCAGTCCCTTTCTCACACTGCCTTTAGCCTTGATGCGAAGGAACTGCTCCTATTGATGAGAGGGAGGAATCAAGGACTGTATCAGCAAGGCCACGGCTGTGTTTGTACAGCACCACCTGGCATTTACTGCAGTCAAGACAATACAACATGCCACAATTTCATGGCTCTGGTCTATGCACACACAGAGCCTCCTCTAGAAACAGTCAGCCTGGTGCAAGGACACAAGTCCAGCAGTGTTTTCATACAACAGCCTCATTTTCCCTGTCCTTTTTGACTTTTCCCTTCTAATATTCTTCTTTGTAGAAGTTTGCTTTCCTCTGCTTTCCTGCTTCCATCAGGGCAGTAATTAATGTTTCTGTTCTATTAACACATTATTCAGAAATGTTTTTGAAAGACCAAGTGATTCATATTTCATGATTTCTGATTGTTAAGGATAAAATATGAAAAACTATTAGCAATACTGGAAAACAGATGTCCTTGTCCCAACACAGGTGCACGTAGGGAAGCATTCCTGGGCATCTCCCTCCATCGTCTTAAGATGATTTATGAAGGAAAATTACTTGAAAACTCCCACCACATCCGTGTGAGCCCAAGCTTCCTCAGCAAAGCCCTAACTGCCAAATACTTCACTGACCAGGCACTGACCATCTTGCCAGCAGGAGCCAGATGGAATGTACACCACTGTCATTCCTCCCAGGACAGCCAATTTGAGCCATGGTTTTATTCCTTACACAAAACTAGGCTCTAGCACAGCTCATCTGAGGCAGGGCAGCCTCAGTGTCTACTGGAAATACCTATGGTAGACAGGGAACTGAGTGTTTAGAGGGTAATTACTCCCCTTTCTCATTTCACAGCTCCTCCAAATGACTGTATTAGTTTGAGGATTAGGTTTCCCATGTGTCAGACCCGGGGAAGGTCTGGGAGTTCATCCAAGGTCCAGGCCTTTGTTTGGTTTGCGCATTATGCCAAGGGTCAATACTCTTGAGGGGCTTTCTCTGCAGCCTAAATCATAGCAAATTACTAGGATTTTATACAGGAATGAGTAGGAGTTGCTTTCTACCCATATTTGTTTGGACTAGAGCCCATAACAGCCTGGGGATTTTCCAGACAGCACAATCTCTGCTCGGATTTCCCCAAGCAAGCCCAAGCAGAAGGACAGAAAGCTTCAAGGGAAACAACTGCAGAGGATTGCTGATGGTCACCTCTTCTCTGCACCACAGCACATTCAGCATGCTGGGCTGCCTCAAAAATGCCATGAAAAGCACAACTTCAACTGGAAATTAACAACAAAGGAGCATTCCAACCCATGGCCTAAACCAGCTGTTCTTCCTTGAGCCCTGAGCAACCTGACTGCAAGGGCCCCAATAACTCCCCCATGCTTGACAGGAAAAGCGATACAGTTGGACTTGATCATCTTGGAGGTATTACAACCTTAATACTTCCATGAAATCTTAATACTTTCAAGCATTTGGTGACCCTTAAGACCTCTTACAAGTGCTGCTCAACACAGAAGCTCCATCAGCTTCCCACCAGGGTACTACAAGGGATTTTTAATCCAGAAACTTTTTTCCCTTTTCTGCTTTAGTAGCTGAGGGAATGTTCAGTGAAACACCTCTTTTCACCACAGAAATACAGCAGCTCCAACTGCTTAAGCCTCACACTGAGGATGGAGACAACAAGAAGGCCCAGGGAAAGTGATTCACAAGTTTAAAGGTCTGTTTAAAATTTTGCCTCAAATCACCTTCTCATTTGCTCTACTTCATTGATTTGAGAAGAAAAGCCTCTTTTTTCCCCTCTTAGCTGTCCCTTCGTCCCTACCAGTCAGAATTGCTAGGTATTTGCCACACTAGAGAGAATTCTTCAAACAATGCCTTCAAGATTAGCCACAGGACTGCACAGCAAAAGTTATGTACTGATACAGCAGCCAGAGCTGAGACTGAAGCTTGTGTCACAGCCCAAAAGCAAGCCCCCAGGAGTTCCCAAACTCCAAAAACTCTACACCCAGCAGTAAACTCTCTGTTTAAAGCTGAGCTTCTGGCTCCACCTGCTGCTAAAAGGGTGGAAAAGATGAAGAAGCATCTAGAGACAAAACAAAACAAATTAAAAAGATCAAATAAATAACTAAGGCCTGCTTTTCTACTCAGCTCACCCCCCCAGTATTGTTGTTAAAAGACAAAACAGAGATTGTTTCATCATGGAAAATTCTAATAGGTTCAAGATGTGCAGCTCCTTACCCAGTCATGACCACCAGGCACTTGGGTCCTATTAAAAATTACCAAAATAGATTACTGAACTTTAGAAAATACTGTCTGATGACACAGATTCATGAGTTTTGTAGCTGAAAAGAACCCAGGTCAAGGACAATGTCACAAGCATGATTCCTAAGACTGCCAGCAGGAAAGGGGGAAAAAGGAAACCCTGCATTGTATCTTTTCCCATCTCCCCCTGTTCACTGTGTGGTTCTTGCCTCTCAATGTTTCACACGGTCCCCTTAAATCTTGGTTTGCATCTACCCACAAATAGTGTAATTTCTTCTTTTTATGCCACTATGTATACATAACGATTTCATGACAAAACCCAGGTGGCTTTTCCCTTGCCAAAGTGCACAGGTGCCAGCACAATTGGGCATTATTTCCACAAACAAAGCTCCCAGTGAAGCCAAGGGCTGCCCTGGGTGCCCCAGGAATGCTGGTTTGGCTCTGGGGTGCTTGGATTACCTCCATGTGTTTGCACAGCACTGAAGGCAAGGTCACTAATCATTTAGAAAAGCATTTCATAGACCTGATTTAAAGAAACATCACAAGCTACTTGACAAAAAATATGTGTAAGTGATATGAGGGAGACAGATTAAGCATTTACAGCCGAATTCTTAAAGCAACATTTTGCAGATATATATTTGTGCCTTTAAAAAAGTTTTATTGCTGTACAGCCCTTGCTAAAGAAAACTAAGCCTTCTGGATAGGCAATACAGAGCTCCTTCAAATGCCTTTTTAAAAATAAATTTTGGTTAGAGCAGGAAGAAGTAATGCCATTTCCATACTTGCATCTCTATCTAATGCAAACTTAAAAAAACATACTGGGAAGGTTCAGAAAGGGCATTCTCTGAGATTGCACTTCTCACTTTTTCACCCCTTACAAAGTTTTGATGCAAAAACCAAACTCATTTCCTAAAACATGTACTTTCTTTGCACATTTCAGTGTGTGTATTACACTAATTTGTAACTTATTTTCAGTTTGGCCTCCTTCAAATTAAAATCTGCTCAGCACCAGCCTTTGGCTGAGCTTCCTCCACTTGAGCAATCACTGGAACAAGTACAAACCCCAGAGCACTGGATTTCTGGCACTCAGTGGGTAAGGGCACTTTGTCTACAGGGTTTTTTTGGGAATAAAAGCCCTGAAGGAATTTTCTAAGGCTAATTAAGATCCCAGACAACAAAAGCACAGACAGGTTTTACAAGCACGTCAGTTATACAAGCAGTAGCATTTGAGTTTGACAGGTTTAAACCGTGGCACTGACAACCTGCCAAATCCCAGTTTTAGGATTGCCTTAAGACACAAAAACCACTTTCCATGATACAGCAAACCCCCAAAACAAACACAACATTCCAGAGGCAGACGAGCTTTCTGATAGCCTATCATTTTGTCACTTTGCACAGAAGAACTTTGACATTCCCTTTGGCCATCCAGCTCCACCTCCTAACTCATGAACAGCTGCCAACACTGTTTTTATAGTTTCTGAAGTGGAGGTTAGCTGGTGACAGGCGTAATGTCTAAGAAGAGACGTCCTGTTATCTGTCTTCACTTCTGAAATAATATATATAATTTTGTACTTGTTCTGGCATTGAACTGTAATAAACCAAACCATCAAAACCCTCTGTCTGCTCTGGTTCCAGACACACGCCCTGATCCTTACTTATGTAAAAGGGCCAGAGAGTTTTCAGGTTAAAACAGAAAACTCAATTATCCCATCATTAAATAAGGGCAATTTAGAATGACTTGTCTAGGGAAAGGCTACACATATTTACATAAGCTTGCAAAAAAAATTGATGAAGCAACTAGAAGATGAATTAAAGCTCAGAGATGCAACAATGGTGTAACAAAGTTCTCAGGTTCTGAAAAGTCTTGGCCTATTAAAACTGCAACCAGAAAGTGGGTTGGAATTGAGTTCTCATTTATCACAGCAGAGTACTTTCAGAGACTGCACACGAGTAAAGCAAGAGACAGAATCTTACACACAATTCTTATTACACAGATTTAAAAAGGACGGAGCAGCTTCAAAGCTGTACCTCAGAATCATTTTCAACAACAAAAAAATTCTGCACAATACTGTGCATAAACTACAATACAGCACCCAAACCCTGTGACCTCAACTGGCTCTTCCCAGCATTAGTGAGGGCATGGGGGAAGCAGGGAATTGCAGAGCAGCAAGGGCTCTAGAAAACGGCTCCTTCTCAGGGAAAAGAAAGTGAATTTTAACCAGAAAAGGAGTAAGAACTGAAACAAGAACAACCACGAACTTTAGGCATGTATATGGCAGTTGCAGAAAATAAAATAATCCTCTGTGGCCTTAGGGGCAGGACACACACGTGGCAGGGAATTTGCTGACAGCGACAACAGAGCAGCACTAAAACACAGAATGGAATCTTCTGCCCTACAGCCCCTCTTGGCAATTGGGCAAACAGCGGCACAGCAGGAGCAGGGGAACACACCTCAGCATGTCTTTCATCCTTGCCTGCCTTTTAGCTCTAAAAATGAACTTTTGTGCTGTCACGGGGGTTTTGGAGGTTTGCCTTTTGCGCCTCTGAAAGTTCTCCAGCTAGTGCTGTTTATTCTGTCTTCTGTCAGGTTTTTCTCTCCTTGCCCTTGTAAGCCCCGCTTTCAGAAACGCCCAACTTCCTCGGCAACACTTTGCTGCAGCTTTTATCTTATCCGTAATGTGCGGAAAAGTACCCTGCCAAAGGCCGGTACCCACAGAGAAGCCGGGGAAGCCCTGCCGAACACCGGCACCTTCCGGCGCGGCGGCCGCCGTGAGGGCTTCTGGAAGGTTCGGACCAGCGCAGCCTCCTTTTATGCCAAACTGGCCTTTGTGCCCGCCCCGCAGTGTCCCCATTGGCCGCGGCCCTGGGCGGGCACAGAGCCCAAGGCGGGCTCCAGGCCCACCCGGCCCTCACAGCCCGCCCGGCCCGCCCAGCCCTCCCGCCGGGCACAGCCTTCCCGGCCCCCTCAGCCCACGCTCCCCCTCGGACAGCTTCCCACCCCTCCGCTATCCACGGGGCTGCTCCTCCCGACCCCGACTGCTTCCTCCCCCTTATCCGCGGCCGTTCCGCAGCCATTTCTGCTGTCCCTAAGAGTAACAATCCCACTGCCGCCTTAACGAGGCTTTTCCAAGTGGAGCTCAGCCTCACTTCACCCACAGCTGTCTGTGCTACCCAAACTGTCATCGTTCTGTCCTACCCAAAGCATGGGAGGGAAAATGTTCTGTCACTCCAACCACCGCACTGGGTCACTGCCATGAATGAAGGTGCCTTCCAAATCCCAAAGAATTATTTACCGCTTCACAGTGTGAGAATGTGACTGTATTTAACCCCTGTGCTCAGCAAGGGGAACATTTTGAGCTGCGTGATTAATCAGGGTTTAGTTCAGCTAAAACCAGCTAAGAGAAATTAAAAACCTCCAAGTTGCTATGAGGTTTGCTCTTTTTGAAGACTCAGAGTATTTTCATTGCACATCAATGTATTTTTTTCAATGCAAAACATGTTTTAATATAAACACCCAGATGATAGAAAGTTTTACAACAGTAAAAACAGATCTAAATGTTCAGATCTATTTTACAAGATTGTAAAGCCAAACACTGAGACCAGGCTTGAAAACAGCATCTCTTGTCATACAATCAAAATATTGTATACACAGAACACAGCTCGATGCTTCTCGAGTTCACCAGCATAACACCCAGTTTGTCAAACATTCAGCATTAGAATTTTTTTTCAAGCTGCACGTGAAAAACACAAATTCACCCACAATGTTAAGTGCTTCCATCCTACAGACATCTTGCTGAGAGGCAAAAATTGCCAAAAGCAATATTTTGGAGAGTGATATGAGAGTGCAAGGCAACCTAATATATATATATATATATAAATCATACTTTAAACTTTGGCCAAGACTTAAAATTGATATGTATCTCCCCTCAAATATTCCAACTTAGATGATCAGTACATACAGAACTTTATTTCCAAGTATTGCAAGGCTGGAAAGTCTTCAAAATCATTCTGTATTTTCTACACAGCCATTATAACTTTAAGATACAGCTATGTTTGAATAGTCAAGTCCTCTTAGATAAAAGGAATGAGAGATGCTTGCTTCAAGAGCAGGCCTTCATCACACACATTTCAACACACCCTCTTGAACCAGTCAGCAGGCAGACTGCAAGAGCCATGTTTTCAGAAAGACAGGATGGTCTTGTGAATGATTTCAATGGATTCTCTGATTTCATCCTCCTTGATGACGAGTGGCGGGGCCAGGCGGATGATGTCGCCGTGCGTGGGCTTGGCCAGGAGCCCGTTATCGCGGAGCCGCAGACACACCTTCCAGGCGTCGTAGTCTGCAAAGGGAGGGAGGCAGAAGATCAGCAGCACATTGAAGACATTCCCAGCACAGCAGAAGAGGTGTCACACCTGCAGCACGTGGTGCTGTTTGCCAGCTGGCAGAGAGGTGATGCAGGGTGGTCACAAAGGGAGAGGTCACTCGGAGCAGCTCTCCGGAATCTGCAGTGACGCTGCTCCAGAGCTGCCCTTTGCCTCACTGCTTTGCCTCAGCACACAGAGTTCTGCTCCTTCACAGCTCAGTGCTTGTCTGGCACTCAGACTTTAAAATAAATCTTAAAAGGGGAACCATGTGAAGAGGAGGTAAGGACACGTGGACAGGACTTAGACAAGGTTATGGTTATATAACCTGGATTTCAGCACATCATCGTGGAAAATGACACCACCTTCCTGCAGCACTTTATCCCTTGATCAAATACATTGATATTCAGATTTCTGATATAATTCAAGGTGTTACTCCCTAGAAACTTGTTCTCCATCATTAACTTTCTTCTTCTTTATAACCTCCTGTATTCATTGTACTCTTCCAACTCTTCTGAAAACAATAATCCCAACCAATGCCCCATAATCTGACAGGAACTGGTGTTCCAGATGTGGACAGTTTTTTTCCAAAGAGGAAAGGTAAAGGTGTTTGTTGGGATGCAGATTCACCATCAGGTTGGAACATTATCAAATCATAAAAGAGTTCAAATAATTTAAAAACAATTGTTTGGCTTTTCTTAGTTAAAAGAACCTATTTTTAATGGCAGACAGTAACTTAAATCAATTTTCAGTGGGTACTACAGTGCTATAGCCATGTTCTGAACACAAACATCATGTCTACATGGCTTCCCCTACCTACAATCTAAGTTGAAAAATACTTCCCCATGCTGTGTTTGTGCAGTTGATTTTATTTCCTCACCTTTGGTTTCCCGGATTACGATTGCATTTAAGAGGCCTTTTCCTCTTACAGCAGTTACAATATTGGATGGAGTCTTCATGAGCTCACTTCTTAGCAGATTACCCATTATTTCTGCATTTTTTGCCAGATTTTCCTCTTCAATTACCTAAAGAGAAGTCAGATCTACAATCAGCTGAAGGGCACTGCTCTTTTATGTACATGGGGAAGGATGGATAATGACACTGAACCTGCTGAGACACAAAAGCTGTTGCAGCCACAGTGTCCCTGCACAGGCTGCAAGTCCCAGCAGGTTGGTATTGAGCTTTCACTCTTTCATGTCTACAAGAAACAATAGTGTCTTTGAAATTTTATTCTGAATTAACTGCTCTTTGTTTGCTGTTATTTGCAAGTAAACAGTAAACCTCTCAAGGCTCTTAATCTGTCCAAGTCTGAGTACTGGGTAGTGATGAGGTTTTCTGTGTGACCTGCATCACTGGAGTCAATTAAGCAATCACAAAATAATTGAATTGCACCTTCTGGACAGGACGTTGTAGTTTCTGTAGTTTCTTGAGAGCCATACTTGCTCTCAAGCTCACAGAGCTCACAGAGCAGCAGTTTCTGCTGATATAGTAAAATAAGCCAATTTCAAACTGTTATCATTAAATTAGTGAAGGTATTTGACCAAATCTACATAATTGCTTTGAAACTTCCCCTAGATAAATCTTATTTTGATGTTTAAGACATTAAGATCATAAGAACACAAAGTGGGACATATTTCCAATAAAAAAATCTAAAATTTGTTTTAAGATCTACAGATAACCACCACCAAATTTCCAATCTTATTTAAAGCTAGATTTCTACTCATAGCATGAAAAATAATATCATTTATTTAAAGCAAAGATCATAAGACCCTTTTTAATTTAGATTCCAGATCTCTATTCCCACACACAAACCTCCAGTGCTGCCATTGCCACACGGCAAGCTAATGGATTTCCTCCATATGTGGATCCATGTTCACCAGGTTTGATGGTCAGCATAACTTCATCATCACACAGCACTGCTGAGACCTAAAATGGGAAGGGCAGAAAATTTACATATTTGGAACAGGAAGCTTTATTATCTCTGAAGCAAACTTTCCTCTCAGAGCTCAGGAAATTTTCAGCCTATTGTGATAAATTACATTTACATTCCCAGCACTGTGTACAGAATAGCAGATCTGACAATCCCATAATTAATCCCTTAAATACACTTAGCTAGAGTGGTAACACAACTTTCAATCACAGCTGAGGGGAATTTCTCCAAACTGAATATTATTTCAAGAGTTTAAGCTTCAATATTTGGTTTAACTCAGAAATCCTGTCAGTTGGCCAAAATAGTTCAAGGCATTGTAATTTCCAGCCTAATCAGCAGGAATTTAAGTCAATCCAAGAGGATAAAATCAGCCATGCAGGCATGCCAGACAAATGAAATAATATCAGTTGTTCAGTTATAAAGGTAGTATTAGGTATTTCATTATTTTATTATGTCTCTCTCAAGTTGGACTGTCTGGTCATAAATCATAGTTAGTCTTGCAAACAATAATTTCCAAGTACAACAAACATCAGATTTATTGTTCTTCCAACTGGCAGATTTTCAGTGTTGATGACTAAGGAAAAAAACCCAACATTATTCAACAAATGTTTGAGTAATTTGATATTACTTTAAATCATTGGTATTTCTTTGGTACTCACAGGGTATAAGCCACCAGAAAGGGCCTTTCCAAGAAGAATTATATCAGGTCTCACATTTTCATGGTCAACAGCCAGCATTTTCCCTGTTCTGGCTAAACCAGTCTGTATTTCATCAGCAATAAACAGAACCTTTAAAGAGAAAAAAGATCCAAACAGAACAGGGAATTACTTTTATTCCTAACCCAATTCCAACAAGACAATTTTCTTTTGAGGTATCACAGCAATAATGGAGACATCTTTATTAATAATACGTCAATGCCTTCTTTTGAAGATATGAAAAGAATTATGAGTAGCACTTACAAATTAGGAATCTGAATTCTATTGGAACAGAGAGCACTGATTTTAAAATCAGAGATCCCTGATAATCATTTTCCTCAGTGTTTCATTCTGTGACCCATTATTGTTACTGGTTCTTGGCAGCAGTTAATGCACATCAGCAACAAAGGTCCTGGATAGCCATGGTAACTGGAATTTATAATGTGGAAATTAGAAGTTAAATTAATTTAAAGTAAATCCAGTTGAAGAATAGTAATTAGAAACTTGAGTCAGTGACAATAGTAAGAAATAGTGAAAAATGTGCACTGCTAAGAAGTGCTTTTTATTGAGGCATTACCAGGAAACACAAGAGGTATCCCTGCATTATTCCACTGAAAAAAAAGGGAATTACTAAATAGTATATAAAGCTCTAGGCCTTGCATAGAAGGCTGACCTTACAAGTTACCCCAGTAAACACAGTGTGTAGTGTTGAATGTTACAGTGAATTCTCACATTGTGTTTTGTGCAGAGGTCCCTCACTCCTGTGAGATAGCCTTTGTCAGGAACAATCACACCTGCTTCCCCTTGAATTGGTTCCACCATGAAAGCTGCCACGTTGGGGTCTTGCAGGGCCCGCTGCAATGTTGGGCACAGGGAGAGGAGAGACAAAAAGAAAAAGCTTTTACTCAGGTCAAATACAGAAAATACACATAGCAGAACCTGATTCTAGCCCTGGTGTTCTTCCTCAAAGGATGAGAGCAGCATTCCTGCCAGGCAGCTCTCTCTGAGTGCCACTGCAGTTCCAATGCTTTGTCACTGCTGACAAGGTAAAATCAGGTGCTGTGCTTGCTTGGGAAGGTACAAACCTTGCAAACTGCAAACCCAGACAAGCAGTTTATCAGATCAGTTCAGAAATCACCTCAGAAATATCCTCAGTTTCATATTAGTTCATACATTACAAACAATTGCTCAACTCCTCCCTTAAAAAGAAAAAGCACAGAGCCCCTCCAGAACAGTTTTACCTTAAAGCAAAGTCCACAGGTACATTCCTGCACTATCAAGTTCAAAAAGGTTTAGAAATCCATGAGGCACAGGAGATCTAGTGATTCCCAGCAGGAATTTACTACAGCTTTTCTCAGCATTGCCCCACATGAATTCAGCTCTAATGAAAGCATTAATACTTGCAGGCCTTTCACCATGGGCAGCCTGGTGAAGGTTCAAACCTGAACAAGCTTTTCCACACTGCAGCTATAACCCACTGAGAGACCTTTGTGTCCCCTAACCCAGCTCCAAGGAGAAAAGCAGCTCTGTGTCCTATAATCCCTCAATCTCCAAAGCCCAATCACTTGCAGGCCCAACAGGTACAGAGATTTTTACTCACAGAAATGGTACCCAGTCAAGGTCAGCCCCCCCTCCCCAACAGCTTGACAGGATTAATCTCAGATAAAACAGGGAAATACTGGGAATCACTAGCATTTCAGGAGCTTGTGAAAGTGAAACAGCAGCCTGGCATGGTTTTAAGGATGCTGTGAAACTGAAAATAAATATTTGCAACTACAGTGAATTCTAGTCTTAGAATCACAGGATGGTTTGGGTGGGAAGGGACCTTAAAGCTCATCCCATCCCACTTCTTGCAGTGGGCAGGGACATTTCCACTAGACCAGGTGGCTGGGAAATTAAACAGATCATGTAGTTTACCTTTCATATCCTAAAGCAAAACTGAAAATCAAAACCAAAGCAGAATTTAGCTACATTTTCTATACATAATTATAACAAACACATTCCTTATCTACATCTACTTACAGATACCTTAATGTCAAAGCACATGTTTCAAAGTATAAACTTCTGATTTTCCTTGCTATTTACCAAAGAGCAAAATACTGTAAAATTATTTCATACAAGTGAACAAGAAATTGTCAGATACCTCAAGAGCTGGTAGATCATTGTACGGGATCACTTCAAATCCTGGCATGAAGGGTCCAAAGCCATCGTAGCTGGATGGGTCAGTAGAACTGGAGATGGCTGACATTGTCCTGCCCCAGAAGTTGCCAGCTGGAAAAAAAAAGGGGGGAGAAATTGTTACAAAACTGACCAAAAGCCAGAACATTATAAAGGACATCACACTTTCCACTTGGTGATGTATTTTAAGGGTTATCTAACAAGATAGTAGCATACTCCTAATTGTCAGCATTTTGTATTGATGCTATAAATACAGTCTGTTGCTGTATTAAAAGCACATATCAAAAACCAAAAGGAAATTATACTCTAAGAGCTGACAAGTGTACAAAATAATTTCCTTAAGTCTCATTAATAGTCTGGAAAATTGAAAATAACTCAAGCAACATATTTTTATTGATAATGTTCAACTTTAATACAATTATTACCAATAAAATGTAGGGGGAAAAGAAACACCATTAATAATTTAAGTCCTAAAAATAAAGCTGTCGATAAGCTCAAATCAGAAAATATAATTCTGTGCATTTCAAAGTTCCAGAAGAATCTCTTTACATATCTAAAAATATTGTGATTTGCACTGTTTTGTTTAGAAACATCAGTTAAAATGTCCAGGAGCCAACATGCCCATTACCAAAACAACCGTATCCTCATTTTAATATTCAGTTTAAACAAGAGACTGTCACTAATCAATAATAAGGTGCTAATAAGACTAAGGGTTCAGTGCTTTCACAGCTCACAATCAAGCAGAGTCTGTGTTAAATTCTTTAAAATGATGTCCAAGGTCATTTCTTAGTTATGTGACAGAGCTTTTTTTCTGCCAAAACAGGGAGCACATCCCCTTTATCAAAATGAGAAAAAACTTACTAAAAGTTGTCTGAGAAGCAAAATTAAAAGTATAGAGAAAAAAGGAGAAATATTTGTTGAAAGAATTCCCAGAAGAAATGAAAAAAACAAACAAACAAAAATATTTCTATTAATTTCCAGAAACCATAAAGCAAAATTCAAGTATGCACAGCAATTCATAAATGCTGCCTAATGACATTTATGGTTACTATATATACCAAAAGTTAAAAATAGTATCTGCAGCTACAAAAAAAAAGGTCAGTATTTAAATAGTAAATTTTATTCTGGAAGGTTTTCTAAAATACAGAACCATTAAACAAAACTAGTATTGGCAAGATTGCTTTATCTGTAACCAAAGAATACTGAATATAATAATTTTTTAATTTTATATATATTTTTTTGTTTGTTTGTTAAAAAAAAATAGAGAAGTCTCTTCAGGGCCTGGTAACTTCTCCTTGAAGTTACAGAGCCCAGCAGGGCAGGCAGGTAAAGGAAAGAAATATCCCAGCAGAGAATAAAAGTTCATTATTTACTTTAGCAATGTTGCTTTTACTTTTATTATATGATCAATGCTCCAGTATGGCTTTACTGGGTTAATGCCAATTTCTGGAAAGCCTGGAGAATGCAAGACAAAAGCCCTGGTAGGTGAAGCCAAGAGGGCAGCTTAACTCTACTGTGTACTCTATGAGAAAAGTGACACCAGTTTGAGGAGTTAATCCACGAAAGAGTTATGCAGGAACAAGCCAGGAATAAAAAGCACTGCATTTTAAGTGATTAAAAGAGCATGGATGTTCTTTCCCTGTGACTTCAGGCTGCCTCCCAGTAACCCAGTGTCCAGATCCTCAAGTCCTCAACTCATAACACACACTTTACATACCTGCAAAAATGATTTTAGCTTTGTATTTTGGAATTCCTTTCACAGTGTAGGCCCATTTCCGAGCCAGTTTACAGGCAGTTTCTCCAGCTTCCACTCCTAAAACATAAAAGAGCACCATTATCAGTCTTACACATGAAACAGGCCATCAATGCAGCAGGAAATGTTACACTACCTTCAAATCTCAGGGACAAGAACAAAATGGAAACACAGTATTTCTTTACCTGTGTTCATTGGAAGAACTTTGTTATAATTGAACATTTTGGTGACAAGCTCCTCATATTCCCCAAGGACATCATTATAGAATGCCCTGGATGTCAGGGTCAGTTTTTCAGACTGGGCTTTCAGAGCATCCACGATCTTTGGGTGACAGTGGCCTTGGTTGACAGCGCTGTAAGCACTCAGAAAGTCAAAATATTTTCTACCTTCAACATCCCACACATAAACACCTGGGAAAACAAACCTGTGATCAGTACACAAAATAAAAGAAGACACGAGACAAAAAAAGAATCCTCAAACATAATTAAAGGCCAGAGTAAATTTAAATTAAGTGATAATATATGAACAGCCCACAAGGACTTAGAGAGGGTTCCAGTGCACCCTTTCATGTTCACACTAATGTTAAACCTCTCCACACAAGGTAACAGAAAACATGAAGAAATTAAGTTGCTTGAAAAATTTTCTGCCGAGTTATTCTGGAAATCATCAATACTTTAAATCATTTTAGAGGCACCACAATTTTTTCAGGTGCCCTTATGCATAATGATCCACCGCTCTAATCAACCATTAGTTGACTTTATTTCATCAGTGATCTCAATCCCACCCCAAAAAAAACCAAAACAACAAAGATTGAGAAATCAATCAGATCAAAATCATTCTACCATGATCTTATTCACCCTACACAGACACACCCCACTTACAACCTCCAGGAAAAACCTAAATAAAATACCTTTTCCTCTTTCCAGAGCAACAGGCAGAGGGTGATAGTTGTGGGCACCGTATTTTGCCTCACGTTCAAAGATTAAATCAGACGAGGGAGGCCCCTGAATGGTTTTTTTAGGAGCAACTGAGGTAGCAGAGCTCAGTGAGGAATGAAGGCCTCGGCAGAGAACAGCAAGGTTCTGGGAGCGGGTTAGCTTGGAAAGCATGATGGACTTCAGGAGTTCTGATACAGATCTGGAGGGAAAAAAATAAAGCAAGTTAATAATTAGCACTAAGAACACTTCAGAAGAAATGTCTGACACGATTGAAGTGGGTTTACTGCCAAGATTACAGGTTCCTCAACTATTTTGCAATTCAGCCAAGAAAGCTTATATGAAGTATAAATTAATGTGGGATTAACATCAAACAAGTGATTTTTTTTCTACTCTCTACACTTACAGAAACAGAAAGAAAACTGTGTGACTCAGCAAGTCTGTGATCTAGTTACATCATTCTTCCTGTAAGTGTTCCTTTTTCACTGTGCCTTAAATTCTGATTTACTAATAGAAAACTACAGTAAGAAAGTTAAGTTCATCAAATTTCTTGTTCTACTGAAATTCCCATTTCCTACCAGATTGTCATCAGACAAATCATGTTACAAACTTCCATGATATTGGCTATCCCTGGAAGTGTCCAAGGCCAGGTTGGACAGAGCTTGGAGCAACCTGGGATAGTGGAAGGTGCCCCTGCTCATGGCAGGCAGTGCCACTGGATGAGCTTTAAAGTCCCTTCCAACCCAAACCATTCTGTGATTCTGTGAGCAAAAAAAAGATGGAAAGTAAGAATATGTCAGATATTAATGATCATTAGAGCACTCTATTTTCCCAGCAATTTCCCCTGTATACAAAACCTTTTATTGTCACCATCTAGGGATAACCTGAGGGTAGGATTTTGTGAGGCAAATGCACTTTGATTTCTTCTCCATGCCTGCACCTCAGTGGATATAATGATACTTCCCAGAAAAAAGGGAGTGAGTTGGCACTTGAAAAGCTGTTTCAGGAAGCTCTTCCCACAGCAGGGAACAGCAGAGAGCCAAGAGCTCCCAAGCTCAGGTTTCTGGTCTCACAGAACATCACACTTGCAAAACTGGCAAAAGGTTTAATCCCCAGAGGATGATCACAGATCACAACAAGTGCTCTGCTTATCAAATGCAGCCTCCCTGTAGCACACTCCCCAGCAAAGTGAAGAGCCAAGCAGCCTGGACACTGCTGCACCACCTAACAGAAGCAGTCTGCAAAACCTACCAAAAATACATTTATTAAATACCAACAGGAGGATGCAAGGATGGCTTACACAAGGGTGCTGTTATTTCAGGCTGTTTGCAGAAGACAGAAATATTAAGTCATGGATTTATCCCTAATTTATTTTGGAAAAAAACACACCCTGAATGTGTTGCCTTGAACAGAGAGGCATTTCTTTCAGCAGACTCCTCAGGTATTACTTTGCTGCTCCTCTCTTCTAACCAAAGCCAAGACTTTGTTCTCCATCTACCAAAATCTAAGTGTTTAGGAAGAGTCAGTATTCTCCATTCCAGCAAGAGATTAATACTGCACAACTCTGGGCATGTTTCCAGCTGTTAAAGATTAGCCCTTTGTGTTAATACTCTTCAAGATTGTTACACAAGGATTTTGCAAACAAAAAAGACAAATACTTCTCTGTGCAAGAAAAAAAATTGATGACTCAAGATTTCAACCTGCTCAACCCCTAAAATGTAATTGGCCTGTGACATCCTGGCCCCTGGCACACCTCCATGGTAGAGCAGCTAATTCTATCACAAGTTGCTATATTTTGGAGATTTTCCAGACATTCCTGAATTGAAAGGTACAAATAAGTTAAATGCTTATCTGCTGTATATCAGAGGTACCTCCCTGCAAGAAGGATCACAGATCCCCAGTTTGAGGTTGTTGTTTTACTTCTTGCATATTGGAAAATATTCATCAGATTTTTTTAAAAGGGCTTTTTCCTCCATAAAAGGAATTGCCCTGAAAACTGTGCTAGTGAGGCCACATCACTTTAGCCAAGGTGTGGAAGATTACATGGAGAAAAGTTGAATAAAGCTGACAAAAAGATGAATCTGGAGTTAAAATGAAGGGGAAAATTTGGGGTTGATGATCAGCAAAACAAGATGAACAGAAATACCAGGAAGGAGGAGGAATAATAAGGAAAAAAACTCAAGCAAACAAAATGAAATAAAATCAAGCTCATTACCAACTGTGAGAAATATGATCGTGCACTGTAGCAGGCAGTACAGGAATCAGAAGCCAAGGAATTACACCAACTGGAAGAGGTCTTGCATCAGAACAGAAAAACCACTCAAAACACAGCTGTAAAACACTTGAACAGCTTTGCTCAGCTGTTGAGCAAGATTATCCAGACAGCAGCCTGCAGACTGCACAGGTAAATTGAATGGCTGTATGTACCTGACACTGAAAAACACCCCAAGGTAAATGGGGGATATTGTCAAGTGCATGAAAACACTCAGGTTCATGTTGATAGAGCAAAGAAGAATCGCTGCCACACTGCAGCCTCCACCAGCTGAATCAAATGGGTGAAGGCTCAAGGGGACAAACAGGGAGGGACATCAGTGTGGACATGCCAAGCTACCTGTGCAGACCAGCAGGAACAGCTCAGGACCTAGGCTGGCAGACAAGAATTGCAGAATCACAGAATCACCGAGGCTGGAAAAGACCTCTGAGATCACCGAGTCCAGCCTGTGCCCGATGCCCACCTTGTCCCCAGCCCAGAGCCCTGAGTGCCACATCCCGGCCTTCCTTGGACACCTCCAGGGATGGGTACTCCAAACCTTCCTGGGCAGCTCCTTCCAATGTCTGAGCACCCTTTCTGTGAAGAGTTTCCTCCTGGTATTTCCTCTTCTGGCCCAGCTTGAGCCTGTTTCCTCTCGTCCTGTCACTTATACCTGGGAGAAGAGCCCGATCCCTGCCCTGCTACAGACCCCTTTCAGGGAGTTGTAGAAAGGGACAAGGTCCCCTCTAAGCCTTCTTTTCTCCAGCAAAACAAACAAAAAAAAAAAAAAAAAAATATAGGAAAAGCAATAAACCCAGCGGTGAAATACCCGATCCAGCTCGCCATCTCCCCGCCAAGGCCACGGTCAAAGACACTGCAGAGGCAAGGATGTGGCATCGCCTGGCGGGGCTGACACAGGCACAGAGGAAGGGACGGGCTGTCACCTCCCCCGCTCCCCGCACAGCGACAGCGCTCCCGGGGCCTTGCCGACGGGGCCGGCTGCGGCGGGACAGAACTGGGGCACGGTGGCCCGAAGAGGGGCAGGAATGGCCCCCGAGGGCCGGACGGGCCGTACCTGGTGCTGCTGGAGGTGCGGAGCGGCCGCAGGTGCCGGAGGTGCTGCCGGTGCCGGAGCCCGCGGATGAGAGGCGGATGCGGCCGCGAGCCGCCGTAACAGCTCCTCGCCCCGCCTCCTCCCTGCTGACGTCACCAAAATTGCCCCTGACGATTGGCTGTCGAAGCTGATTGGCAGCCACCGCCCCCGTTCTTCGGCACCTCCCCTTGGCCAAGGGGCTCCCCATAGGTGGACGCCTTCGAGCCGGGCCCCGCCCACCGCGGCCCTCAGGGGCGGTACCCGCGAGCCCCGCCCGCCGCATCCCCCCGGCCCTCAGACCGACTCGTCCCGTCCCCCTTCTCTCACCGCCTTCCCCCATCCCTCACACCGGCATCCCCGTCTCTCAGACTGCGGGCTCGTCTCCCGTCTGCCGAGTTAGCCTTGGGAGCAATCTTTGTAACCACAGAACCCCACAGATAGCCTGGCAGGAGGAACCCCTCCGCCCCAGCGCCTCCCGCCGCTGTCACTGCTCATCCGCACTTGGGCCCTCGAGGAAGTCACTGTAGAAAAGGGCGAGCACTGACAAAAAATGAGAGGAATTGGGAAAACATTCCTGGGAATGGGAAGTGTGTGGGATGGTGGTGGTAACTCCGCTGGCGACTGCAGGATCCCCAGGGATGTGTAAGTGCTCTGTGTGTGCTCAGCCCTGACCTTTCTCTTCCCAAAAGATGTGCATGAGCTTTCTTCAGATCTTTTAACATACGGCTAAAATAAAATAATTCGAAATAACAGCCAGGGGTTCACTGAGGTTGCTAAGGGGTTTCTCACAGAGTTCCTGTGCCAGGTGATTTTGCCTACACGCACCAATCTTCTCCCCAGTATCACGGTTCCGCGTACCCAAGCCCTGCCCTTCTCCACATGGAAGGGCCTTGATGGAACCCCGAACCTGAGGCTCTGCTGCCTTGGGAGAGAGGAAGGGAATGGGGGAGTGAGCTCCAGGAGGGCCCGGTGTGCTCAGAGCAGGAGCTTGGAGCTGGGTCCAGCAGGTGAGCAGGGACAGGTTGGAACGAGCCAGCACAACCCCGACCTTTCCCCGGGTTAAATTACACCTGGAGAACGTTTTGTAACCACAAGATCTGGGTGTTTAAGGGGAACTGTGAGGTGTGATTCATAAATACATTCTGGTTTTATCCAAAAAAATCATAGACTGGTTTGGGTTGGAGAAGACCTTAAAACTCATCCAGTTCCATTTGCTGCCATGGGCAGGGACATCTTCCACTGTCCCAGGCTTGGACACTTCCATGGATCCAGGGGCAGCCACAGCTGCTCTGGGAACCCTGTGCCAGGGCCTGCCCACCCTCACAGGGAACAATTCCTTCCCAATATCCCATCTAACCCTGTCCTCTGGCAGTGGGAAGCCATCCCCTTTTCCTGTCCCTCCATCCCTTGTCCCAGGTCCGTCTCCAGCTCTTCTGGAGCTTCTTTAGGCACTGGAAGGGGCTCCAAGGTCTCCCCAGAGCCTTCTCTTCTCCAGGCTGAACAATTCAAATTCTGTTGGCCTTTACTCATAGAAGTTTTACATCTTTGCTGTGCCCTCCTCTGGGCTTGCTCCAACACTCCAGGTGGGATCTCACAAGAGCAGAGTACAGAAGAAAACAAACAGTATTTCACTTTTTATTGTGTCCATCTCACTAGGAAGAGCAACAAAAAAAAAAAAAAAACCAAACAAAAAAAAAAAAAGTAAACCAAAAAACCCCTTATTCTTAGCAGTGGTAACTTCTGGTTGCCTCTTGCCCTTTGTCCATAAATCATCCTGACAAATTTATCAATGCTGGAAAATAATTTCTTTCTTCCACAAAGAAAACATGATATCCTAGTTGACACACTGAGAATTTGCATAGCTTCGCCTCACTAAAGCAAACCATTTGAAAATATTCCTGAACCTTGTCATATCTTCTATCTAACCAAATTGCTCAAACCTTGGATGTCAGGGGGCAGCACTGCTTATGCCTTTGGAGAAAATTTTCTCAATGTGCAGTCAGCTTGATGCAGCAAGGGCTGGGAGGAGAACGGATGATGTTGAGCTCTTTATAAACACACAGAGAGTTAGGCTCAATTTGCTAATATGGTTGTGTCTCCTACTAGCCCAATTCTGCCAGCAAACAGTGCCCTGCATCTGCTGCCAAAGATGAGTTCATAAAGCACCAAAAGTTGTGCCTTAGGTGCTGCATTGCAAAATACATTTCAGAGTCATGACTGCTGAATGAATACACAGTTGTACCGTGCCAAGTTTCTTAAGTCCAGAGACAGTTATTATCCAGGAGCTATTGGAACCCCTTTATTTCTAGTTGAAGTTATGATTTTTTTGTGAAAATGATTAAGTTTTAAGGCTGAGAATAAGCAATGACCTCTCTGCTTAGAGTATTACATATTGTCCCAGTTCATTCTGCTTCTCTATGCTACTCTGGTGAGATCCCACCTGGAGTTCTGCATCTGACTCCATCCCCAGCATAGGAAGGACAAGAACTTGCTGGAACAAGTCCAGAGGAGGCTACCAAGTTGATCAGAGGGATGGAGCTGCTCTGCTGTGAGGAAAGGCTGAGAGAATTTGGATTGCTCATCCTTGAGAAGTTTTGGGGTGACCTAACTGGGACCTTCCAGTACCTGAAGGGAGCTGACAAGAAAGATGGAGAGAGACTTTGGACAAGGGCCTGAAGGGACAGGACGAAGGAATGGCTTCCCAGTTCCAGAGAGTAGGTCTAGATTGGATATCAGGAAGAAATTCCTCCTTATGAGGGTGGTGAGGCCCTGGCACAGGGTGCCCAGAGCAGCTGTGGCTGCCCCTGGATCCCTGGCAGTGTCCAAGGCCAAGCTGGATGGCACTTGGAGCAATCTGGGACAGTGGAAGATGTCCCTGCCCATGGCAGGGGTGTTTCAAAGTGGACGATCTTTAATGTCCCTTCCAGTCCAAGCCATGTTCTGCAATCTCTGGTGTTAGGAAAAAATCACATAATTTTGTTTGTTGCATACTCACATTTCTTAATTAGCCTTACAGAATTTGCAGTCCATGAGATCAATGGGATTTTCCCAGGTAAGAAATGTTGGTTTAAGGTTAGATTGTTTTTCTCTCTGACATTTCATTAGCATGGCAGGTCACTTTTCTGTTATCTCAGGTCATGCTAATGATGCCCTCTATCTATCTAGCCACAAAAATAATGTGCTGGGAGCTACATCCCTTTCATCTTTCATAGACTCAACTCAAGAGCTGCCTTTTACCTCCTTTAAATACTCTTATTCTTAAGCTCATCTCCAAATTGGTTTGGATTTATCCAACCATGTTCCTTTCACAATAAGCAGAAAAATACAGAAAGAACAAAATTTGTCCAAAGGATTAAATAGCACCTATCCTATAAGGGTAATACACATCTGAAAACGTAAAGAATGCAAACTAAAGGCAACCAAGATCAATTGAAGTGCTGAATCTTGGGTTCAGCTCTGCCTCATGGAGCTGCAGACAAACTGCCCCAAGAGGTGATTTCAGAAACCAGACATGCAGGAAAACAGCAGATTCCTGTCTGGAGATTCAAAAACAAGCAAATAAACAAACAAGCAACCCTCAAGCAAGAAAAGGCTTGCTTGCTTTATGTATTCTGTAAGATGTGGAATGCACAGATACTATATGTAAATGTATTTTTTAAAGCTGATACAAACTGTTTCTGAGATTAAAAATTATAAATATGAAGTAACTCTCAAACTGGAATCTGGTTAATCAAGACCTGAGAGAAAGTGCATTCAAAGCTCTGTTTAATTTACACCTGATCAGTTTTATGTAGGATCAGTGTCATGGCTCACTTTCTTTCCTCCTTTCTTTTTGGTATTTATTATCAAGACACAGAAAATATCCTCTTTTCTTCTTTAAAAACTATCAAGTTGGAATTTTAAACCACTCACATTGTGCACAGTAGCAGTTATTACTGTAGATCTTGGAGGAATTGCTCTCAGCTGGATGAAATATTTTATGTGAATAAAAAAGGGAAAGCAGAAGCTTAATGTGTATTATTTTGTTACCTGTAGATACCTAAAAGACTCCACATGACAATAACCAAAATATGGAAAAGGGAATCCATGAAATGTTCACATTTTACAGTAATTTGCCCTGCAGAAAAGAGGAAAACTCTGACCTACTTGAAGAAAGAGGGTTATTATATTCATTCTGCTAATCCAGAAAATACAATTTGACATGTAAGTAAACCATAAAGTTATAAGAAGGAACAAGTTAAGTCATGCCAGTTGTTAGGAGTAATTCCACAGCTCTGTCTCAGGCAGAAATGCTCATTGAAGTCGTTGGGAATTAGGCTTGTGAAGAGACCGAGGAATTGCATCCCCCTTATTGTGGTTATTTAGAGGTAGAGTAAATAACAGGGAATTGTGTGTCTGTTTGGCTGCACAAACATGTGCTAGGGATTCACCTGCTGCTCGTGGGAGCAGCTCGAGCACTGGTGCCAAGGCAGGATTGCAGGACCCTCACTCAAGTTTGACACTGTCTTAGGAACGCTGCAGGAAACATCCAGCGTTACTCAGGAGCTGATGTTTTGCCCCATGGCAGCAGTGTTGAGTTCTTCAGTGGCATGGGACAGTTCCTCACCTCAGGGCACAGGCTGGAGTTCACCCAAGCCAGGAGGCTGAAGGTGCAAGTTCATCATTACCCAAAACCAGGTAACCCTAACCCTAAACCCTAAAAACATCTACAGAGCTGGCACAAGGACAGTCCCACCTCTCCTCCCACCCATAGCAAAGCCACAAGATAGGCTTCATCCTTTCTCCTCCTGTTGAAACTCTGCTGCCACCCAGCAAAAATGAAAAATAGGCACTTCTCTGTGCCAAAGGCAGGTTTGAAGGTAAACCTCACAGTTAACATTGTTCTGGGGAACTCAGCCTTCAGTTGCAGTCTGACAATGAAGGATATAAAGCTGCTGGAAAGTGACCTAAGGAAGCTATGGAGATGGTGAAGGGTCTGGAGAGAGACTGTACAAGTGGCAGCTGAGGTCACTTGGTTTGTTCAGTCTGGAGAAGGAGAGACTGAGGGGAGACCTCCTAACACCCTACAGCTTCCTCACGATGGGTAGAGGATGAGCAGCACTGATCCCTGCTCTCTGTTACCAGGGACAGGAACGAGGGAATGGCCAGGGCTGTGTCAGGGGAGGTTTACCCTGGATATCAGGGAAAGGTTCTTCCCCCAGAGGGTGGTCGGGCCCTGAACAGGCTCCCTGGGACAGTGGGCAGAGCCCCCAGCCTGACAGAGCTCAAAGAACGTTTAGACAACGCCCTCAGGCACAGGGTAGGATTATTGGATTGTTTATAGTGCTTTATGTAGAAAAATGGCTTTCCATGGCCCATGATTGTGTTATTCTGGTTATTTACTGACAGTAGAACTCTGCATTAAGACATATCTTGCAGGACAAGAAACCTTAGCCTTTCCTGCAGCACAGCTAGAATATTTCCCAGTGCAGTGTGTCAGAACAGTGCAGCAACAAATTGTAATGCATGCAAAGCAGATCTGCCTCTCAAGACCACTTAGGGATTTCTCTTTTAGCTCATATCTTTCAGGATAGTTTGGAAAGCATAGCACAGCCCCCTCAAAATAATGCTGTTTTATTGGATGGGTGTTAGTTAACCCAGCTTAAAGCACCACAAACAACCCTTAGAGCTGATATTTCTTTTGCAATATCAACCTTGAGCTATAGTTCATACTTATCCTCCCTGATTTGTATGTTGGCTTATTTTACAAAGATTTCTGTGATACTCTGTTAGATGACAGCATGGATAAGTGAATTACAGAATCAAAGGAATTTAAATTGCTGTCTTCTCTCAAGCTTTGCTCCCCATGTTTGAACTTATTTTGA
Source organism: Cyanistes caeruleus (assembly GCF_971803275.1). Classification (NCBI taxonomy): domain Eukaryota; kingdom Metazoa; phylum Chordata; class Aves; order Passeriformes; family Paridae; genus Cyanistes; species Cyanistes caeruleus. The sequence continues at coordinate 3,584,365 of NC_141708.1, read as the reverse complement.
ACTGTTATTTTCCACTGCAGCTCAACAATACCTTCATCCAAAGTCTTCCACAAAATGAGGTGAAACATTTTATTTCTGTGTGGAACCTAAAGGTTTAATTTCTTGGACTTGTAGTTAATTTAATGAGCCTTTCTACACACATTTCTGGTGAGCATCACATTCCTTGGAATCATACTAGCAAAAAGACTGGAGAGAGCTTGGGAAAAAATAACCTTTTTTTGGCTTTCCCAAGACAGAGTTTTATGACTGGAATTTTATAGCATAAAACTCACACATGTTAAAATAAAATCCAAAGAAAAAAGTGAGAGTTGGTTTAAATTTCAGGCATTCAAGTGCCTTGGATGTGACCTTGATTCTTCCTTCAATAAATGTATTTTGATTTGGATCCTGAGGACCTGATGCTTCCTAACTTCCAATCTTCATTCTTGGGTTTTATCAGAACAATGATTTCTGGAAAAACTCCTTTACATGCTCTCCTGACTTTGAAAATCTGACCCAGATGGCAGCTCTGAGAGCACACAGAACACGAACATAAATACTTCTAACTGGGTAATAAGAATAAATACCTTGTCAATTTGGTTAATCTCAGGATTGAGCACTGAACATCTGGATATGCTTTATCTCAGGAGCTGGGAAACTTCTCAAAATTCCAGCGTGGCACATCCCCACTGGCCCTGCTGTTGCAGAGTTTGACATTGCTGCCACCAGGATTGCCAACCTTGCTAAATGGTGAGCACTCAGCTCTGACCTCAGGGCTGCTGGGGTCAGACACTGGACAAGTTACATAATGCCCCAGGTCAGGCTTTAACTGGGCATCACTGAGGTGAAAGATCAGCAAGGTGACCTATTGCATCACCTGTCACTTGTCATTACCCCAGGATGATGTGCTGGCACTTCCTGCACGTCCCCAGTCAGGACTTTAAATGATCCTCAGATTTTTCTAGAATATTAGATAATTCAGAAAAAATAAAGGTTTTCTTGATACATTTTAGGACAAAGAAATTCACTTGCAATCCATTGTTTCAAGACAATTTCTTTATCATAATTGTTTTCAAAAATCACACACTTTGAGATGTGGAAATAGGGAAGGCATACTGCCAAAAGGAAGGAATCTTCAGCAAGACCTTGACAGAAATTGCCTACTCTTAAACTATCAAGTGCCTGTTCCTTAGAAGATTCAAATAAACTGATAAAGAATTTAGTTCGTTCTTTGCTCACTTCAGCTTGTCTATCAGAGTTCCTTGTCCATGACAGGGGGGTTAGAACTTGATGGTCTTTAAGGTCCTTTCCTACCCAAACTGTTCTAGGATTCATCAGTTGCTCTTCTGGAACAATTTCAGTGAAATGCAGCAAATCTTGAATTTACCAATGTTTGTGCTTTGCAGGGTAATTCCATGGATAAGAAAAGCTGTCAGTCCAATTGCTACCCACAAACACCATGGGAGGTGTTGGATGTTCGGACATCATCACAGAACTAACCTCACCCTACTCTCAGTTTGTTGTGTCAGGTTCTTAAAGATCCACAGATACAAAATTTGACATCTTTGAAGGTTCCCATTTTGCAAAGTTGATGCAATTTCATATATTCTCTCTTTTTTTTAATGACTGTTTAAGACATCTTTCTTTAAACAATACCGGTTGTTTATGATCAAAGCTACTATAATAAATCAGTATGTGTAGAAAGGAGAGAAATCTTTTATTTGTATTGATCTTGTACATACATCTGGTATTATTCAAAGTGTTTTCAATCTGTCAGAGGCTGCTCAGTGGAAAAGCACAGATCTTGAATACTGCTAAAATGCCTCTGCAGTGTTGCAGCGTGCCTGAGCCCTATGGAATGCCACATTTTTAATGACATTTTTCCCATGGCGTTACACAGAAAAAGAGATGAGAGAAAGAAGCCAGCATGGGAACTTTTCAGTGTTTGAAGAGGAAAATCTAAGAGAAATGGAGTTTAATATTTGTGCTACAGCAGAAAGCAGTGGTAGTGCTGCTACAGGCTCCATGAATCACAGCCACCACAGAACAGCTCCTGTGAACAGCATGGTAAAGATGCCAGCTAAGAGAATAAAGCAAATCTGTAACAAGCAGCTCATAAATTAGTTGTACACATCATTATCTTCCCAGAAACTTTTACTGAGTGCACTACCAGAAATGGGGCCCACAACATGAGTTTGCCATGACAACAAAGTGCTGTAAAGATCAAGGTGACTTCAGCTGGAAAACAAAAGCGATGTTCAGGCCTAGTGGTGCAAGAACATTATTATCAATTTTTCTTCAGGAGGATGTCATCCACCAAATATTTTGCTAGACGTCTCGTCTGCCTGTGAGTTGTAAAGCTGCTGAAAATCAGACTTTGCTCCCATTCCCGAGAGGTATTTGGGAGCACAGCAACGCTTCTCATTCATTCCTGAGTCACCAGAGAACACTGCTTTGAGCCTCCAAACCTCTGCTGCCACCAGGAGGTGAGACTGACATGCTCCACAGTGACCACAAAAATCGGTGATCATCACATCTCTTCGGAAGGAACTGCTCTGCCAGAAGCAGGGAGAGCAGGAGACCTCTGAGCTCTCTCTGTTTCTTGTCCTGGATCATCTCTGTCTCTCTCTCCATGGTCCTACTTGATCTCAATGAGGAAAAATCTGCAGGTGGGATACAGGGGAGTCTGTTCTCACCTCAAGAACCTGTGTGTAGGTAGCACAAGTCTTATTACACATGTTCTAATAATAATGAGAGAGAGAATAAGAGAGAGGTTGCTAGGAAGGAAATAGGCTTTAGTTTAATTTTCCAGACAGGTATTACACAACAAATCACATTGATTTCCTTCAAGAAAAATGCTTGGTCACTGACATATCAATAAATACATTTTATCTTTCATTCCTCTATGTATTTAATTTTTCATTGTATTCTTCCAACTTTGCAAACTCAACTGCATGAATTCTTGTGGATATTTTTTTCTTAAGTACCGATCTGAAAGTCTGGTTAAATTGACATTTCTAACATTTCCCTGGCTGTGATGTCACAGTGTGCCTCCCTGTACTTGTTTCATTATCAGGTTAAATGAAGTCTGTTTCCAAAGTGATTTTGTGGTTCTTGGACTCAGAATTGGCAGTAGTTTGGGCAGTTTGACCCTCAGCTGCTGCTGCCTGCTTACTGCAGACAGTCAGGTGCTGAGTCACAGAATTATTTGGGTTGGAAGGGGTCTTAAAGATCACCAAGTTCCAACTCCCTGCCATGGGCAGAGATGCCACCCACTAGATCAGGTTGCCCAGGAATGAGGGAGGCTCCTAACTTTCCTGTTCTCTCTGAAGTGTTTGAATTCAAACCCCTTTTAATTTAATATAAATGCATGGTTTGCTTTTTACACATAGGACTTTCTTGTGATTCCTTTTAACATCTATATTCAGCTGTGAGTAAAGTCAATTTCTGTCTGTGCCTGAAAATATTGCACAAATCTTTATTTAGAATTGTTAGAGATAATGGATACTCAGTGGGGCATTTCTAGAAGTGTTAGCAGTGCAAATGGCCTCATCTGGGCAACGCAAAGTTTGACTGCAATTGCTGCTCCCAGGACTGCTTGGAACCTCAGCTGGAGTAAGTGCCCAGTCACCACATCCCTAACAAGAATCACCCACCCAAGCAGTCCCCACTCAACAAAGCAGGGAGGGAAGGCTCTGTCCAAAGGGGCTTGGAAGCATTTAGACAGGAAAACTTTGGTGGTGTGGGATCAGAGCCACAAAATCTGCATTCCCATTGATGTGCATCCCCCTTCCAATGCCATGCAGAGGTGCAAGTCCTGTAAAGTGGGGACCATGACTGCTCTAGTCTCTGGAAATAACTGGAAAACATTTTTTGGGAATCTGGGCTAGAAGTGACTTAACAGAGTGATAGGAAAAAGGAAAAGCTAGACCATCTTGCATAGGAATCAATATTTCCTCTAAAGTTAATGCAGTTTTGGCAAGGGTAAAATTGCTGGCAAAGCAGAGCCTTGAAAGGTTTATGAACAGCAAAAACCACATCTGGAAGGAAGACAATTTATACTATTTATTCTGACTTGTAGCATTCCCTGGTTTTTTGCTATGATTTACACTTTTCAAGGAAAGGAAGTACCCACATGACCATAGCAGGGCACAAGCCTGGCTTTTACCAGGGATCTGGGTACACTGTGGATAACCAACCGTACCATGCTCTGGGAACCTCTCAGAGTGACAGCAAGGTGACCTGTTTTTCACATGGACAGCGATGACAATCACAAGTAGGAGGCCATGAATAGTCAAGAGGATTTAGGTCTAGTTAGTCCTAACTTGAGGCAGAGGAAATGGACGAGATCAGCCTGCAGGAATGCCCTTCCTTCCCTCCAGGGCTTGAGCTCTTAACTGCCCATGAGTGCCAGAAGTGGACACACAGTTGGTCAGCAGTGGTGGGACCTGATGGCTCAGGCACTTGGGACTGCTGATTGCCTGGCCAGAAAGGAAGGCAGCTCTGGATGCACCCCAAGCAGCTAAAATGACCCCGTCTTTTGTAACTCAAACTTAAAGGAGGGTTAAAAAGTTACTTAAATTAACCTCCAAGTAAGCACATTGGTACAGCAGCCATGACTTCCAAACCCATGACCTGAGGTGAACTTTGTGTTCTGTTAATAGCTCTGCAAATCACTGAGAAGACACTGGGTACCTCCTCTTGCTGTGGAAAGACAACCTCAGGTCATTTCAGCTGGTCCAAGCTTAGGCTTGTGGCTCTCACACCCTTGATCCCTGCAAAGCTGGCGGTCACGAGGGTGATTTTTGCAAGAGAGGGTTGTCCCATCAACCATGTCCTCACATCCAGCCCACAGGAGATGAGCTATCACCCTCAGTCACTGACATGCGGCACAGGGACCATCAAGATCAGCACCACGTGGGCAAACAGTCCACAAAGCAGACAGTGCTTCATCCAAGTACAATTAAAAGCAATTGAACAGGGAATAATTTAAAAACCCTTTTTATTTAGACCAACACAAGAGCTAGATAGGATTTATGAGCTAAGTTTTTTGGTTGGAAAGCCAGTGTGTGCTTTAAAGCATTGTCAGAGACAGAGAGGATACAGTCTGGAATACTGTGTGGTAATCATTTGTAAAACTGCATGAGACAGATTTTTTTAAACCAATTACTTCCCGTCCGTTCAGGGACAGATGAGCCCCCAGCTAAAATTCCTTTTCATTCCGGTGCTTGTAACGATGAAGATGAAATGTGATTTTCCTTCTAACAAATGCTCCAAAAAGCAAAACCAGAAAAAGCATGTGTTTCTCTGTTATGGAAAATAGGTCTCAGCATGCTGGAAATTCTGTGTTTTACTTACTTTCTACCACAAATGCCCCATTTTTAAAGAAATGAATAATGTAATCATTTTCTCTGATTTATGTTTTCGTTTCTGCCTCATTTGGCGCTAATGCTGTGTTATTACAAGAACAACTGTTCTCTGCAAAAAGAATGATCTTTAGACTTCTTATCCAAAACCTGTGAAGTCACTGGGAATGAACTGCAAGGAAAGGCAGAAAGGCCGTGGATATGAGCAGCAGTTGAACACATTCCCACTGACCAGGCAGATTTCCTTCTTGTCTCCCAGTGACACAGAGCTGCATTTTCCTGCACCTTCCCAAACAAAACCTCTCCTCCAGGTAGGGTGTCAAGAACGCGACTGGCGCTTTTTAGGAACAGATAAAGAAACGTGAGTCAAACGGGGCTCAGTAGAGTGCCATGAGCACAGTCAGAGCCTGGGGACGCCTTCACTGGCGAGCATCCCTGGGGTTCGACACGGCCGCCTGCACCCTCATCAGCATCAGGATCGCAGCAGTGCTAACGAGTGCCACAGCTCCCGAGCCCTCGAGGGTTCAGACGTGTGCTGGCAAGCCGAACAGCAACGAGGAGCATCTTAACAATGAACTTGGAGAAGAATCTGCAGGGAATTAGTGTCAGGCATGTGTAAAGAGGGTTACTTTTCCCATCTCCAACACCTATAATTACATCTCAAAGGTGCTAATAAAATCCAGTGGTTACAGTGGGGTTTTTTTCTCAGTGTGTCAAAGTTAAGCATGCTGCCGTGACGCCTAGGAAAAAACAGCTTTCTTACACTTCAAATCGTCACGAAACCAGCAGAAGTGAGGACGGTGTTCCCCGCTGGGTCAGAAGGGCTGAGGTGCGCTCCTGGCTCCCGGGGCTGCCCCGGCCCTGCCGCCTCAGAGGTGCGGGCCGTAGAAGGGGCCGAGGTACGCGGGGCCCAGGAAGGGAGCGAAGGGGCCGGCGCCCAGCGGGAAGGGGGCGGCCGGCGGCACCAGCACGTTGGCGGCGGCGTAGGAAGGGAAAGTCTGGAAGGGCAGAGCGGCGGGGCCCGGCGGGCTGGGGCTGCCGCCGCCCACCGCCGCGGGCGATGCTGCGGGGGCCGCCCCGTCGGAGCCCGGGTGCTGCTTCTTCCACTTGGTGCGGCGGTTCTGGAACCAGATCTTCACCTGCGTCTCGGTGAGGCTGAGGGACAGCGCCAGGCTGAGGCGCTCGCAGACCGACAGGTACCGCGTGGCTCGGAACTTGTTCTCCAGGGCCACCAGCTGCTCGTAGGTGAAGGCGGTGCGCGCCCTCCGCGGCTTCCCGCAGCCCGGCTCTGGCCGCCGCCGCCGGGCGCTCCGCGGCGAGCCCGGCTCCTCCGGCCCGGGCGGGCTCGCGGTGCCGGTCCCGGTTCCGTCCCCGTTCGGGTCCTCCTCGTCGCGTTCCTGCCCCGCGTCCTCGGCGCCGCTCTCGGCCGGGGCGTGCGCACCTAGGTCAGATCGCCATCGTCAGGGGATAGCGCACCCTCCTCCCGTTCCCCTTCCGAGCCCCGCGCTTCTGCTCCGACATCCCTCCCTCCCCCCAGCATAAGGGCAATCATTAAAAATAAAATAAAGAGGAGAAAAATTCCGCCCGTCGTGCGAGAACCGGCCCCCCCCCGCGTCCCCCGCTGTGCCACCGCATCCGCGGCGGGGAGGGGGGAGCCGTCGATATGGATTTCTTACCAATTAAAAAAGAAGTTATTAAAGTCCCCTTCTGAAGCGAAATAAATCCCCCCCTCCCCATCCCTGCGCTAATGGAGTTTCAGATTTGCGAGGGCCAGATCGATAGATGTCATCTATTAAAGGTAAGTTTTAATCGAACAATATTAGGATCAGGCCGGGGGAAGGAGGTTTGAAGTGGGCACCTGCAAGCTGCGGGCAGGAGATAGGCGGGAGTCGGTAATAGGATATCGATCACCGGGAGCTAAGGCATCCTCCGGTGGGGACGGGCTGAGCAATTACCCAGCCGGCCGTCCCGTGGGCCGGGGCATCCGACCGCTGCCGCCCCGGGGAAAGAAGCGCCCGGGGGCCGCCCTTGCTGGGGGAAAGAAACCCGTGCGGTGCCTCGGTAAGAGCCGCGGCCCGTCCGGACGGGATGGGGCGGCGGCGAGCCCTGATGTGCGCCCTCCTGCTCGGGCGGCAGAGGATGCTCCGCACGCCGGGAGCCGGGCAGAGCACACGGATATCGAGAACTTTTCGCTCTGCATCATCAAGACTTAAAATCCAGTTCCATCCCCCCTTCCCTCGCTCCTGCGGGACCCCGCGCGGGGAGCGCGTCCCGCCGGCCGCGGGTCCCCGTCTGCCGGCGCCTGCACCTGCGCGCCCCGCCAGCGCCGGCCGGAGAAACTCGAGCGCGTTCCTACCATGTGCCTCTAGTTTATTCCTCCCGCTGCCGGGAGCAGCAGCGTCCTTTCCTACTTCAACTCTTCCCAAACTTTTCTCCCGCTCGCCCGAGCGGGGGGCGCTGCCCCAGCTCCCCGAGGCCGGTTCGCGTCTTCTGCTGAATTTCTGGGGATCCAGGATGTCTAAGATGGAGAAGGAGATTTTATGATGGATGGGGGCCGCCTTGGCCCCTCGCTCCGGGCATTCCGGCATCCCACCCCACCCTCCGCGCTTCCCGGAGACCTGCTGGCTCCCAGCGCGGAGCGCAGCGCCGGGCGCGGAGCCGGGCCGCTCCCGAGCCGCACGCTCGGTGCTGGCGGCGCGGAGTGAGCGCCGGGGAGGAGGGTCGGCCGGGGAGGCGGAGGGGCCGGCGGTGGGGTGGGGGCAGAGGAGGGGGCAGCGCAGCCATTGGCACGCCGCCCCCGCGCCCCCTCCCCGCCGCGCTGGCTCCGCGGGGGCGCAGCGGGCGCCTCCCTCCATCCCAACCTCTCCGGGTTTTCCCGTTACCTGCCCCGGGTTGGGCGGGGGGACGTGCAGAGAGGTGGGCAGGGGGCGGCCAGGAGCCTCCGGAGCCGGAGCAGGGATGCGGCTGCACCCGGCAGCCTGACGGCTGCTGCTGTCCCCCGGGGCCCGGAGAGCCACGGGCTGCACCTGTCCCCTCACCCTCCGCTGAGCCACCAGCAGCTCTCCCGGTCAGTGCGGGACCAGCGGGGTGAGCCTCGTGTTCAGAGGCACCCAGAGAGGAGGGATGGCTCCTGCATCCCCCTCCTGCGCTGGGCAGGATCCAAGCTCCAAGTGCTCCCTGTGCCAGCTGCCACTGTTTGAGATATGAAGCTACTGCCTGGTCCTCAGGCAGAAAGGAACAGCTTTTCGTTTGGGAGCAGCTTGGGATCAGTCTAGTTCAGACTCTGGGCCACTCCTGCAACTCTCCCGTGGTGTTCACACTGTTCCCAGTTAGTAGGCAGGGAAACAGAGGCCTGACTGTGCTGGAGGAGCTTCTAATCACTGAGCAACCCCCTAACCAGCCATCCTTGTCTTGGGGAAAACACTTTGTTGCCTGTTCACACCTCTAACTGGGATAGAGTAGGTGACAGCAGGCCAAGCCTTCCCAGTCTGCACTGGCCCTGTGACCACTTCTAGCCAGTCCTGCTTATTGAAGATGTGCTTGCAGTATATTTCTGCACACCTGTATGTGTTCAGGGGGATGCTTTTCCCTCTCCTTGGTATCTCAGCATTTGTTGGTGCCACAAATCATCAGATAGATTGGAGAAATGCACCTTTCCGACAGGGGTGGCAGTCCTCAGGAGGAATCTGCTACTCCACCTGCTTCTATTCCTACGGAAAGATGCAAAGCACAGCCCTCCTCCTCCTCTTCATAGCTGTCTCAGCCTTAGCAGAATTTGGCTCACAAGTAATTCTTGGCATAGGGCTTAAGATAAGGGGAGAGCAAGAAAATGAGATGATGTGCAAGGGTGATGTGATTAAAAGTAACTATTAATGTTAATTATCCAAGAACCCATTTGACATGGGCCTCTGGGGTAGAATGCTACAAGAACATAGAAGAGAAGGGAGCTCAGACATTAGGAGCTCCCACATGCTACAGGTGGCTAAAGCTTGGTTTTGGGGATGTGGGAGGTGGTGAACTGGGAAAAAAGTCTGGTATATGTGAGACTACAAGTACTTCTGTTTGAGTTGTTGGGTCTGCAGGAGCTGAGTATGTAAATTGCAGCACTGAAATGAATCTGTGAGCTATGAGACATTTTCAAATATCATCAGTTTCACATGTATATACACAAAAACCTACAACAGCCTACAAACATACATGCATGTGGAAATGCTCACATACTCACGGATTAGTTCCAGCACTCTGAAGTTGGTCCATTTCCCAGCTCAGGCATTAAAATTCAGCCCAAGTGCTGTCTTTAAATTGCTTTGATGCTAGGTGGGTTTCAACCCTGACCTGTCCTGACGGCAAGTGATGGCTGTAACAAGCTGTGGATCAATATTCATAGCGGGTGTCCTGCGCTGATAACACTATCCAAGACAATGTTCACTATCGCTGCAGACAGCTGAGATATTGTGCCATTAGTAATGTTGTTTTAAATAACCTGATCCATTTCTGAGTCTATTTAATGAATTTCACAGTTTAGATATTATCTTTAGGGAGAAGCCAGAGGCTATTCCAGGAGCAGTGATGCAAATCGATGCTGCCAAGGCTCCTCTGCTTTCCTTAAAACAAAATGGACTATAATTCCACCACAGCTCCTTATACATTCCGGGAGCCGTGCCGTGCTATTGATGGCATTAGCAACGAGAAGATATTTGGGAGAAAGCAATACTGTCTGTAAACCTAGAACACAGCCGATAACATCTTATCTGCGACTGTAAAATTCTTTATACGATGAGTCAGTGGGGTTTGTTTTTTTTTACCCTTGGTTGTCATATGAATCACAGAACGGTTTGAGTTGAAAGGGATCGGGTTGATTCCACTGCCGTGGGTGGAGTGGCTACCTGTCGCTCTATTGGGAACGGTGAGAAGCACGACACAGACTCTTGTGGGTTGAACGGGAGAGAGTGAGGTTTATTACCTCAGATCTTCTTTTATAGACCGATATGTGAAAGTACAGAACGGTAAAACTGTTATTGGTTAGTGAACTAACACATCACCATCATTGGTCAGTGGGGTACACCACCCCTCGACCTTCTCTTGCAAGAAAACACGAAACTGACAAAAAGCACCTGCAAGGCTGTCTTCTGTCTCTGAGGATTGTTTTAATTCCTCCTTATGATTACCCAGGACACTTTCTCAGGCGAGACTGAGAAAGTTATACGGCCTGCTTTTCCCCAGGCACTGTGCTCCCTGCTTTTGCTCGTATTTAGCATCCACAGCTACCCATTGTGGCTCACGCAGCTCGCCCTCGGGCAGGGCCAGCCGCGTTTCCCGGCGGGGCGGAGCGGAGCCCGGGACTGCATTTCCCGGCAGCGCCGAGCGGCCATGGCGGGCGGCGGCTGGGCCCGGGCCGTCAGGGGGCTGCTGCTCGATGTCAGCGGCGTCCTCTACGACAGCGGTGCCGATGGCGGCGTCCCCATCGGCGGCTCGGCCGAGGCCGTGCGCAGGTGGGTGAGGGCGGCTCAGCTGAGGGAGACCGTGCGCGGGTGGCTGAGGGCGGCCCGGCTGAGGGAGACCGTGCGCGGGTGGCTGAGGGCGGCCCGGCTGAGGGAGACCGTGCGCGGGTGGCTGAGGGCGGCCCGGCTGAGGGCGGCCCGGCTGAGGGAGACCGTGCGCGGGTGGCTGAGGGCGGCTCGGCTGAGGGAGACCGTGCGCGGGTGGCTGGGGGCGGCTCGGCTGAGGGAGACCGTGCGCGGGTGGCTGGGGGCGGCTCGGCTGAGGGAGACCGTGCGCGGGTGGCTGGGGGCGGCCCGGCTGAGGGGGCCCGGGGCAAAGCGCGGGCTTGGGGCGGCACCCGGCGCTTTTCACCCGCCGTGCTGTGCGAGCCCCGCGCACGGAACCGGAGCTTTGGGGGCCAGCTCGGTGCTTCTGAGGATTGTTCAAGCGAAGGGAGCCCGGAGAGCCTGGGCTGACGGGGAGAAGAGTGTGTTAGTGTGTTATTGTTCTGGGTTTGCTGTTGGCACCGCACGTGTGGCAGGAGATGTGCCATTATCCCCTGGTAATCATTTTTAAAACATTACCCACGTCGGTGTTTCTGTAAATTGATTAACTTTGCTGTCAAATTAGCTGGATCTTCTTGCAGGGCGCTTGCAACCCAGAAATGGAGAATTTCTGTGCTGGGGTTAATGATTGCCCAGCTTGGAAGTGACTCAGGAGCAAAGTGGCCTTGGTGAGTTACTCCCAGTGCCCACAAGTAGGGAACTCCTTCACTTTTAGCTGGGTCGTGCTGTCCCATGTCGTTCTCATGCTGCTACACGAGCTAAGTAACTTCAACTTAACTAACTTTAATTATTTAGGTTGCCTTGCCAGTGTGCCTGTATTGGCCCTGCTTGACCAGAGGAGCAGGATGGGGCCAGGGGAGAGCAGTGGCTGCAGGGACAACTTTGTTTAAAGACAAGTACTGATCGTGTGGTTGTGAGTTTCTGAAGAGCCTTTTGGCTGGCTGTGATGTTTCACTCACCCACGGTGGAAAATCCAGATTCACCTGGCAGGTGGTGGATGGGGCTTGGAGCAACTTGGGATAGTGGAAGGTGTCCCTGCCCTTTTTAGGGGATTGGAACTTTAGTGTTCTTTCCAACCCAAATCACTCTGTGTTGCTGTATGTACCCCACTTGAAATGTTTTAAATGTCTACATTCTGAGCCCCTGTGAAACACTGACAGCGCCGCTTGGTGAGCATCTCTGCAGCTTCTGTCCTCTGGGGCCACTCAGCACAGACACACTTGGGACAAGTGCATTATTGAGCAGAAAAATATGCAGGAAGAAATACTGAATTCAGTAAAATTAATCATATGAGTTTAGTTAAATATGTGCCTGAATGCTGGTGTAACCACATGGAAAGGCAGAACTGGAGAGGATCCAAATAAAGTAATAACAAAGCTGTTTGCTGCTTGCTTGCTTTTTTTTTTGTTTACCATAATGATGTCTTTGTTCATACTTCTTGAAATACATGTAGGATGCACAGAAGATGTTATCAGCTGGATCAGAGTTCCCAGTGCTGTCAGAGAGCAATATTTGAAGTAAGTTTAAGGCTTATTGAGTCTCTTGGCCAGTTTGTGGTGCTCACCTGGCTGGGAGAAGCTGCAGGTGCCAGGACAGCCCAGGGGAGAGCAGCATTCCCAGGGAATTCAGTGAAACTAGGCAAGGGGAGAAGTTGTTTCTCTTGAAATCCTGTGGCCTGTGGTTCTTTCAGGGGATTGTGCATGTGCAGAGCACAGCCTGGGACAGCCCAGATCATAGCCAAGGCCTCCAGACACAGCCAAACCAAGCATAAATAATAACTGCATAAATACTGTCAGAGATCATTCCTTTAGAAACCAGGACATACTCAGTAATACCTGTGTTGTGGTTCACTAGATGCTTTTGACGTTGGTTTTTTGCTCCAAGATTTTAAACTTCATTTTCTGTTGGTTTGCAGGCTGTTATTTAATAACCTTTGTCACTGCATTTGCTGAAACCTCCTGCATGGAGGCAATATAAACTGCAGTCTAACTTACAGTCACATCAGAAATATGCTGATGAAACAACAGTAAAACTCCGGCCTTGGGCTAAATGTAGGAAATTATGGGCTTTCTCTGGAAATCCTGGAAATGTCTAAGCCCTTTTTGCCTGTTAGTCACAGGAAGCCCTCAGCAGCTAATCTGACCTGTCTGCCTGTCTGGAAGGGGCTGCAGGGGTCTTTGAGGAGGGTTTGGAGATGCAGTCCAGCAACATGCTCTGGAATGCTGTGCAGGGAAAGCTGATCTCGTTTGGGCAGGATTTGGTGAGCAGTGAATGGGAAAGTGCCAGGGAGGGAAGAAAACCCCACTGAACCACTTCGTTCGGGTCATTCAATGTAAGTGGTGAAAAATAATCATTTTCCTTGGGTAAAGTCAAGTAGCCTTATTTATCTGCCTATTAGGTTAGTAATTGTTCTGGCTCACACCATTTAAACTCTTTATTGACTCATTATCCTATTGCCAGTTGGTCATTAATATTTGTGTCTGCGTCACAGTATAGCTGGGTGGTTTCAAGCAGATGGATTAAAGCTAAAAGGAGCTCTTTTTTAATTAATTCAATTTTTTTTTTTTTAAATCAATTAAAGAGCCATAATTGCAGATAGCAAGGAACCTTATAACTAATTCAAATTGCTGTGGTCCTCTGCTAAAGGAGCTAACATCTTTCAGTGCATATGTATGTCCAGCAGAAACCTTAAATAACCTTAAATATCAGAGTACAGATAAGGGCTCTTACAACAGGACAGCTGACCTGTTCTTTTCAGATTGTCTTGCTACATCATCACCCCCATTACAGCAATTAACTTGGTGTAACGACATACAGCACACTCCAATAAAAATGGTAAGTAAACATAATAATTTGTCATTGGTTTCTTGTGACTGAAGCTATCCTGGCCTCCTAAAACTATGTTTTCTGCATTATTTATATTGTTTTCAGCTGAGTTCTGCTGTGCAGTTATTTGAGTTAGTGTTTGTGAGAGCAGCAGCGTAATTTCTGCCAGCAAAATTTGGCCTGGTTTCTATTTGTGATGGCTGCAGAGGTGTGCTTCCCTCTTGTTTGTTTGTTTTTTCTAACAGTTCAGTCAGATGGAGCAGAAACAGGGCCAGAGAAGCTGATGGACACTGGAACACCCTGAGCAAGGTGACATTCAGTGACCTCACAGTGCTATAGAGACCCTTCTGAGCAAGGCATCGATAGTTGGTATAACCTGAGATGAAGCACTAAGTGTAACAGCTGGGAATGCTTTGTTTATTGCTGGTGTTCCTGGAGCCCTGATAAACCATACCTGTGAAATATTGAAGGATTCAGTGTGGTCTGAGAGGTTGGTGGGTTGGAGGCTGAACCACAGGAGTGTTTGTTGAGCAGAGCTTGTTTCCTGTGCTCAAGGGATAAGGTGAATCTGGGTCCTTGTTACTTATCCAGACTGTGGCAGCCAGGCACTCATGTGCCAAAGGGTATTGGCACCCCTGGTTTAACTCCTGGAGCCAGGAATGTCTCTAAATTCTCATGGGACTGTTGTTGTTTTCTTTAGGTGGGGATACTAGAGCAGTGGATGGCTAAAAAGCCCAAAGTGGCTCAATAAGATAATTCATCCCTTTAAAACTTTTAAGACATAATGTTCCTTGATAGTTTAACTTACTGTGGCATATCTTGTTATTTTGAGAAAGTTATGTAAACCCATCTCTTCCCAGCATGTGCAGTTCACTGGCAGATGCTTTGCAGAAGATCAGAAAGCCCATGGACAAGATCAGAAAGACCATCGGTGACTTAAAGGCTTCTGGAGCCGGCCCTAACAGAGCCTCAGTGTGGTGCTGTTATTGTCTTAATCGATTTACACAGCATTGACACGAGGTGAGCTAGCTGCTTTTTATCTTCCAAATAGCAGGGAGCTGGTCCCTTACAAGACAGAAGGTGGTTAAACACCCATAAAGGATGCTCAGCCTGTGCTCTGGCATTTGCATTTACAGCTGTGTGTTGATAGTGTTTCCATTAGCATATCCATATGAAAAGCACACAGTAGTTGGACGTTTACAACATCCTGTTGTTGGGCTGGGATAGCGCATCTGTTAGCACAGCTTTCTACAGAGCCCTTGAAAAGGGCAGCGGAAATCTGGGGAGCAGGGAGGCTGGGGAGCAGCTGGACAGTCCTGTTAAAATAAAATACCTGGAGAGTTTAACAAGAGGAAGATTGTGAGGAGAACAAGCGGAACTGGGACTGTAAAACAATTCAGGGTGTGGGGGTTCAGAGGAGTTGGGAGCTCACAAAGAGCCTTTTGGAAGTGTGTGTGCCACGAGGAGTAGGAAATCTTTGTTGTCACAGTAGATAATGTGGCTTAGCACAGGCTGTGCAGATGTTCAGAGTTCCACTGAGCTGTGCCTTTAGGGCATTTGACAGAAAAGGAGTTGTTCCTCCCAGAAAGAGACCTTCAGGTAAAGTAGACAGACCCTTGTGTAAATATCTGTTAATTTGGTTTTGTACTTTCCTCTCTTTGGACTTTCTACAAAAGAAACCCAGTGACCCAGGTGTCACTGCCCTCCTGAAGCAGCAGACCACAAAGAAATGAAGCAGTTTTGTATTGTCACGTAGCTGTTCCCTGGCAGAGCCAGAAGGGGATCCAGGAATTGATCCTCATTGGGTGCAGAGTTGTCTCAGCTGCACTCCAGCCTGTAACATTAGCTGTGGTCTCAGTTTTCTGAGAGCAGTGGGTGTTTCTAACCCGTATTTGCTTTCCTAATCGGCGGTGTTCATTATTTCTTTTAAAAGATTTGTGTCCCTGAAGTTGTGGGTGCTCACCTGCTGTCTGCACAAATTGCATGAGTAAGTGCCTGCATTTTTGGAGTTTACACATCATTAACCTTTAGGGTCTCAGAAAAAGAATTCCTTCTTTACAAACAGGTGCTATTTGTGTACAAAGTGAGAATTCAACCCTGTCAAAGATAACTTGTTTTTGAATGAATTTTTAATGGAGTATTTAGCAGCTTCATAGAGTCATAGAATAGTTTGGGTTGGAAGCAGCCTTAAAGATCATGTACCACCCCCCACCTTTTTGCACAGAATAAAAGCTATTGGAATATCATTCACTATGTTGTCCATAAAAATATTTTGCTTAATGCAAATAGATACATCCCAGACCTGTTCATGCTAACCGAATCCCCAAAGATCTGATTTTTTTCTTGACAGTTCCCAAAGTGGAGATTTACCAGCTATTTAAGGTCTGACAGAGTTTACTTATTGAACCACTTGCAGTGTGGTTAAAGTCTTTTTGGTGTAATACATTAAGCTGATTTGGTAATCTGCAACCTTAAATGCATCTTATTACTGAATTTAATGGACCAGAGAGAGATTTTTCTTATATTCTGCTTTTTGCTTCCTTTCTGCAGATTCCCTTCAGAAGCACATGTTATTTTTATTAAATACTGAATTCTAGATTTTGCTGTTATGGTACATTGCTGCCTACAAATCTGTTGTCTTCCCTGCTGTTCAGAGAAGTGGACTATGATTTATGGTGTTGAATAATTCGTGCAGTAATTCTGGTATCCAGCTGTATTCAATGGCCTTTGTAGAGAATTCAGGACAAGATGGACTTTGTTTTAGTTTGCAACTTTCAAGAATTCTTTTTACCTCTGAAAAATTCTAAATTATCAAAATACCTAAATAAAGGCATTGATGGTTTTTAAAGTTTGCTCTGACCTGCAATTTAATGATATTTTTTCAATTTTTTACTGTCAAACAATGTCTCAAAGTGGTGTTTCCAGAGTCTTTACTTTTATAAGTGTACCCTTCCTTATGTCATCCTTGCCCACCCTTAAATAACATTGGCCTCTTCTTGTGGCTCCTTCATGTGTGCCTATTAATCTGCTTTTATTCATGTGCAAAGGTAATGCCCTCCTGTTTTTTAATCCCTTTTGCAATGCCTCCTTTGGATTGCCTCCAAATTATCCCCTTCTATATTTAGAGAGAGGTGAGCCATATGGGGCTGGAGAGGAAATTGTGCTCGGGAGATGGCAGATGCAGAGAGGAGTTTCAGGCACAGGAATGCAAGAGGGACTGGGGCCAAAAAGTGCTGTGTGTAAGGATTTGTCAGGGCAGCCTTGCTACATGGAGCAGAAAGTTGTATCACCAGAGAAGCAGGGCTTTAATGAGCCTGGCTGTTCTCAGGACCAATGACAGGACATCAGAGAAGGGAAACACCAGGAGGTCAGGGGACAAAAGTGACTTCAGAGACATGACAGCAAGAGTGAAGCAGTTTGGATGTGCTGTGATGGCAGAAATCAGAGGAATGGCAAGTTTTGGGTGCTGGGATCAAGAAGGAAAATCCTGCAGTTTTATCTACAATCCTCTGATTCCATTGCGCCCATCAGGTTAAAAAACACCGGGGAATTCAGTGTTTCCATGAAATTAGGAGAGGCTTCTACCATGTAAGAATGGGCAAAGGCACTCATGCTCTCCTTCAGGCTTCTGAAATAGTGACTTTGCCTGTTGTTATTGCAGAAGCTGAAATAGCCACTGGAATGGCAGGAATACAGATTTGCAGAGAAAATACAGCACGTTTTTGCCAAAAATACACTTTTTAAGCAGAGCAAATGTGCTTTCCTCCCACCAGGCATTTCCACAGCTGGACCCCAGAAGGGGTTATTGCTCAGAGCTGGTGCTGAGCCAGAAAACCCTTTTGCATCCTCAGGTGTGTGTGGTGTTCCCTGGGAGGTTCTTCTGGGAAAAACCTGCAAGCTTGGGAGAGGTTTTACCTGGAGCACCAGCAGCCTGGCCCTTGCAGAGGGCACTAACATGAGCCCTGCCCTGGTGGGAGCATGATGTTGCTGCCTAAGTCCTGCTTTACTTTGTGGTTTGGTTGCAGGTGCTGTTTATTCCCTGTGTTTCAGACAAGGTATCAGAGTGTTGAGGGGGTTTACACTGAAGCATACCCATATTTGTTCACTGATGCAAAAGAGTCAAATAGAAAAAGTGCTCAGCATGCTTTCTTTTAAATTTAAAAAGAAACCCAAAGCACTCTGAAAAACCAAAAGCAGGATAAAAAAACAATTCTGGAAATCTCATGTAGCACATTTCCAAACCCCTTTGAAGTTGATGTTGGACAGTCTCCAAACTCCAGTTTATTGCCTCTTCCAGGGTTTTGCTTTCTACCCCACTGCCCATCTATCTGCACAGGACTTCTGGCTGGGGGCTGGACTTTCCCCCTATTCCTGTCTTAGGGAAAAAACTTCACTGCTAGAGACAGGGGGAGAAGACAGGAAATCTGAAGTCTAGCCTTAGACCTTTTCCTCAGTTGCTTCAGCCATGTGCAGGATAATGTGAATTTAAGTTTGATGATTCTCAGTCTGGATTCCAGGACCATTGTGTTTCCTATGTGTGTCACAACCTTTACATCATCTGAAAGAACAGGTTTTGTGTTTTATGTGCCCAAAGGCTGCCCATAAAGGTTGGCAAGGGCAGTTGGCTAAGTCTGCACAAGGTCAGTGAGGATGTCCAATAATTGTCCTAACACTTTACCTGTTATGGAGCAATAATGAGAGTTTTTTTCATTATTTTCGGGTGAGTGAGCCTGGCAGATGCTGACAGCCAGCAGATGTGTAAAGTTCGAGGTGATTTGTAAGGGACCGGCTCATCTGACGCATGGTAATTGCATTGTGGGACATTGTCACTCAGCCCCGTGTCCTGCTCCAGCAGAACGAGGTAAAGGTCAGTTCAAAGAGCTGCTGAGGCAGGGGCAGCTCAGGGCTGGAATTAAACCCCTCACACCCACTTCTCCCCTGGGCAGGTGCTCACGGTGCACCCAGAGCTGGGTGGGTGCCCCAGCTGTAGATCTAGGGATCATTTGGGTGACCAAGTAGTTGTTTGGATCTGGAGTGGACTTAAATCCCTCCTCTGGTAAGGCTGGTGTAGTAGCTCAGTGCTCATCTGTCCATTTTTAATTTGGGGCTTGGGAGGGTTTTCTGTGACTTTTTCCTCCAGTGTGTGCAGTGGCAGCTCTGTGGCAGAGCAGGCACAGGCAGCAGAGCCCGTGTGATGCACAGCTGGAGGGGACAGTGGCCTTTCCATCTGCTCCCTGCTGCCATCTCTGTTCTGCCACCCCCTCCAAGGAGGGCTCTGACGAGTTTCTTTTGCCACTTTAGCTGAGTTTGGCATTTGTCACAGCCTGAAAGGTCAGAAGCTGCTCTGCCTCACTCAGGTGAAGCTCCCCTGTTCCTGCTCTCGGGCATTAGGAGTGCTGTGAGCAGTGGTGCTGGAAATGGAGTGGATTTGTCTGATGCTGAGCCTGCTGATGGCCCCAGACATGGAGGGAGAGGCAGCCTTGGGATGTCAAGAGGCACCTGGAGCATGCTGGGTCCCTGCAGCATGGAGAGCAGTGCTGCCTGTCCGTGTGCTCGCCTTGTGCTCTAATCAGGATCGATTTTCCTGGTGCCTGCAGAGTTTGAGTGGGATCTTTATCACAGCCACGGTGTGTGGAAGTCAGCTGAAGGCCTGATTGACTGGGTTTCCTGGGTGTGCCTGTGCTTCTGTAATGGGCCTGCTGATAAATCTGTAATACGCTGGAGATCTTGATAAAACGTGTGTCGTGTGTTTCATCTCCTGCTGCCTCATTCTTCTGCACTTGCAGGTACCTAATCCCTTGCTCTTTATCTAATAAGACATCACATTACAAATCTTGTTCTTTATTCTTCTCCTGACATCCCCACACTTGCCAGCAGTGGAAATTGTAGTACCTTGCCTTGCTTTGCTGGGAGTGTGAGCTGTGGGTTGGTTCAGAGGCTGGAGGTTTCCCTTGAAGCTTTGCAGCCCTGGAAACTCACTGGGCAAAGCATCACGCCTGTGGGACACAGACCTTCAAGCCACTTCTTTTAGTCTCTCCATGTGCAAAACCTGACAGAGCAGGGAAACTGAATGAGAGTTTTGCTGCAAACATGACTGGAGCCAGGCTTTCTCCCCCTCTAGAGCTGTTGGTAAAAGCTCTCCCTAATTATTTAAGCTCTGAGTTAAGAGTTGTTTGCTGGCCAGCAGGCTCTGCTCACCATCCCTGAGCAGCCAGGGCTGGATTCATCCCAGTGTGTGTGAAATACTGAATGTACAGGTGAGTGTGACTGTTCTCTGCAGGATTTGGCAGAGTTTACAGATGCTAATTGGGAAGGAAAAGATGACTTTTTCTTTGGAAAGGTATTTTTGTAGAAATAAGTCTCCTCTAGAGTTTTGTGGATTTTTGTTTCATTTAGTGTTCCAGGATATTTTTAAAAGTTCTTCCCATGTGTCACTAGAGGACTCCCATTTTTTTGTCCAGCTTGGCCTAACTCTGTAGACCTGATCCTGAGCATTTCCTGAGCTCAGTTTGTTGGAGTGGTAATTGCTGGTAGCCACAAAGGCATGAAGCAGTCCGGGATGTGTCCAGACCCCTCCTGCTTTGCTCTGTCCTTTCAGAAGCATCACTCTGGTTTTCATCCAAAATGCTGAGAAAGAAATGAAGTTTGTAGTACAGGAAAACAGAATCTGTGCTTTCACCAGGCTGCCCTGTGAGGGTGCTGGTTTGTCTGTGCAGGTCTGTGGTTGGTGTTGTCCCTGGATTCATTATGTTGACCTTTAGGAAGAGAAAAAGCAGATTCTAATTCAACAAATGTCTGCTTCCAGGCAGTTGTGAATCATTGGGATTTTTGTTTTTACCCTAAGAGTGTGCAGGGAAGCTTTGCATTTAAAATAATTCTTTTTAACCATGGCACACTCTGTTAAAGTTTGTTGTGTATCCAAATTACACTGCTTTTCTTTTTAACTCCAGCTGAAACTGTGTCTCGAATAACAGATGTGGAATATTGTCATCCCACTGTCACACCAATTGTTCATTGTTCTGAGAAGGTCACATCATAATTCATTAACAATAATTATTCCCTCGGTACACCCTGCACTTCTTCACTCAATTGCTTCATTAACTTGAGAGTGAATCTCACATTCAGTGCTCCAATCAATGAAGATATATTTATAATGTACAAGTGGATGCTATTAGTTACAATATATTAACTGCCTAATTTAAAAGAGAAAAGCTATCTTTATGAAGGGCAATTAACCACTAAGTGTAATTGATAATTCACATATCTATGATTAGGAAAGACAAATAATAAGAAAGAAATGAATCACCAGCATTATTAAAGAAGACACTGGTGTGCAGTTTTGACAAGCAGAAGGGGCTCTCTGGGTCAGGACCAGATTTCCAAGAATCCCTTGATGGAAAGCTCGTCATCAGATCTGTTGTCTCGAGGTGGCTTTGGTGTTTGCACCAACCAGTTGAGATAATCTCACCTACAAAATGGACCAGTGTGTTTTTTTTGTCTTGAGAAACAGTGCAGGGACTTCCTTTAATAGAAAAGTCATTTTTCATTTTAATACAAAGAAGAGTCACAATATTTTTGTAAGAATTTATAAGCTGGGTTCCAGACTTACCTAAATATCTGAATCTGCATATGCTCAAGTCCTCAAAGATAATTATGCACAAATTCACATGAAAACTGACAAGAGTAGGCATTTTCACATATTAGAGGAGCTGAGTGACACTCCCTTAGGCAGATGGTTTTGGTTGGCTTTTTTTTAATTGTGGTGCATCTTCAGTACTTCCAATTTTCTGTGGCCTCTTTGAAATATATTGGGTCTCCAAACAGCTGACAGCTCATCCTTGGGGAAGAGGCTTTTTGGGGACATCCACAGCAGGTCTCCAGCTTGGGAAGTAAAGCTGCTCAGAGGCAGAGGGCTTGCAGAGGATTCACAGAATCACAGAATAGTTTGGGCTGGAGGGGACTTTAAAGACCCCATTCCACCCCTGCCATGGGCAGGGACACATTTCACTATCCCAGGCTGCTCCAAGCCCCATCCAACCTGGCCTTGGACACTTCTGGTATGGTGGAACAACACAACTTTTGCAGAGTACCAATCCACAGGAGCCATGTCCTTGGCTCTGGACACTCGTGGCTGTGTTTCCTTCCCCTGAGAAGCCATTTACCTATAAACATTTATTAATAAATCAGTTAAAGTGGTGATTTTTCAGGATTATCCAGCAACTAACAACACAGCTGTTTTATGAGAGATTTAATGATAAATGTGACTGGATCCACCCCAGTGTTGATGAAATATCACTGAATTATCTGGCACTGCAGTGCCCAGAGTCAGGATTTCAGGTGCCCCCTGTCACAGCAAAGGATCCTGCTCCTGGTTTGGAATATATCATCTTCACCTTCTTAGCAGAACTGACACTCTTACCTCATCTTCTTCATCTTCTTAACCTCTCTGCTGCCTTCCCTCCACAGGATCAAAGCCTCTGGGCTGAAGCTGCAGCTCTGCACCAATGAAACCCAAGCGACCCGGGAGAATTTTGTGAGGAAGCTGCGAGCCATGGGCTTTGACATCTCGGTGGCCGAAGTGACCGCGCCGGCGCCGGCCGCCTGTCGCCTCCTGAAGGAGCGTGGCCTGAGGCCACACCTGCTGGTGCACGACGGTGGGACAGCACTGGGGACACAGGGAGGGAAGGGAAATGCTCTATTTTCCTCTTTGCTTTGGGTGAATAGGTGTCTGAAGAGCACTTTATTCAGACTGAGGTTTATTTATTTTTTCACTTATTATAATAAAGGGAAGCGCATATCTGGGGAAATGCCATTGCTTCTATGGGTTCTAAAATGGTGAGGGATTTGTGATTTTTTTTTTTTTTTTGTCTTTTTCCTCCTTCTGTAGATCTTGTCCCTGAATTTGCTGAGATTGATAAGACAAACCCAAACTGTGTGGTTCTTGGAGATGCAGCAGAAAACTTCACCTATGCAAACCTGAATGAGGCTTTCCGACTTCTGATTGGGATGGAGAAGCCTGTCTTGATCTCCCTTGGAAAAGGGTGAGTTAAGCTCTGATTTTTCCTCAAGTCTGCATTTTTTAATATCTTTAATGGAGGACAGAAATCAGTGTGGGCACTCCCAGTACCAACTTTTCAATTTTTAATCTGTGTGCCTGGGCTGAGAGCCTGATCTGATCAGGTGCCTGTCAATGATGAGAACTTCTGGTGCTTTAAGAGAGCCTCAAAACCTCATAGGAATCATGGAGAGTTTGGATTTTGATGTGTGTGGCCCCCAAGTGAGTGAGTATTTAGTGTCTCAGAGGTGTGAAGTGTTGTTTAACTGCTGCCTTGTAGCCACATATTCCTCTCTGAATATAAATAATTTTTCATCGTGAAAAAAGCTTAAAATTTCCAGAGGCCATGCTTGTGTGAAGAGCTGTTGGTGTAGATTTGTGATGCAATTTGATGGTTTTGGTGCTCCTGAAGTGGCAGGACATTTGTCAGACAGCATTTTTAATTATTCTCTGCCCATTAAAGGTAAATTTTGACCTCCTGCTTTCACACACAGGAAAAAATCCAGTCAAGGAGTTTGAATGTTTTCCTGAAAATAATTAATTTAGATATATTCTGAGATTTTAAACAGGACATTATTAATTCCTGTGCTGAATAATGCCAAACCCCAGCAAGTTATTCTTATCTGTTGTGTGATGTGTGGGTTTAAAAGAGACTGTGCATGTTTATCTTGGAGAAAGTGCAGTGACAACTTTGCTCAGTGGTTCAATAGACTGTAATGGGCATGAAAACCCTTCTTAGCTTGTGGGTTATTGATCCAGCTGGGGAGAACTTATCAGTGGGAAGGAGCAGTTAAATTCATTGTGTTGCCTTACCTGACACTCACGCTCTAATCCTCCAACAGGGGTGAAAAAATCCTTACTGTTTCTCTGAAGGATAAGGAGAAAATGTTGAACCAACAGGAGAATGGATAATGTAAATAAAATAATCAGATTTTGTTATGTAATACTGTATTTCAAAATTAAATATAGAAACAACCTTGGCTTAGGAACTGTATTGTCATCAATACAAAAATGTTTTGTACCCTGTGCATGTAAAAGTAATTATTTGGTCATTCATTGATAAAAATGGCTCTTTCTTGTTACTTCTTTGAAATATTATCTTTTGTTAAAATATAAAGATTTTGGAATATTTAGAGCTCAGTTTGCACCAAGAGCATATTGCTTTTTAATGGCTGATCATTGAGGTAATGGGAATACAAGTTCTCTGGTGAGTTCTCTGACTTGAAGGAGGATGATTATAAATTATAAGAGCTATTCTCCTGACTGGAGAAGCCTCGTTGATGCAAAGGGGCCAAATAAAAACCCAGCTTCATTTTTAACCTGCAGAACCAGCACAGCTGGGTGGACCTTGGCAAGGTGCCTGCCTTGGGCCAGCAGGTTGGTTTTGGTAGAAGTTTTAGTTCATTCCATAGAAAACAGAAGTGTCAGAGTCACTGAAGCAGAATGCCCTGCTCCTGGAAATGGAGTGATTTACATTTAGCATCTGTTTTGGGCTGAGAGTGGGAATTGGCTTTGTAATTTCTTCTGTCATGCCACTGTCAGAAAATTAAGCTGTTTACACCAGACTATAGAAGGTTAATGGCTGTTCTAGCAAAGGTCAAGTGGTCATTTTAAAGGAAGGCTATGCTGAATAATTGAAAATGGCAGAAGGATAAGGCATAAAATCTCAGCTGACTGCTCATCCTACCTTTTCTCCTGTCATATAGAAACCTGCCTTAGCTCTGCCCAGAGCTTGGAAGACCTGCATGAATGTGAATTGCTGTTCCAGAAAAAAAACTCTCTAAAGACACCTTCTAATTACATGAGCTTCGTGGCAATGAGAGCATTTTAGAAGGAACAAAATTCAGCATGGAGGGCTTTCTTAGTCCTGATGAACAAGGTTTTCTCCTGTGGGAGGCTGAGACAGCAATGATGGTCCTGTCTGGACCAGCTGCTGGCTGGTGCCAGCCCTCATCTTTTAGCTGCCAGGGGGTCTCTGTCACTGTGCAGTAATGCAGAGCCCAGTCCACCCTGGTCTAAGCACACTGAAATCCCTTTGAAGCAGTGAAGTTGTTCCCAGAGGCCATCTGGGATCCTTTCCCTGAGCACTGCACAGTCCTGAGCCTGTCCTTTCCTTAACTCCTCCTGCTGTTAAACCAAGGCCCGGGATTTTCTGATTACTTGACTTTTTATGCAGCCATATGGACATCTATAAAGGCCCAGAAATAATAAAATGTGGTTTCTTTGTCTTTAATTGCCAGTGTTTTCATTTCATGGGAACTTTATCACTTTCATTTCCAGACGCTACTATAAAGAAACTGATGGTCTGAAACTTGATGTTGGAGCATATATGAAGGCATTAGAGGTATTTTATAGCTGGAATTATGCTTACTTGTCCTGTGCACCTTGTTAAAAGAGTACCTGGGATAAATATGGGTCATCTTCTGTATTTACTCACCTTGGTGGAGGGAGTTCCCACACATTCAAACTCATTTGCTGCATTCTAAAGATGGGTGGATTCATTTATTTTCTGCCTTTGTTTGGGTTTTTTTTTTTGGTTTAAATTTGTTTTACCTAAACTATGCACTTTTTCCATTGTGCCATCTTTATTGCAAGTGAGGCCCTTGAAAGGAGTCGTCAGACAAGAAAAAAGTGGAATAT
This sequence comes from Cyanistes caeruleus, assembly GCF_971803275.1. NCBI lineage: Eukaryota > Metazoa > Chordata > Aves > Passeriformes > Paridae > Cyanistes > Cyanistes caeruleus. The sequence continues at coordinate 3,558,953 of NC_141708.1, read as the reverse complement.
TGTGTGCAAGATACCCAGGAAAACCTGAAGGTCCATGTAATCTGTTAGGCTTTTTTTTTGTCCAGGAACAAGCAAGAAACAATTTTTTTCAGCATAGCACTGATATTTAGTTGCAGGAAAATGTAACTTCTAAAATCTGCCTTTTCAAATGTAACTTTCCAAAACCCAGATTTGAAACTCGATTTTTCACTTCCATCATTAAAATTATGCCAGGTGGTTGAAGAAATTCTCTGTATCTTTTAAGGCACTCCAGTACTCTTGATAGTTTTTTATAAAGGATATTTGTTATGTCTCTTAAGAGTGATGCTCCCAACAAAATGAGCAGTACTGGAGCTGAGTTTGAAGATGACTCAGCGATGGAGAATGTGAAAGATTTGTACCTTGAGGTGTTTCAAGAGCATTTTCTCTCCTTCCAGAGAACTTTAAACACTTCTGTTATCCAAATTTCTCTGATACTCACCTTCACCTGCTAATCCATTGTGTTATTTAAGGGCAAAAATCAATAATCACAAAGATTTTACAACTGGAGTTACGGAGCTGAACAAATCCTTTACCAATGAACGTTTTTTGTGTTTCTCTTGTTTGTTTTTTCCCTCAGTATGCTTGTGATGTCCAGGCCGAGGTGGTGGGGAAACCAGCAAAAAGGTTTTTTGAGTCAGCCCTGGCAGAACTGGGAGTTCCACCAGAGCAGGTGAGGTTGAGGTGCCGTGCCCGCAGGCTGTGCCATGTATTTGTGCCCACTGGTGTTTATTTCCTGCTTCGCTATAGCTTTGAAAAGTTACAGAAGAGGCTGAAGGAGAATGTGACCAGGACTCAATGCTTGGCAGAGGCAGAACAGGTGCCCTAATGCCTGGCATCTGCTTGGAGGCTACAGGGTGATGGAATTGATCCCAAAATGTCATTTATTTCCACTGCTGTCACACTGACTACCTTTTTTTTTTTTTTTTTTTTAGTAAAAGGGAAAGGCAGAAGTAAAATATTTTATAATTTTGGTGACTAGGAAGCACTGACTGACCCCAAAACCTCCTCCTGTATTTCTGGCTTTCCAGAAACATGCTGAATGTGTTGTGCTTCCTCAGTGCATCCCATTTTCCCCCTCTCTGGAGTTGTTCCCAGCTCCTCTTCCTTGATTTGTTGCTCTGTCACCCAGGACATAAGGATGAGTATGAGAAGCCTCACAAACAGCAGTGAATTACAGCACAGTAATTCCATCAGGGGGGTTTGGGTGGCATTATAAACAACAGGAGTGAAGTTTGGTGTGGCTTGTAGGTCCCTGGAGCCTGAAGATGAAATGATGACCCTGTAATTCAGCATGTGCTTGGGTTTTGCTTTATTATAGAGTGGGGAGATGAAAAAAGACCTAGTGGGCCATCTAATCCATCTCCTTCCCCATGCAGGAATGTTCCCTGCTCCATGGTTATTAATGTTTTGTCCACAATGGTTTCCAGAGAGCCAAACAACTGTCAGTACCCTGGGAATAGTGTTCAGCCCAGTGGGACTTGTGGGAAGGCAGCTTTTCCTGAGATTTATCAGGATATTTCCCTTTTAAACTGCATCTCCTTATTTCTAGTTTTACTCCAGTTAACAACCAAAATCACTGCTTGCCTTCCTGGGTATTTTCTCCATCCATTTATCTCTAGACTTATTATCATTGCAGGAGTTGTTTTTTACTGAAAGTGTGTGGTTTAGTTCTTCTGCTTCCCTCCATGCAGTCCCCCTGCTTTTTTCTGTACTCCCTTCAGTCTGTCCATATCTTCCCAGCAATTAGATAACCCAGTCTGGACTATCCCTGGAATATCCCAGGTGCAGAGCTCATCTCTAAATCCTTGCCCCAGGAAACAAATCTGATGTAATGCATCACCAGGCTGGCAAAAATGCCACAGGGTGAGCCCTAGTGAGTGGTTCCCATCAGCTCCTCGAGTATTTGTAGTAGGAAATAGCAGGAAATAACTATTCCTCGAGCAGGAATAGTCCTCACAGAAATTATTTATTCATTCTCCACTGTTTGCCACGTTTGCAACTCATGCCTAACTTTATATTTTGTCAGAGTTTTGGCTTTTTTCATATAGTTGATATTTTATATTAACCTTTATATTATAGTTAATATTTTAATATCTTAATTTTTCATTAATATTAAATGCCATCAATCTGTTGTAGTGATATGTCTAGTTTGTAGGTATAATATTTTATATTTGGAGAGTTTGGAGATGGAGTGTGTGTGTGCCTAACCAAGGAGGAGTGCAGCAGACACCACTGGATAACAGCAGATAACAGCACCAGTCACTCCATGCTTTCCAGCATGGAAAAAATAATCCACACTGCTGGAGTTAAAGCCTGGATCATTTTTCACACATGTGTAGGAGGAACAAATTGAAAACCAGGAAACTGCCTTAATTCTGACATCTTTTCCTAACTTTTGAGTGCTTGACCTCACAACTTTAATGTCCAGGTTGGTTTAGTTGGTGGTACACAGTAATAAAATACCTCAGTATTTTCAGTTTAGAACCTCACTATAGTCACTTCAGTGAGTTCCTGTAATGCACTGCATTACATTTTATTCTGTCTCCTGAATGAACTCTGCATTTGTAATAATGTGACAGGGGCTGTTTTGCTTGCCTTTGCTTTTACAAAATGTTTATTCCAATAATTTATTTTACCTGTGGACTGCATTTAATCCATATCATCATTAAACCAGTTTAGATGATCTGTGCTTTTGACAACATATTACAATTTTCTTTCACTTGGCTTTTAATGAAAAACACCTTTTTAATAAAGCTGTCTCACCACAGTAATTTGAGACAGTGGCAATTCTGAAATTCCTCAAGCTGCTTTAATCAATAAAGTTATCACCAGTCGTTTCCCTTGATAACTGCTTCTTACTGAGACCCTGACTTTGCCTTCTGCTGCTGAGATGTTTTCAGCCTGCACTTAGAATAAGAGGAACTCCCTAAAGTCCAATTTTCATTTTAACCTTTCCTCAATGGCCTAGAAATAACATATTGCCAGTATTACTTTAATAGATTGGAAATTTTAACCTCTTAGAGGTAACCAGACCTATCTCAGAATTCAGTACTATGACAAAGAATAACACATCTTAAAGGTTACTGAAATGCCTAATTCACGTGTTTTAAGGCAGCTGTAACAGTGGATGATTTTTACAGCTTTACAATAAAACCTAAATAATGTTAAGGTTCTGGTAGTTTTATATAATCATAAAAAGTTCTCTCTGTAGAAAATTATCCTGCTTTAATGGGAGTTATGGCAGGTCGTACTGGAGTCCATAAACTACTGGTAGTTAAGCAATTCCCATTCCTGCCACCTGCAAGCCTCAGGTGGGAGTTAGTGGTGCATGAGAGCAGGGAGAGGTCACCCAGGGGTGGCACAGGGGACCTGTTCCTGTGCCAGCATCACCCATGCTCACAACAGGGCAAGATCTTCCTTCCCAAAATAAAACTGGCCAAGGGAAGTCCCAAGCTTCAGTCCAGCTGAAAGTTTATTGAGAACTGTCCTGCACCTTTGGAGGTCTAGGATAGAAACAAAATTAACAGTAATCTGAGATCCTGAAGCCTGAAATGTTAGTCCTTGGGCAGAGGAGAGCAGGGAGAAAAGTAAATGTGTTGTATTTCTCGTGTAAAGGGATTTAATACATCGAAGTTTGGTGTACAAGTTTATTTCCTTATGGTCCTGGCACATTTAGCTTGATTAAGGTTATTAAATTTATAGCCAAAAATCTGTTTAGGCATAAATATGTCTGACTCTAGAAGAATTCTCTATGCTAAATATTCTGGTGGAGTTAGCACACTGCCTTCTTGCCTTCTGTGCCTGTCTGTTTGCATCCTGCAGAGGCTCCAGCCTCCAAAATCCCCCATCTGAGCTGGTCCTGGTAAACACTGCCTGCAGCATGAGCAGGGCTGGGTAAACCAGAGCATTCTCATCTTTCTGCCTCCCTCATTTCCTTCCTCTGCAATTCCTTTTCAGATCAGACATCTTTCTGTGATCAGTTAATGAATGCTAAAACTCTGTTTGCAGACAAAAACTACCTGAGCTTCTCACTCACCACCCCAAAAATCTCTAAAGATTTATTCGTTTTGGCTGCTTACCTGCATTCAGCTCAGGGTATGTGGCACAGGCAGCACCAGTGTCATTGCTGACTGTGGGGGTTAAATTTTGCCTTTCCACCCCAAATTCCTGGGGGTCATGTTGACCTCCTGTGTTCTCTCTGCCCCTCTGGGCTGAGTCTGATGGGAACCCTTTGAGAGCAGTGTTTTTTCCCTCAGCTTTGGCACATGTGCTTTACTTAACGTGTGTGTACAGCCTCACACCACCACTCACCATCTTAGTGAAATAGAAATTACACCCATCCTAGTTCTTTGATGATTTGTCTTAAAACCCAGAGAGACTCACTGTGGTTTTTTCCCTTCTTTTTAGTTAATTTCTAGCCAATCTAAAAAAAGTAACTTTTGCAGAAGGATTGAACAGATTAATGGTGTGATCCCTGTGTAAAATGTGAACATGAATGGAGATCTTTTAATTCCTGTTTTCAGTGGCTATGTGACCTTTCAGTTTTATATCTTTCTCTCTCTTCTTACCATATTGCAGTCAGAGAGGAAGTTAAACCCAGGTTTGACAGGTAGAGTTTTTTTATTTCCCTTGACAGCGCACCTTTTGACCTCTATCTTCTTGCCAATGATTTTTTAAATCCTAAATGATTTGGGAATAATTGCTCCTCCTTTAGTGATTATTGCCCTTCACCGATAGTAAATCTGTGAAATCCCTGGGGGCTGGAGCACATTTTTGTATGCGTGTGCCACAAGCTGGCCTGGACAGGCATCGCTGCTCTGCTGCAGCTGCACTTCTGCCAGAGTCTTGCAGGAAAACTTCCCTGGATGGGGTAAAACACAGCCCTTCTGAGCAGGAGAGTGCTTGGTGGGCTGCCCTGCTCTGCCCTTTTCCTTTGTCAGAGGAGATTGTTTTTAGGCTTGTTAGGACTCAGGACTGAAATTGGCTTTATATCCTGAATGTTGGGATTTGGGCTGAGCAAGGGGCATGCAGGTGATGCAGGTCTGTTCCCTCAGGGAGGTGTTGGAAGGAATTTTGTAAGAAAAAAGAATTATAATCTCTTAAAGCCAATGGTTGTAAGAAAAAGGAATTATAATCTCTTAAAGCCAATGGTTGAGAATGATTTAATATCCAGGAGCAGCTCAGGGGGAATTGGTAATGGAGGTTGGCTGGGGATGGTGTTGCCAGGTTCTTGCAGCTCTGCACGCCACAGTGGCATTATTCTCTTTTCTCATCCACATTAACATGCTTTATTTGCTAATTACTTAAATCTAACCCATCATTTTCTCCCCATTTCATGCTGAATTGCTGGTTTGGAAGAGTACTAAGGAAAGGTGAGATATCTACAGGAGAAACTGTCCCGGATCTTCACATTTGTAGCTCAGTTTGGTTTATGAATCCTCTCATAAAATTTAGGTATATCCCAAGATTTCCTTTACATGCAATGTAATATGTGGGAGAAGATCCTGTTGCAATTAAGTTAATTCATAAAATAGCTCTGGAGATTTAGTATTTTTATTCTTTCTCAAGCAAAACAGAACTGGAGAAGGGATGGAAACTCAGGCAGGAATGTCTGGAGCTGGAAGGCACCATGGTTGTGAAATTTATGAAGCAAAAAGATGATTTAAAAGATGAAAATAAAATGGCCAAAGATTCAACTAACTCTGTATTAGACAAAATTCAACTTGAATACAAAAGGTAAAAAAGTCTGATTGATAAACCACATTGCAGACTTTCAAATCTGTGCTTCCCCAGTTTTAGGTGCTGCCTCTGTCCTCTGCAGAATAATCCAGAACATCTTTGGGAGGTGTAAAGCTGATTTGTTAAGTCAATAATGGAAAATTACTGTTTTGTGTATGCACTGGGTTTTGTTGAAACTATAAAATGGCATCCCCCAATCGTTTTAAATTTGAAGAATAGAATAAATAGAATAATTGGTAATGCAGGATGATAAGCAATTGGAATTGTGTAGATGTGATAGTCAACAGAAAGGACCCCTTGGTTGATATACTGTGATCAATTAAATATCTTTAACAGAGGCAGGAAGGTTCTCTGTGCATTTTTTTATCCAACACCAGACAAATCTTAGCACTAACAGTTACTTTTTTGGTAATCTACTCACTTTTGTTTATTAATATTGGCCTATACTTAAACTGATGGTAACATAAATGGTGCTAGGCCTGTGCACGTCGTGTCATACTGTGCAAAAATGAGTAAAGTCCATTTTACAGTGATTTCCCAAATTTCTGAATCAACCTGAGAACAGGTTGGGATCAAGCTCGCAGTGATTACAAGCTTAAGCTTTTGACCAGCCTGTAGAACACCAGATTTAAGAAGTTAAGCTTAATTTAAGCTGCTTGGAGTGTAGCAGGAACTGATTGTTAGGAACAGAGGAGGCCTAACTTCATAAAAATCACCATTTTCTTTCAATTGTGTCCCAAATCCCTTTGATTTCTGTGATTGATTACAAATTGCACAGGTGTGTGCTGTGCCAGTCCATTGCTGGAGGAGCTCTGGCATGAATTACCCTGGAGGTAGGATGACTTTTAATCAATACGATGACAATATTATCTTGTTTAATTTGTCCGACAGCAGCATTACACCTCAAATCAAGCTGTTTGTTATGTCAGGGGAGGGTGACAAATGGCAGAAATGAACTTTTCCTGTATTTCACTGCCCTGACAGGCCATCATGATCGGGGATGACATCGTGAATGATGTTGGGGGAGCCCAGCAGTGCGGGATGAGAGCGCTGCAGGTGCGGACGGGCAAGTACAGGTCAGTGCACACATCCCAATCACAGCCACAAGGCCAGGTTTTTTCCATGCCTTTTTCACATCCTTTCTCCTTGGTGTCAGTGTAGGCTTCCATTTGGTGTCTGCCCAAGCACCTCCTTGTGCAGCAGAGATTTGGGTGCATGGTGGTATTTTCTTTTAGGAAAACGCTGTGTGGAAGTAGCAGGAAAGGGAGGACAGAGTGTCTTTGATCTTTTGAAGAAATACTTTCTGCTAAATTTCTGCTGTATTTTTTTTCATCACAGCACATAAGAACTGGTGTATTTCCTGGGGTTTGCTTATTTTTTTTCCTGCTGCTGCTACATGAAAGTGTTGTACACTTGATATAGAATGTGTGTGAAACCTGTGGCAGGGTTAGGATTATAAAATTAGACTGTTGACTCAGCCATTCCTGTGGGTCATCTCCCACAGCTTTAGGAAGGGCTCCATATGTCTGCCCTTCCCTCCAGACACACATTCAGCACCGAGGTGCCTGAAACACGAGAGCTGCTTCTCCAGCTCTCACCTTCCCAGAGTGCAGGATCCTGCAGGATCTCTGATGCTCTGAATGGCCTCTAAACCCCTCCTTGTGCAGATGTCCCCAGGGTCCTGTGTCCTCACTGAGCTGTCACAAGTGCAGCTGCTGAGGGGGGTCCTGAGTGCACCCCTGAACAGGACATGTCCCAGTGCTGAACAGCTGCCTGGGCCAGCTTAGGTTTGAGGTCAGCTCAAGGTGACTCCAGTGCAGTGCAGGGATCTGTCCCTCCATGTGACATTCTGATCCCAACACTCAAAATCCTGTTTTAACCATCTCCTCTTACCCAGAGCCATGCCTCCTTGTAGTATGGTTCAGCCACACCCTCTGTCATCTGATGTCATTTGTATTTTCACAGTTTTTCTTCACTTTCAAATACTGAGACTGTAAAAGAAGGATGCTCCTTTGGGGAGGGATACAGCACATGAAAATACTGCTTGCCATTACCTATCTGAAAAGTTATTTTGTTTGTTTTCAAGTCAATCTGTTCCTCAATTTTCCTTTTTAATTTGTGTAAGGTGATAAAATAATACCCTGTGCCTTAATTCCAATGGACCAGTAAGTGATGGTTTATGAGGAGAAAAGTCAGGTACAAGTGTATTGCATTTTCTGTAATTTTAAGTTTGTATATCTAAAAATCAGATATGTATCTGAATAAAGCTTGGGAAATCCCAAAGATTAAAAAAGTAATTATATAGTTTGTGCTTTTGGGATTACTTTTCTGTAATCTCTGTAGTCCCAGGAGCTGGACTTGATGATCCATGCAGGTCCCTTCCAACTCAGGACTTTCTATGATCCTAATCCCATTAGGTTCCTAATGGAGAAAATAAGGGTTCAGTGGTTGATTTTATTCTGATATTAATGGGATCACTTTGCAAATCTACGTTTTGTTGCCACACAGATACAGGTGCCAGCGAAGAAGGCATCTTTGCTAACAAAGGTGAATTAGGTCTTTGCTACTGACCAGATCTCTCCTGTTCCATACTTTGCCTCATCAAATATGCCCCAGGTGATGTTGCATCCACACTGTTCAGGCAGCTGACATAAACTCTGTGTACACAAACACACATAAATATGTATAATCATATGCTAGAAAATCATTTTCTTGTATCAAGTTTGAGTCATGATTTCACAGCTGAAAGGGAGTCGCCAGCTGTTCTAGATGGGGAACAAAGCTTGTGTTCCTGTTTCAGTGTGGGCTTGTTGTTTCCTCAACTCAGGCACTATTGCAGAGCAATGAAATACAGTCTCTCTCAATTCCCCATGTCATGCCAGGCCTGCTCTCAGCAACTGGGAGTAAAATGAAATAACTCCTGTTTGCCAGGAGAGGTCAGAGGTGTATCTATATTTTTTAGAGTGACTTATTTAATATACTTAGAAAATCAGGGCACACAGTGAGGAGAGACAGAAAATAAACAAGCGATGGGCAGGATAAATTACAAATAAACAAAATGTAATTATTTGGTGGCAGGGTTAATTTAAAATCTGATATATAGGATATACAAAGGTCCTGTCTTTCCCTTTAGCCTTTGATGGCACAGAGTTCTGTGCTGCACCCGAGCACCTCTGGATGGCATCGTTGGCTCGTGCACATCTCTGTCAGCCACAGCCCGGGGCTTCCCCACCGGCCAGGGCCATTTGTCCCAAAGTCTTTCAAAGCACAAAGCTCTCAGGGTTTTGCTGTGGGTGTCGCTGGAGTGCTGGTGTGGTGGGATTGCCACAGGTTTCAATAACACAACCACTGAATGGTTTGGGTTGGAAGGGACTCTGTAGTTCCCAACTGTCATTGTCACCTCGTGTGCACAGGAGTGCTTGGGCAGCTCTCCTGCTTTCAGGGCTCAATGCAGTTTACATGAACATTTTAGGAAAAGGCTTTTCCCCAGAAGAGGCTGGCACTGCCCAGTCTCCCCAGAGATGGACACAGCCCCAAGGCTGCCAGAGCTCCAGGAGTTCAGACAACACTCCCAGGGACAGGATGGGATTGTTGGTGTGTCTGGGCAGGGCCAGGAGTCAGGCTGATGATCCCTGTGGGTCACTTCCAGCTCAGAATACTCTGTGATTCTACAGTTCTGTGTTTTTTAAGGTCTGCTCCTTGCATGGCTCCTTTGTCTTGCTTCTCTTGGATCTTTAAAGTTAATTAAAATCTGTGCAGCCTCTTTCCTTTAATATGACATACTTTGCTTGTTCCTCCTCAATCTCAAGTGTTGAACTCAGTAGCCAAAGCAGGCATGGCATAGATTAGCCCAAGGAATGCTATAAATCCTGTCTGCAGCATGGAATAGAACTGATGCTGGCACAAGTCAGGGCAAAAGTGGGAAGGTGAGGGGGTAAGATTGTGTTGGGGTGACCTGACAGAAGGTGAATAGCTGTTGGCCAAGCCTGGCCTTTCCTAAGTGTAAATTCCAGGTGCAAAGGGTCAGTCTGGCCTGCAGGTTTCTCCTCTCTGTTTGTCCCATATCCAGGACAGATCAGGCCATTGCTGCAGGCTCCTGAGGGCTGTGGGATTTGTCAGCACTGGGAAATGTGATGCCAGTTCCAGAGTTTCTGTGCACACCTGGCCAGCATCTGTCCCATCTCAGGAAGAACATGTTCTTGTCTTCCCGCTCAGGGTATGTGCTAATTCCACTTGCAGCTAATTGGCCTTGACATCAAACCAATGATTCCCACAATAACTATTGATTCTGCAATGCTGTGTAATATCCTCGTTCCTCTTTGTAGCCTGCAAGTTAGAGCAGAGAAAAGTGACTTTGAGGCTTTTCCAAGTGTGTCCCTGTACCTCTGGGAACAGCTTCCAGGTGTGTCAGATCACAGCTGGATCTTGGCAGGGGGTAAGAATTGCTTCCCCCCTTCTTGTTGTTATTTATGGGTCTTGGTTTGTGAATATTGAACTTTCTGTTGCTGGTGTGTGGCAGTAGCCAGGAATATTCATGGCAGTGGTGCCCACTGCCCCTGCTCACCTGTGAGCTCTGGGCTGGCTTTGGAATGTGGCACTGTGGATTCATCCCCTCTCAGTGCCCACCTGGGGTTTCCTTCCTTTGATTAGGGATTTATCTCATGGCCATAGCTGATAGTGACATCACAGTTAAAATATCCCTGAGCTGCCTCATTAGAGACATCAGGGATTCTCCAGGGATGGAGGATAAAAGGATGGAGGCCCTTGGGAGCTGCCATGCCCCACCAGCTCTGCCACTGTTCTCCAGGAGAACTGGGTCAAGTTACTTCATGTGTCCCTACTTTTTAATTATCCTCTGAGAATAATTATCCTGACTTCCTTAATAAAGTGGCTTGTGATCTGTTCCTCTTGCCTGATTAAAGAAAATACACAGAATTTGTGGTAAATTGGCTTGCCAAGAGAGAAATCAAGACATGACCAAGACAAAAGTTGGGACAGAGAAGCCCTTTAGACTGCCATCATCAGCTGACTAAGGATTGGGAAAAGCAGGTTGTGTCCTTAAATGAAGTTATAAAGGTATTTTTTTTCCACACATAGATAAACTCACTGCTGTCACTGTGTAGTTCAGTGAAAGCTCATGACAACTTCTGTGAACAAACAGTCACCTCTTGCTGCTCTGCAGAGAAGGAGCATCCCTCCACCCCCCCTTTCTTTCTCCCTGTGTTTCCAACCCAGCCAAGATGAACAATTTTATGAGTTCTTTCCCATCTCCTGGGTACCAGCAATGTATAATCAGAAGGAGCAGGCAGAGGCACTCCCTTTGTGCAGAAGCACAACCAGAGGCATTCTTAGAGCCTCACATCCTGATAATTAAGCCTGTTTCAAGTATTAAATGGAAACAGTTCCAACCCATATTTGCACAGTGAATAGTTGTATTAAAATTCATGTTGGTTAATGTCTTAAGCAATGTTTATTAAAGCTGGTGTCAGTGAGTTGTTTGTGATAGCTGATTGCAGGCAGTCCCAAGGCACAGCCATATCACCCTTTATAGCATATTCAAATTATGGTTTGCACTGTCTGTGAGAGGATCTTCACATGTTTTTATCAATTTCTTGACCACAATTTGGTTACCATAATATTTGAATCATCTTTGTAGAGGAAGTTCAGAGTAAATCCTGCAGTGCCCTAGCGTGCACATCTGATCACAGCCTTCTACCTTCTCAGTGTATTCCAGAGTCCAGTCACAGAAATTAGTAACTCATGCATAAGTTTAATTATCTTCAATCTAAAAGAGAATTGTGAGTTTGAGGAGTGTTTATTGGTAGGTAATTTATTTATTGGTAGCATAATAAACCTCGAGGGAGCAGTGTGTGCTCAGGACGTGGCCATGCTGTGTGCTAATGTGCTGTTCTGAAAAAAATCACTCAGAATATCAGAAAAGAGATCAATCTGCAGTGAGAGTAGGATAAATGAAGGAGGAGTGGATCAGGTGAGTGAGGAACAGCAATATTACTCAGAAGTCTGACATTTCTGCTCTTTGCCTGTCCAATGACTGACTTTCCCTCAGCAGCCCCACTGCCATCCACTCTCATCTCCAGCACTTAGGAAGGGAGGCAGTGAGGCAGTGTGCACTTTGCAGGGTGTAGGAGACCACATGAGCTGCAATTCTGCTTCCCCTCTTGCCTCACATCCACCAGGCTCATGCAACAGCAGAGACAGCTCAGGTTTCCATTTCTTGTCTTCTGGAGCTGATAAAGGGCTGGAAGAGGAGGAGCTGGTGCCAATATCTGCTACCTGAAGCCAGAGGCAGCAGGACCTGGCTCAGCTGGTCTTGATGTGTGGCACTAAACCACGTCCAGGCCCTCTCTGACAACATCCAAAGCTAATGGCCTTTCTTCTTTCATTCCCTTTTGCTCTGGTGCCTCGGTGTCTTGGCAGGACGTGTTCTTCCAGCCTGGGCTGGCAGCCACCCTCCCTCCACAGCCACATGTTCCTGCCTGAGCAACACCAGAGCCCTTGGCAGCTGCTTGTCCAGTGTTTGCCTTTCCCTCCTCCCTGCAGATGCACAGTTCCTGAGCTCAGGTGCTGCTGGTGGCAGCTCAGGGCTTTTCCAGGGCTTCCTCAAGGTGTGTTCATCTGTGCCCATGGCCCCAACAGTGTACTCCAGGAGCTGGTCCTGCAGATTATTTTTATCCCTAGAGGCCTTTTCTCAACACCTGCAGTGCAAGGCTGCAGTGAAACATTCCCCAGCCTTTCTCAACACTTGTCCCTTGCACAACGCCGAGCTGTATCAGCTTGTCCAGCATTTGACAGCATTGATGAATTCCACAGCAATGGAAAACCACTTTATTTCTGTGAAAATGCAGATGAGAGTGCTGAAATGTGCTGTAGAAAGGGCACAGCTGGGACAGCTGCACAATTTGGGTTTCACCAGAGATTTTCTTTTTTTTAAAGCACAGGTTCCTCTTCTCTGCTTATCGTTTTTCCTGTAGCTAAATATTCTCCAGGCTCTTTGGTGCATGGAATCCTCTCAGAGAAACTGCTCTGATTGATAAAACCAAGGCAGAGTGTTGTTTGCAAAGGCAGAGAGAAGCAAAGAAGAGAGAGACAGGTCAAGTCAGCTGCTGAATGTAACTCCCTTGATGCAAATGGTTCAATATCTGAAATTTAATCTGGCTTGGGCCCTTGCTGGAGCAGCAGTGCCTTGTGCTGGCTCCCTGCAAGCACAGAACACCTGAGCATTCCTGTTTTAATGCTGTTTTGTGTGCCCATGGATGCTGGAGGGTACCTGCAGACTTAGTCAGTGACATTTGTTTATTTGTTTTCTACAAATGGGTTCAGCCAACAAACCCAGAGTGGGTGCATTCCATCCCTGGCAGTGTCCAAGGCCAGGCTAGATGGGGTTTGGAGCATCCTGGGACAGTGGAAGGTGTCCCTGCCATGGCTGGAGTCACACTGGATGGGCTTGAGGGTCCCTTCCAGCCCAAACCATCCTGTAATTCCAGCAGCTGCAGAGGGGATGCAGACCGGTTTTGTTGGGGTGCAGGGGACAGGGGCTGCCAGCCTGCTCAGGACAAGGGAGCAGCCCCAAGACACAGGAACTGCTGCCCTCCAACAGCTTCTGCTGGGCTGGGGCTGCTGGCTGCCTTTCATCCCCTTTGGGAGTCGTGATGGGACTCGCCCAGAGCTAAAAATAAAGCACCCAGCAGTGCCAGCTTTAGGTCTGCTGCAGGCTGGGATGTGCCTGTGCTCGTGTGCTGCAGCAGGGGCACAAATGCAGTGTGTGAGAAGGGCTTTGGGTGCAGGGCAGCTCCCCGTGCTCCTGGCTGCCTGCAGACAGCCTGCAGCTGGCCCAGGAGTGGCTCACATTCACACTTTGCCCCAAAACCATCGCAATTCTCTCTTGTCTGTGGTTTTCAGTCGCTGTCAGCAGCGGGTATGATTACACCTCAGCCCCGCTGAGATGAGCTCATTCAGCACACGGGGCTGGGGCTGTCGTGTGGGGTCTGCATCCTAAGGGCCCTTGGAACTCCAGCCATCAGCCTTCCTAAAAAACAGGGATGTGTGTCTGTCAGGGGCAGAGGAAGAGCCTGGCTGCTCTTTGTGAGGATCTGCAGACCACAAAAGCTTCTCGTCACTTAACTGCTCTGTGTGCACAGCAACACATCATCACTTGCTTAAACAGCCAAAGCACAAGACAGGCATTGGCTGATCAGGGGCTGCAATTAGGGAAATTAGTGCAATGAGCCTGATGAGGAGCATCTGGGGGGGCTCAGCCTGGAGAAGAGGAAGCTCAGGGGGGACCTTCTTACTCTATAACTGCTGGAAAGGAGGATGCAGCCAGCTGAGTGCTAGTCTCTTCTCCCAGGTAAGAACAGGACAGGAGGAAATGGCCTCAAGCTGTGCTAGGGGAGGCTTAGATTGGATATTAGGGAAAACTTCTTCACAAAAGGGATTTTCCAGCCCTGGCACAGCTGCCCAGGGCAGTGCTGGATTCCCCATCCCTGGAGAAATGTAAAATCCATGTGGATGTGTCCCTTGGGGATGTGGGTTAGCGGCACTAACAAGAATTTGGGGAGGCAGGGTGGGGTGATGGAGCTGTCAGAGCCAGGTGGGTGGATGGGAGCTGCAGCCACAGGGCCCTTCTCCATCCCCATTCCCAGTGCAGACTGGAGAGGACACATTTCTCACTGTGTGAATTTCAGAGGGCTCTGTGGGGCAGGACACAGCCCCAGCTGTGTATTCCATGAGCAGACTCTTGGAATGACAAGAACTGTCCAGCTCAGCTGTTGGCTGCACAACACTGAGTCCAGGCCTAAAAATAGGAGGGTGTCTGACCCTGAAGTGAAGGATTTTCACTCGAAACCCAGCCTGGCACCCACCCAGGGTGACATCATCCAGAGGGGAAGTTGGAAAAGCTTCCAAACTTTCCGTGGAGAAGTGCTAAATGCATGTGTCAGCGAATAATCAAACAGCACGTTTTCTGTGGCCATGAATCAGGGGAGAGAGGGAACAGGGAAGGAAAGACCTGAAGGGGGAGGAACAGGAGTGGAGCTGCATGTTGGAAAGGAGTTTTGGGAGTGTTGTCTGTGTATAACTCAAGGATGGATGATAAGGTCCCATTCAGGCTGAGCCTGCCCTGTAAAGATGACACTTTTCTTTCCTTTGAAGTTTGCTAAACGTGCTGCACTCAAGGTTCTGTCTGTGAGCCCACCCAGTGGTATCTGGTGATATTGGCCACAGCTGTGGTTTTGAGTCTGCACGATTTGGACTTGCAAGAGTATGGATATTGCTCGAGGTGGCTGTGGAAGCAGCTGAGATATCCAGGTACTGGCTGACTCCCTTGCTTTTGGCTCTCTGATATTTGAAGCAGCTTTTCCCAGGCTAACCTTCAGGAGTTTGATCCAAATCTGTGCTCACATGGCATGGATGACCTTGCTGTTGTTGTTCTGTGCTTGAACACAGTTCCTCATGCCTCGGTGCTAAGCTGCTTTTTCTTCTTTAGAAGTGACAGTGTGTATAAAATGTGGTGGCAGCTTTCCTCTGAAACTTGACGTCTTTTCCCTCTGGATGCTGCCAGGCAACTCCTGTGCTCATCCTCTAACAAGGACACCTTTCCTTCAGTGTTGTTGAGCACATGCTGAAATTTGTAGCTCTTTCCAGATGATGGAAGCCGAGTGTGATAGGGGGAGTGTCCTTTATCTGTGTTCCTTCTGCCTTTTAAATTCTCGTTATGTATTTATAATGCTGTTACAGCAAGGATGCCTGGAGCACAACTGTGGGCACTGCTTGGTCTCTAGGTCCCCAGTGAAGCTGAAAAAGCTGCTGTTGCTGTGTAAACACTGTGTCAAGAGCTGATTTCATATGTGCTGCTGGGTATTTTCACCCAGCTCTGATAATGAAAAAAGGGAAAGAGTTTCACCATGTCAACGTAGACATCTGATAGGAAACCAGTTTACTGGTTAGAGACTGAAAATAGGGTTCAGGCATGCCAGCCCTTCCTTCTTGGGGTTTTAGTACCTTTAGATCATCACTGCAGTGAAACTTCTCCTGCAGACAGGCTGCTTTGTAGACATCAACAGGCACAGAAGAGCTGCTTCTCGCTCTGTCAGCCTTTGGGTAGGATTTGTCTGAGTAAGCATGAAGATATTTCTGGTTGTCTGCTGGGAAATGACGTGGCTGCAGTTGCAAAGGTGCTGCACTGGCACTGGCAGAGCCTGTGGCAGGCAGATGATAGCCCAGGCAGGGTCAGGAATTTACTTCCCATGGCCCAGACAGGAGCTTCAATGGTTTTTCCATGGTTTATCCTTTTTCTCCATGAAGGCTTGAAGCCTCCCTGACCCAGGGACAAATCTCTACTTGCAGCCAGACTGTGAAGCCTCTTAGCTTTTGATCCCTGGCACTCTCTATGAGGTACAGCCCAACTGGAGCAGCTGGGTGAGTGGCAGGGGTCTGAACCTGAGCAGCTGGGACAAATCTGGTACTCCAGGAGTGAATGCCAGTCCTGCTGCAGCTCCAGCACAGACCTTCCGTTTCATGGAGCATTAGTGGAGCTGACAGACGTGAGAGCGAGCACACACTGGAGCCAGCTCTCATTCTTGCAGACGGAGCACTTTTATTTTTCCTTGCTGGTTGAGATGTTGTAGCAAGCACTCGACTTCCTTGACGTGCTTAAACTATGTGGAGAGGTGGGGAGTTGCCTTTTACCCGAGCAAATGGACTTCTGCTTTGAAAAGTCCCTTCCTGCAGTTTTTGGCATGACTGATCACTCTGTTCTCAACAGCCCCTGAGTTTCATGATACAGTAGTTTTGTACAAAGCTGCATTTGTATGTGCATAAGCTTTTAGAGCTCTTTGAAAACACATCCCTAGATGTCTGTCTTGTGGTTTTAAGGGAGAGCTGGAGATGGGGCTTGCTCAGGAGGAGAGAGTGGGGGTTCTGGGATTGTGAGACAGTGGCCAGAGGCGCTGGCAGACGCATGGCGCTGGCCAGCGCTGCTGCACGTAGCACAAGTTGTCAAATAACATTCAGATAAAAATACTGCATATTAAAAGACCATTACATCATGAATTGAGCCATATTGTGCATTTACTCTGAGGAGCAGTGCTTGATGAAACATCCCCTTCCCCGCTCTGAATGCTCATCTCCCCATCTCACACTTGTGGGGGACTCACAGAGCAACATTTTCCCCTCTCCAGTCATGTGTATTTTTCTGCCATGTCTTTCTGGTTGTTAAATACAAACATTAATGCGTTTATTTCTGGAGCAGAGCTTTGAAATCCTTCCCTGTGCACACAGGGCCAAGAGGCACAGCTTGAAGCTGGCACTGGCCACAGGGTTGGGTGCTCACGTGCTCGGTTTGAAAGGACTCGAGCATTTTGTGCAAACATATGTTGGAAATGCCACTCGTGACCGCCTCAGGGGCATCGTGTGGGCTCAGCCCTGCTGCAGATGGACTCCCAGCTGGCCCTGGGCAGGCACTCAGAAAATCCCAGTGCCCTGAGGAAAGCCTGGGAATCACAGAGGAGCAGCGTGGCAGGGCAGAGGGAGAATCCGCTCCTCTGCGGGGCAGCACTGACCTTTCTCATCGCAAAAGCATCTCTTGTCTCCCTCCATCAGGCATCAGTGCATCAGTCAGAGGTGCTGATCTCCCCTGGGGGCTCACAGAGGCTCTGCTGAGGTGGCTCTTCCCAATGTCCTGGCTCCTGGGAGAGGAGGACAGGTTTTGGCTGCGGATGTGGAGGCCAGCTCCTGTTCATACAAAGTGGGTACAAAGACCTCAGTGGAAAGGAGGGAAAAAAAACCTGCCTGCATTTCAATCAGCCTAATTAAAGTGGCTTTTTGCAGGGGCTGGCAGGCCCAAAGTGATTTGTGCAATTAAAGCCTTTTGTGTTTGTCTGGTGAGGTTTTTTCTTACCTCACTCATTTACAGGACCATCACCTATGTGTAATCTGTGGTTTTAAAGTTAGAAATAAGGGGCTGGACCCTCAGCTGCTCTAAGGAGAGGAGTAAATGGGAAGAGCTCTGCTGATTTACACCTGTGGTGCTCTGGATGTCTGGAAATAGCTTAGCAAGTGTAAAAGGAGAAAAAATAAAAGGTTTCTCCATCCATCTGGAACACATTGCATCCATCAGGGGAAGGAGAGGCATTTGTGAGAGTGAACGCTTCATTTATCAGTGTATGAGCTATTGAAAAGCCTGGATGTGGCTGGGATAATTATAACCCAGTTTAGTCTTCTTGGAATGGAAAAGTAATGACAATCCTAATTTTACCAAATCCTCTGAAATTTATTGCCTATTTGTTTAACACCCTGGACCCTTTCCTATGGCAGGGGATCCGGTAGATTTATGGAGGTGCAGTTTGGGAATCTAAATACTTGGGAGTTCATCTGCGTGGCCTGTGGGCTGCTCTGGTTATTTTCACTGTCACCACTCGGAGGCTGTGGGAGCTGGGGATGCAGATGGGAGCACAGGGGAGGCACAGGCCAAACATCAGCTGGAGTCACTCAAAACATTCTCCTTCCACTGGGCACTGCAGGTGAGGAGGACCTGGCCAGCTTCAGCTGTGGGTAGGAAAGGAGTTTCCCTGTTGGGAAGGGAACAAAGCTCCTTCCTTCCCCTCTTCAGGACCTGCCCATTTTTCTTTCCTGGATATTCAGGGGTTTTTTTTTCCCTGCATGTTTCCCCCATCCCTGGAAGTGTCCAAGGCCAGGCTGAATGGGGTTTGGAGCAAGCTGGTCTAGTGGAAGGTGTTCCTGCTGGTGTCTGGGATTGGAACTGGATGGTTTTTAAGGTCCTTTCCAACCCAAACCACTCCATGATTCTCTGTAAGGAGAGGCAAGATGTACTCAGAAATTCTTTCTGCAGGGAAGGTCAGAGTATCAAATATTTGGAGATATTTGGAGATATTTGGAGAGCAGTTACCGTGTGCCAAGCCGTGGGTATCACCTGTTCCTCAGAGTCTTATCAAAACTGAAAACCTCTGGTAGATGCAGGAATAGCAGCACAAGAAGGAAAATCTCTTTTTGGGTCAAAACAGGCTTTGTTAAAGAATGAGGTGATCCAGAATCTGTGAAAAGGAAGGGAAAGGAGCAAAGCTCTGGACCTGGAAGCTTCATTTGCTGCCATCATGTAATAGTAGAGGGAAATACCTGGACTGGGTTTTAATAATTGTTTCTGGTCTTTTTTGTAGTAAGTTCATAACTGTTAGGCCTGTCTGCATTTGTGGCTTTATGAGCTGTGCTGTCTTTTGGCTGAATCTTTACTCTTTTCTTACCACGAAAGTCAGTGCCTTTCCAGTGCAGCAGGAGCTGAAACATGGAGAGTCTTGATTTCCTGTTCAAATCTAAAGCATTTGGGGTCTTAGAGTTTTTGCAAGCACTCACAAAACCCCAAACAACAAACCCTGAAAGATGAAAATGATTGTCCAAAGAAGACAGAAGGAAAATTTCCTCTGCCTCCTCCTGAGTCAGGGGTTTAGTCCAAGGGGTTTGGTAGCACTTTAGGCCTTCATGCTTCAAGACACAAGCCAAATTCTCCCCAATAAAATTCAAAAGGCATTTTTCCTTTAGGGAACAAATGCTGATGTAAAATTTCTCACATTTTCCTAACCCACTGTCAGAAACTGGCCACTGTTGAAAGTGGAATGCACAATTAGCTCAGGCTGCCTGTCTGAAGCGGCGTGGGGGCTTTTTCCTGCTGCACCTTCCAGAGGAGCACACCGTGGGGGCCTTGTCACCAGGCTTGCTGTGCTGTCACTGGGAAGGCCACCAGCTCAGATGGGACAGGTAATCAGAGAGACAGGAAGGGTTGGGATGTGTTTGGGGGTGTATCAGGAGGCTTCAGTGTCCTTATTGCCAAAGCAGCATCTTCACAGTGCTGCGCTCCCAGCTCCTGTGCTGCCGTCCCTCGGTGCCTGACTCACATTTCTGCAGGCATCCAAGTCCTGAAAAGTTTGGGGGAGCTGTTGGATGGTGTAGGACTGGTGGTTTAAGAGGCAACATCAGTGCTTTGTCACCTGGGAGTCAGAAAACAGTTGGCCTGAGTGAGACAAAGGAAGGAATCTTTGCATGTGCTTAGGAAAACGGTGGGGCAGCAGCAAAAAATGAACCTCCCTTTGTCCAGAGCAGAGCAAGTCCCCTCAGTGCCAGCCCTGCTCCACATTTAACCCTCCTGTTGGCAGATTGCTGTTCCTGGGAGCCAACAGCAGCTCCAAGGGTTAGGAAATCAAAGCAACTTCCTGAAGTCTTTTTGTCTCACAGGTTTCCTGCTGCAGCCTTGGCAAAAGTGGTGCCAGTGAGGGATGTGGCAGTGGCTGTGGCTCGTGCTGCCAGCTGTGCAGCAGCTGTGGACCAGGGAGTGTTTCCATCTGTACATGGCCAGGCTGGAGAGATGAGCAGGTGTGGTTCCTCCCTGTTTGAAGTCAGTGAGAGCCTTTCCATCACTCCTGTCGAGCTGGAAAACATCTTGCACCACCCAAACGTATCACTTTCTTCCAGTTAAATCCTGACTTGGGATAGTTTCCAGCTGAGAAATGCTGTGGCAATAATCATGCTGTGTTTTGGGAGAGGGTTTTCATGCCATGTAAACATGGGGTGTCTTAGAAGTTGCTCTTGGAAGGTTTTGGGAAGTGCATTATAGGAGATGTAGGATGGTTGGGATGGAGGTAACTTCCTTACCTTCCATCAGTGCTTTGGACCATCTGTTCCAGCTGCAGTGAGCATCATTTAGCTCCCAAGTGCTGCTTCTGCCACCCTCCTCTCACACCCTTGTGTGGCCATGCCTGGGAGCTTTGTCCCTGCCAAAGCACAGCCTGTCACCAGGGGGGAAGGACAATTAGAAGGGAGCAGTGGAGTTTGCCATACAAACATTTAAACCTTACCCAGGCTGAATAATTACTCAGACAGATACTTCCTGGGTTGAAAGGAGCCACTGGATCTGGTGGGAATGGATAAACAGCTTTGCAGCTCCCAGTTTCTGCAGCTCAGATCCCTGATGTTGCCCCAGTGACTGTCCCTGCCTGGCTGCAGGTCACTCAGCAGCCCAAATCCTGGTTGTTGAGAGGTCTTGATGGTATTACCTGTCCCAGCCCCAGCATGGGCTGTTCCTGCTGTGTTCAGGGAGGGTCTGCAGGGGCACATCACCAGTGCCAGCAGCTCCAGCTGCCTCCTGACACTGCCTGCCTGCTCTTGGACTTCCTGTACCCTTCTCCTGGAAGCAGAAACCATCTCGGTGAGGCTCTGGGCAAACCAGGAAAATCCAAAACTTCCCTCAGTGCCCTCTCTGATGCTGACATTGGGCCCTTCTGCCCTCCTTCCCAGACCACCTCCTGCACAGGGTGATGTTGCTGAGGAGGGATTCCCATTGCTCATGGCTGAGCTATTCCCACTCAGTCCCTTTTGGATGGCGTGGGGGCACTCACAGGCATCACTTCCCAGGAAAAGCCAGACTCTTCTGAGAACCCCCAGGGACAGGCTGTGTCTCCCTCCTGACTCCACCTGGGGAATGTGGCTGTACTGCCAGCTCTAGGGGAAGGTGCAGGGAGGTGTTTGGGGCTCAAGGAAACCAAGGAATTGCTGGGCTCTGTAGGTGGAGGGAATCTGGGGCTGGAAGCGCTGGCTCTGCTCTGAGCCAAACCCACACACACAGGTTTTGTCCAAGAGAGCAGCACTCAAGGAAAAACAGACAGAAAAATCTGCAGTGCTTGTTCCAGCTCACGTGCACCCATGTTTTCCAAACAGAGAATTCCACAGTCCTGGAGGAGTGGCTGGAGACAAAGCCCATCCCTCAGCCCCCTGCACAAAGCATCACAGGCTCACTCGTCCCAGGTGGCCATCCTCGGGAGAGAGGCTGATTGCCAAGTAAATCCAGGAGCTGCTGCCTTTATAGGAGACTCCTAGAGGATTGACAAGGCAGTAAAACAACAGTTTTCTATAGCAATTGCTCTGTGGGGAATTTGGTCAGCCTGCTGCGTTGCAAATGTACAGAACAGCCTGCCTGTAGAAATCCTTGCGAGTGTGATAGGATTTAATCAATCCCATTTGTTTGGATGGAGAGGCAGCCCAGATCTACGTGGCAGATGCCCAGGAAATGCTGGAGGCAGCAAAACCTGTTAAACAGGGCTATGTGTGGCTCTGTGAACAGAATATATCAAATTTGCCTTTTTTTTTTTGACTTAGTCAACCCCTCCCCTTATCACACCTCAGGTGTGTCCAGTTTTCACTCATCCTGTCATTTTCATCATTTTTTGTCCCTTCTCTTTGCCTCAGACTCCTCTTCTTATTTATTTGTTTCTTTACTTATTAAGTGTGCCTTGATTCCCTCTTATGCTTCACTCTGAGCTGGGAGGCCACAAGAGGCAGCTGGATGTGATGTTCTGCAGCCCTGCTCACTGTGGGACACGGGATGGACGTGCTGGGGGTCCTGCTGGCTTCCCAGGGATGCTGTGCCCTGTGATGTCCCTTCAGGAGAATGTGACATGCTGCAGAATGAGCCCCCCAGCAGCAATGGGCTGGGGAGGTGGGTCCCACACAAATCCCAAATGCCATCCTAACGATCCGTGTTGTTTTAAAGGCCTTTCATTTCCAGATAAGAGACTTTCTCAGGCTTGTTTTTCATTCCCTTTGAAAACTCTCAGTTCTGCTGCTTGTCCAAGCTGTGCACAAGCAACAAATAGTGATAAAGAACAACCTATTGGCACGGGAACGCAGGGGCCAGCTGGTTGGACCGCGTTTTTATTGGACTGGAGATACTGGCAGCGTGGAATTAGGAAGATCTGCTGTTAGTTTAGGCTTCTCCTCTATCTGGTTTGGCCAGCTGGCCTTTCAAATAACAGGGAAGTTTCATGTAGTTACAGGAGACTAGAGAAAAGTTAATTCTCATGGTTTATCCAAGTTTGCAGTTTGCTCAGCGACCACATGTTGTTTGCCTCCACCTTTACCTCTTCCCCATGGCAGCCAATTCTTTCCCTCCCTTTGTTTCCTGGATCTTTTGCACAGCAGAATGAAAGAGGACCTTTCCAAAGGCCCAGCACTATTGTAAAGCCACAGGAGGGCTCGGCACAGGGCTGATCCTCCCTGGAGCTGGCAGGCTTACGGAGGAGCCAGCCCACGTGGCTGTCGCTATGTTGTCAAGCTTGTTTTGGGAGGTAGTGTGGGAGAAATGTCCTTTATCCTGAGATTGCTGGGTCTGCCATCCAAGGGGACACTCGTCAGCAATTTCCTATCTGCAAATCATAATTACTGGGACGGAGAAAAAAACAACCCTGGGCCAGTCTTGATCTTACCTGCTGCGGTTCTTAAAGAAAAGGCACAACTTCCCATAAATAATCACCCCAGGAAGTGAAATTTGGCATTTGACATTTTTCTAAAGTAGCTAGGATTCAGAAATCACCCAAGTGTTGTCTCTCTTTCTTGCAGAATATCTCCATAAAGCAGAATCTGGTGATTTTGGTACTGTTACAGGGGAAGCAGCACCAGCACAAGTGAGATAAGCAGAGATCTGAGCCTTGCTTTTCCTGTCATAAGCTGGTGACAGGAAATTTCTGGTGCACTGACAGGCACATGGAGGAGGAGGAAGAGTTAGTTGGTGCTGTGCAGTGACTTGATGAAGATTGGCCTGCCTTCATGGGAAAATCCCAGGGATTTCTGACATACCACCCAAATCTTGCTTCTCCTGTCATTTACAGGCCCAGCCTTTGTGATCCCAGGCTGGTACCTGCACTGGACTATAGCTGAAAATGGAGAAAGCTCTTCCTCCCTTAAAGAGCTGCTGTGTCCCCTCTCTTCACTCCTAGGAGTGCCATTATCTCCTGCAGGTCGAGCCTTGCAGCATTCCTTGGGCTCTGCCTCCCTGCCAGCTTTTCCTGGGCATCGTGGGCTCACAGGACCGGCATTCCTGGAGTGGAAATCCTCTGAAAACCTCTGCTACTGGAAATCCCACTGCACCCATGGCTCCTGTAGAGCATCACTTTGACCTGGCAGCCTTCCCAAGCCTGTATCCCACTTGCAGCATGCAACTCCACACGGGAACAAGCCCTAGTTTGTGGTCTCCAGCAGAGCAGCAGGTCCCTGGCCCTGGAGCCACCACTCCAGTAGATGGCATCACAGACATCTTGTTCCTCTGCTGGATCTGGCTCCAAGGGCTCTTTTCCCACAGCTCCACTCACCACAGTCCCATTTCCCAACAACTCTGGAGCAGATATTCCTGTTAAAAAAAGCAAGCTTCTTATAAAAGTAACCTGTGCACTGCTTTTCTTTTGCTTCAGTGTTAAGTGACACCAGCGTGGTGCCCAGTTTTCCACCCAGCGGTAGGGACTGGGTGCTTTTTGCTCACCTTTGGCCATTCAGCCATTATCTCACCTGAAAAATGCATTGAAAAATTAATTATAGACTTTCAGGTGCAGGTTTTAATGTCTGAATTTAGTTTACTTTATATTCATATGTGTAATATTTGCATATGCAGTGCCCTGCTTAGTAGGGAGATGAAATCCTCCTTTTTCTTTATTTATAAACTTTGAAGAGGAAAATTGCTGGAGGTCATTGATCCACCAGACATGAAGAAATCTCTCTTCCTGACTCCAACCTGTAGGATTTCCCACGACCAGCAGTCTAGCACACTGCCAGACTTCAGCTGACACATCATGTTGGAAAATCCAATCACTGCCACATCACATCTTCAAAACTTCATCACTGACTCACCATTATTTCTGATCTCTTTGGGAGTACTCCAAAATCACATTAGCAGAAAGAGGTCAGGAGTAGTTAGTGAGTACAGGAAGAGGGAGCATCAGTGTAGTTTTTATTTTTAAATTTAGACCCCTGTGACTTTTAAATGTAATGATTGTAATGTATCCTGCCCTTGGGAAGTGTATTCCAGCTGCCTCCCAGTGCTTGCATTAGCCACTAGACTTAGCAGGATTTTGTGGATCTATTTTCAATTAAAAGGAAAGAGCTGGAATTTCTTCCTACTGGGTTTGTCTTCTGCTCTATTTGTAGTCAAAAAAAAAAAATACCTTTCCCTCTTTACTAGGCTATAGATACCACATATACTTTGGGTTGTACTCTTCAGTCTTCACCTGCTCAAGGTGACTTTGGTCTCTTCAGGCTGGGATAGGCAGGATTTGAGCTGTTGGGGGAGGTTTGAGGGAGGCAGAGCATGGCAGGCACATGGCAGTGTCCATGGCTGGAGGTCCTGCTGGAACAGTGTGAAATTGCAGGATGGTTGGTCTGTTCCAGGCAGATTTTTCATATGTTCTGTGCTCAGAGCAAGACCACTGCAAAAAATCTTGTGTAACAGAGAGATGTGACACAGAGCTTTGCTGGAGCTCCAGGAGAAATCTGCATAATGCATTTGTTTAATGGATTAGATCTGAAAACAGGATTAAGCCCTGCTGAGGGCTTTGAGGTGGCAAACAGAGAGCTCAGCTGGGCCAGTGGATGCTGCTGTGGTGTGGTCCCATCGCAGTGCTGAAGGTGCTGGTGGCACTGGTGGCTGGTTTCAGTGGGTGCTGGTGCCTTGGTGACCCCTGAGGCTGGGAGGGGCTGTCAGGGAGCCTGGCTGCCACCAGGGCTAGCTGGTAGCCTCCAAGTGTGCCCCTGGCCTGCAGCTCAGGGGGGAACAGCATCCTCCAGGATGAGCAATCCCTCAGTGCTGCTCTTAAAACATCCCCACTGCAGAGGGCTGAGGGAGGGAATCATTGCCAATTTAGCTCATGGCTTTTAGAGTTTTTGCAAGCACTCACACAACCCCAAACAACAAACCCTGAAAGATGAAAATGATTGTGGCTTTTAAGGTGCAAACTTAGCCCAGAATGCTGGCAAATTTTCCAATACCAGCAGCTAAATCCCTTTCACAGGGTGCAGCTGGACTGTGTTTTCAGGGTGGGATGTACCACTGTGCTGCCCCATGCCAGGGAAAAGATTCCTTCCAGGAAAAATGGTGTCAGTCACTTTGTTACTGGTTATCCTGTTCCCTGGGAATGAGTGAGCAGAGCTTGAGGAACAGGCATTATGGGGGAAGGGGGATTAAAGGAATGAAGGTGAAAGAAAACCAACTGGATGCTTTGCAGGAAGGGATCACAGTGCCTGAAGCCATTCAGGTGTTATCCTGGTTACAAGAGCTGGAAAGCTGAGAAGAGTGAAAGGGGAGGTAGGAGGGACCCCTCCAGGTGACACTTTATAACTTAGAGATTTATCAAGCACCCAAAGCCTACAAAAATTACAGCATTAATAATTTTGCTGAGAAGGGATAGGTGGGTGTGCTCTCAGAATGCTGCTGTGCAATGGCAAACCTTCTGTTCTAACATCTTCCTCCTCATTTGTAGGTTCAGGAAGGTTTACACAATAAAACACCTCACTCAGCAATACCTGGGGACTTCAGGGATCAGCCCACAGCCCTTGGCTCTCACATGCAGTCCCAGGAGACAGGGAGAGTTTGGCTTTGCCTGCACTGAGGAGCAAAGGAATAAAAATTAATCCTTCCTGGGCTGTGCAATTCACCATTTATAGTCCTGCAACAAAATCCTGCATTTGGGTTTTCAGAGAGCTGTGGGCTGGTGGGGACAGGGAGAGGGGGATCCTCTCCTATTGTGGGGAGCCTTGTCCCAAACACATCTTGTCCCATGATGGGAAAAGACAAAAGGAGCCTGTGCTCTACAAAAACCATGTGGGAGTTGTCCAACAGCAGCTCCAATTTGAGTTTTCCTTGTCTAGTTTCCACATTGTTCCCAGATACATACATACATAAACACATATAAAGAGATGGATGGATGGATGGATGGATGGATGGATGGATGGATGGATGGATGGATGGATGGATAGGACAGTCATCCTGAGCTTCACAGATTTAGCCATTGGTTTCAGGGAAGTCTGAAAAATTCATCTACTTGTTCCAGCAAAGGCAGCACATCTCCTGGCTGGAATGCTGGGCACTGGAAAGATGATGCTTTTCAGCCTGATTTGAGCAACCTCCTTTCCTTTTCAGGTTTTGCAGAGATTTCCATGAAGGTTTCCTCTGTAGCTGTGCCAGGGAGTGCAGCAAGGGGCAGGTGATGACTCAGAGCCAGATGGTTCATGGTGGGCCGTCAGGAGCACAAGGACATGTGAGGACAGAGCACAGGAGCCCAGGCACAGCAGAGGGTCAGAACAACCTGTCAGCACATGTGGGGGAGCTGACCTGGCCCTACAGCTCCACTTTCCACCAAAACACCACCATGAAACTGGCCAGATCTGCCCATGCCATCCTGGCCTGGGCCAGCCCAGCTGAGCTGTTTGGGGAAGAGTGGGTGGCACTGTGGGGTTTGGGGTTTTGGGCCAGCTGCTGTCTTTCCTAAGCAACCTCTTCAAACTGAGTTTAGCTGGTCATGAGTTAGGGACACAAAATATAGAGCTTGAGATGATTCATCGTAAGAGAGAAAGGCCTCACCTCCCTCATCACCTGCTGTGAAGGACAGGCACACAATTAAAAGTTTTCTGTAAATGCTAATTAAAATGGACTTAGCTAATGACTGATTGGTCTTTTGATTGCATTAAGATTCTAAGTGTAATGAACTTAACTGAAGTATGGATTACAATCTTGTTCTAATTAAAACAAAAACGTGTAACACATATTAGCACATATCAGAAAGAGTTTTAATGGCTGTTTGGGATCAAACTGTTGAAAATATTAATGTGTCGTCTAAAGCCTGCAGCACTTAATTAGATTCTTCATCTGAGTGGAATTCAGGGTACTTCAAAGGATGCATCCAGATATGATTTTCTTGTGCTGTCAGAAATAGAGGGAATATAGATCTGGATTGTTTTTTCCATGCTACTCCTCCCTTGCCTTCCAGTTCTGAATCCTGACTTCCTCTGTCTCCTCCAGCCCTGTGGCCTGTGGAAGAGAAGGGGGAGTTTGTCATTCTGAACTTTGTGCATATCTAATTGCTGAGCAAGAGGTGCCATTTTCTGCCTTGTTTTGGGCACAGAGGGCCAGGAGGTTGTTGTTATCTTGCAATAGATGACAGAGATTAAACAGCACACTTTGCTACCAGCAGCCACAGGTAAAAGGTGTTTAGTGTTGGTACAGCAGTAGTGGCCAGGGACAGCTTTGATCAGAAAAGTGAAGCAGAGCTCAAGTTGACATGTCAGGAAGAGCTTGCAGCTCTTGTCTGTGCTGCAGCTCTGCCTCTCACCTTTCAGCTCCAGAGGAACTGACCTACTTTAATCCAACTTTTTAATGCCAGATGAAGAAGGGATTTCAAAAAAGGTGTTCTCCCTGAAAAGCACTGGTCCTAATTTCTTCCACTCTTTTGGCAGCACCCGTTTCTGCACTTCTTTAAGACAAAACACACAGCCCTTTCTTTGTCTCTCCTGGGGCAGGAGAAAGCCATTTGCTGTAGGTGGTGTCTCCACCCAGCTCCTACCAGAAGTGCCAGAGTTTGCAGAGTCAAAAACTCACTGCTTCTGAGGCCTCTCCAGCCAACACAAAAAGGATTTTTGAATATCTGAGATCCCTTTTCTCCCAGCTGTGACCTTCAGCTGTCTTCAGTGACCCTCCTTGTTTAGAAACAACACCTGGAAGTCCTTGGGAAAGCACAGGGAAAATGCAAACTCATCTCTGAAGGGGAACAGGATCCCAAAACTACAGCAAGACACGGGCAATTAAGGCATTGATAAGCTGGTGCATCATTTCTATGCATTTGGTGTCAGGGCTTGATTTTTGAGGAACAGCCCAGCAGATGTGAATGTTCCAGGTGCCCTGAGTGTGGTCAGGTCAGAAGCTGCTGGAAGGGATCTGCTCTCTAACCTGGCTTCCCCTAAAAGACAGATCTGTGGGGAGAGCTGGGAATGTGCAGCTGCCTTGTGCTCTCCTGGCCATGAGGAGCAGGAGAGAGGCTCTGTAAGAGCAGCAGTTGCTCAAGGGCAGGGCTGGGGAGGAAGATGCGTGAGCTCAGGAAGAGCGTGTGGTTATGAGTCAGGGTGTCACCAAGCAGCTTGTGAGGTGACACTTAGACCAGTCTGAGCTAAAGCTTCCTGTCCTCAGAACATCTCATCTGGGTCACACTTGGAGCAAACCAAGCTCGGCACAGCCACGCAGCAGCACCTCACACCAGCTCAGGATTGAGGTGTGGGACTTCTTGCAGCAAGTCTGACAGTGCAAACCCTTCTGGTCATGGTGTCACAGCACCTCCAATGACACATCAGTAACTGGGGCCAGGCAGCTGCCCCCAGACTGTGACACAGCAGCATATCACTATTTTTATGGCAACTCTGGTCACCTCTCTCTGCCCAAATCACTGCCTGAATGGTAATGATCATCCCAAATCCCTCTGACACCACTGTGCAAGTGCTGAGCCCTGCCATGGCAGAAACATGACATCTGTGAGTTTTGCAGCTCCAGGATAATCTCATTTTGGAGAGCCTTAACTGGCCATGATAACCCAGTCAGTAGCTGGTGTTTACTCAGTTTATCAAGTCCTCGATTCTGCAGGTCTGGGTGTGCCCTGCATTGATAGAGGGAGAAGATTTTACACTAGAATTTGGAGGTTGATTTTGGAATCCTGTTTGCCTGATATCCAAGTCTGTGGTATGACTTTACAAGCAGGGCAGAGAAGGTCTGAGCCCAGTGAGGGATGAATTGCAACCATCACCTCTGCAAAGAGAAATACCCAACCCACTGAGCAGAGAGGAGGAGTAGCACTGAGTAAACCTAATTATGTGCCAAAGAGGTTGCCAGGAGCTGGAGGGACAGAAGATGCTGTAAGGTGAGCTCTTTAGCATAAGATAATGTCACTCCTGTGGCAGCACAGTGAGGAGAGAGCCTGCAGCCAGAAGAGGGCATGGCCAAACAACACCCTGAAATAAAGACATATTAAGGAGAAGAATGGGACAGGCTGCCCAGAGCAGTGCTGGGGTCACCATCCCTGGAGGGATCTAAAAGATGTTCAGGTGGGGCTTGGCAGTGCTGGGGCTGGACTCCTTGAGGTCTTTTTCATCCTAAAAATGCTTCTGTGATTCTAAGGTGATTCAGTCTAATTCAAGACAAAGACAGGACTCTGGGACATTGAGAAGCCTCAAACGCTTGTGAGTCTGTATCTGTGTGTATGCAAACATGGCCCTGTAACCCTGGGGAGAGCAGGGGAAGTTAGCAGACACCTGAGAGCAGGAGGACACTGCAACTGAACAGCCTGAATGTGATTTACTGAGAAAACTCCAGCTCTGTGTTCCTCCAAAAGCCACAGATTTTGCTCCTGAGGTTTCTGTGCCAATAATCTTGTTAGTGACAAGATTTACATGTTGAGATGAGGAGAGGTAAAGCAGGGTTAAAAAAAAAGATACCACAGATGCTACTTCATCAGCCCCAGCTAATTTTCATGCAATTCTGGTTTTAGATAAAGAGCCTTCCCTGGGTTTTTGTAGGAGAACAGCAATACAGGCTATTCAAAGGGTGATAATACATGGCTCTCGTGGCTAAGGCCTCCTGCTTTCTGAACACACATCCTCAAGGAGCACAGCAGGGAGCAGGGATGTGCCTTCAACTACACTGCTGCCAGACTCAATCTCTTCCAATCTCTTGCTCCGCTCCAGCTTCAGGGCAGACAATGGGAGAAAAATTATTTTGAGTGAAGCCCTTGCTCACTAATTGCAGTTTGTACTGAGAACCAAGCAGGAGCAGGCACATTTATTTGGTGTTACAGCTGTTTCAGGGAGTTATGGTGAACACTGAACCCTGCACAGATTCAGGAAGAGGCAAGATTAATGCTTTGTTAAATCAGAATAAATGCATTCAGTTCCACTGAAAACAGGGGAGCTGAGTAATATCTTCAAGTGTTTAACAGAACTGCAGCCAACCACGTATGGCTGTTTTCACAGATCCATAAACTAGATATTTTAAAAAAGGAAAAAAAAATAAAACAAAGGAAATCCACTTTAGCTGAGATAAACTGAACCTGGAGACATGTGCAGACCCAAAAGAACAAGAGGCACCTCGCAAGGCTAAATGAGCTCCTCACTCACAAGTGTCGAGTGTGATCATCTGCAAAGCAGGAATGCAGGCCAACGTTTCTTTTAGTACAAGGGTGAAATGAAATGTTAGTTTTAAAAAGTTTACATGAAGTTAAGTGAGCAGGATAATCCCAGCCTCTTACAACAAACCTCTCACACTTGACAATGTACGCAAGAAGGGACGTGTGAGCAGAGCTCTCTCCTCATGTGTCCTGGACTGTGCATCCCTAACTCATGACCAGCTAAAGACCTTTTGTAGAGGTTGGTTAGGAAAGACAGCAGCTGGCCCTAAACCCCACAGTGCCACCCATCCTCTCCCCAAATATCTGGCTCAGCAGGGTGGAGCTGTGCATGGGGGTGGGCTGGAGCAGCTCAGACCTCACCAGTGGAAAGTGGAGCTGTAGGGCCAGTCCAGCTCCCCCACATGTGCTGA
Organism: Cyanistes caeruleus; assembly: GCF_971803275.1. Taxonomy (NCBI): domain Eukaryota; kingdom Metazoa; phylum Chordata; class Aves; order Passeriformes; family Paridae; genus Cyanistes; species Cyanistes caeruleus. The sequence goes on along the minus strand of NC_141708.1, from coordinate 3,527,776 downwards.
CAGGTTCCTCTGGCCTCCTGCTGTGCCTGGGCTCTTGTGGCATCCTTTGTCCCCATTATCACCCCAATGCAGGTGGGATTTCCCTGCCCTGTGTGCAGCACCCTGACCCAGCTCCAGGGACAGCCGTGGGGAAGCCGGAGCAGTGGGCAGGATGGTTTGGGTTGGAAGGGACCTTGAAGCTCATCCAATTCCACACCTTCCACAGGCCAGGCTGGCTGTGTCAGGGGACACTGGCAGTGCCTGGGCTGTTGGGAGGGCACACCCAGGCAGGCACAGCCAGCGAGGCTGTGGAAGCTGAGGAGGGCAGCACTGGCTGTGGGCCGAGCCGTGGCAGCAAGCTGTGCCTTTCTGCACTGGCAGCCCCGAGATCTTCTCCAAAATTGCTTGTCTGCAGATAGTGATGAATAGTCCCTTTATGCAACAGTAACTGAGTAGTACTGGTGTCGCCTTCCTGAGAAAAATCAGCAACCCTCCTCGAAGGGGTGGAATTATGCTCCTTTGGCCATACACAGGCCACGTAATTCACTGTAATTTTATTATCTCTGTGCACTCAGAACTACACCACGTGGCTCTTCTGTAAGTGGTGAAGGTAAGAGGCTACACCAGCATGAATTTTCTTTAATAAGATTACACCATGATAATAGGCTCTTAGAATAATTCAGCTTCTAAAGATTTTGTTCTTCCTTGTTCCCACATGATCAGGGGCAATATGCATTAAAGATGCATAGGCTTTCTTAATTGTGAAGTAGTAAGTATATATTTTATCTATCAGCTGTAATATTCAAATGGAATTTTGTTTTTATGGGAAAAACTTACTTGGGGTTGCTATTTTCAAGGTTCTCTGTGTAAGCATGTATAGGCCTATGATCAAATTTCTGCAATATAGTGATGGTGTTTTTGTGGGAAAAATCCAAGTGTTGAAACACAATGCAGCCAACCAAGCTGTCTGGAAGGGGATCAACCTTGTAATACTTTAATCTGATTAAAAAAAAAACCAAGAAAACATAAAGAAGTAGTAGTAAAAATTATTAATTATTTCTTCATGGAGATGAGTTGCCTAACATCAGGCATTCAGATTAAGAAACGTTGGCTCAACTCCCCTGGGGCCTCAGTTTCCCTTTCAGTAAAACAAATGAAAGAGTTGTTGGCACTTTCAGAGCTGCCTCGGTGGGTTATCCCGGCCGGTTTGTGTTGCTCCCTGGGAGCACCGAGAGATTTGGTTCCCTGATGTTTGTAAAACTCTCCTAAGGTCTTTCAAGAAACACTGCAAAGCCTTATTTTAACATTCCCAGAGGCAGCTCTGGGTAACGGCTGTCACCTGGGTTATACCCAGTCCTTGGAGAGCATGGCTTTATCCACAATCCTACCTGGCACTGAACGCTTCCAGCCCTCCACGAGAGCTGGCTTGACCTTCAGTGCTATCTGTACCTGCTCTGCCATGTGCCAGCCTCCCTCCAATCTCTGCTCTTCTGGATGAAATATGGCTCAATGTGGCCCGCTGTGAACAATAGCTCCTCAGTTAAATTCATATCAGCATCGTTCCTGACACAAGTGGGGAGGGTGGAGGCCCGGAGCCACACGTCTATTAATCAGGGCTGGGTGTCACTTTGCGATTCAGAGATGGTTTGTGAGAAGGAAGCCGAGCTCTGCAGTGAAAGAGTTTTGAGGTTTGCTCTGGAAAGACACCACTTGTGATGTGTTTCCCCACACCAAGGCTGGCTCTTTGTGGCTTGAATAGAGTGACCAAGAGGGCAGAAGTCACACCGGCTGGTGAGTCGTGGTGAAATTTGTCCCTTCTTCAAGAACCTCTCTGGATCCACCTGGGGAAGGAGGGAGACAGATATCCCTGCACCTCACAAAGCTTTGGAGTTACATAAAGAATGAGGATTTGCAGCAGATGGGGCTTGCACTGGAGCTGTTTGATATAAGGCTGCTGACCACTTGGGTGTGGTGGTTTTCACCTGGGCACTGGAGTTTTCACCTGGGAATAGTAACAGGAGACTTAATCCAAGTGGGACTTTGGGTTCAGGGTCAGAGGGAGAGCACCAGCCTTTCAAGCACTGCGTTGCTCTGCGGGCTGGAAGAAGGGTAGTGTAACCAAATCATCAGCTCCTGAGCTCTGCCTGCACCGGGTCTCTCCCTCCTTTTCCAGCAGAGGGGAAACAGCAGAATTTTTCCAGCTAGATGAGGCAGTAGAGTTGGGAAATAGGAAAGGATCAGGTGAGTTTTTCTCTGCAGTGCCAAAGGCCTTTCCCTGCTGCTGTTAACCAGGAGGATTAAAGAGTGAGTTCTTCAGACACTCCTCAGCTGTCGACCCTGAGCTGAACCCTTGGGTTAGGAGCTGACTTTTCATTTGGGACTGACAGACTTGCAAGCTAAATCAGAGCCCAGATGGCTTAGAAAAGCCCAGAGAGCTCCAACCTGAGATCAGCCCTTGCCACGCACGTTCCCATGCTCTTTCAACAGGCCGGGGCTGCTGTGCCAAGTGTGATTTCAGAGGAAGCTTGGAAAGAAAGTCCAGCCCCGTCTGTCATCCTTTTTTTCAGAGAATTTCTGGTGCCTTTGCCATGTGCAGAATAGCTGAGAGAAAAGGGCTTTTACAAAGCTAGGAGCTGGGCTTCTGTGTGTCCTGCTTCCCTTCTTCCTAAGATGTGTTCTCTTCCTCCATGAGTCACCCCGTGGATGAGAACAAGAGACTTTTTAGGGAAAAGGAGACAAAATAGCAGAAGCTGGCTCTTCAGAGCGGCTGTGCCGTGGCCGTTTGTTCGTGGATCTGGAAGCATCTGTCATCTTTAGCCCGGGGAGTTCAATCCCAAGGCTGAATTACTCTGTTTGTATGCGTGGCCGCACGCTGTGCCTGGTGGCCGCCTGCCACCCCTCGCCCAAGGTGGATGTGTTTCAGAGGAGAAGCAGTTTGCACGTATAAAAATATTCAGCGCCTGCGGGTGAGCTGCAGACTGCGCCAGTCGGGCTGTTAAAATATTTCCTGGGGTTTGCTGCGAGGGCTGGGCGCTCCAGGGCTGTGGGGTTTGCCTTGGTAGCGGTGAAACAGTGCCCAAGAGTCAAACCTGTCCTGCCCTGGGGGCACCTGGGTCTGGCCATGTCCCAGGGAGGTGTCGCTGCTCTGACACTGGTCTGGAAGGGGCTCTGGGGACCTGGTGGCTGCTTCCTGATCCTCTACAATGTTACAGGATTCTAAACACTTCAAAAGTGGCTTTGCAGGTCTGTCCTGCCTTGTCTCAATACCCAGCTGTGTGTGCCAGGCAAGCACACCTTGGCTCTAAGCAAGCACCCCCGTAGCTGCTTCATGGAGCTGTGAGCTGGAAAACTTCTAATTAAAGCCAGATTATTGGTCTTGGCCCTTCTTGTTAGTGTTTTGATTTGGGGTTTTCTTTTTTAAGTCCCTTTAAGATGTCTGGATAGATGATATCAAGGTTAATTTGTTTGTGATGGAAGAACTGTTTTCACTTGGTGGCTAAATGTTGTTGGAAAAGAGCAGAATTAATAGCTGCTCACTTAATCCTGATTAAACTGGCAGCTGGGAGATATTGATCAGTGTGTTCACAGAAAACTATCCCTCTCTAATGCTTGGGGTAAACAAGTCTGGACTGTGGTTACCTTAACCCTTCCCACATTGGCAGCCTCATGTGCTGGGCAGGACCTGGACCTGTGCATCCTCCTGCTCCCCAGCAGAAGGGCTTTGTCTGGGGTTAGCTCCCTGGGGTACAGCCAGGCTGGCTTTGCCCCAGAACCTCCTGGGATTTCAGAGCAGTCACCCAGGTCTGGGTGTTCCTGGGGAGCCCTCTCTGCCAGGGACCCTCAGTGGCCCCCACTCCTGGCCACTGCCACAGCCATCACATGGGATGCTTGGAGCAGATCAGGGTTTCACAGAATCCAAAAAAGCTGCTCAGGAGCTTAGCAGCAACCGGTTTTAGGCATTTAAATAAAAAACAGGGCTGGGCACCAGTTAGGACCTGACCCCAGCTTTGCTGATGTTCCCAAATCCTGCTGCTTCCATCGCTGTCGGTCATTTCTGACACACAATTCTGGGGACAGATGTTATGATAAACTCTTGCTCACCTCTCAGCCCACCTGTCTGATGATGCCTTCACCCCTAAAGTCGTAAACCAGTTTTGAAGCTGCCAAGAGAGAGGAGGAGGCTCAACAGCCCCAGCTTTCCTGCTCAGGCTTTATTGCTCAGCAAACACATGTTCCACATTCAAGTCTGTGCATTCTTAATGCAGCCACTGCCAGGCTGGCTCCAAACAACACAGACTGCTCTGGCTTGGGTCTCTCTTCACTATTCACAAGGTCACTGCATTTTTGAACCTCTGGCTGCTGCACTATGGTTCTTGTTAACACAGAGCAGGTCTGGAAATACCTAGAACTTTCTTCAGCCTCCCAGGGACCGAGTGGGACTGCTGGAGTGGATGGAGAGTAACATGACAAGGAACAGCTTTCCAGAGGGCACTCAGAAATGTGCTTTTCTCAGGGAGATGAGGACTGCAGAGGCTCAGTTTTATCCTTGCCAGAAATTCCATTTAGAAGAGCACAGTTCCTGTTGGAGGTACCGTCACTGGAACCAGTGCCGGACCTGGGCCAGAATTAATTCATTGTGATAGATCTTGGTACTGATCCACTGCTCAGTACTTCTGGAAAAGATCAGTGTTTCTTTTGTGAATGTCAGATAAACTGGTTTTCCATGGGGTGAGTAGGAGACACAGAAGGGAATTGACTTCCCTGATACCTCGGGCAGCATTGCTCCAAAAAACTGCAGCTGGCTCTCCCCACCCTTGCTCTGCTTCTCCATCCTGGTGCTCTGCTCACCTCACACTTGATGGGATGACGGTTCCTCACCCTCCCAGGTACCCAAAGGAAAGTGTTTCCCCAGATGTCCCTCCTCATGTGGCGCATGACAGTCTTGCAGACACATGCATTGTGTGCTGTAAGGACAGGTGCTGTTACAGTCACTGTCTCTGGACAGGCAGGCTCAGGCTTCCTGTTCTCATGTTCCACCAAATGTTTGGTGCATCCACACAGTAGCTGACTTCCAGCCCACCCCTGTATCCCAGCCTGTGTTCTCCAGCCTGGATGATGGATTCCCTCCAGGATGCAGATCAGCCTTTACCAAGCATTCTCCTGCTGACCACAGGGCCAGCTCATCCTCCTTGTGTCCAAGTTTACGAGGTACAAAGCCATGGCAGATGAAACCCATCTGCAGTAGGTGAGTGGAGTTAAGCTGTTTTACAGCTGAAGGAGCAGGCATAAATCAAAATGGAGAAATTGATGGAGTTCTGGCTTTATTGCAGGGGCTGTTATTCTCTTTTTCACACGGGCAGGAGCGTTGCTGCTCCAAGCCTGTAGTTCAGTTGTACCTTCAGGCTTTGGACCCTTCCTGGGCTCGATGGCATCACTCAGCCCTCCTTTGGGCACAGGCTTAACTCCCAGAAACCACTGTGTTGGCAGGGGCTCATCCTGCCACTCCCCTGGGGACTTGACTCCTGCAAGTGATCCTTCAGCATATTTGCATTCGGATTTTCTTCATTCCAGCCTGAGCACGTACGGGTTCTCTCTGCTGGCTGCTCAGCCATCAGGCCCACTCAGGACTGACCACAGCATTTTTGTGCTTTGTAGAATTCTTTCAAGTCCCAGGGAGGTGCTGGGTGAGCGGTGGGAGTGTGTGAGGGCATCCAGAGGGATTTCATGCCTCACGTTCATCGGAACCTCTGAGCCATGAACAAGAGGCTGCATTTTTTCCTCAATTCCTGCCAAACCTTGGTCCTTTCTTCCATCCTCCATATGCTTCCTTGTTGGCCTAAACAGCCATCTCTTAATCTAGGTCTGTCTCAGGAGAACCAGTTAGTAAAACATCCTTAATTAATCTTGCTGGGTTCAGCCTAAAAGCAAACCAGGCCTACTGAGGTGCTGCTATGCTTTTGTCAGCAGCTGTTCTCATTTGTAAGAGACAAGACACAGGTGGTGGTTGCTTCTCAGAAGCTGGGATTTGATGTGCCTCCCAATGCTGCTGGAACAGGCTGTGGATCTCCCATGTCCCCTTCCCTTTTCTCTCCTTTGATCTGCAATGCCTTGCAGTGGCTCCTTGTGTCTCCTCTCTCAGTTAAAACCAGCTGAAGCTGTAGCTCTGGAGGCCAAACTGTTTTCCTAATCAGAGGCTAGAAGGGTGGGAATCTGGGGTCATTCCTCAAAAGCCTGTTTCCCTTGAGCAGAACAAGAGACTACTCTTGGGTTATTTACCCCAAACATCTTTCCTGTGGGAAGTCTGGTCCTCTTTTGGGACAGAAACAGGGATGGGAGATAGAAGGGTTTGGCCACATGGATTGAGATTTGGACAAATGAATTAATACATGGATCAGTGGGCAGATAGGTGGTTATTTTAATATCCGAGGCAAAAAGAAATCCTCCCTTCTTTCATTATTATACCTGGAGACATGGAGCAGAAGACTCTTCATTGTTAATTTAGGAGACTTTAGGGAAGGTGTTGATTCCAGCTTATGTTTGGAAAAATCAGGTGGAGCCACAGAGTGGATTCGTTCACAACGAATGAGACCTAAGACAGTGGAAGGTGGTGGGTGAATTATCCATCAGGTAGGACAGTGCTTTTGAGGGAGAATGAAGAGGCTCCTGCTGTGTTTCCTGAAGTCAGTGCATTATCCCTGTCTGTTTGACTCCTCTCCACTCTGCCTGGAGCGACGTGTGTTTCATGGCCCTTCAGAGGAAGCAGCTCCGTCTTTCATGTTCACGGCGTGCTCGCGTTTCCCCCTTCCTCGTCTCGCAGCTCGCTATCGCTGATATTATGACAGAACGTGTTCAGTGCTCAGAACTATTAAAAATGTAGCTCATATGGTGCTGATGGGAAGCTGACATCTCCTGAATAATTTATTTTAACTGGAAAGATTTGTAACACTTAAGCGTTAGCAGGACTCTTCGTTTTAACTCTTCCTGAGGCAGATGCTTGTTGTGATTCTCTTGTTTGGGCAAGAAGTGGCTCAGCCTGTTCGAGGCCAAAGCCACCTCCCTCAGGGGCAGTCAGGCTGCTGCTCACGGTCCCTCGGAGGCTGGAGAGCTCCAGAGGAGCTCCAGAAGGAAGCTGGAGGTGTTGGAAGAAGCAGTCACAGTTGGATTGCCCCTGCCTCGGGAATAGCGAGCTTTTTCCAGTGTGGAGGATTGAAACCGGCTGTAATTATTGGCTGAAAAATATTTACAGTAAGCAAAGAATGGCTGGCTACCTTTAATTCCTGGCAGCAGCTCCCTTCCTGGGGGCAGTGACTGTAGGTACCTGCTCTGAGGAGTAGCTGCTGCCATCCCCCTTGTCCAGGGGGAAGGACCTGATGTGGGCCAGGGGTTTGCACAGGGTCTTTTCCAGTCTTGTGATTCCATGGGTGTGGATGGAAGGAAGTCAGGGCTATTGCTTTTTTTGTATACATTCAGTAGAAACTTTATGAAAACATTCTTGCACACAAGCCAACAACCTGAATTTCTAAATTTTTTTCTTTGGCAAAAATGCAATCACAAGGGGGCTTATCAGCTGAATTCTGTTGGAAAGGCCAGGATCATTTCTGTGATGATAATCTAAGAAGGTTTTTTCTCTTTTTTATCATTACACCTAGAGAGACAAATCCTGCTCTCAGCTACAAGGAAGCAATTCCCACTCAAGACAAAGGAAGCTGCTCAGAGAGGCCAGGGTTTATCCCATACTTTATATACAAATTTATCACTGAAATTGCTGTGCCCACACCCCGTGTGTGTTTCAGCCCAGAGGGGTTCAATGCTGACTCACAAACAGCTCCTCCTTACTTTCTCTCATCTTCTTCCTCTTGTTGCTGGTTGTGTTCCTTGCAGGGTTGTTTCACTGCCTTTCAGTCCTCCTCCAGGTTCCTTCCAAAGCTGAGTTTAACACCTTAGGTGACACACAGTCTGTCCTTATGGGGTACAGAATCCATGTGAGAGGGAATGGGAAGACAGAAATCCTGCTGTTTCTGGTTTACAGATGAGGTCCTGCAATGTAGAAGGTCAAACTCTGAAATTCTTGAAGTCAATGCCAAAATCCATTTATGGCTCCCAGCTGGTCAGGGCATCATCCCAAACAGTTTGTGGCTGATCCATTCTCTTTTTGACCACAGATTCATCCATCACTGAATCTTCTCCCTGCCTATTCTTGGAGGGTCTGGAAACACCTCACTCTTCTGTATCTGTTTTTCCCCTATGAAGTTCTGAGGTGCTCACACAAAGTAGAAAGGTGTTGTTATTCTCATTTTTCACTTGTGGAAACCAAGAAAGGCCAAATGATGTACCTGAGGTCACAAGTGTCAGAAGCAAAAGTAGGTTCTCCATGTCTTCTGTTCCTTCCCAGCCTCTCTCATAAACACAAAGAGCAATAAAATGAAACCAAGGTTCATAGCAAGAAAAATTGGATTGGAACCTGCAGCAGCCCAAGATCAACTATGGAGACCCTGTGGCTCAGTAGAAACCCTGGAGTTAATGACCTCTGCAAAACTTACGTATTTTTATGTAACTAAAATCCATGAAAAAATTTAATCTTTATTAATTATCAAGACATGAACTGGCAGGAAAGAAGAGCCAGAGTCTTTAGGTAAGATTCATCTAAATCCATCACCTAGCAAAATTTTTTATTACAAATAAATACACCCTAGAAACTAGTCCAATAAATTTTTCCTATTGAAACAAGTTGTCTTCCTGCTTTATGTATCATTTTAAAGGAAGGTAATTGAATATAAATTTTCTCCATTTACAGAGGAAAAGACATCCAAATGCATGTATGTGTCTGTGAGTATCCGTGTTTTGGGGATAGTGCTGACATCTGTGTAGGGCATGTTGGACTGAATCTGACTGACTTCAATAGCTGTTGGAGTGGAAACCAGCACTGATCTCCAACCTGGGGAAAATTCTCCTCAATTCCAGCTTCTTTGTGCATTAGCAATTACTTTCAAATGTTTAAAACTCAATAGCGGTTGCCAAAATCTGCGTTGCCTCCCAAGGAAAAACTCTTAATTTCTTCGTGTTTAGAGGCCAAATATGTGGCTAAACTAAGCTTGATGATAGCTGAGGTTTGGTTTTGGGCAGATTGTGAGTCCATGTACAGTTAGTGCCTGGAATATGCACACAGCTGGGACTGTGCTGGGGCTGTGTCTGTGGAAATGTAGAAATATTACTCTTAAAAAGAAGTTAATCTTTCCCACATTTCCTGCTATGGTTAGAGGTGATTTTCTCATTGTTTTGTTCTCATCTGTCTCGGTGCTTTGAGTCCTCCTGCACTAAAGTCTCTTCTTGCAATCATTTTGCAGCCCCATGTATCATGTACACGTGTAAAAGGGTTGCTTGAGTAAGAGGCTTCTTGGTTTCAGCCAGAAAAGAAGCACATGCAGTCACTAGAAAGTGACACTGATGAAGAAAAAATCATATATACTGATAGAAAATCACCAGATATAACAGGCCTGGCTGTGAGCAGAAGTAAACTGGTCAATTTTAAGACTTCATGTTTCAGTGCCAGTGTAACACAAGTGCCCATTTGCACTCCACTGGCCCTGCCAGCTTCCTCCTGCCTGTTTTACAGCAGGGCTGCAGGCTCAGGGCCACGTTAAGCTGTCAGATGCAGGAGGATGTTTCCTGCAGCTCTGTCCCTGCAGCAGCAAAGAATATTGCACTGCTTCAAAACTGCAAGGAGAGGGTTATAAAATTATCATGCCTGTAAAATCCAGATGCAAACCATATGATTGCAAAGCCCTGCTCCCTATCCTCATTTAAAATAACTCTCTCCTAAGCCTCCTCAGCATCTGCCTGGCCTGGAAGTGCAGTTTTCCCTGTGCTCAGTCACACGCTCAGTGAACACCTTGTGCTGGGACTAAAAGGTGATTTAAAAAAACCCCACCGTCCAACTGATGAAGTGTTTGCTTAGGATTAGGTGCTGTGGTTAATATAAGCATTAAAAAATGTCTCTGGCCACTGTCCTGTGTCACAGCAGCCTCATATTTCCTCTCCTCTGGAGACAGATGCACATCTGGTTTGAGTGGCTTTTGTCCTGTTCCCTGGCCACAGCAAGAAAAAGGAATACTGAGCTTCTAAGGATGGAAAGTTACGCGGCAGTGCTAAATATATCAGCGTTTCTTGGAGCTGAACTTGCCGAGATAGGCCTTTCCAGCAACACTTCCAGCACAAGAGGCAAGGAAGGCTCTGGTGAGGGTTTTGTTTGGAGCCAGGAAGGTGCATCCACCTATGTGTAAGGGTGGGGGCTCTGAGGAGTGCAGGGCTGCCCTTGGGAAGCTGCGTCTGGAGGCAGGGCTGAGCCCCTGCGAGCCCTTGGATGTGTCTCCTGTTCCCCAGAGCGATCGAGTTACACGCCTTGAGCTTTGCCATAGTAGCAGAGGAAGGGGAGAGTACAAAGGTTATGGAAAACAAAACATTAATTTTCGGGACCAGCTGTGTTACAAGCAAACTGCAGCTTTATTTATACCCACGGCATAGTGTCCATAAATCAGGGCTGCTCTCCAGCAAGGCATTTAATGAGAACTATTAAATGATTTCATGATGTACTCATTGTTACCATCTGATAAAAAGCAGTGCTCCCTCCAAGGACCAGGACTTTTCAGTTGTAGCTTTTCCTGGGGGAAGGAGGTGTGGGGACAAGCCAAGCCCTCAGCAGTGTCAGATCTGAGTTCTGCAAACCTCTCTGGGCACATCGTGTCGGGAGGATCCGTCGGCTCAGCCTCCTTGCAGATTTCAATTAGGGGCTGTTGATGTGGGCAGCCTTCAGAGTTTCTGTAACTCCTTTTGTAGAGAGAATACCTGATCTGATGTCTCCTCCATGTGCCAGAGTAAGTCACAGCGTTGCTGTGGAGGTGGGTGCTGCTCCCAGGCTGGCGTGAGGCTGCATCCCAGCCCAGTGCACGAGGAGTCACAGAATGGGTGGGGTTGCAAGGGACCTTAAAGCTCATCTAATTCCAACCCCCTGCCACGGGCAGGGACAATTTCCAGTAGCCCAGGTTGCTCAGGGCCTGGAGCAGGGAGTCAGGGAGCTCCACAGAGCCTGTCTCCCATGCTGTTCCTGGTGCCGTGGCAGTCCAGAGGGACATGCCCACTGCAGTATGTCATCCTGGAGGCTCCCTGTGACCCTGGGGCCTGTCCACACGTGGTGAGGGGGGCACAGGTCTGTCTGCAGCCCTCTGGACCTTCCCCCAGATTTTCAGGCTGGATCCAATGGCTACACAGAGCCCTGTGAGGCTCCTTTGTCACGAGCATACCCAAGCACGAAAACCACAGGGATGGCTAATTTATGTGAGAAGGTTTTCTATGAATCAGTGGGGAGGATGTTGTGCCCAGAGCCTTGCCCCTCTCCAAGCTCTTAATTGCTAATCAGAGGCTGGGTTCAGCAGCTCCCATTCTCTGGCACTTTCTGTCTCCATCAATAAAACTGGAGAGGCTCTTGCTTTACAACAAAGATGTTTATCTTGCCCGAAGTTGTGGGAAGCTGTAGGAGGCTGTCCTTTCTTACTGCAGAGCTCTAATGGGGTAAACAGTTGCTATTACTTAGTTTCCAGCCAGATTTTTCTGAATGGGGGCTGGGAGGAGGATTCCTTAATTAATCCTTTGGGAAAGGGGTTGGGACTCTGGCTTGTTGTTCTGGGTTTGTATCTTAACTAGCATCTATCAGATGCAGAGCAGTGAAACCCAGGTCCAAATGTCACCTTGCATTTCTGCATCCCTCTGATGGGTAATTTTTCTTCCTCCTTCAAGCCACCTTCCCCTTCCTCTGGGATGGAACTAGATGGTCTTTAACCAACCCAAACCATTCCATGGCTCTGTGATTTGGGCATTTTTCTCCCAAAAGAAGGAATTGTCCTTTCCTGGGGAGGAAATAGCTGTGTGTGAGTGGCAGCATGGTTTAACATTGACTGGCTAATTATTAAATTCAAACATAAACAACCATAATTTCAAATTATTGCATATGTGATAAGCTGCTCAAGCAACTTGTACCAAGCATGTGTTATTCTTAAATGTTCATTGCTTTCTCAGGACATGCCCATTTGCAGGGACTTCAGACAACTGCAGGCTGCTTTGCTCTTTTTTCCATCCATATGAGAGTATGAAATGAGAGTGAGGTTAATAAACAGGTCTGGAGGAAGGTTTTCCATTAGCTGCAGGTAGTAATTTATGGTGGGAAAGCAAAAGGCAATTAAACTCTTTACATTGCTGAGCATTAATGTATAGTGCTGTAAGTTAGAACATTTCCTTTAATGTTTTACTTGATGAAGTTTCTCCCTTTAGGATCTGCTAAAGCCCTTTCCACACAAGGGCTTGGGTGGTTTGTTTCAAAAAATTCTTTATTATATTTATATACATTATCCTGACATAGCACACACTCCCCAAGCCACTACTTCATTTTATACTGAGAAAAAGACATCAGAGGATTGATCAGCCCTCCACAGATTGCTCTGAGCTGCTTTAAATGCAATTTGAAGGGTATTGGGTTATTGTTGGGTTGTTTTTAACTCCATAGACAAATATCTCCACCCTGAAATGCCTTTGGAATTTAGCAATATGTGCAGACCACAGTCTTGGCTGTCCCACCTCCAGTACAAAGTAGACCTTTGAAGTATTTTAAGTATTAGATTTTCTCAAAGGTATCGAGCATGGTATGTAAATAAACTTCATTTATGCCAGGTTGGGTTACAGCAGCACAGCTAAAACCAGTATTATGGGCTGTTCATGATGGGCTGTTCATTCTGCAAAGGATCAGTCTTCACTTGAAGCTGATGCAAAGGGAGGAAACTGGCCTCAACCACAATGCTCAGATAAAAGCAAATACTGCAGATACCAAGAAGGTGAAGCAGTTACCATGCCACTGCTCTTGTTTGTTTAGGGTTTTTCCTCCTCTGCTCTAGAGCTGTTAAGTCTTTTTTACTGATTCATGGTTAAGAAATGTCCCAATTTCAGTCTGATCCTAAGAAATGGGAAAGCCTTGGCAGCTATATTGGAGGTGGAGAAGCCCCTGGGTGCCTCTTGCGTTCCCAGCCCACTTGAGTACCTTGCACAGCTGATCCTTGGCTTCTGGGTCTTGGAGCTCATGAAGAGCTGACTCAGAAATCATCTCAGCCCTGTGTGAATGTGGCAGGGTTTGAAAGCAGCAGTGGTGCCTGCTGCTGTTCTGAGCGTGCCAGGTGTGGTACAAACTCATCCTGCTGGGTGATCTTCTGGTTCCAGGCTGCAGTTTGCATGTGTGGTAACAGCCAGCATGGGAAATGTCCAGTCAGTCCCACAAAAACTAATTTAAAAAAGATATTTGGAGGTGGCCATAGTATTTGTTAACCATTGTGTTTATGAAAGTGGAAGGGACTGACAGAGAAAATGATGCTGGAGGATGTGCAAGTTAGCACAGGACACAGACCCAACCTGTGGAACTCCCTGAACTGAAACCAAGCATCCCAAACCCAGGTATTCATCAGTCAGTTGTTGCAAATTTGGGATTATCTCCTTGACAACATACAGCAAAATCTCTGTTGATGTGACTGGGACTTGGTATTTCACAAAACTCCTGGGAGGCTTCGGGCAGGGGTTGGCTCCGAGTCTGCACTGAGAGCACAGCAAGCGGGACACATGAGCAGCCTCCATCTGAGGAGCTGGAACTTGGAGCTGGAACTCGCAGCTGGAAGGAAGCAGGTACAAGCCTTGGCTGTTCTCTGTGTCCAAGCAGAGGGCTGGGTGCCAGGAACACAGGGATTTAATCCCTGCACTAGCAGTGTTAGTTCAGCGCACTTTCCGTAATCCATTCTTAAGCACGAGCCTAGATGTGGTTTGACACCTTGAAAAATGTGTTCACTGGCTTCCCTCAGCCCAGCGCTCCCTCCTGTGTCCTGCCGGGGTGGAGGAGAGCCAGGAGGAGGAGGAAGAGGCTGCAGCCATCCCTGCAGCACTCGTGTTTCCAGGGCAGTGGTGCTGCACGTTTCCTGCAGTGCTTCCAAGGAGCCTGGGATCCTTGGACAGAGCGCGGGCCGTAAGCGCAGCCTGTCCTCATCCTTTGAACAGCTTCCCACCTTTGTGAGCCTAATCTGCAGAGGACATCCTGCCTTCCTCTGGCCTGAGGTCCCCATTGCCAATTAAAAAATGAAAGGGATTCAGGGTGGGTTGGGTGTTGCTGGTCCTTACAGAACTGTGCTGTTTTCTGCTGGATTTAGGATCTTACTCCCCAGCGACCCCATTTAGGATCCTGGAGGCTGCAGGCACATGGCACAAGGTTTCCTTCATCACCAGCTCAGCAATTCTGAGTTTTTTCATCGGTAAAACAAAGCAAAAAGCAAACCTGGTCAGCTCCATCACTTCACAGAATCTTGGAATAGTTTGGATTGGAAGGTGCCCATCCAGTGCCACCCCCAGGACACCTTGTGCTATCCCAGGCTGCTCCAAGCCCCATCCAAGCCTCTTGAACACTTGCAGATATTGGTAATACAATACATCTCCCAAGCAAATGAAGTTTCATTTCCTTGGCACTGTGGTCATGGAAGGGAAGGCAGGCAGACATTCAGGCCATGCAAACTTCCAAAGAGAAGATAATGAAGAGCTCACAGAGTTGCTTAAGCAAGTGAGCTACAATTTGGAATAACTTTAGTAAAGTTTCTGCTTTAGAAGGGGCAGGAGTTTCTGGGGAGCAGGGCTGAGTTATTTGGGTGGCTCTGTGTGCTCAGGTGTCTCTGAGCCATTCCAGAGGGCATAAATCATGCACTGAGTCAAAGCTGAGGCAGAACTCCTGGGGTTTAGCCCAAATATATATTCCCTTTTGATATATCAGTTCAGCATGAGCACATTCAGAAGTAGGTGGGTTCCTGACACCCTTGAGTGAGGTTGGATGTAATACTCCTATCTGGAATCTGGTCTGGGAAGAGAAATCAGACAGACCCCGTGCTGTTGCCTTGTCAGGCTGAACAGTTTTGCAGACAAAAATATAAATTGTGCCTTAATTTTCCAGTGTAGGTGCTTTTTTGGCTTCCCACGTGAGAAAGGTTTTAGAGCAGGGTGGTGTTGGTTCCCAACACGTGTGTGAATTGGCTGTCCCTGCCCTCTGGAAGGACAACTGGCTGCATGTCTGTCTGCTTGGGTTTCCTGGGAGTGGCACAGATAGCTCATAGTTTCATTCTCATTTAAAATTAAAGCTGATTTAGTGAGCAGCATCTGGAGACAAATATTATTCTCCTTAGGGTAGCTCAAATTCCTCTTTGGTGAGAAACAGTCTTTTAAAGCTGTAACTTGGAGTGTCTTGTCTCGAGGGTTGAATTATCAGTGCCAATCTGGCCTAATACTTTTTAAGTCAAACTTCTCCAAACAGCATTTGAAACCTTAAATTAAAACTTCTTTCTTTTATAATCTGCAAAGCTCCTTTCTTGCTACAATCTGCACAGTTCTGTGACTTAAATCTCCATGAGATGCTTTGCAAATGTGGAAGCCAGCATTCATTTTACACCTTTCATAGGGATTTTGTAAGTGATGTATTAAAGGAAAGCAATGAAATATTCTCTTAGGCTAAGGTCTTTAAAAGTATCTAACAGAGTAAGATGTCTGAGCACCACTGAGCTTTACATTCAGCCCTTGAAATTAATCTTTCTCACTCCTGTGTAATATTAAATCTGATTAATAGCTAATGCATCAGCTCCATTTAAGATGCACATCTGTTTGTGTGTATGCACAAAGAAAATATTTATGTCTAAATTCTTTCTCAGGGGCGTTTAAAATTATTTTCTACTGAATTGAGTAAGGTCATCTGGCAAAGCCGAGCAGGTCATCAATAATTAATCCAAGCAGGCAGAGCTGAGTCTCAGGGTGCTTGCAAACACCCTGTTAGACTGGAGAGTTTGGCAGAGCAGGGGCAATTCTCAGATTTTTCTCAGAAAACAAGCAAATGTGCGTTTAACTTTGGAGGGGGAGAGGGAGGCTTTGCTTTTATTGGAAACAGCTGTGCTGTGCTTGCACTGCAGCGTTTGGTGTATCCACATGTACAGACAGAGCTTCTGGTCCCCCAGTGCACCCCAGCCCAGCCAGGGGCTCGTTGCACTGACACCCCCAGGCCTGGCATTCATGGCTCACTTGAGTGTGTGCTCACAGCCTGCAGGAGAACAAGGGCTTGGATTTATCTCACTAAACTTTACCTAAGCTTTATGGAAAGTTAGATTCTTTACGCCTAACTCTGGCTGTCCAAGAACTGGCTCTGGGGTATGAGCTTGTCATCTGGTGTAAATAGAGTTAGTAGGGAAAAGAATCGTCTCTTCCAGAGGTTATTTCCTATCCAGACTTGTTATCTAAGAAGCTGGGATGAACATGGGATGAATAAGAAGGGGGAAGAAAGCTGTTGAAGGGAAGCTGAGGGATCTGGAAAGGGGCTCAGGCTGGAGCAAAGGAGGCTCAGGGGAATTTTCTGGCTCTGCACAAGTCCCTGGCAGGAGGGGACAGCCGGGGGGATTTGGGATCTGCTCCCAGGGAACAGGGACAGGAGGAGAGGGAACGGCCTCAGGCTGGGCCAGGGCAGGCTCAGGGTGGATATCAGGAAGAATTTCTTCATGAAAAGAACTGCCCAGAGCAGTGGTGGAATCCCCCATCCCTGGAGGGATTTAAAGGACCTGTAAGTGTGTAACTTAGGGACATGGGGCAGTGGTGGCCTTGGCAGTGCTGGGGAGCAGCTGGGCTCAGTGATCTCAGAGGCCTGCTCAGCCTAAGTGATTCCATGGTTCTGTGTGCACCTTCCCCTTTCCCTCTGGAGTGCCCTGCCTGTCCTGAGCAGGAGACTCCTGAAGAGGTTCAGGTGACCAGCCTGGGCAGAGCATCTTGTATTTGGACAGACAGCTCTGGGTGAAATGGGTCTGGGCCAGCCTGATGGGAAACCTCAGGTGGCTGAGGGTGAATGTTCACCTCTGCAGCAGCAGAAGCATTTTGTGCTCTCAGATGTTCATCTGTTTCATGTTTCTGTTTCTCAGATGTTTCCTCTGGCTGTTCTGGTTGGCCTAACAGAGTGCACTGAACAAATATTACCAGTGCATTCCACCACTGTGTAAGATGGATTGAAGTGGTTTCCGTGGGGCTGAGGATGGCAGTCCCTGATGCAGTAACTCCCTTCCACCTGAGTCTTCTCAGGAGTCAAATCCAGCACCCAGCACCCAGCATGGAGCCAGGCTTTTGAGCCTTGATGCCTTCACCTTTGGATTCAGGGTTGGATGGGACCATGGCAGCTCAGAGCCCACAAGATACCTGGATTATGGGCAGAGAGGAAGGGACCAGAGCCCCTTGAGGCAAAAGGGACTGATTGGGTGTCCCCCCATCTGTGCCCACCAGGTTCCAGCTCTCCCTGCTGTACCAGCTGTCCCCAGGACACGTGTGCAGCTGTTTTGGGATTAGCAGGCTGGGAGCCAGTCCAAAACCAGATCAGGCATGTGTGCTGCTCCCTCTCCTCCACCATAACGCTGGTATGCACACTTTTAAATGCCTGGCCCCTGCTGAACTGCTCTGGCTGTGCAAGATGAGAGAGCTCTGCAGCTTTGACAGGAAAATTGCTGCCCAGATGCTGGAACACCAGTGCTCTGCTTGTTTAAATATTTGTTCAAACCAGCTTGACTTTTCAGTGCATTTTTCCATGAGGGATTTTGGAGGTAAGGGGAAGAAGTCAGTACTGATAAAATCTCATGCTCTGGTGTAATGACATGAGAGCATTTAGCCAGCAGTAGCCTCTGTCCTGACAGTAGTGCTTCACACCACATCTTCCCATCACCATTCTGCCTTCCTTCGTGCCCCTTTCTGACTGTATAGATGTGTGTATGTCCTCTCCACAGACTTTCAGCACTTCTAATCTCCAGAGCTCTTAATCTGGCATGTTCACCCGTGCTGGGTTTGCTGAGAGAGAAAATAAATAGGGATGAGTGGAGGAAAAGAGCTGCTGTCATCCCCTTCCTCAGTGCTGTGTGTTCAGAGTGGAGGGTGCACTGCATCCTGCAGAAATGCCAGGAATTTGGCTTGCTCACAGGTTAATTTGCAATCACCATGAGTAAATGTCATGCCTGGGGAGAGGAGTCTGGGAAATACTTGTGCTGACTCTCTCCCAAGCTTTTTATGTGAAACCCATGGAGTTTTGTTCCTGCCAGCCTCCAGCTCCTGACCTGTTCTCTCACCTCTCTGGTCATTTAACTTCTTTATTTTGACAAAGTCCTGCTTGCTCTCCCTGAACCTCTTCATATCTGTGGTTACAATCCCCATTTCCAACTCATTCCTTGCTTCCCAAAGTGATGTCCTGCACCAGACCATGGCAGTTTATAAAGATCTGGTGGAAAACCAGCTAGAGGAGAGTGCAGCAGGGACACCAAGCACTCCTCATGCACCTCTTTCAGCACTACCAGTGCTCTCAACACCCTCTTCTAAGCAGCTATTTCTGGACTTGTGTATCTTGGTTAGAGCATCTCCATGCAACCAACTGATTAGAAACTAACAAATTCCAATTAAACACTTCCAATTAAATTTTCAGCACATGTATGTTTGAGAAGTACAAGTGTTGACCCCAAGAAATGTATTGAAATGAAGAAAAACAAGGATCTGGGGAATGGCAACCTTCCACTGCCTAAAGGTGCTGCAGGAGACCTGGAGAGGGAATTTGGACAGGGCATGGAGTGACAGGATAAGTGGGAATGGCTTTCCAGGGCCAGAGGGCAGGGTTAGATGGGATATTGGGCAGGGATTGTTCCCTGTGAGGGTGGGGAGGAGCTGGCACAGGTGCCCAGAGCAGCTGTGGCTGCCCCTGGATCCCTGGCAGTGCCCAAAGCCAGGTTGGACAGGGCTTGGAGCAGCTGGGACAGGGGAAGGTGTCCCTGCCCGTGGAACAAGATGATCTCAAAGGTCCTTTCTAACACAAACCATTCTATGATTCTGTGATTTCTAGCATTTGGCAATTTAATTTAACTTTATTTTTAGGTAAACTATGCAGAAGGAAAACTCTCTATGCCTTCAATCTTAGTATTGTCCACCTGTTGAGATATTTGACCTGGAGAAGTGGTGGACTTAAGCTGGTTTATTCTGCTCAGTTAAAACTGCAACAGTTTAACATAAATGGGAACAATTAAGTCACGAGCCTACAGACTTCCTTCAGGTGTTAGCAAACAATTTGGCTGTAATTTCTACCTGTTTGTGGATGCTTGAATTTAAATGAGTCACAATTAAACACAATTAGCGGCGTGTGAAGTTCTGGGAGGCAAGAAAAGAGCAGTGGAGGATGCTGGTTTGCTCTGACAAAGGTTTGCTTTGCTTAGAGCTCTCCAAAATCCAGTCTTTTAACCACAGAAGCCTCCCTTCCTATCTCAAGGATCTGTCCATGACATGAGAGGGTCCAGGTATGGGGTTTTCTGGAGCTCTGGGAGCAGCCCTGGGTGCTGTTCCTGACTTTGGTGCAGGTTTTTCTCCAATTGTATGATCAGGAAATGTGCTTTACAACCATCCCTCAGCTGTCTATCAGGGACCTGACAGTGATTTATCTGAGTTTTCAGTACCAAACTGATTAAATTGCATGTTTCACAAAAGAAAAAAAAAAAAAAGAGACTCACTCATGGCACCAAGTCTAATTATTGCATCTTTCCAAAGCAAGCAGCAAAGGTTACAGTGTCTGTTTGCATTCCTCATAAAGAAAACCTTGTTAAACCCGGTCTTGCATATCTTACAGCCCTGGTAAGAGCCCCTGAAGAATATACTGTCAGGAGAAATGGTCTTAGGCTTTTTTATCTCATTTTATGGAGCTGGTGCTGTTTAATCAGGGCAGGGAGTTGGTGGGAAGTCTTAAGGTGGCACAGAGCTGCCTTGGTTAAACAGAGGGTGAGTTGTGGGGTGGGATTTGCTGTGTCTCAGAAATTCACTTTGTGCCTTGCTTTCACCCTGCTTGGTGTTTTTCCTACCTACCCCCATTTCTAAAGGGCTGTGTAAGAGCTAATTTTAACTTGTGATACTGATCAGGGCTCAATCAATCCCCATCTGCTCTCACTCTCTCAAGTCAAGTTTCAGCAGGTCTCAGGTTGAGCTGGGCCCTGACGTTGTTTCCATCCCTGTGACCACGACTATCCAATGCCAGCCACCTCCACTTGGGCTTTTATCTGTTAAATATTGTGCCCATGCAGTAACCCAGCTGTTTCCTTTTAGTTCCCCATGTGTTTTGCTGGAGAAGAGCACAAGTGAGGTGTGTGAAGTTTCCTGGGGGAGGGCCTGGAGCTCAGACATCCCCTCTCCGCTCCTGGTGGGATGGTTTGCTCCCAGCTCATAGAGACTGAGTCACATTCCACATTCTGTAGGTCCAATTCCCTTTCCAGCAGTGATTCCCTGTGACAGTGCCATTGGAACTGGCTGACAGCCCCATCCAATCCCCTCTTCAACCCACAGATCACTCCTGGAATCCCAGCTGCTGTGGGAAACAAATGAATTAAATCAAAGTCGGTGGGTTTGGGGTCATCTTTCTGTGTATCACGTTTCCTCTGTATTTGCTTCAAAGACTGCTAATAGTTCCTGGAAGGACCAGGCAAGCCAGCATAGATCCCTTCATCCCTCAGAGATGTTCAGCTGCATCTGTGTGAACCATCCCAGGGATTGCACAGAAGTTGGAACAACTCAAGACCATTCCTGATAGCTGAGTCTAGGCAGGGAACCCAGCCTGTCAGAACAGACTTACCCAGGTGGAAATCTGACTCACACAGTAAGTGAACCTTGTTATTCTTGCTGATACTTGAAATCAGCCCCTTACAACTTGGTTTATGCTTCAGCAGGAGGAAGCCATCACTTTCTAGCAGGCAGTAGTTCTGAAACTGGAGTTTCCCTGATAGCTGGAGCTTCTCTTCCCAAGTGAAGAGTTAAAGTTGCAGAGCTGGTTTCCTGCAGCACCCTGATGTCTCCAAGTGCAGTGCTGATCTGGACTAACCACTTCAGTATGGGCTGAGGGTCTGGCTCAGAGCACAAGGGGCCACAGAGCTGCTCAGCTGCTGCAGCCCTGACAGTGATGAATGTTCCCTGGGAGAGGAGGATGTTCAGTCATCTCCTGAGGAGCATTTGATGGACACGAGTAACTGGAACCTCAAGACCACTGTCTGAGCTGCATCATGTTAAAAATAGTTGATATTGTTCATGTGCTGTGATGCACTGGTCCTTTTGGGTGGCTTTTGAAGAACACATTCTCCTAACAACACCCATAAGGACCAGGAAGGACCACCCTGGATTTTCTGTGCTAAGCCACTCCTTTCCCTGACCCCTTTGTATTCCAGCAAGGTGGCCACCAAAGGCAGTGCACAAGTGTCACATTTCACAGTGCCATGGCCAATTTGGGCTGGAAAATCGTGTGCACTTCCAGGCCGTGGTGCTCAGCCACTCCAAGCAGTCCTGCTTTACAGGAGAGAGTGTTTCCCAAGGCTGTAGTTGATTTTTCACAAGTGAGTTTGTGCACTGGCCAGGAGTGCTGACAGCTCAATGTTCAGCTGCAGTATATAATTTTCTGTCATTTTGATTTATGCTCTTTTCTGCAACCAGAGCCCCATGTGAGAAAAAAATCGGAAGGAGTCTGTCCTAAAGTTAGCACAATGCTAACTTCTTCAACTGACCTAGCAAATTAAACGTATTTTTAGATGGGTTGGGTTTTTTTTTAATTTATTTCTGGAATATGAAAGAAGAAAGCATTAAAAAGTAACCTTCCCTGTCAGTTCTGTGACCTGCAGTTGCCATGGGGTTGTTGTCACTGAGAGAGAAAAAGCTGAACTGGGCCCATGAGACCAAGATCTGCTCTTGGCTCAAGCTTCCACCTGCACCCAGTGACCTTGTCCAGGCAGGCTCTGATGCATCAAAGCAATGCCCAGGACATCAGGGCTGAGCTCCAGAGCACTGCTTCACCTCAGGGCATCTTAAAACTCTCAGTGGCTGGTGTTCCTCTTTGGAAAAAGCCCAAATTCCCCAGAGAAGAGGCTGGAGTTGAGCCATGGTCTCTGCTCCCTCTGGACAACAGAATAAGGGCTCATCCTCCAGCATCTTGGGTTTGCCCAGAGGTTTTATGGCACAGCTCTCTTTTGCCTCACTTCTGGCACCCAGACTTGGGCTCCTGAGTTGTTTTGCTGCATTTGGAGTTTTGTTTCTTGGCACTAAAGTTTAGGGATTATTGCTTGCAGTTCCCTTTCGTCGGATGCTTCAAGAGCAGCTCTGAGCCAGAGGGGGGAACAAACCCATCCCTTGGCTGTTTTTGTGAGCCACAAAATGCCTGTGAGACAAAGGAAGGGGCCACATGAAACAGGAATTGTGGTGGCACTGACAGGGACAAAAGCTCCACGCACAGCCCTAGGATAAGGCAAGAGAGCAGGGAAATGTGCTTATTCCAGCTCTCTGCTTTCCTACGGAGTTCAGACAACTGGATTTATTGTGTTTTAATATTAACTTCAGTGGAGCCAGGAGTGTGTTGTGATCCCATGGTATTTGGGCAAATGAGTAAAAAAAACTTTATTTCATATATATATATATATATATATATACACACACCCCCTTTTCACAGGATACATTAAGTGTGTACAGGACTTTTCCTTGATGACTGGCATTTAGCAGCTGAGTTACAGATGGATTTCTGTGTAGTCAGCACAGATATTAATCACAAAATCCTTTTAATAGATCAAAGAGTGCTGTGTAATTGAAAATTTCTACTAGAAGCATTCGTTTCAAGCAGTTCTTAAAATTTTCTCCTAATGTGTAATCTAGGAAAGGAACATTTTTCAGGGTTTAAAATGCAAAGAGAAGTTTTGTTCGTTGCTTTATTTAGTTCTCTGCTCAAATTAGGGATTAGTGACAAGAAATTGATATTTTACTGTATGCCCAAAGTTATTTTTGTGTTCATCAAAGCCACTTGGTTAAATCAGGAGTGAGCAATAATTACCACTGAAGGATGAAGGAAAACACTGGATTTTTACTTGCTTTATATGTGAAGGTTTTTCTCCATCAGCAAACTCTTTCAGTTGAGAAAAACTTAAAAACCATCATAATTATTATTCCCATTGCTCCCTAGCCTTGTAACAAGATAGAATTTGGATATTTAAAGACCCATCCACCCTTTAAATAAGATGTAGAGTCTGTTTCATGGAGCCTGGTGCTGGGCATGGCTTTGCAGGTGACACAAAGGAAGATGAATATCAGTTGAAAATATAAAAATATTTTATTTTTCGTAGCTCATAGCACAACTTTGCAGCAAGTAAAGCCTCAAGCAGATATTGTGGGCTTCCAAAAGAGGCCATGGCTTTGTGAGGAGCTCATGGGCTTGGACATGAGGAGCACGGCTGAGAAAAGAGCAGGAAGGAAACAGCCCTGGGGAGCTTCAGTGCTGGGACTGAAGAAATGATTTGGTGCTTGTACAGACAAATGCTCACCAAATCCTGCACATCATTAATTATAATAATAATAATAATAATAATCATCTCTCTGCTTCCCCTGCATCTGGTGGGAAATGCATCTTCCCCACCAAGAGGCTGTGCTAAATAAAGGTTTGTCCTTCCCAGGGAGCAGGAGAGGTGGGAGGTGGACATTTGTGCTCCCATCTCTTTCCCAAAGGAAGGTCATTAAGTGTATAAAATACATATGTTTTCCCTTCAGCAGCTGTTGGGTTTCTCAGCCCAAGAGCCATAACGGGACCATGAGGTTTGGAAAATTTCTGCCTCCCACATCTGCCCCCCTTCCCACCGGCAGTGCAGCTGAATCAGCACAATGGGATTGCAGCTGTGCCTCGTTAGGCCAGCGCTGCTAATGAAGTATTGGCAAAAAACGCCTTCAAGTCACTCTGCTTTGGGGTGGTGCCTTGGTGGAGGGTGAGACTGAACCTTCTTCTGGTGGTGTTTCAAACATTTCAACATGGTGGGTTTGCAAGAGATGGTGGTCCTGCAAAATGAAACCCTGGCAGAACCTTCCTTTTCACTGAAGTGGTGTGAAGACTTTCCGTGCCTCTAGGATGAAAGGGAATTGTTCTTTTCTCTATCTATTTCTAGATAAAAACTGTAGGAGAATCATGATTTGCAATTTTGAGGTGTCCTTACAACAATCCCTGTCTGGTGCTGCTATTGCCTGGATGCAGAAGGGCCATGTAAAATGCAGTACATTGATTTGGATTAGTTAATTAACTAAGTGGAGATTCTCGGAATGAGAGAAGCTCATTTGCATGAAGGACATAGGATCCACCTAGGCATGTGGGAAAGAAAGGGTGTGGGAGAGAGAAAGGGGGAAAATGAACAGAAGAGGGAGGAATATGAAGCTCAACTCAACTGGTGTTGTCTGGGCTCTGTGGGCAGCAGGGTGACCAGGACATGGGACCTGCTTGGGGCCCTGCCCTTGCTCAGCTGTGCCCTTCTGTCTCCTTCCAGGCCATCAGATGAAAACCACCCCGAGGTGAAGCCTGATGCCTATGTGAACAACCTGGCTGAGGCTGTGGACATCATCCTCCAGCATCTGTAAATCCCAGCAGGAGCAGGGGTGAACCTGCAGCCTCTCCATGGAACCACTTCATCCTTTCCCACCTCCATCTCACATTAACCCAGCCCAGCCCTGTCCAGGGCGCCCACCTTCCCAAATGTTTCATGTAATGGCACTAAAATCACCTCCTCTCTCATCCAAGGGAGCACCAAACCTGCTGTGCTCTGCAAGTCTGGAATGTCCTGCCCTTGGTGCCTGTGAGTGGCTTCAGCCTCCTCTGGGTGATGCTGGGGGCCTCTTTCCCCTTTTAATCTTTGCTCACACAGGGAACCCAGCCTGGAGGTGGGAAACTGGGAATCTGAGCAGGCCCTTGTGCATGGATTTACCTCTTTAACCCACATGTCCTGTGCCTTTTGGGGTGCCTGAGATGGGGTGGGGGGTGTCCTTGGGGGCTGCTGGAGGCCACCAAGCCCCGGGGCCCTGTGTGTGCCTCGGGTGGCACAAAACCCCTGGGGAGGGGGACAGCCCTGCCTTGGCAAGGCAGGAACCGTGATTCTGCCAGGATCAGCCCTGGGTGAGGGCACAGGAATCCAGTAACACATCAGGGAATAACTGAGCCATCCTGTCAGGAATAAACCCTGTCCTTTGCATCTGGCCTGTGTGTTGTTGTGTTCAGTTGGACCAGCCCTGGCAGTGATGTTTGCAGGACCTGAAATGCTTTTCCTTACCTGGAAAAGGCCATAGGACTGGTGGTCTTTGCCTTCCCTCTGCGGGTGGGGTCTTGTGAGCAGCCATGGCTGTGTGGGAGGGGATGTGGGTTTATCACCTCTCCCCTTTAAAATCCTGGATGTGCAGTCCCTGTGCCAGGGAGCTGTCAGGGCTGTCAGACACAGCTCCAGCTGAAAATGCACTTTTCACAAGGGCATGTAGTGATAGAATGAGAGGGAATAGCTTCAAAAGGGTAGGTTTGATGGGATATGGAAGAAATTCCTCACTGTGAGGGTGGGGAGACCCTGGCACAGGGTGCCCAGAGAAGCTGTGGCTGCTTCATTCCTGTAAGTGCCCAAGGCCAGGTTGGAGCAGGGGCTTGGAGCAGCCTGGGACAGTGGAAGGTGTCCCTGCCATGACAGGGATGGAATAGGACGAGCTTTAAGGTCCCTTCCATCCCAAACCATTCTGGGATTCTGTACTCACTGAACATCCCCTGGGACTGATCCTGCTCCACATGCCTGCTGAGAATCTACAGCACCCAGCTCAGCCCCCTCCTGCTGCCAGGAGTGCTCAGCACATCCAGGGCCTGGACAGGCATGAAATTTACCTTTTTTTCCTAATCAAAACAAGGATTTTTAAAAAGACCTGCTCCCTGCCTCCAGGCATTGCAGCCCTTCCCCAGGGATTTTGGTTTCTCTCTTTTGTCAGTTTTGCAGTGCAGCTGTTGCAGCGTGTGTGGTAACACCTGGCCGTGCTGCACCTGGTAAGAGCATGAAAGGGGCTCAAAATGGGTCAAAAAAATGAAAAACTAGGGGTTGTTCCATCAAGTCCTCTGCCCACCCTCACTGACACGTGGTAGTGTTTGCAAGGGTCACCTTTTAGAGGCAAAAGTCCCCTTTTAATCAAGATATCAGTAGTTCTGTACCCTCTTGGGCTTTGGGCAAGACTGTTTGGGCTTTAACCTGCTTCAGATCTCCAAGGGATCATGGAAATCATGCAATGATGTTTGTGTTACATATATTTAATATATATCCATACTCTCAGGCAGCATGTGCTGGCCATTGTCTACATTCAGCCACTGCTCTCTGCATCTGCAAGCAGGAGGTAAAGGATAATTGCAGCTCTGGTTCCAGCAGTCCCAGCAGCTGAAGATGACCCTGCTCACTGAAGGACACCAAAATGATGCTCCCTGTTTCTGGAGTGTTGCTGGAACACTTGTTTTTCACTTACCAGCTGGCCCTGGAGCTGCATATGTCCCCCCTTGGGGACAGCAGGGGAAAGAGGGCTGGGAATTAAGTTCTAATAAAATAAACTACATCTGGGAAAATGACCTTCGTGCAATTTTTTTGGTCTGTTTTTGCATCTTTTATCCTCTGGGTAGTGGTTCAGCCAAAGTGTATGGTACTGTCAGCATCCACACACATGGAAAGATGCTGTAAACCCTGGTTAAACGTTCAGGCTGTGATGGATCACTGAGAATTTCTTTTTTATCCCCTAATTCTTCCCTTTTTGTTCTGTTATACTAAGCCTATCACTTCAATCTGATTAAGTTTAGGCAGATAAACATCCTGCCATCTGTCATGAAACTTTTTACACTGTTTGCTTGCTGGAGGAAGTGCAGCCCTTTTCCTTTTTGGGTTACAAAGGCTGCAGGGAGATACTGCCCCGTTTCCCCAAGAACTTATTTAATACCCCCATGTGCCCTTGGCCTGCTGTGGGCTCTCAGTTTAGATTTGAGATGAGATTTTATTTTTAAGAGGCAGGATATTATGGTTGTCCTTAAACACAAAGAAGGAGGTGCTACTTGGCACTTCAATTTGCATTTTGTTGTTTTTATCTTTGGCTGTGCTACAGCTAAATGACTGCCTGGGGGCTGGGGGGAGGCATGGGAGATGTCCCCCCACCATGGGGAGGGTGCAGCATGTCTGTCTGCACGTGAATATCAAAAAATGTCCATTTTCTTGTGCAGCCCATGGCTGGAACCCCCTTCCTACACAGACACCCCAAGGGAGGGTCCAGGTTGAGGGATTTCCAGTCCCCCACCCATTCTTTGGGACATCCCTTCCCAGCACCTATAGAGATGTCAAAGAGGTGCAGCCAGGAAAGGAGAGGAGAGGGTTCCATCAAACTCCAACCCCATCAAACTCCAACCAGTGCCACAACCCCCAGGCTCAGCGACGTCCCCAACACCCTGGACCCCACAGACGCGCCGGGCCACGGGGACAGCACAGAGAGGCGAGACACGGGACAGGGGTTATTGAACCAGGAAGCTTTATTTACACAGTAAAAGTAACAAGCAATTTCCTGAGATTGAGCTGCTCTAGTGCAATCAAGTCATGGAGGGGGCAGGAGCAGCCTCCTCGCCCGCCCGCGGAGGGGACACCTCGGGCAGCCCCTCCCGGGACACGCACGGCCCGCGGCGCTTGTGCAATTGCCAGCGAGACTTGGCTACTACAGGTCATAGCTCCAGAAGGCTTTGTTTTTTATTCTTCTTCCCATTTTTTTCAGTTTTGTTTTGTTTTTTTATTTGGCCATCCTCTTCTTTTTCTTTCTTGAACACCGAACCCACACACGCCGCAAAGCACTGCTACAATCCTAGAACATCCTACGTCAGTCTGTTCGCCTGGGCAGCCAGGAGCTTTAAACAATGCACTTGAAACACAACTTTATTGGCCAAACAGGCTATGCTAGCACGTGGAAAAATTACAATCTATTTTACAAACGCTTCTTTTTGTTGGTTTCTTTTTTTTTTTTTTTCAATGTACTCTTTCATAGGACAGGCTCAAAGAGCTACATCTGCAAAGCACACAGCGAACTCTGTGTGTGCCTGCTAAGACTTTCTGTGTTAAAATCCTATTTTTTTTTCAGGATGAAGAACCTTTATTGCTGCTGCCACAGCTTTGGTGTCATCCCAAAACAGCTGCTGCCCAGACTGGGTCACACCATGGACAAGCCACTGAGTCCCTTCACAATAATGAGCCTATTTGAGCTACCTAGCAAGGAATAACATCCCTTGTCTGCATATTACTTTAGTATCACATTCTGGCAGCCGGCAGGGGTTTGCCAGGGGATTTGGGGGGTTCCCAAAGCATCTGTGTAATAGGTGAAGTCCTTTACAAACCAAGAGCAAGACCCCCAGGGGATGCCCTGCTCTCCCACTGCATAGGGGACAGATCTCCTGACACCAGGGGAGCAACGCCACTTCTGACTTTACAATCAACAGGATGTCCCCTGAATCTGAGGCACATACTATATTATATTCAATATTTTTAATTACTTTATTTATATATATATTTATATATATATATAAATCCACAAATGTTTTACCTCTACAGAGAGAGAGAGAGAGAGAGAGAGAGAGAAAAAAATTGAAAAGTAAGGCTTTCTTAAACTGAGAATAAGTACGTGAAATCATACAAACCCAACAAAAAATACCCAACAGAACATCACCGTGGCCTCAAAACTGTCGCTAACTGTAGTCTGTGCCTACGCCAACGTGCCCAGTGTAAGGCCATGACTCATTGGAGAAGCATTTTTAGTAAGGCAAACGGGTTGTGCTGAATGTAAACTGAATGCTACGGCTACGTCCAGGACAGCTGGGCCGTGGCCCTTTGGCCACCAGGTCCAGGACAGCTGGGCCATGGTCCATTGGCCACCTTCCCCCTCTGGAGGGTTAGCATGGCACCAGGAGCAGCCCTTGGAAAGAAAACAGAAGCCCTTAGGAATTCCAGCCCTGGGGATGCCCACCCGAGAGCCCACCCGGAGCTCTGCGGCGGCAGCCGGACGTGGATTTGGGTGAATTTGCCCTTTGTTGCTCAGCTGAGGAGGTGCCTGTGGCCAGCGGGAGCTGTGCACCCCGAGACCAGGACGTGCCAGTGGTGGGGAGGGAGGGATGGATGGAGCATCAGGAAGACTCAAAGCCAAGAACTGTGCTGTGAGGGTGCCACTGCAGGGGCACGGACAGAGGGGCAGCAGCCTGGGAAAACACTGGCATGGCTGGACCCTCCACAACAGGAGGGATAAAAACTAACCCAGGATATATTTTCTTCTAAGTGATGCAACAAGCGACACTTTAAAAAGCTGGAGGGCTCCCCAAAATGAAAAGACATCCCTGTCATTCCCTCCCCGAATATCTGGGGCTTGTCCTGCTTGCCTGGAGGGAGTGGACACGGCCACAGCCACCAGCAGAACCTCAGCAGTGGCAGGACAGGGGTAACAACCGATGGGTTCCACTGTGGTGGGAGATGCCACACACATCCCAAACCACTGCAGAAAAAAGTGCACTAACATAACCAGAAACGATGGATGAAACCTGTACCAGCAGCTCTCAGCCTTTCTGAGTTATGGACCCTCAAGGCATTGCCAGTGGGGTGCTAAACCCCCTTAAAAATGTCCTGTCTTCAACTGCTCTTGGTATCAATGGTTTTTCTCTTTTCTTGCATTTGCAAAGCTCAGGAAGTGATCACTGAGTTTGAAGGAACCAGCAGAAGGAATCCAGAAGATGCTGGAAGCCATTTGTACAGCTTTCCTAGAGCTTTAAACAAACAATAATAAAAAAACCCCAAAAACAAAACCAGATGGAGAAAAAAAAAAAGTGTCCTTCTAAACCTGTTAGCGAGTGGACAGCTTATTTTTAGCAAAGAGAATTCATATCGTACAAACATAATGGTCACCACTTTATCTGTGCTTAAAAAAGGCACAGGAAGAGGAAAAGCTTTCAGTGCTGCTACCTGGATTTTCAGCCTTTTGCCAGCTGACTTTGTCAAGTAACCCCTCCACGACGTGCCTCGGGCAGGCAGCCCTTCACAGTAAAGCCAAAAAAAAAGAGGGTGGCAGCCCTGCCCTGGGTAGCAAAGTGGGCACAGCTGCTGGTAAATGGGTGAACAGTCCAGCCCTGCTCAAAACAGGATGTTGGGAACCCAAATGAGGGTGGCACTGAGCCTGAGTAGGGTTTTTTTTTTCCCAAAAGAGTTGAGAGAGGGGGCTGGGAAGAAAAAAAAATAGGGAAGGAAGGCATTTGAGCATCTCCATGCAGCACCCAGCAAGCACTGCTGCAGATGCTGCCCTGCATGGACCAGGGATCTGTTTAATTCCTCATCAGGAAAACTAAAAACAAAGGAGTAAAAATCCAGCTCTTGCCATTATTAAATCTAAGCAAAACTCCTCACTTGTGATTTCCTTCTCACGGCACTGCCAGGGACATGGGGAGTGAGGCGGGTGCTGGGGCCGCAGGGGATGTGGCCAGAGAAAAGGAACCGTGGCCACCCCAGCGGCCACCAGCCAGTGTTTGCAAATCTCAGTATTCTGCTTTTCCCTCCCTTTCTCCAGTCCCAGGGGTGGTGGTTTCTCCTTGTGCACCCCTTTCTGAACTAGCACAGGTGGGCTCTGTGGGAGCATGGCCAGCTCCATCAGCTCCACCCCTATCCTGGCAAAAGCCATTTACTCGTGGATCCCGAGTTTTTGGTGATCCCCGTGCCCGCTTTCCCTGTGGGACAGGCACTTTCCTCCAACTGGCTGATCTCTGGCTACAGTAGTTACAAAGAATTTCAAGATTTACACACGCATGCACACGAATTCCTCTAAATACCTGATGAAATTTTGGCAAAGCTGCTTCATCCCCTCCAGCTGGCAGGAAGGGCAGCAGTGACAGAATCCCACAAACTCGCTGGACACGAGGAGCCCTCCCCGGCTCTGCTGGCAGCCCCCAGAGCCCAGGGCGAGAAGAGCTGCTCCCTCCTCAGTTGTTCTCTATCTGCTCGATGTCTATCTCACCATCCAGCTGGAAGAGGCTCTCGGTGCCCGTCCCACCGCTCCGCCAGGCCGCCCTGTCCTCCTCCTTCCCGGCGCTCTCCTCCTCCTCCTCGCAGGACAGGTCATCCCTGCTGTTTGGGGCACGGGGTGGCTCCGGGACCGGGGTGCAGGCGGGGGTCCTGCCCGGCATCACCTCCGGGGCCGTGGGCCACGGCTGGGGGCCCTGGAGCCGCTGGGAGCCGTCCTCGGCCGTGGTGCTAAGGCAGGTGAGGCTGTTGAAAGTCTGGCGGTTCTGCAGAGGCAAGGAGAGAGAGGCAGCTGAGGGAGAGACCTGAGCTAGAGGGGAAATCCTGAAGCTGGGATAGAAGTTACACCAGCTGAGCTAGGAATCTTCCTGACCCCAAACCTGAGCTCCCTCAGCCCAACAGAAAACAATCAGAGCAGCAGGAACACTCGGCAGGTCCCCAGGAGATGGACAGATGCTGTAGCCCCCCACCTCCCCATCCATGGCAGGTCCTGTGGCCCCGCTGCCTCTGCAAAAGGCAACGGCATCAAAAGCAGCCCCATCCTGCCCTGGATCAGCCCCATCACCATCTCCATGCCATGCATCACCCAGCTCCACATGTAAGGTAGAACAGTGCTCACCAAGAATGAATTATCATTTCCAACAACTCCCTTTATTAGCCAAGAGAAACTTCAACCCTCTCTTTAAGTAGCTGGAGCTTGTCTCCTGCTAAACCCTCCTCTGTGATGGCTCATGGCTGCTCCCCTCACTAAAGACCAGGCGAGCACAGTTGTCTGTTCGCTGAGTTTCCACGCCTGGTTACCTTGGCCAGAAACTTGATTTAGTTTATGTACTGTCACGTCTTCTAAACAGCTTCAAACTCTGAGAATGACAAGGAGCATGCAGGCATTCCAAACCCTCTGGAGCAGAGCACGCAGAACCTCCCAGGTTTGCAGTCTGGCCACAAGCACGCTCACCTGCCAGGGAGTGCCTTAGCCCAGGCTGGTTTTTAAAAGAGTAAAATAAACCCTGATTACTGAGTGCCAACAGAAATAACGAGGCCATCCTGGTGGCAGAGTGTGTGCTCCGAGCAGGAGGAGACTGAGGAGGATCTCAGCAGCTTGTGGAGTTTCTCATCAAGCCAGCGTGTGATGGTGTGGTCACTTCCCAGACATCTGGCCTGGACACATCCCATGGGATAGGCCTGAATGGGAATTCAGTAAATACCTGGGAGGAGGCAGCCCCCTCACTAGCTAGAGGTGTTCACCTGCTCCTGGTCAGTGCTGGGTCCCTCATGACAAGAGGGGCTGGAGAGTGCCCAGAGAAAGGGTCTGGAGCTCCAGGAGGGGCTGAGGGAGCCAGGAGAACTTGAGTACCCAGCAGAGCATTGGGGACACAGAGTGACAGGGCTGCTGCCTGTATCTGCTCTGGCTGGCCCAATTCAGGAGCAAACACACAGCCTGAGACACAACCCTGCTCCAAAACATCCCCACTGGCATTCCCAGGGAATTAGGCACATCCACTTGAGGGCTTTTGCATTCAAATCCACCAAAATAACTTACCCTGGGCTGTAAACAAAGGAAGATCACCCATTTACACAGCCCCTGAGGGAGATGAGGGGCTCTGCATCACACCCCAACCAATTTTTAACAAATCAAAGGGCCTTGTGATGAGTTGGACCCATGGACCATTGCTCAGAGGCTTTGAGTGCTGCACTATCCCATGCACACAGTAAGAAGAGTCATTGCAGAGGCTTCTCTATCTAAACAGAGAAGTTCCTGCTGCCCCAGGAGGAGTTGGCCACTGCCCAAGCTGGGGGAAGCTACATTTTGCATGGTCTTCAGTCTCTGAAACCTTCAAAAACCCACAAGCCCCAAGCCTGTGTGAAAAAAAGGGCATTTCTTCTCTAATTACGCAACTGCACCCAGTCCTCACGTCATCCTGGTCATATTTTTGTTAAATCCCAGCCGTGCCTCTGTCCTCTGGGTGCTGAGCATGCAACAGCTTCAAGCAGAGAGCTGTGCACTGTGGTTAATGGACAACTCATAATTACCACTGGAGAAGGCCCGAGGACATAGCAGAAATATTTTCTAAGCACTCCACAAAATTTGCAAGCATATTTCCAACAGTGATTTAGGCACTTGAAAAGCCTAGGTCTCCTGAAAGTCAACAGCCCTCTCAAAAGTGAAAATCCTTTCTACAAACAAAACTATGGCACTTTTGGGAATGTTCATTTTTCTCCTTCTTAACTGAGCTCATTTCCTGGATCAGGCACTTCCCAGGGTTTGGTAGCCAGGTGTGGACATGCTGGGCTGCTGCAGGTGGGATGGAGCATCCTGAGAGGATGGGAGATGCTCTCCAGTGCATCAGAGGAGATGAGTGATTCCTGTGGTGGCCAATGAAGGAGGATGCAGACTGCAGAGTAACTCAACAGGTCCATGGCACATTCTTCCCATGCAAAAGAAAATCATTTCCAAGCTGGGACATGTCTCAGGGAACAGCCATGAAGTTACTTGACTTTCAGGGAAATTTTGCATTTTATGGGACTTTGGCAAGACAACCAAGCCAACAGCCTCATTTTCCCTGCTCAAATCCACACATGCTGCAACCCTTGAGTCATTCCAGGGAATGCAAGAGGATGGAAAACCCCTTGCGATGGTCCCAGTGCTGCCGGCACCGCGGCAGCTGCTGCTGGAGGAAGGCCACGTGCAGAAAGTGCTGGGCAGAGACGCTCCCTCTGAGGCAGATTTGACAGCTCAGAAAGCAAGTTTTCACAGGCACTGGCTGCCACAGAATCCCACAGCTCATCTTGCCAGAGGCTGGGGTCAGGAGGGCGGCCCCAGGATGGTGATCACCAAGCCAGCCTTCCATGGGCTGGCTGTGGAGCAGAGGTGGGTCAGCCACCACCATCAATGCAGCGTCTGTCTGCAGCCCTTCCAGAGTTCTTTGCTCACTTTTTATTTATTGGGTGAATTTAGCACGTGCTGAGGCGCTGAGCTGGCAGAACCAGGCAGTCAAGTGCTCTGCTGATGTCAGGAAAGAGCAGGTTTGGTGACACAAAGAGGTGCTTGCTCCCCATGGCCAGGCAGCCCTGGGCCCCTCTGAGCCCCTCCACAACCTTGGCCTCCAGATGAAAAAGGGTACCAGGCACCTCAAATCCTGGGAAATGTGGGAATCCAACACAGATGGCTTTTGGGAGATGTTTCTGGCCATCCTGACTTCACCCAGTGAGCACCTGTAACACCCAGACCACCTTTACTGACCACAAGGACCCATTTTTGACCATTTGAGGTGCTGGTTTTTCTTCCCCCAACCCTTCCCAAAGCTGCTTTAGTCCAGCACACTGACCAAGCCCTCAGAGACAAAATGAGGTGTTGCTAATGGAAGTACTTGAAAAATCGTCTAAAAATACATAAATAATAAGTTCTTGGTCACTTGGAATAAGCTGCAAGGTTGCTCCAGAACAAAGCCCTTCTTCCATGCTGGTTACCAAGCTCGGGCTATTTCTTTTCCCCCAGGGTCTCATGATGCTCCACACAGCGCAGGGACCAAGGCTGCAATCAGAGAAGGCTGCAGGAACCGACTCATCCCTCACCTCCATCCATTTCCTCAGGTTTTCCCTCCCCTTAGGCCTGGGGCTGGCAGCTGCAGAGCCCCGACAGCAAGCTGGAGAAATCCCTCAGCAACATTCCTCCCTCTGACTCTTCCCGTGGTGAAACACCCAGCTGTGAGCTCTTCCCCAAAGCACATCCCTGCAAACAGGGTGGCTCTACCAGAACCGATATTAGCAGGACTGTGATCCCTGCGGTGATCACGGCTTTTGCTCAAACACCTTTTTTTTTTTACATTTTTTTACTTTTTCCACCCTGCCAGGTGATTGCCACAATTTTCCCGGGAAAGGTGTAACGCTACAAGCTGTCAGCAGCAGCGGCCCTACCTCCCAAGCTGTCATCACCTCCTGTTAGCACACTGGGCTACAGTCGCTTCAGAAAGCTGAAAATAACCCAGTGCCAGAAGGGAAGGGGGAAGCGGGCAGTGAGCTCCAGGCAGGAATGATGAGCCCCTGCCAGTTCTCCCGAGCCAGCAAAGTCACCTCCACTGGGGATTCTCTGCCTGCTTCAGGTTTAAATCATTCTCTGAGGCAAACACCTCCTGTAAAACACCTTCAGCCTGAGTTGTTATCTTTATAGCGTTAAATAGAAATGCTTTGGTTGTTCGCATCACGGTAAATCCTGCCGGGTGTTTGTGCCGGGGAAAGCGCTCGTCCATGCTGCCGAGGAGGAGGGAGAGGTGCTTGAGGTTGGAAAATGGGTTTGATTTGGTTTTTAAACTCTTCAGAACTTCATTATGGCAACTGCTGTGATTTGGGCCATGCACACACACACACGTCACTCGGGTTCAAAGCTCTGCCCTGCTTTTAAGGCACCCACAATCTTCTCCCACTCCATGCCCAGGCTGGTTTCCTGGTGAGTGGAAATGGAGGGGACACAGGGAGGGAGCTGCAGCAAGCCTGGCTTAATCCTGAGGCTCCCAAAACCAATTCTCCTCTTTATAGCAAAGGAGCTTTGCCACAGGTCCAGGCTGCAGCACTGGCACAAGCACATTCCAGTGACACCCCAGGCTCACCAGCACCTCCCCTGCTGCAGTTTGGCCTCCCCATAAAGAGGGAGGCACGGCCACCTTGCCCCAAGGAGCACTGGTGACCACTGCCACTCGTGGCTTCCAGTACCAGCTGGGAGGTCAGGGGGCTTGCACCGACCCTGTCCTCCCACAGAAGGAGCTTCTGAGTGATGAAGTGTTGGGAAAGAAATGCTGGAATACCTGAGGCAGGGAAACACAGGAGGCAGTGATGGGGGATGTGAAAAGCAAGAGAAGCCCGTGTGCCAGGTGCAGAGCTGGGTGAGACACAGTGTGGCCATGTCAGGGAGCTCAAACTCATCAATATTCTATTTTCTTAAAAATTTTATCTATGAAGGCATTGAGTGGTTCACAGACAGCTCCACAGGCCAAGGTGCTACAGAACGTGCCTGCAGTAGCATCCCAGAACAGAGGATTCTCCCTGCCCTGCTCCCAGTGGGTACCACATTCCTGCCTTCAGGATCTGCCTCCCCAGCCTTTCCCTTCTCACTCCCTAAAGAACAACCTTTACTCAGCCCCAGTCTTCACTTTGCAACAGGCACCAGTGCTTACTTGGTGCAGTCAAAGCTTTAGCAGATAATTTTGCTTTTATTCTGTTTAGTGTGAAAACCAGCTTTCATCAGCTGGCTCAGAAATATCTATTATGCTCCCAAGCCACTTCACACCACGGTATTAAACAAACAGATTCAAAAAAGCAAGGAAGCATTAGTAGTGATGCTGCCTTTGGAGCCTGTGGAGATAATCTGGGTTTACTCACAGTTCTTGTCTTTGGAGTGCATAGCTGCCTCAGTGACAGTGAGGATGTTCAGGGATATTCCACAAGTGCAAAAGAAAAAGCTGCTGTATGACCCACCAGTGGGAATCCCTCTGGTGCTACAGAGCCCCAGGGAGATGCTGGAGAGATGAATCCCAGAAATCACAGGGAAATAGAGCAGGCACAGAAATGCAGGGCATCAGAGAGCACTGAACACCACTCTGGAGCTCCACTGTCCCACCCCAGCACAGCATCCCACACGTGGGGACTCAGTCCCAGCACAGCCTCCCAACCCATTCCTATTCATAACAATAATTGGAGGAAACCCTCATTTCCTGCCAAGAACAAATATTTTCCCTAACAGACACCAAACCCTTCTCTATGAGCTGGAAAAATCCCTTTGCTCAGACAACAGGTCATTAGTGATCACTGTGTATTTATTTATTTACAGGCTGCCCTTCCCAGCCTTTCACCTCTGCCTTCTCCTCTGCATCCTCTTGAGATCCAGACCCCTGGAGCACTGCAGGCCCCTCATGCCAGCACACTCAGCACTGCCAGGAGCCCAGTGGGGACAGTGGCAGGGCTGCTCTCCCAGTGATGGCTTTGCAATGCCATGGATTTCAGTGGAAAAGGCCAAACCTGAACCTGACTCCTCCCCAGAGCTGGCAAAACTCCAGGATTTGGAGTGGCTCATCTTTGGGGAAATTCAGTGATTTGACTCGTTCCAAGTTAGAGTGAAACAACATTATTATGGGATTATTCTCTTTTTCTCAGCCCTATTCCATTTTCATACTTCATAATTTTCAGCACAGAACTAACATTTCTGTTATGCTGCCGTGGTTCTCACTCCAAGGCCTAAATGATAAGGCAGGACCTTATAAAAATTAAAACCAAACTTCATGTCACTGTTTCAGCAGCACTGAAAAGAGAATGCCAGCAAGTAAAGGGATAAAAACACATTGTGGATGACCAAAAATCCAATGAGTGTGTGGCACCTGCACCCACTGCTCCCACCTACCAAGACCTCCTGCAAATCCAATGCAAACTTGAAATATATCTCGCTTTTCTGTCACAGCCTCAACCTAGGGTTAACCCTGAGCATCTTTTTCTGGAAAGGAAAAAATAAAGGACCCTTCTTCATTTATTACCTATTTATCTATTTATTTATTTAGCACCATTTCTTGAAATGTTTTGCCTTCCTGGAATGCTTTGGGAGATTTTTGCAAGGCAAATTGTTCCAAGTAACTCCCAGTAGCTCTAACCTAGTAGCTCCCAGAGTGCTGCAGGAGGGTTTTTTGTAAACCGTAGTGAAAAATCCCTCTTGGCTTTTTTGAGCCAAAATGCCACTTTTGAGCATGCTGACTCCTTCCAGGGTGAATCTCTGTGCTTTCTAAAAGCTGCTTTTTGGAGTCACACAGCATACAAGCCTGGGGACAGAAGGGTTAAACAGCACATGGTGAATCAGATGTGCATCCTCGGGATACAATTGGATTTTGTCCATGTTTGGGACAGACACTGCCAAGCTTTGTTTGTGTTCCCAGCCCTGTCCTCCCATGTGAGTGTGAACAAAGGGTGCAACACTCAACCCTGCATCCCTGGGCCTCGTGGAGGGGTGGAGCTGGGAGCAGGGGGTGGAATGGGATGGAACTGGGAGAGACCTTAGAGCTCCTTCCTGTGCCTGAAGGTGCTGCCGCGGAGGGACTTTAGACAAGACAGGATAAGGGGGAACAGCTTCAAACTGACAGAAGGCAGGGTTAGATGGGATATTGGGAAGGAATTGTTCCCTGGCAGGGTGGGCAGGCCCTGGCACAGGTGCCCAGAGCAGCTGGGGCTGCCCCTGGATCCCTGGAAATGTCCAAGGCCAGGTTGGATGGGGCTAGGAGCAGCCTAGGACAGGGGAAGATGTTCCTTCCACTTTCAAACCTACCAGTTTCTTTTGATCCTCAACCAAAGGCTTTTTCCCACCGAGCCACAAACTGACCTTTGCAGACTCACATTCCTGTTTATTTAAAAAACACTGGGGCTTGGAAGCTGGAATCTCTCTCAAAAGTTACATCAACAGCAAACTATTTCCTGGGATACGTATGGAATTTAAAACCTCCAGTTTTCTGCCTATCACTACACTTGGAAATACTTGTCACTGACTGGAGTGGGTGCTGACACCAACCAAGATCCCTGCCACCTCTCCTGCCCTCTCCAGCAAGCCTGAAAGGTGCCAAAATTTAAACAGAAAATCTTCTTATGTGAAAATTAGAGATTTCTACCCTCAAGGAAAGACTTGGGTGCTCAGAGAGGAGAGGTCCCTTTTCCCACTTTTTCCCACTCAGTGCCAAGACCAGCCCGAAACATTTCAAACCTGTGGGCTGCTTCCTTCAGCTCTGGGAGTGTACAAACTCCTTTGTGCCTGGATCCTCATGGAAACTGCCAGCACTCCTAAGTTTGGAAGGGAAAACAAGGCAGAGGGGCCAGCTAGGCTCCCAGCCATCATGAGCATTACACACTGCACTGTGTCTGGTGACCCCATGGATCTCCAGCCCAGGCTGGAGCTGATTTTAACCCTGAAAACCACAAGAACCACACATCCTCATTTCAGAGGGATGCTCCTGTGATTCCTGGTGCAGATGACTCCATCCTCTGAAGGCACGTGCTCCTCCCAGGGCAGTGAAGTCACCCTGTGAAAGGCTCTGTCTGTCCAGGCAGCCAGGGAACAACGTCAATGGTGCCCTTGTGCCCAGACCCTTCCCACAACGGGCACAAAGTCCTCTCTATAACTCACCCTCATCAGGCACACCCAGGGCTTCACCCTCACCTCCTCCTCAGCTGGTGCCCACTGCTGCCAGCACCCTCTCATCCACCCATCCCTCACAGGGAAGAAGCTGTCTATGAACTCACAACCACAGGATGTTCTCCATAGGCCATGGAAATGCAGAGGAATGTTGTATTTTAATTCTTTATTTATTCTAGAGTAGCTACTCTCTGTCCCATATACTGCAAGACCTTACATAATACAGAGCTTCACAGAGGAGAGATACTTTGACAGCTACCTGGAAATCCTCAGTGTTTATGGGTACAACCTTTGCAGAAAATTAAATGGATATTAGAGAAAACTCAGGAGGAAAAGACCAGGAGTACTGTATTTGTTAGGAGAGATGTAGCTCTTCAAACTGCAACCTCTCTGAAGGCTCAGAGGGACTAAAACCTTGAAGAACCATCAGAAATGGGGCACAAGAGCCACCTCCAAGCCTCAATTTGCTACCAGTACACAGATCCTACAACTGGGAGGAACCAGTATCTCATCACATCTGACACTTCCTGCCAGCAGTGCAGTGCCTTACATGCCACTGAGATATTTGTGCCTTTCTTTTCATGGAAAGTTGTATTTTCAAACTCTACAGCACCACCCTCCATTTCCAGCCAGGGCTACTCCTGCTTGAGGTTTGTGCTGCAAGGGAACATGGCTGGGTTGAACAAATACATATATACATTAAAAATTAGAAAAATAGAATGGTTTGAGTTGGAACTTCAAAGTCCATCATGTTCCAATCTTTGACTTGGGCAGGGACGCTTTCCACTAGTCCAGGCTGCTCCAGGCTCTATGTAACCTGGCCTTAAACGTCTACATATATTCTTAAATATATATATAAGAATATATGTTAAAAAAATTATATATATATATATAAATTATCCATTCAAAAAACACATCTGTATAAAGGATAGCTGTGTTTGGAACTGTTCTAATACAAACTGAAATCTCTCAGTGACCACCACGTCAGAATTTTTGATGGCAGGAAGCAGAATGGGGAAGAGATAGCGAGGGCTTGCGTGGCCGCAGCTGGGGATTATTGCAAATTCCCACTGAGGGTGGCAGTCACTGGTGTGAGGGACGTGTCATGTGTCCCCTGCAGCTGCCCAAGCCTGTGGGAAGGAAGGCAATCTGCACACACCAACATCAGGGCTGGCCTATGGCTTGGCTTCCCGTCAATGACTCAGCCAAGCCACCAAACCCAATGTTTGTGCTGCTGAGAGATGTTTTGGCACACAACGCCCGAGATCCCAGGAAATGTTCACACCAGGATGTCAGAAAGCAGCAGATGTGGAGGTGGGACATGTCAAGTTCCTCTGGAGAAGAATCCACCACACCACTGCGGAGGAAAACCCAGCAGGTGTCTCTCCACCACAAAGCATCCCTGGCAGAGTGTGAATTTCTTTTAGAAAATCCATCTTCTCCCCTGATTCACCCAGATGCTTCTCTGAGTGACTTGCAAAGGGTAAAACCACTCATTCCTGCCAAAATCAGCCCAGCTGGGAGCACTCCTGGGGTCTAAGCCACCTCTCCTTTGCAACACTTCTCATTTCCCATTTATTTTAGATGCACCCACATCAGAAAAAGAAAAACCTCCCAATTAATGGAAAAATCTGATCCAAACCATTTCTGATCATGGCCTGCCAGTACAGACACAGTTCCCATGGGCTGTGAGGCCAAGAGCACTGCCTGGGAAGGAGAGCAAGCTGTGAGGAGATTCATTAACTCTCTGTCAGAACAACTCTGGGATCAGGAAGGTGGGATGTGTCCTCCTTGGGCTTGTACTTCATGTGGAAAGGGGGAATAAAAGCTGAGGCTGGAAACCCTACATTGAAACGAGAGGATGGTTCAAGTCCTCATGTTAAAGAGGTCAGAGATGCCAGACCAGGTACCCAAACTCACCTTGACTGGGGGGAAGAACAGAAACCAGTTTCTTCCAACCTCACTTGCCTCCAGCCTCGTGATAATTAAACAACACCTCATCATCACCCACTCACCTGACTGAGATCCCCCTGGATGACTCCCAGTTTGAAGGCAAAGAGGCACAAGGCAAAGAGTTCATGTGCATTTAAAAGGAGCACAAGGACTGTCTTGGTGCCTAGGGCTTTAAAAGTTGTTGATCTTTCAATGACAACCATGTGCACAACTCAGTTGCTGCCTGAAGTTGAAGCCTGCCTGGTTTGGTGCCATATGAGTAAATAATAAAGAGAGGGATATGGGCTCACCTTCCCTCTCTGGGCTATGGAATTGAAGACAGAAGAGACACAACCAGGATTTTGAGGAATGAAAGGCAATATTTTCCTAAGTATTTTCCCTCCCAGCTTAACTTCAACGTTTAGATTTCTCTCTTAATTAGTCCAGTTATGTAGCCATGTAATTGCTTCCAGGAGCAGCTCCCTCCCCTCCTGCTTGGCCTAAATATCCCTCCTGGTATGAAGAAAACATTTCTTTCAGGTCAAATTATTTTTGTTTTGATTATGGTACCAGGTTTCAGGCCTACAAACACATGTGGTTCCCAGCTCAAGTGAAAAATTAACCGATCTGCCAGATTAACCAGATCCAGATGCTGGTCCAGCACCCAGCACCTCAAAG
This sequence comes from Cyanistes caeruleus, assembly GCF_971803275.1. NCBI lineage: Eukaryota > Metazoa > Chordata > Aves > Passeriformes > Paridae > Cyanistes > Cyanistes caeruleus. The sequence continues at coordinate 3,486,070 of NC_141708.1, read as the reverse complement.
CTCAGTTCCCAGTCTGACATTAGCACCTGGGGACTCAGGGAAAGCCCCATGTCTCAGCTTCTCCATCTGAAAAGTGAATCCTTTGTGGGTAACTGGAAAGTGCAGTCTGGACACTTTAGCTGTCCTTCGCTTTGCCCACTGCACATGAGGTGTTTTTACCCCATATAAACCCAGACTTGAGCACACATTCAGCCACAAAGACACTTTGCCATTATTTCAGCTCTTCCTCCAAAATCACCCAACTTTGCATTCTTCTGGGCTGGAAGCATTAAAAGCAGCCTGGGGGATACCCAAACGTGCAGGGTTTTCTCGAACACATTTATTCCCCATGAGGAATTAGTTGGTTTTCCTGGCATTCCCATCCCAGGGAGGGCTCTGACCGTGCCCCACCAAAGGCAAGAATGCTCCCCATGACTTGCCTCATCCTGCTCGTCCCTCTGTGCCAGTCCTCCCACGCCGAGAGCCGCCTGCCAGCGCTGCTCTCCAGAACCCCTCAGCTCTGAAACCCTGGCCTTTGCTTTCTTCCCACTCTGCTGCAGCCCTGCTGCCCCACACCCGGCAGCACAGCCCTGCCTTGGGGATTCACCCACTGCCACGAGCACCTGAGCCCAGCTGGCTTTCCTGCCTGGAAAATGAAAATATCCGTGGGACCTGCTTGGACTGGATCCCACTGGAGTTCCTTAGTGATGCTGTTGTTGGTTGTTGGTTGTAGCAACCACCGGGTGTTCGGCAGCAGCTCCGGCCACCCAGCCTGGCCCAGAGGGGCTGGGGGAGGGCATGCCCACTGACTTCAGGAGAGATTCTGCACCAGGCAGCCCCTTCCCCATCCCTACAGAGCTTGTGCCACACGGTGTGGAGCTTCTGACCCTCTCCTTGTGGTATCACTTCTCCCAAAGGATGAAACACCCCAACACTGAGCAATACTGAGCATCCAGGCATTGCTTTCTCACTTTGGAAGATGTTGTGATGTGGAGGACAGCAGCCAGAGAAAACACAACTATTCCTCAAGCTGAGGGTTTTCCAGGAACATGGACTGAGCTGCTTTTGGACATCCAAGTGATTAGCTTTTTTGTCATCCTTGGATCACCCACCCATGTCAAAGCCATGGCCATCCAAATTATAAACATGCGCCTGGGCTCAGCATCCACCAGAGGGAAAGGGAAGCTCCTGCTGACCCTCAGGATCTCCTTGGCCAAACCCTTTCTTTTCAAACCAGCCAGCAAACTTTCCACCTTGGACTGATGCAATGGAACAGCTGCCTCAGAACCTCCTCAGAGGGCAACAAATGTCTGTCCAGCCAGAGCCTGTCACAGCCTCCTCCTTCCCTGTCCATCAGACCAGAGAACCACAGAATGCTCTGGACTGAGAGGGTCCCTAAAGCCCTTCTCATTCCACCCCTTGCTATGGGCAGGAACACCTTCCACTGGACTGGGTTATCCCAAGCCCCCTCCAACCTTACACACTTCCAGGGAAGTGAAATGATGCTTGTCTGCTTGTACAGAGAGAATCAGGGGGCAGTTGTGCTATTCCACCCTGTGGTTAATAAAATATAACAATGCATGTATATGGGTTTTACTGTTCATCCAGCTTATTATCTTATAAAATAAGCGTGGCATAATAAATGTTGTTGCTGTGATTTATGAAAAGACAAAAGGAATCTTCATGTTTTTTGCCTGATCTCACCCAAATATGTGACTCCTTCACCCTTTTTATCCTCTAAGCTCTTCTGGAGGAGGAAAAGATGATCTCTTCCTCCAATACCACGGCACTCCTTCAAACACCCTCTGCACTGCCAAGCGCAGAACATCATAAAATATCATGTTCTTGTAAGGAGAAAATGCACACACAATGTTGGATCTCACCCATATGGTGAATTTCTCCCAGCAGTTTCCCTGCAGACAACAAGGGAATGCCTTGCACCACACAGGCTTTGCTGGCCCCAGCACCATAAAAAACCTTTAGGGCAAACACTCCCAGCACAGGCAACTCTGGGATGAAGCACAGCAGGTGACCACATGGAACTGAAACCATGGGGGAAATTTTAAGGCCAGCAGAAGGTGACAGCCCACGCTGGGAGGTGGCCAGGACACCCCTGCTCCCACAGTGGGAGCCCTGGAGCCTTCACACCCCCCATTATCTCCATTCCACACTGAACTGATGGTGTCACTGACTTTGTGACTGTAAATTATTGATGTGGGAAATGTCAAATCATAAAACTGCAGGAAATCTTATGAGGGTGGAAGGGAAATGTTGTCCTTCAGTGCAGCCTCCTGCTCAGTCTCTTGCTCATGTCCAGTCACTTAGTCCAGCAAGGAAAGGACCAAGGAGTAAAATCCTCCCTGATTCGTGCTTTGGATCTGTTATCTGGCTCTGCACAGCAGATCGAAGAGGGAGGTTGTGCTCTGTGTTTGCAACTGAAAATGAAACGTGATAACATCTCCAGAGTGGAAAATTACAGAGCTTAAGAGCAAGTAAAGCCTGTAGCAGTCAGAATTCGGCACCTGACGGAGCCAGGGCTGGGTGCCTTGGGGTGCTGCCTTCATCTCAGCATGGCAGGCCCAAGGCTCCTCTCCCCTGAACTCTGAAACGTGGGGTTTAACATGTTCCTGCTCAAAACCCATGCCACAAGGAAATGACGACATGGTGGACTTGGCATGCAAGAGAAATGCATGAACTTGCTAAAGAGATCCATTTAGAAGGGAAGGGGTTATCCTGCCTGGACAGAAGGCTGTGTTTCCCCATAACCCCCACATTACTCTTCGTGCTCAGACCCCCCTGGGGGATGCTGAAGGCTCTTGAGCAAAGCAGAGACCAGCTGAGGCCCTTGCAGGGACGGCCCCGCCGCCTCTTACCTGGGTCATCTTGGCGAGGTCCAGCGAGGGCCGCTGCTCCTGCACCTCCTCCGGCCTCCTCCGCTTGATTCCAACCTTTTTGTCGTTGAGGACGCAGGGCTGGGAGCGGCTGCGGGAGAGGCCGGCGGCGCGGCGGCCCAGCTCGGGCGTGGAGGCCGGCGTGCTGCTGGCTGAGGGCGCGCCGTACTCCGAGCACGAGAAGCGGTCGTGCGAGCAGGACAGGGACCTCTGAATGTCCACCCTGTCACCCCCGTGCCCTCCAGCAGCCGATTTCCTGGGCTGGCCGCCCAGGCGGGCGGCGAGGGCGGGATGCTCGCCGCAGAGCGGGTTGGAGCGGGCGGGCAGGCTGAAGCTGGAGCTCCTCTGCATGGTGGCGAAGCCATTGGAGTAGCGCTGGACGCTGCCGCCGCTGTAGCAGCGCCTCTTCTCCACCGGCGTCCACACCTTGGAGCCCAGGGGTCTCCACGAGGTCCCACAGCCCGACATCTCATCGGAGAAGGACAGCGAGCGGCACTGGCGCTTGCTGGGAGGGGCTGAGGGGTGGCCGTGGGGGTCGCTGAGGCTCAGGTCCTTGATCAGGTTGGTGACGGAGCAGGTGCCGGCCGTGTCCCTCGGCCACCGCGAGCCCTCCTCGCCCTTGTCCGACAGGCAGTCCCAGATGCTGGCGCCCGGCTGCTCGAGCTGGAGTGGGCATTTCCTGCTGAGATCTCTCCATCTGTCATTTTCTGGTTCAGAAAGGAGAAAGGAAAAAAAACCAAAAAAACCAAACAAAACAAAACAACAAACAACACACACGCACAGGCATTAGCGTTAATTAATTCTGCGACTCGCTTTCTACGTCCATAAACAAAAAGAGTAGCATATGGGACGTTTTCCAGTACAAATTAATTAACTCTTGGAATATGGTTTCCCGAACTGCCAGCAGAGAGGGTTGTGTGGTGTAGATGGAGAGAGAGACAAAGTGACAGTCCCAGCAGGAGCAAAACTGCTAGAAGAAGATAAAAACATGCCTCTGAATATTCCAGGTTGCGCTAGCTGAGGGGAATTCAGCGGTGTAAAATGTTGTGGCCATTGGTTATCTCTGTGCTAAATTGTGTCGCAGAAGTGTGTGGTTTGTCCTGGGCTTCACAACTGACAATTGCCTGAATTTACAGCTGAATTTAAAAGACATGGAATCACAGAATCGCTGAGGGTGGAAAAGCCCTCCAGGATCATCGAGTCCAGCCATTAACCCAGCACTGCCAAGGCCACCACTCACCCACATCCCCAAGGGCCACATCCGCTCAGCTTTTAAATCCCTTCAGGGATGGGGACTCCACCACTGCCCTAGGGCTGGACAGCTCTTTCCATGAAGAAATTTTCCATAAAATCCAATCTAAACCTCCCTTGGTGCACATTGAGGCAGCTTCCTCTTGTTTTATTATTTTTTTACCTGGAAGGAGACCCCCACCTGGCTGCACCCTTCTGTCAGGGAGTTGTGGAGAATGAGAAGGCTGAGCCCCCTCAGCTCTTCTTATCAGACTTGTGCTCCAGACCCTTCCCCAGCTTCCCACCCATAGCCACGTCAGAAGAGAGGATTGAGGAGGATGATCTCATTCCCACACACATCCCCCTGACAGCAAAAGAAGAAAGCAAAGGGAAAAGAAACAAAAGAAGAAAGGCTGGGCTGCCCTGCAAAGGACAGGGCTCTGTGCAGATACACCTTCAACACTCAACAGGAAAACCATGGCAGGACAACCCCGCCGGCTGCTGCAGTGGAAAAAAGTCATCAGCCAACAGCCTCTCACCAGTGCCTGTTTTTGTCATTGGCTGCTGCAAGCAGAGCCCAGCCGTGCTGGAGAACAGGCACTGCTAAGTTTCGCATGATTCTGTCTAAACCATGCAGTATTTTGGGGGGCTTTTTGGGTATTTCCACTCAGGCAACTGAAGGATGAATTAAAAGCCGTGCCCAGCCCGCAGCTGCAGGTACCAGCCTGGTAGGGAAGATGCAATGGTGCAGAACGCTTCTGACTAAGGTTTCAAGTCAGGAGGTCAGATTTGGGGCCCCTTGCACCGCTCTTGGCCGATTTTCCCATTTCTCCCTGCCTCCAGCTGCTGCCATAACAGCTCCAGCCACAAACAGCCCGGCTCTGCCCGCAATAACCGCACGGCATTTCAACTGTTGCTCTCCTCATTTTAATAAACACAATGAAAAGTGAGAAATCCGTGCTAGACAACTCCATCTATGTTTAGATCTTTATTATTTTTCCTCTGTACTATGCTGCCAGCAGAGAGATTTCTTGGGTCAGGTCAGCAGACAAAAGAAACAGAAATAGAAACCGATTTTTTGTGGCAAGCTGCCACGATCCTCTGGCCGGAGACTGTACAAAAGGCCTTAGTGAGGAGGATACAGGACACCTTCCTCTTTCACCCCTGCTTCAGCACAAACAGCTATAAATCTTCCAAACCTGGCAAAGCAAATGGTAAAAGCACCACTATCCCCAGCCCCAGCTTGGGGTTATTTGCTTTTTCCCCTTGCACAATGTGAGCTGGCACAGCCTGGCCCCTCTGAGTCCTCAGCCATCACTGACCAGTCCCAAAATACCAGATAGCCCAGAAAATGGGTTTTCAGTGCAAATAGGAAGCAGGTTGCCCTGAAAAAAAATTGAAAATTATGTAGTCTAATGGCTGAGGGTATAATTAAAGAACTCTGGAAATCCTTATTGAGGAAAAGCAGCTGGTTTTCTGCTCAATTTTTAAAGACTGAGATTCCCATACTGCCCACGTTGATAACAATAATTGCACTGGAGCCATTAATTCTGCTGCAGTTAAACATGTATTAATTTTCTTAAACTACAAACCTCAGCCTGGTTTACCCTGAGGCAGCAATTTGTTCCAGGATAAAACCCACCACGAGAACCCCTTGGTCTGCAAGCAAGCTGCCAGGCTGGAAAAATCTCCTTTGCCTACTGGAAAACAAAGAGACAACCAGAGCATGCTGTAAGTGCAGCCTGAGGGGATCTTGTCCTGCTTAAACAGGTCCTTCTTGGCTGTTAGCGTCCCAGGATGAAATAGCAACTCACTTCTGGATTTGGACTTAAAACTGCAAAAAATAAACACTGACACCTTAACAAAACCCAGCTGTTCTCTCACAAAACCTTCAGTGCATCAAACAAACCCTTGTGGTGCTGGTGGACTGGAGCAACATCCCAAAATTGGGGAGATGGGTGTTGTCCTCCACCCTTGAGAGCTTTGGGAACCTTGAGAGAACAGGATCCACCCCCAGAGCATCACAGCCAGGCTTCCAAAGGCTGAGCTCTGGGTTTTGCAGGAGCAGCACACAGACACATCGGGCACTTTGCAGCTCAGTGATGGCCCCGGGCTTTTTAAATGACTGCTGTGCTCCTCTGGTGACACAGAGTAAATTTTAATGACCACTCATAACCACAGAGAAGGGTGTAAAACCAAAACGCTGACACAACTTTAACTACAGCGACACAAATGTGCTGCTATAATATTTTTACAGTTCCTTTTTATACATAATGCATGATCCTTCTGCTCAAGTTTCCCCTACGTTCTTTTCCCATGAAATAATTTACATTAATACATAATTTATTATGGCAACCTGTAAAGCAATTAAGGGTTTCAATCAATTTTTCTTATCCTTTTTGGCAGATAAATTCTGTTTGGAACCTAACCCAAACATTTGTCTGCGCACAGGTGCACATCCAATTCCCCTTTTTTTTCCATGTTGTTCAAGTTGAATTTTAGTCTCACAGTCCCTGTGCACGGGGGAAAAGGCAGCCTGCATTTTCCACTGCCCCCTATTTATGTTCAGGAGATAATTTCTAAGTGTGGAACACATTTAATGGCTGTAATTAGCTGATGGCAGTGCCAAGGAGCTTTCCTAGTGCAGAAATAAGATGAAAATACGATGGGCAGAGCTGTGCTTCAATGGGAAATGAAAACAACAGCTCCAAAATCTACTCTGGAGATTAAACACACCTGTGGGCTCCTTGTTCCAACAGCCTGCAGGGGGGAGGGATATCCCTGACCTCGACAGTGAAGTGTGCCCAGGTCTTCAACAGGATCCTCTGGAGAGGTGTCCCTGCTCCAGCCACACCTCACCACAATTCCCTGAGCAGTTTTTGTCTTTGCAGGGTGGCTGTGTTTGAATGTGCACCAAGATGCTCTACACTGATGGCCTCTCCAAAAAAAAAAACCCTGAAATTGCAGAAAACTCTGGTTCAGAAAGAGGAGGCATGCAAGCCTGGCAGGTGCTTTCAGGATGAATTCAAGGGCCATCATCCCCATGAAGGGCTTCAAGGTTGGACTTCACCATCTTGGAGGTCTTTTCCAACCTTAATGATTCCATGAGCTGGCTTTTCTCCTGGTTCCTTGGCTTTCCTCTATCACCCAAGGATGGTGAAAAGCCACTTCCAAGAAAGAGCTGTGCAACAGTGAGCCCAAGGCTGCAACCCTGCCCTGGCACGCTCGGAATGATGGTGTTGCCAAACGTGGTGGAGGAGTGACGTGAGAGTGCCAAAGGACAGACAAGCTGACCTGTGTGCCCCATCCCTCATCCTGCTCTGCTGCAGCACTCTAGGAGGACAAACTCTGAGAGAGCCCTCCAAGGGAAAATGGAAATGGTGGCTGCTTTGAAAAGAGCACTTCCCAGAGGATGAGTGTTGCATCTGTCCCCGATGGGCTCAAAGCCATCCTCCTCCTCCCTTTTACAATCTGGGCCAGGACTGGGATCCTGCATGCGCAAGCACCTTGTCACAGCCTCAATAAAACCCTGCCTGCAGCTTCACTCGGAGATAATTTCTTGCTTACACAGAAAACAGGAGGTCACGGCTGTCAGCACACTCCTACTGAGCTTCTCTTACTGGGTCAGGTTGGACAGGGCTTGGAGCAGCCTGGGATAGTGGAAGGTGTCTCTGCCATGGCAGGAGGAGGAATGAGATGATCTTTAATGTCCCTTCCAATTCAAACCATTCTGGGATTATATTAATTATATATTAATATATAATTATAATAAATATTATATTAATTTTTGACTTTCTATATTGGAATTTTTCTGCCTTTGGGTGGATAACAAAAGACATGGGCAGGGACACCTTTCACTATCTCAGGTTGCTCCAAGACCCATCCAATCTGATCTTGAACATTCCCAGAGATAAAGCAGCTGCATCTGCTCTGTGCCAGGCCTTCACCACCCTAATGCCACAATTTTTTGATATGGTATCTTTTTCTAGCACAGTCACTGCTATTCTCATTAGGGACCTGCCATGGAGACTGCTGAGGAAGAAAAAGGGAAAAAAAGGAGGAAAAAACAAAAAAACCCAAAACTATCCATCAACAGGACAATTCTTACACTCCTGGGTGTTTCAAGGACCCATCAAGGAGAAGGGAAAGCAGAAGTTGTTGAATTTATAGTTTTAGGCATTTCACCTTTAATCTTCCTCCAGGCAAAGGGCTATATAAAGATAAAACCCAATCTTTTTAGTAATATTATCATTTCACTGGCAGAAATATTTCTCACAAATCTAAAAACCAAAATATTATTTAGATCACCCTGAGAATTGGACCTAACCATGCATCATCCAATATAGGAAGTCTTTCATAATGTTTATTCAATATACTGAGTTTGGTCACAACCTATAATCCATTTTCAGATTCTTGCAGTGTTCAGTACCTTACAAGAAAAACCCCAGGGTTTGGATGATGCTCTCCCTGGCAGAGGCTGGGTTTCCCTCTTCCCTGCTGCCCCACAGTCCAGAAATAAGCTGCCTCCCTCCCCAAAGCTGCCCTTGCCCCAAAGGCACCAGAAAGACTTTTCTAAGATCCTCTTTTGTCTAAAACCACAAAAAAATCAGCCAACTTCCCTCCAAAGCTCCAACATAGATAGGACTGTGAGTCTTTTCCTCATGTTGTCTGTGTTACCAGTCCAAACCTCACTGTGTTTATTTATCTCAGTTCTTTCCACCAACAGCAACTTGGCCCTTTGACCTGAAATATTCCCCAGGTTTTGCATTTCAACAGTAACTTATTTAAATAAGTCAAGCAAGTTTTCATACTGGATTAGCCTGTGATTGTGGCCTGCTTTTGGGGACATCAAGAACACTCAGGGAGGAGAACTCAAATGAAACCCAAGCCAAGGAATGCCCCCACACGAGGGAAGGACGGGCTCCTCTTGACTGGGCATGGCAGAGACAACTACAGGGCGAGCTGAGGTCAAGGAGGTGACATTCAGTTCCCTCAGAAGGAGAATAATTTGGCAGCCATGAAGACCAGCACAGCAGAGCTACAAAAAAGCAGAAGGCTCTGTAAAAGCTCTTAAAGACAAGCTGCTTCTCAATTAGGCAAGAGACTCTGCGTATCTGCTGAAGAGCCTGCCAGTGCCACAGTGCAAGACAAAACCGTCTGATTTGGGTTCTTTGTCCCTCACTCATGTTTGAAAGGCAGGAGAGAGGGAACAGGCTGTCTCTATCCCTTCTTGACTTTGAAGCTTGTGATTTTCATCTGAAAAAAAAACCACCAATGCTCTCCATCTCCCCACACTCCCAATGGCTGGAGCTATCCGAGAGCTTGGGAGACATCTCCTGTCAGTGCATGTGCCCGGCTCTCATTAACGCTAATGAGAGTTGTGTCCACGAAGAAAAGGGGCAGCCTCTTTGTCTGTGAAGGATTGGCTTTCACAGCAAGGAGCTTGGCTCAAACCTGACCTACAATTTTAATTGGGTTTTGAGGCCTCTCCCAGTGATTGGCTCCCCGCTACGAACGCCAAAGAGCACAACACAGCAGCACATCCTCTGGCACTATCAGTTTTTCAGGATCACCAGCCAAGGCACCAATCCTCCATCCATTTTGGTAGCTGTTCAGCATAAAAATTGATAGCAAGCTCTGACATAAAAGGTATCAAACATAATTATACAATGGTTACTGTCAACGGCAAAAATGAAACATTTTCCTTATTGTTTGAGGTCTGTCCAACCACTTTGTGCCAGGTGGTAGAACATCTTAGTGATAATGCTGCTATTTATTGCTTGCATCACATATTGTATATCACATATTGTATACCACATGTTTTATATCATGCATTGTATACCATTGCTTGAAAACAGTCAAGAACTGAAGTTTTGGGCTGCTTTTGGAGGCATCCAAAAGTCAGGACGTCTTCCTGCCCATCACTATGAGGAAGCAGGAGAAGTGGAGGAAACATGGAGAGAAGTTTCTGTTACTTACCCATCACGCCACAAGAGAAGAGGGTAGGTCCTTGACTCATCTTTGGAGTGTGCTGCAAACAACCAGAAAAACTATTCACTTCTCACAGACTCGACCTGGGCACCAGACACCACCCTGCCTCCAGCCTGGGCAAAGCTTTCCACAGCCCTGTTCTGGCAGGGACCAGGGGACACACCCATTCACCTTTCCTCAAGGAAATCAGCTGTAATGAAGTGCTGTGCAGAGTCCTTGTCAAGGCCTGAGATGGCAGATCAAGGGTGCTGCAGCCAGCCCTTACATCAGGGAAGAGCTGCAGCAAGGTCCCCATCCCCGAAACCCAAACCTCTGGAGAAACTAAAATGGGAGCTGCAATTCAGTGGTAATACTGGATTGGGCAAGAAAGGAGCAAAAGTGGTATCTTGAACCTCATCCAAGCCCATCAAGGCCTCCCCATCTAGGTACAAAGCAGCTATTTAGCTTTTTTGAGCATTTAATGTGTTTCTAAGGCAGGGCATCCTCACCTCAGCACTTCTGGGGAGTCTGTGCTCAGATCGCTGATTTGCACTAAAAATAGGGGGAAATGCCACTGTATGGGTACAAAATAATCCTGGCTGCTTTTCACACTCTTTTTTCACCAAGAATTTTCCTTTTGACAGTGTAAGAGACACCACCAGACTTCTAAAAATGAGCATGGATGGGTTCACATATAATAAATCAATATGTTATCCACAGCTGCATGCCATTTCAGCTATGCCTGCAAAAACACACTTTCATACTAATTGTTCCTTTATTATCCCTAAAAATATCCATATTCTGGCTTCTGAAGTGTCTATCCTGGCAACACCATCCCATCTGACTGAGGCTTTACATCATCTGAGGGAAGCACCAGCACGGCCCCCACGTTCATCTGCGCTGCCATAATTGTGTTTTATCTGGCATTAGGCCACTGCACTCACACCTTCCCTCCTGATCCATGTTTTACATGTTCCCTGCTCACATAACTATGGAATCTCAGAATGGTTTGGGTTGGAAAGGACCTTAAAGCCATCCAGTTCCACCTGGGCAGGGACTCCTTCCATGTGTCCCAGGTGGCTCCAAGCCCCATCCAGCCTTGGACTGTTCCAAGTGGCCTTGGACACTTCCAGGGATGGGGCAGCCACAGTTTCTCTGTGCTAGCACCTCCAGTGCATAATGAGGATAATAATAATAACAATAACAATAATGTACCAAATGATGGCACCTGGACATTCTAATAAAGGATCCCACATACTGAATGCTGGAAATACTGAGCAGAGAGGGATAGGGAGGCATAAATCACCTACAGGGTGTAGATGTGGAGAAGGTGAATAAAGGTCAGTCACCTTTGGAGCATGTGCCACTTTTCTAGGCAAAGTAAGGATATGTCCATCTGTCAAGCCCCACCTTATGATCCATCAGCAGAATTAATCAGGAGGCAGAGAGGACAGGGAGCTGTCTCCAAGGAGCAGCCAAAGTGGAGCAAAGATGGAAGTGGGACAAGCTCCAGAGAAGGCAGGGGCTGTGCCAGTGCACATCTGTGTGTCAGTCCCAGACACCAGACACTGGCTGCAAAGGCAGGAGGGAGAGGAGTCTGACACCTGTCCCATATAGAATATAATTACCATTTTGTAGGAATTTTGTCTGTATACCAAACTGAGAGCTGAACCAAACAAGCCCACTGGCTGTTGGCAGATGATACTGCCCCAGTGCTCAGACATTTATTTCCTTTGAGTTTCACTTTTTGGCCTTCCCCATGAAGTCAACAGAAAAATTCTTGCTTTCTTTAGTGGACCAGCCTTCTTGTGATTGTCTGCCCCAATTTAACAGTCCAGGCAACCCAGCAATTCATCTTGTGTACCCAGGGCTCTCCCTGCACTCCTGACCCAGCCCCAGAGCTGCGGGAAGCGCTCGGCAAACACACGAGGGCAAAGTTTTGTGTTACAGCTCTGCACCTCTACCACCTGCCATCAGACACCCCGAGCACCCAGCCCTTCTCTTGGGAGTAGAAGGAATTACTCTCATCAGCCTCTCTGCAGCCAGTTCCCCTTCACCTGCCCCACACACTTCCCAAGGCACAGCTGCCATTGGATGTTCAGGCTTCCCCCTTCCCACCCTGAGCAGCAGCTGTGGGTGATGCTGCCTTCCCAACAGGAGCTAACACTACAGCAAGGGTATTTTTTTAATGGATCAATATCCTTCCCAAATTTCACCCTTTTAAGGCAGGATTTTCCACTGCCTCTGGCTTGCTCACCTTCTCCTCTGCCTTTCTCTGCCAGGGCAGCCTGCCTTCACCCCAGCACACTGTGCTCTCTGCCTGGGGAGCCCAGCTGGACAGTTTGTCACCCTCAGCAAACTCAGGCATTTATATTTCTTTTATGTTCAGAATGCCCATTTATGGCTCATCCTGCCAGATGCTTCCTGCTGTGTTCCTGCACTCCCTTATCTGAGACTCTCAGAGCACCCCGCCTTTCAGTCCAGTTCCTTCTCAGGCCGTGCTCATCTCTCCAGGAGAACAGAGGGACAAATGTCCACAACCAGCCTTGCTCTGATGGCTCTCCATCACCCTGCACCTCCTCCTCATTTGCTCTGAGCCTGCCTCCAGCTGTGTTGCCCTTATATCCCCCTACCATAGGTACACTCAGCCCTCACAGCATCTTTTAGTTTGTTTGTCCCCCCTCATTTGTTTTTTTGGTGTTGCCTGCTCATTCAGCATGGTGGATTTGCACCTCCCCAGGCTCCCAGAGAAATTAAGCACCGCAGCACTGCCCTTCACCATCTCCCACTTAATCCTGCTTCCCACTTACTCATGCTCCTATTAATGATGAGCATCTGTTCACTGGCAGTGGAGCAACTTCTCACCTGTGTTATTCACAGCATTGATTTGATTTTTTTTGGTACTGTTTATGCCATTGGGTGCTTACTAAAATCCACATATGCAAAAGGCACAGCGCTCCAATAATTAACTAATCACCTGCTCCATGTATATTAATGCAACTTTGTAGAAATCAGTGCTACAAACCATCTAAAAAGATCCATCCCTGCAGGACTAAAAAACCTTATTAAAAAGCTACAGCAAAGTTCTGTAAAACTTTTTGAACAAAGACAGTAAAACAGTTTTGAACAGAGATTTCACAAAGCTTACCAGCTCAGTCCTGCATGTTACGGAGTCAGCACCTTTGTTTTCCCGAGTTTTGGTTAAGATCATCACCATGGTAATGCAGTCCTGCCTCGGAGTCCATCAGGGTCCAGGCAAAGGGTGCTGGCAGCTGGGGGCTGGCAAAGCTCCTCTTTCAGTCCATGTTCCCCCAGGAGAGGCTGGGCCCTGCCGGCTCCTCAGGGGATGTGCAGGGACAGCCTCGGGGTGTGGAAAGCTCCCTGCACAGAGAGAGAGAGAGGAACAGCTTTAGGGGACATCCCTGGAGGGTGGATGCACTGGGCAAGGGGCAAGGGCTGCCCAAAAAACACCCTGATGGTGGTTGCTTGAGGGGTGTGTTTATTTTAGGATCTTAAACACTGCTGGTGTCCCTCTGCTCCCCATCAGCACTGAGGTGTTCCACAGGATGGGGCACTCACAGGAGCTGTTGGAAGCACACAGGGTACACAGGGTGATCCACAGGGACACAAGTATTTCAGTCAAATTAATAAAGTTTCCTCTGAATTCTCCATTTGAAAAGGGGACTCGAATCCCCTATACTGAAGATACAAAAGGCATTGAAAGAAGAGCTCATGAAAGCTCCAGGGCTGATCTCACAGCAACCCTTTGCCCCCAGACCAGTTGGGAGCAGATGTCCAGCAGAAAAAGCCTCTCCAGCATCCTTATGGCTGTGAAATCCCCTGGATGCACCTATCCCACCCCAGTCACTCTGTGATTCCCAATCTGTGAAGAGCCCTTTAGGGAAAAACACAAGGCAAAGAGTTGCCTGCAAGGAAGGAGAGACAGCTCCTTGCCTTACTCCTCACTGTGCGTCTTGATCTTCACCTACTTCTTAGGTAGTTTTAGGTAAGAAAAGCTAAGGCAGGACAACAAGGAGACTCTTGAAACAAAAACTGCAAGCCAGCTCATACAGCACTGCCCAGCCCTGACCATGAGCCCTGCCTCACCTCCTGCCATCCTCCCCACAGACTTATTCCCTTGTAAAGCAGACAGATTGCAGCTCAAATCTGATTACCGAAATCAGCGTTTTCCCCAAATCGCTCCCCTAATCCTGTTTCGCTATTTTGCTGCTTTGCAGTTAATGCAAACAACCAAACCCACCATTTGCACAGCCCAAAGAGCATAAAACACTGATCTTGTAGCATCCAGGCAAAGCCAATTGTGATATTTAGGGATAATAGATGAAAATATTCCACTAAGTATTAACCCTTATTCCGAACTGATAAGGCTGCTCTTCTCAGCTCCTAAATCATCCTGTCCATGTTTACTTGGATTAGAGCTTGCAGTGGTGTTAAGAGTAGCTCATTTAAAGGCCAGCTGGCTGGTAAAGAAAAATCACCTTCTATTATTTTATGAGGACAAAGTTCATCCAGAGTGCAAAGCCAAGATTGGGAATCAATACATTTTCTGAAGATTTACTGTTCCCAAGGGTGCCTGGTACAGTCTCCAGCTTTCTGTGGGATGTCAGTGTACTCATAACTTACAGTTTACTGGTAATTTCATCATAAACCTCTGGGAAACCTAGTGACCAAATGAAAACTGTCAAATAGAAAAATAAACATTTCAGAGTGTCAAAATGACACGTAATTTATCTGCAGGGTTAGAGGGGATACTGGGAAGGAATTCTTGGTTGTGAGGGTGGGCAGGCCCTGGCACAGGTGCCCAGAGCAGCTGGGGCTGCCCCTGGATCCCTGGCAGTGCCCAAGGCCAGGCTGGACACTGGGGATGGAGCAGCTGGGACAGGGGAAGGTGTCCCTGCCCATGGCATGGGGTGGAACCATTCTGTGATTCTGGGATTTCTATCTATCCCAATCTTAGGATATTGGGATATCCCTGATCCTGACAGAGACAGGAGTGCTTGCTGCAGTGACAAACCCTCTGTGCTGGGAGGACACTGTGGCACTGTCAGCACCAGGATCAAACAAGAGCAGCATGGAAGCAGCTGAGCACTTTGGCCAGGTATGATTCCTGCAGGAATAATCACCCTTCCCTGAGGTGATGGTTAATGCTGCTGCAGCAGACTCTGATGCACACCCAGGCAGGAGCAGCAGCAAGTACAGGCAGAGGCTCCCTGCCCTGGCACACCATCACACCTCCCTGCTGCTCTGCATCCCCTGCAATTAACACAACCCTAATGACAGGCAACACAGCAAACTGCTGGCAGCCACCACCACCCCCAACGCCGGGGCCGAGGCGCACTTGCAGGTATCAGCAATTTTAACCACTGCTTGGCTGGGTTTTGGAACCAACCCCATGGAGAAACTGCAATAAAACAGGGAAACTTTCCAGTGAAACGTGATCTCTGGCTCCCCATCCTGCCTCCCAGGGCTCCTGACGCACGGTCCTGCCCTGTCACATCCTCTCCATGCAAACAAGTGCCATGGGACACAAACTGCAGAGCCAGGATGGACCCTATTGATGCTGAGGAGGAAACCACTGTGTATTTATAGACTGGATGCTTTCACACACACACACATGCTAATAAAAAGATACTCTGCAGGGACCATTAATTACTTTGAGAAATATATTTCCTCATTTGCAATCAGATAAAGGAACTATCTTCACCATGATGTCACAGTTAAGTTTAGACTCGAGCCACGGCCACTGGAATCTCCTGAGCTATAAAGCCCCTGAGAAACTCAAGTGCACAAAAATCCCCAAATTTTAGCAAACCCTGCTTTCTATATAGCTCAAAACACAGACCAAGCAGAAGCCTCAAGTGATCTTTGCAGTGGCAGAGGTGGGAAGAGGTTTCTCTCAGAGCTGTTTTCCAGACAGCATCACAGCTATGGAGTCTTGGGCTTGGAAAAAAGTGAAGCTAAATGATCCAACTCTCATCCACAGGCTTGAAAGGAAAACTTTGGGGAACAAACATGCTCCTTACAAGGTACAAGCACGGCCTTAGAGCTGCTCACGGGGGATAAACAGCCCTTCCCTGCAGGGGGGTCTCACACATGACTGGTGTTATCACAGCAGGCTCCAAGCCCCACTCACAGCCATGCCCTGCTCACCTCCTACACTGAACTGCAAGGAAAAGACCTCAAGGATCAGCAAACTGTCTGCCAGATGCCCTGCCATGGCTGGACTGAGCATGAACAATGTCCAGTATCACATCCTCATGCAAATTATGAAAATCTTCCTCATGACCAAGCCTGGAGTCCCCATCCCTGGAGGGATTTAAGAGCCCTGTGGATGTGGCACTTGTGGACAAGGGTTAGTGGTGGCCTTGCCCATGCTGGGGAAACAGTTGGACTCCATGGTCTTAGAGGTGTTTTCCAATCTTACCAACCCCACGATTCCGTGGTCTGACCCCTAGAAATACTCCTCATGAAGACGACTAACGACCAGCATCACACAGATTTCCACTGCTGTGGGATCATCACCCTCTGCACAGAAAACATTCAACCCCTGTCCAGCTCAATAATCCATCTCCAGACACACACACTGACATAAAACCTATTTACAGTGGAAAGGGCACACGGGAACCAGGAGCTGGAGCTGTGTTTTGCATGCTGATGCACCTTGCAAGCAGAACAGTGTGAATCCTCTCAGAATATAAATCACCTGCCCCTGCTGAATTTTTAATGCTGATCAAAGTGAAGAAGCCATGACCCAAGCAGGACCCCATTCCTTACCCCTGCCCCTATTCCCTGTGCTAGGCTTGAAGAAAATGGCTGAGCAAGGAGCCACTGTGATTTCTGGAGTTTATTTAAAGCAGGTTATACCCACATGTCTGAAGAACCAAACCTAATCCCTCTGGGCCAAACTCTGAGCATGATTCTAGGGCTGCACCACCATCCCACCCTCACCAGTGAAACTGAAATTCCCTCCTCTATGCACATCTTGATTTCTCTGTGCAGTCAGACCTCTGTGGGGACCAGGCACAGCACAGCTGGTCATCCTCTCCCAAACCCTACAGAGGGGCTACAAAGAATTTGAGGAAATAGCCAAAACTGGTGACTGTGATTGAAAATTGTGGGGGTTAAGGCTTTCTGCAAGCATAACACAGCAATATTCACCCAAAATAAAAATCATGGCTCTCTCCCCATTCTTCCACTTCTTAGAAGTGATTTGGGGCTACACTGAATCTCCCCATTGCACAGCCTGTCTCTCCTTCAGGGCTTTGGACAATGCCAAGGAGCACATCTTCAATTTCTTGATTTAATGTGTTATGAATTTGGAAAAAGTCCATGAAGTCTATCATTTGCATGTAGCTAAGCCTGGGTTTATTTCCTCACTCAGGCAATAATTTGTCTTCTGCAACAGGGCAGAGTAGGCTCAGCCTTGGGTAGTTTGTTCCTCTTGCTTGAGTACTAGTCTATGTCATTAGAGAATATTGAGTTTATTTATGGGGTAAAACCCTCCAATAAACATGAAAGATGCCATTCAGGGCCCGAAAAGAAATCTTTACAATCTGAAAATGCCCCATGGACTAGTCCTGAGCAAACAAGACCATGAGTCAGCACAAGTGACTTTCAAAGGATGAAATTTCCACCGAGGCAGCTGCTTCAGGATTGTCCCCTGGGACCCTGTCAAGAGCAAAGAGCTGCCCCAGGATGCCCAGCCTTGGGAGGAGAAAGGCTGCAGCCCTGCTCATCTCACCCTGAGCCTGCAGTCATTTCCTCCTGCTCCACAGGGTCTTCCCCAGCTGCTGGAAGGGCAAACACCATCCAGGACACCATGGCTCTCACAGTGTTCCACCCCTGCCCAACTCCTGCCTGGCAAAAACCTGTGCTGCCCCAAGCTCCAGGTACTCAGAGACTACCAGCCGAAGAAATGGAATAAGGAAATGTCTTCCTCTGCCTCCTTCTTGCATCCAGACTAGACTTTTCCAGGGCTAACAAGACAAAGACACACTTTCAGCACTAATTAGTAAGTAAAGGACTTGCCTGCCTGTAGCAGAGGGGGAAGCAGTGTGTGAACATGGCTCCATGGGTCTGCACAGCTTCAAGAACCATAATCACCTCATTCTGACCAACAGCTTCACACAGGAACACAGGTTCTCACCAACACAGCCCAGAACTCGTCTCCAGATGCCAGATGCCAGAGCAGGACAGCCTGGATGGAGCCAGCATCTACAGCCACACTCATCAATCCGTAGCTGATGCCTCCCATGGCAGCAGCCATCCCACAGGGCCACTTTAGGAACCAAAAATGCCACGTGAAGCCACCATGGATGGCCACATGCAACCTGAGATTAACCCTCACTACCAGGAACAGCAGACACACCAGGCTCCTGCCCACAGCCATAAATGAATTACCGAGCAAATAAAACTCTGCTATTTCAACCCGACCCCTGCTCCGCGTGCCTGGGTACTGCCTCAGCCTGACACCAAAGTCACACAAGGCAGAGGCTCCCCTGCACTCCAAGCCCCAAACCACACATCCAAACACCCCCAATCTCTAGGGAGAGCCTGAACTCCAAGCTCATACCCAGATTTACGTGCTTGGGTTGAACCTCAACTGCAGGGTAAGCTCTCACAAAAAAAAAGGAAGAGGAATTAAGGAAAATTACACATCATCTCCTTGAGTAAAAGGTTTATTGCCCCCGTGCTCTTAGGGAATAGGAGTGGCAGGGGAATGAGTCCCGTACACACCAGCAGCGGAAGGACTGAAAGGACAGGGCAGGGGCAGAGGTGCTTTGTCTCAACATCTTTAGCTCGAAGGAAATGGTGCTGGCAGTGACTTTGCCTTTTCCTCCCTGGCAACTGAAAAGGAAAAGAAGAAAGCAATATTAGTCATTGCAAAACAGCGACCAGCAAGAGAGAGGTGCAAGCCATGGGAGGTGGCAGGACAAGGGGGAATGGCTTCAAACTGAAAGAGAGTAGGTTTGGATTAGATATTAGGAAAAAATCCTTCCCTGAGAGGGTGGTGAGGCCCTGGCACAGGTTACCCAGAGAAGTTGTGGCTGCCCCATCCCTGGAAGTGTGGGCCATGCAGACAGAGCCTACAGCATGATCCCAGTGACCACAGAAATTAGACATTTTCTTCGAGCAAACCTGTAATCGTTGCCTATGCCACTCATTAGGGGACTGCTGCTACCTTTGAGTATTTCCATGGAAGTACTGGACCAAGGGCTGCCTCTGGAGAAGAGCAGCTGAAGCAGCAGCAGCAGTCCAGCCTGCTGGCCCAACAAACCATCTCACCTTTCTGTGGGTTTCCACCACAGCCCCAGTTGTGAGATTTATTACAAGAATTTGCAGTGGTCTGTGAGACACTGTGAGTGTTGGCCATGCTCCCAAAAGCTGAGGAATTGCTGAATTGAGAATTGCTTTGGCTGCTTAATCTCAATGACCAGGGATGCTGAACAAGGCAGCAGGGTCTGGGTTTACTTTTAATTACTGCTCAGAGCATGCTGCTCTAGTAAACAGACACAAAAAAACAATTCTTGTTTCTTCCTTATATTCTTTTCCCATATACAGCTTGGGATGTCTGAGCTGAAGACAGTAAACAGCCCTACCACACTGCTTTTACTGACTCACTTCTCAAGCATAAACAACTTCAAATAGCACGTGAACCCCTCGGAATACCTGTCTGTGAAACAACCTCCACCTGCTTACAGACACAAAATAATGCTCTAGGGGTACAAACACTGAATGGTTTGGGTTGGAAGGGATCTTAAATCTCATCTCATTCCAAACCCCTGCCAGAGGCAGGGACACCTTCCATGTGTCCAGGCTGCTCCAAACCCCAACCAACCTTGCCTTGGGCACTTCCAGGGATGGGGCAGCCACAGCTTCTCTGGGTAACCTGTGCCAGGGCTCCCCACCCTCAGTCAGGGGGATTCTCAGCCAACTCAGGCTTCCTTGCTGGCTCCAGAGCTCTCAGGGCCCCTGTGAGAAGCAAATCCTGGAGTTGCAAAGCAAGCTCAGCACTGCAGCACCGACTGTAACAGTGCTGCTCATCAGTGACCACTACAAATCCACCCAGATGAAGCAGGAGCAGGATCTGGGACATCTCACCGTGTAATTGGGAACACTTGCCAAGACCCACAACACCATCATCGCTGTCAGATCTGATTTAGATGCTACTTGTAAGTCAGATTTCTCCCTTCTGCAAGGCTGAGATGGAGAACAGGCAGAGGCTGACAGCCCTTATGGACATGCCTGGATTTAAAGCAGGAAAATCCTGGATGTATGGATCAACTACCAGACTTCACATTATGTTCTACCACCTCCCCTTCATGCATAAATACTTTAAGACTGCAGAACCCTCACGTGAAGCCCAGCAAAATAGAACCTTCCAAAACTTGAAATTATCTCCCTGAACTCAGCAGGCAGTATTAAAAGAATTTCAGAAGCTTTCAGTGGATGGTTTCTGTGCCCACACAGGGTGACACACGTGCCTGCTGCCACCTGCACACCCTACACTGTTTGCATTAGACCAAAGTACTTTGGCTCTTGAGCAGGCTCTGGGGGTTCATTCCTCAGCTGAGAAATGGCTTTCAAAGAGCTCCTGGGCTCCTGAAAGATGAACCTGGAGCCTTTATTAATCCTCCTAGAGACGGAAAGGCACTTTTCCCTGCTGTTTGTCCCTCCGTTGCCATCAACACCAAAAAGGGGAAGGCACAGTGCAGGGAGGGAAGGAGCCCTCCAGGGCCAGGACACCTTTGCCCACACTGCCACCTCCATGTCCCCGTAAATTTCCGAGCCCAGCATCTTCCATGAATCTCTTTAAGGAACGAGCAGCCAAACATCTGTGAGTTGTCTGAATTAGCGTGAATTTGGCAGACTGAACAGCAAACTCGCGTCGCCCCGCAGCCTTCGCGTCTCTTGTTTTCCTCGGGTTCATTAAATACACAACAATCTGTTACCAGAAGATGGTTCCTACGTGCAGGGGCTGCCAAGGAGCCGGCTTTGATGGCTCTGGTGGAGATGGGGGAATGTGTGATGAGCAGAGTCTTCTGGGTGCAGCAGGGCAAGGAGAGGACGGGCTGCAGCCACCCTGCCTCCCCCAGTGACCGTCCACCACGTGGCAAAGGTTATCTCTGATGTCAGAGCCATCCTGGTGCAGCCAAAGCCAGAGGTGATTTTGGGAAGCTTCAAGGGGAACAGAGCAGAGTGTGGGATAAGCAGGAGGAGATGCTGACAGCAGCCAAGGATGTCCTCCTGCAGCATCATCCCAGCTGGGATGGTTGTGCCGCATCCGGATGGAGAAACCGGGCCCTGCCAGGGTTATTCACCCCCGTGAGCAGAGCCCTGGGCAGGGGCATCCCTGATCCTGAGCAAACTGGGGGGTTCCCACTGCTGCTGGGCGGCACGAGGCCCAGGCATGCCGTGAAGGCACTGCCAACACCCAGCCACAGGCACACCGGGCTGATGCTGTGATGGGGAACGGCACCGGAGGCTTCGCCTTCCCTCAAAGGAAGTCTTTTGCTACGAGGGAAAAGTCAAAGCAAACACCCACTCACCGTGTTTACCCGCCTAAATCAAAGCCAAAGCAGCACTGAAACGTGCCCGACAGCATTTCCACAGAGTCATTCATGGAGAGTTTGGACTTGGCTTTTAGCTGGTGTTTTTAATATCGCAGGGAGACGCTTGCGAGGCTGGAATAATACGGAATCTGTTGCTGTAACACGCTCTCGGCTCCTGCGAGGTGTCAGCAGCACGTAGAGCCCAAACCTTCTGCAGGTTTGGCTCCATCAGGGGATCCCTGAGGGCCAGCACTGAGATGCTTCCCATGGGGAACAGCTCCAGCAAGCCCGAGGCACCACCGCCCCAAAGCAAGGTACCCTGCCAGGGGATCGCCCAGCTGGAGAAATAATGCCCACAGAGGAGAATTTTCCCTGAACTGGGATGCTTTTTTCCCTGGAGATACCCCTGATCCCCATGGAGTAAGGCAGGATGAGCTCCACTGTGGCTTAGAAGCCATAAAAGCCCAGATTTTGCAGCCTTTCTCAGAGGTGAGGAAAATTTAAAAAAAGTAAGTGGAAATGCAAACAGCCCCTGATTTTATTTGAGCTGGCAGGAACACAGTCCTGTCCTGCACTGCTTGAGCTCATTTATGACAGCGTGAATAAGCAGTAATAAAGGGGAAAAAGAAATTAAAAATCTGTATTTTCCAGCCCATAGATCTCCATCTCTGGATAGTCTCCATATATCCCTCTTTCTCTCAAAAGAGAAAGAGAAAGTGAAAATCAGGAGAAATAGATTCCCCTGTGCCACAGAAAGGGGAAGCCCAAAGGACAGAGGGGTTGGCCCCAGCACCAGCGTGGTGTGAAGCACAAAGCCCACTCCTGAAACAGCATCCCAAGGAGAACTGACCTAAATGCTTCATCCCATCCCAGCTCCAAAGCTGCCAGGAAGGGAATCACGCCAGGTATTCTGTCAGTGCACAAACATGAATGATTGCCCAGGACAAATAGGGCAGCAAAAACGTCCACCTTCATCACATGGAAAAAACATGTATCAACTTGCAACCCTAATGAGCGAAGGAATTAATGAATCCTGGATTTGTAAACCATTTTGAAGTCCCTAAAATAATGCCAGCACCTTAAATGAATGAGACTGTGAGTTAAACAGCAGGTTCTGTTAGAAAACAAGATACAGATAGATTTTTATAGATAGATTTTTATAGATAGATTTTTATAGATTAAGGACAATAAGAAGCTACACTGACAGTAACAGAAAGAATGGTGGAAACATTAGTCGGGATGCAGAAGAGGAATAGACAATATAAATATTTCTGTCCTGAGCAGAAAGGAAAACAACACAGTCATATTTGTCAGGAGTAAGCTGGGATGATATTAAACAGCAGGCACTAAATATAGATCCTTCTTAAACAACAGCTCCAAATAAATTTACACCTTCAGTTTTCTAAGATCATGCCAAAAAGTCTTCTGAGCCATCACCACTGATGGTCCCTGAGGACTGGCACAAGCTAGCCTGGTAAATGTGGTGGGTGAGACCTCGAGCCCAGCAAGGCTCTGGTTTCAGTGCAAGGTCAGGGAGTCAGGAATCACAATTACAACACCAAGGAAAGAGCTCTCCCCTCACCTGAAGGCTTTGTGCAGCTGAAAGGGAGCACTGGTACAACACACCTCATTAAATTGCACAGAAGTGGATGACAGCTACTGATAACACTTCACTGGCACATCTCAAACAGACCTGCAAGGAGCTGCTGACACTGGCTGCAACAGAAACTGCACTGCCACCCCATGCCATGCAATATTTCTGGCAGTAACTGGGAGGGAAACAGGAAAACCAGTGCTGTGTGACTTGAGACCAGCAGAGTGCTAAATACAGAGAAGAGCGTGGTAATACAGAACAGAGAGAAGCAACCAGCACAGCTGGTTACAGGGATGTTAAGATACATCCAAAAAATCTAAATTGCTTAAAACCACTCACCTCAAAGGCAGGAGCATGTGCCCAGGCTCCTGCATGGTGCAGTAGATTAGCCAGGCATGCAGGGATATGTGCACAGGCTGGATAAACTTGGGGTCTCTGGGAGGAGAAGGGAGGGTACAGCCTCCGTGCTCTGTGCCTCTGTGGGCACCTGGAGGCTCTTCCCACCTCCAACCAAGGTCTGGAGGGGGCTCCAGGAGTATCTGGGGGGCTTCAAGACACAGGTACAGTACAAGACTGGGGGAATGTGGAGTGGTAACTGCTGAGGATGACCTGGCTGCCTCAGAGAGGGCAGGAGAAGCTGAGCAGGTCCCTCAGAGGGAGCAGACCAGCGGTGGGAGCCCTCCCAGCACGGCGAGAAGCTGGAGCTATACAGATCCAGAGCAAGGGCAAAGTGCAATTTTTTCCTGAACAACACAGACAATAATCATTGCAATAAACTACAGCACCACAAATGACTGCACGGGGCTCTCAGCCAGTGCTACAGCTTTATCTCTGCACTGAGGGCCTTTCTAAAAGACACTGAATCATAGAATCATTAGGTCAGAAAAGACCTTTAAGACCACTGAGTCCAAGCTCTAGCAAGAACTAACTCTGAATATTACTAAACGTGGTGATGCACAGAGCAGTCCCAGAAGCAGGGCTCTCCTGGCTCGCTGCTCTGCACCCCAGGTGAGCTGTTGCACCCCCCATGTCCCAGGGAGGGATGTGCAGGGATCAGGAGGGTGGACTGACAGAGCAGCTCCTCCACAGGCTGGCCTGGCTCTTGCCCAGCTCCTCTTGAAGCTGCCACCTTTATGTTGTGTCATGGGGTTCACAGGACAGGCACAGGGAGGGCATGGACGGCACAACCCATCCCACTGCAGAGCTGGAAATTCTTCTTTAAATGAAGTTTCAAATACCTACATATGAAACCTCCACGGGAAAAGTAATTTCTACCAACAACACAAACCACGCACAACCGAAAATGTGGGTGAGAGTTTCTAAATGAAACATTTACATTTTGGCAATGTGCAGCTTCATTAACCACAATGCTTTCACTCTGAGAAGACCATCCACTGCACTGCATTTCATTTATAACACAGCTGATAGACCAATAATCACAGAATGGCCTGGACTGGAGGGGACCTTAAAGAGCACCTCATTCTAACCCGCTGCCACAGTCCCAGGCTGCTCCAAGTCCTGTCCAACCTGGCCTTGGAACTTCCAGAGATCCAGAGACAGCCTTTTCTAGACTTTTCACTTTTTTTTTTTTCTGTTTTTCTGAGTTTACAGAGCATCTACAAACCCAAAAATGGATGTTTTGAATGCTTTCTGTATCTTTATAATTATAATGGCTCTTCAGCTATGACACACAATTGTAGCTTTTGGCACCTAGTTCATAATACTAAAACTTGTCTTTTCAAAAATATTATACAATATTCATTTGTACCAGCTGGGACAAAAAAAACCCCAAAGCACTTGGTAACAGGGATAATAATATATACACTTGAAGTAATTTCATAGCATTGACAATTATTGCCCAGCACACCAGAAGGCTGCTCTCAGTAAGGTTAAGGCAAGCACAGAAACACAAAAATCACAGTTATTGTGACTTTCCTACATCGCTTGAAACGAGAAATGACCAGCTCCACCTGGCCTAACTGTGCTGCCAGGCTGTCCTAACCAGAGAAGACCAGTTGTCTGCATTAATTCTTTCTCCTTATAATTAGCATTTCCCATTGGTGCAGAATAGTGATGATGGCACTTGTACAACTGGGGCAGACGAGCACGAAGGCTTGTCTGGGGTCACAGGGTAAAGGACAAAAAAAAAATCATAAATGCAAATAAATAACACATTTTAACTCATGCCCTTGGCTTTAGGAGCAGGGTGAGGGGTGAGTCTCTTGACCCCCTGGTTCAGATCAGTCACTGAGACCAAAGCCAGACACTGATGCGCCTCAGCAGCCACATCCTTCTGCACCACCACCTCACCAAGCCCTGCTTCTCCTCAGCCATCCAAAGAACTGCTGGTCCTTCCTTTCAGGGGCTGGTTTGGAGCAGAGAGAGGGAGAGCAGGTTTTCCAACTGCTGGATCAAAGCTTGCCAGATCCCATTTTTTACAAACCCTAGGAGACGTGAGGATTTGTAAGCACGAAACAGCCGCGAAGTCAAACTCCTCTTTCACCACGGCCCCATACCTACCGCACAGCCAGCCCTGAGCCCTGGCTGCTGAAAGCAAAAGCTATGGCCAGGAGCCACAAATATAGGGAATGATGTAGCCCAAGGGATGCTTCAAATGGACTACAGAGGAGTGACACCAATGATGCTGCTATATTTAATCCTCTAAAAGCAAAAACCATGACCAAGTCTCCCTTGGGTACACTTTTAGGGGGGAGGTACAGAAACTCAATGCACCAGAACAGATTTTTTTGCACTCACTCAACCAGTTCTTAAAATATTACTCAAATGAAGTGATTACTGAGCCAAACTCGCCTGGTACTTCCCAACCATCCGTGCAGGGATCCACAGCACGCAGTGTTGGGAGCAGCCACGCTTCACACAGGGTTTGGTGCTGCTCCTCCAGGTCAGTCTAATGCAGTTTACTCCTCCCTGGATTTCAAAGAAACTTCTGACATATCAAACCTTATTTATCTTACACAGCATATGTCAGATGCATAAGATGCAATACCACTCATATCCAATGCCACAGGCTACAAAACTCATGGATAAACCACCTGAAGCCAGGAGAAATTCTGGATGGAAATTAACTGCACCACCACACTTCTTAATTTTCAATCCCCACCTCACCTGTTGATGACTAAAGACCCACACATCCACAGCCTGTACTGAGATGCACCATCCCAGTGAGGTTTCAGAAACAGGCTCTTGCTTGAGAATTTTTGTCTCTCTAAAGGCAGCCAGCTCAGAAAAGTTTGGAAAAACGAAACAGCCCATGGATCTGCTCTCTCCAGTTCCCTGTAGCAGAGCCAGGTTCTGCATTGCTGCTCTACAGAAATCGCTGGGTCGTGGGCAGCCAGGCTGGCACGGAGTGTGACCTTGGAAAAGTCCTTTTTCACAATTACACACGGCCACTGCCCGTAGGGAGACTTGTGGGCAGAACCAGAGCTCCAGGGCTCGGGTCTGCCAGTGGCCTGACAGCTTCCAAGGAATTTGCAGAAGGCCTCATCCCTAAAGGAAGTGGTGGCACTCATCCCATGAGATGCTGGGGATTGGGGACAGGAGATTCCCCAGCGGGGAGCAGCCCATAGGCTTCATGAGAGGGCAGGCTGGCAGGCACAGAGGAGGAGCATGGTGGAAAATTCCCTCCTCCTCACCCAATTAGTTTATATTTAGCTCTCTAAGGAGCAGGCTGTTGTTTTGGTGATATTTTTGCCCAGCCCCACAAGGACCCCTGCAATGGGAACTGTGGCTCCCGCCACACGTGAGCCCCACGGCAGTCACAGCCCTCTGCTGCTCGGCAGACCTGCTCTTTTTTTTTTTACTTTTGTTTCCCCGAGTCAGCAGGCTTGCTTCCTCTTCCTCCTCCTCCCATTTTGGGAGAGAAAGGAGCAGAAAACGTCAGGCAAGAAGAGAGCTTGCTTGAGCAGCTGCAGGGGAGCCACATGCCAGCTCCTCTGCTCCCCTGGTCCCCCACGGCCACGGGAATAAAACTTATCTTTCTAAAGGTATTTTCACTCTAGGAGAGAGTTTTGGTGAGTGCAGATCTGACACAAAGGCTTTCCTTGCCCTCTCCCTCCCCGGGGATGTGGGAAGGAGACTTGACCCCACCAGGCTGAGCATCTCTGGCACCTCGCCCCGTCCCAGCCCGTTGGTCCAAAGTCTGCCCTGCCACAGATTAATGTTCATTAGCACTATTTCCCAGCAACATCATTTGACAAAACACGTGACACGGGAGGGGGAAGGGGACAAAACCAAAATCACCCTTTCAGCTTGGGGTGTCCTCTTTTCCATCAGAGATTTTACAAGGCAAGTGCAAACCACCTCCATCCTGACAAATAAAAGAAAAATTCTATGCAACGTTAGAAGAAAGAAAAAAAGGAAGAAGAGTCTCAAACCACACAGTTGTCATTTGAGAAATCAGAAATCAAGCAGCAATAATAAATAGACAAGTGGGATAAAGCTCATTCCTCTCCCCACCCACCATGACACAGCCCATGGTGTCAGTTCTGCACACAAATACAGGTGTTTTGGCAAAAAGTTGTGTATCTTGTTCTGCCTATACTTTTGCTGAAAGTGAAGCAAGCCTTTGCTACTATGAAAAAAATCCAAATTGCATATAATTAACCAATGCAGATTTGGGGATTTATATTGGTATGTTTGCCTATTTGCATGTGTGCATATTTATACACATGTATTTATTTATGCAGGTATCCATAGCTGAAAATTAATCTACATTGGTGTTGGCTCTGTCCCACAGTCTGCTCAATCTCCATATACAAAAATCTGGATCTCGCTCTCACAAATCAATTATCCACTGAACTGATTTGCACAGATTTTCTATGCAAAGTTTTGCATTTACAGCAAAAGGCCATCTGCTTTCTATAACCACTGTGGTTCCTGGACACCTCGGCCCTGCGCAGAGCTGGAAGTCACAGAAGTTCCCCTCCCTCCTCTGGGTTGAAGCTGAAGTGAGAAAGTCTGGAGCCAGGGATTCAGCAGCAAAACCTCCGGCACGCGTGGCCGTGCTCCACGTGGCTGTGCTTGGCAGGGTGTCCTTCCCTCCTCCCAAGTGGAGAGAAGGAAGCAACTCCACGGCAGGTTGTTTTGGCTGGGGTTTTTTCCCCCACTTTTGGAAGCAAGGAGGCTGAATGCTTCTCCTGATAAAGTGCCTCCAGCCCTAATCCTGCCCCCCTGAACACCGCCGTGCCAGGGCTGGGTGTGACACACCCACCACCGCAAGCATCCTCAGGCTCCACAGGACTTTCAAAAATGAAGAAATAAATCAGAATCTCACTTCAAACCCGCACCGAGCCACGAGAGGAAAGGACAGAGCAAACCGCTCTGAAATTCAGGTTTTTTACTATCACTGTAATTAATCTGTTTCATGACCCACCCCAAATATTTTCTCTAGAAACATTATCTACACTGTTTTGTGGGTTCTTTATTTCTTTTTCCATCCCTCAGCCAAGCCCTGGTAAATATTTCTGCCCACGACAGAGGCAGGCCAAGGGAATCTGGGCTTTGTGATGGCAGCAGCATCTCCTGCGCTCGGAGATACCCGACACTGGGCAGAGATGCTCACAGCCCTCCGTATTTTCACTGGATTATCGCAAAACTCTGCTACCTCTGCAATTTGTAAGTAGTTTTTAATCTGTCAAAATAGACTTTTAGTATTGCTTGAGGATTCAAAAGGAAAATATGCACATCTGGTTTCAATCGCCAACTGAAGTTTCATCTATCAGCCTATTTCATAACAAATTACGCTTACTTTTCACTCCAGAGGATTTCCTAAGGAGGGGATGAGCTGCCAAGGTACACCAGCGTCTGTGGAGACCGCACGGCAGCGGCACAACTCAGTGACAGGCACCGCGCTGTGGCAAACTCTCTCTGCGTCAAGTAAATGAAAATTATTGAGGAAAAGCCCCTTTCCTGTGAAATCTCTGCGTTCAGCTGTATGAGAAACCTTCGCGTCCCTTCAAACCTGATCAACCTGACGTCACTGAATGGAGAAACAAGACTTACAGGCTTTCTAGGACAGCCCCACTGCCAGGGCACTTCAGCAAGGCGCTGCCGTGTCCCATGGCTGGAGACACCCCTGGGACCGGCCCGTCCCCTTCTCCTGCTGCCCTGAGACACCTCACACGTGCCAGGGGTGGAATCCGAGGCACGGCACGGTGGGAAGTGCGAGCTGGCCCCGGGTGAGCCGGAGAGCATCTCTGCGGGGATGCTGAGCCACGGCTGCCCTGGGCTGCAGCCCCCTGAGCCCGAGCCGGGGAGTTCTGCCCCGAGCCCGACGGCACCCGAGTTTCAGCCCCCCGGAGCAGCAGTCTCGGCCCGGAGAAAGGAATGCACGTGTTGATCCTTTCGCAGGAAATAATTCCAGTGGCAAAGGCAGAGGACTCGGAGCGGGTGAGGACCGCTCGCCAAACTCCGGAGAGCCGCCCATCCCCGCACGTCGGGCTCAGCATCCCGCACCCCCCCGCCGCTCCGGACACGCATCCCACCGCTCCACGCTCCGCCCGGGCGGCTCCTCCGCGGTTCCCCCGCTCAGCCCGGGGCGGGGTGAGACCCGACGGCACAAAGGCGGACATCCCCAGCCCGCTCCGCGGGGATGCGGTGGCGGCGGGGGGTACCACCGTCCTACCCCATCCCCTCCGAGCCGCTCCGTCCCCGGGCAGGGCGCACCGCCGCCCTTTGTCCGCTCCCCCCCGGCACCCCCCGGGGCGGCACGGCCCCGCAGCGCTGCGGGCATCGCTTACCGAGCGCTTTCCGCGGTGGCGGCGGAGCGGCCCGGCCGGGCCGGCTGTGGGCGCCGCTCCGACCGCGCTCCGCTGCCGCCGCCGCCGCCGTGCTGCGGGCGGGGCGGGCGGAGGGAGGGAGCGAGGAGGAGGAGGAGGAGGAGGAGAAGGAGGAGGAGGAGGAGGAAATGTGCTTGTCACTTCCTGAGCGGAGCCAGCGCCGGCAGAGCCCGGCCCGCACCTGCGGAGCGCCCGCCCCGAGGAGCCGCGCAGCCGAGCGCTCGCTGCGAGGGGAGGCGGGGGAGACCCTCGGCTGCGGCCCCGAATGGGCATCCCCGGGGTTAAACATCGCCGAACAGAGACTGTGGGGGTGGGGGAAAAGTCCAAAAATAATAAGAAAGGGGGATTCGGGCAGCGGTGAGGCGCTGCCCCGCGGGCTGGCGCAGGCAGCGCTGCCCCGGCACCAGCGCCCGCACACGGCCCCCAGCCCGGGATGCTGCGGGTGCGGCTCGCGTGGGGCTCCGCGGCCCGTCCGGAGGCCGAGAGTGACTCCTGGTGGCACGGCCGGCCCGGGAGGAGCAGGAGAGCTGGACTCACCAGCAGCTCGTTGAAGAGTCCCCGCAAGAATTAGCGCTGAAGTTTTGGCACATCACAGATGGACACCACGCTCCCCTGCACCCACCACTGAATAAAAATCGCATTCCTTAATTTTTCTCTATTTTTCATAGAACCTTTGACTGGTTTGGGTTGGAAAGGATCTTTAAATTTCATGTAGTTCTACACCCCTACCATGGGCAGGGACAACTTCCCCTGGCTGCTCCTAGCACCATCCAACCTGGCCTTGGGCACTTCCAGGGATCCAGGGGCAGCCCCAGCTGCTCTGGGCACCCTCTGCCAGGGCCTGCCCACCCTGCCAGGGAACAATTCCTTCCCAATATCCCATCTAACCCTGCTCTCTGGGAATATGAAGGAGTTCCCCCTTGTCCTGTCAGTCCAGCCCCTTGTCCCAAGTCCCTCCTCAGTTCCCTTGAAGCCTGTTTAGGAAGGGGCCGTGAGTCTCTGCAGTGCTGAGGGGTAAATCTGCTGGGCTTCACGTGGGAATGGCCTTTAGCAGCCCTGAGCTCCCAGTGACATTTTCCATCCATGCAGGCTGCACCGAGCGCAGCACGCGGGCTCCTTCCGAGAGCGAGCCTAACGAGCGAACAAGGAAACTACATGACAGCTAAAAGGAAGATTTAGGGCTCATTACAAAACAGAGCCCAAACATTAATCTTAAACATATGTGAGCAGACAGCACAGATGTCATCAGGAATGAATCTGGGGCTGAATTTCATCCACCCAGCTGGATGGCCGGGCACGGTGCTGGGGATGGCGTGTAGGGACAAGTAAGGGACAAGTAAGGGACAAGTAAGGGACAAGTAAGGGTGTGAATGGCAAGAGAAGCTGTAGCTGTGAACTCAGCAGTGCTTCTGGTATGCTGCCCTGCTACTGCACAGCCCAGGACAACAAATTACTGTCGAGGAAGACTTATCAGTTACTATTTAATGCAGTGAAGAAGTAAGAGGGAAGCAAGCAGAAGTAGCAGACACTTAACAAGGGAGCAGCTCCCACCAACACAGTGAGGGCTGATCTCAACAAAAGTGGCTCCGTGCTCAGTACACATAAAATTAAGCAGGAGTGGCCAGTCTGAGTGGGCGATGAACAGGGAGAAGGGTTTGATGATGTGAAGGGGCTTTTGCATCATGTTCCTCCATCCCACTCAGTATTTGCTTTTCTTATCACGTGTTGAGACTGGTAGCAATAAAACACTTGCTAACTCCTTTTCCAGAACTTCGGGAATCAAGTCTGAAAATGTTTTTTTATGGTTTCCCAGTGGAATATTTCAGCAATAAAGCTCAGGGCGTAATTGAATCCATTCCCGTGGCAGCCTTGGGCTCCAAGACTCAAGCAGAAAGTTGTTTTCTGTCTGCTTCTGCAGCTCACTCCAAACCCAGCATTTTCTGCCTCTCATCCTCTATGCTTCCCAACAGATGAGCTGGCTGTGGAGAATTCCCAGCACATTGAAAGCCTGTTGCTGAAGCATAAACCTGTTTTCCACAGACAGTATTTTCAGTAATGTTGTTCAAACAACTGGCTGTCCATAGGCCCTTGTTCTGGGCAGTGCTTTTTCCCTTTGTCAGAAGCGGGGAAAAAAAAGAAATAACTTTCAAGCTTTAAAGAACTGGCCAAGAGAGTCTTCATGGACAGAAAATTCATTCAGTTCATTTGTGAGCTGATTTAATTTGTGTTTTTGTCTCATATGTCGGTGCTTTTGCTACCCACTGACTGGGAGCAATCTTGGTGGGGATGGAAACTGTGGATAGGAAAAAATCTAATGATCTAATGAATCTAATGGTCCATCTGAAGGGATTCTGGGGTCCAAGTCATTAAGACATGTTGATGTAGCTGTGCTAAGCCCTGTGGATAGACAGAATTTCCTTCACTTCCAGTACACAGGATCTGGCTGCAGTTACAGCCTTCTTTCCACACAGCCTTTCCAACGCTTCACTGTCTGCTCCAGTTTGTTGTTATTCAAGTCATATGCACCAAGGTTACCAACAATTTCAGGAGCTTGTCCCTCTCACAAGGACTCTGCGTGGTCCTTCTGAGCACCTGAGCCATCCCAGTTATTTATGGGTCTATCCTCCTGCTTCTCCTGCCAGGCAAAGAACACAGGTAAGGGGCTTGTCCAGGGCCAGAGTCAGAGTGTCCCAGTCACAGGCTGCTGTCCCAGTCACCCAGCTGTGCTGGGTACCACACACTCACAGGGACAGGTTGGCTCCACCAAAGGTCTGCAGGAACACAGAATGGAGACCAGCTTCAGAGCCACCCTCCAGTTTCAGGGGAAATCCTCAAATTCACAAAATCCTAGTAACAGCAAGTAGAAGTATTTTTTAATTAGTATTTTTAATATCATGCCCGGGGAATGAGCATATCTCTGTAATATGATCAATGTGCTCTGTGACAGAAAGTACCTGAATCACAGATGTCCTAAACAGGTGAAGCATTGCTGCGCAGAGGGCTGAGATGAGGAGTGTAGTGTCTGACTACAGCTGGCATATGATGGGATTTCCACTAAACTTAAAAACCCCTTTTTCATGTCACAGGCCATTTGCTGCACACATGCAAGAGCTTTGTGTTTGCTCCCTCCCTGCCTTGGCAGAGGGTGTGACACCTGATCTGGGTGCCCCAGACTGGGAGCAATGGAAACATTGATGGATAAAATAAATAGGCCATGAAATACATATGTGAGCCTGAATGTGCTTATCACGTTGTCAGACACATTTGGGTCTGAATTGGCTTAAGATAAGCCCAAAGTTATTTGTCCATCATCCACAAGGCCTGAGGCAGCTGCAGACATGCCCCAAAGCATCACCCTACCTTGGATAAGCAGCAGTGCAGCACCCATGGAACTGAGGAGGTAAGGCAGCAGCCAGCGTGGCTAATTGCTACTGAAAATTGGGGTGAAAGGTCCTTCTGCTTGAATTTCAGTTCTCAACCCTATCAACAGCTAAAATTTCTTGATATATGCACACTCTCCTCACCTCTAGCTGACACATGACACTGTCCATACACACCTGGCTGCTGCAGTGACTGCTGAGGTTTGTGTCTCTCCCCTCACTGGGCTCCATCAGCTCTGGTTCTCCAGCACTTGTGCACTTGTGATTACCCAGAATTTATGTGTTACCTGGCAGCAGCTGGTTCGCCTGACAGCACTCAGCTTAATTTCCAGTAACACAGAACTGGGCTCATTTCAAGCTATACTGTTACCTAACAAATGGAAATTAAGCCGCAGGTTGGCTTTTCCCTTATTTGTGTTAAACAAAACACGCCAGCGTTCCTTTTCCTCCTTTGTCTGGAGGCTATAACACCTCATCCCCTTTCACTCAAAGCCCTTGGTAGCCATTAATTGCTCCTCAATTTAGCTGCTACCACAAGGGTTAGGTCATGCTCAACCTACTTGAAGCCAAAGCAAGGGATAGAGCCGTGCACCACCCATTCAGCCAGAGCAGGTAATGCTGTGCAGGGCAGCCTCCCCCTCCTCTTATCCCAGAAAAGGCAGCAAGCAACAGGAATTCAAAGGCAGATCTCTTTATGGCTTTGCAAAGCCCTGGCCCAATTATTTTCTTTGTGCTCTCCACATATTTTACAGGAGATGATCCCATACGTTAAAATGCTTGGAGGGCCTATAAAATAAAGCAGTTATTGTTGCAGCAAGCCATGTTCTCCACCTCTGGGCATGCCAAGAGCAGGGAAGCAATCCTAGTGCCAAAACACTGAAAATTTTGCTGTATGTTGCTAAATACCACACTTAAAGATTTCGTCTGGTATGAAATAACATAAAATTTGGCAATCTTATACCAGGCACCCTGGCTCACAGCAGAACAGACATAGCAGAGTATATGCACAGGCAGATTTTCCTCACAATGGCTACAGTGCTGCCAGTGCATTCCTGGAATGTAGAAATACATGGAAGCCACTGTCAGCAGTGAAGAGAAGCATGCTGTGCCTAATGCACCAGAAAAGCTATTCAAGAACTCATCCTTACATAAAAATAACTCCAAGGAGGCCGTGTCAGCTCAGCTTTGTGGCTTCACAGGTATCTGTTTGCTGTGCCCGGCACACCTGGCCTCACCCTGAACTCCTGGGTACAAACCCAGGGGTTCCAAGTGAGGAATTTCAGTTTATCCCCTCATTTGCCCATTCATTTGACTCTTTGGGCTCACAGATTCCACAGCCAGTGCAGAACTGAAGTAATTTTGATACAAATTGTATGAGAGAACATTGTTTGCTCTCCAGAGAATCACACCTGATGTGTGGTGGGACACGCACTTCTTCACACAGCTATAATGAGCTCTCTGCTGTAAACAGCAGGTTTAAAACCCCAAATATCTGAAAGTTCCTTTTTAACATTGGTTGGAAAAGTACAAAACAAACAAACAAAACCCAAGCAACCCTGAATCTCCTTTGTTACAGGTGTTAAATGCCTCAAATCCTATGATACAATCAAGGCAGCTGGCTATTCCCAGTTTTCAGAAGTGGTGTTGCAACAGTGGGTTTGAGTTCAAGAAGGTGAGGCCATAATGCAAACAGCTATTTCAGCCTCAATAATGCTTCACAATGATGCTCTCAATAATGATTTGCAGGAATATTCTCCTGATGGGACAGAGAACCTGTAATCACATGCTGCATCACTGCTGGCCCTGTCTGGAAAAGCAGCTGCCATAATTCTGTTGGTGTTTCTGATGTAACCCAACAGCTCTTAAAAAACAGTTGTAGCTCCCAGAAATTCTTCATGTTACAGCACAAAATTATACTGAGTTTCCAGAACAGAATATTAATTTTGTATCTTCTAAGCCTTCAAAAAAAAAAAAAGAAAAATCAGCATTTAGAAAAGCAGCCTATGGACAGCACTGCAGGCCAGGCTGGGGAGGGTTTGGAGTAACTTGGTTTAGTGAAAGGTGTCCCAGCCCATGGTAGGAGGTTTGGGATGAGATGGTTTTTAAAGTCCATTCCAACCCAAATCATTCTGGGATTCTGTGACTATTCCTGCTCCTTAAGGACCATCAAATGAACACGCCTCTTGCAGATAACAAGCTGGTCACCACAAGGGAAGTCAAGGAGTAAGGAAACATTATCCTTCCCTCTGAATTTTCTGTGTTCATTCAGTTGTGCCATGATTTTCATGTCTGGTATCTCTCACTTTTTAATTCCTATGAAAATGATTACAGGAATACTTATTTCAAGAAAGTACTGAGATGCTGAAAGGGCAAAGGCTTTTTGTCTTGAGAACCCATTTACCTCACACTCCAGCAGAGTCCCATGTGTAGAAACTCTCCTAGAACAGACATCTCCAATCAATAATTATTTCATAAACATTGCTTGTGCGCCTCTCTCAGATATTTCACCCTGACAGTTCAGTTCTGTGATCAGCCCCATAAAATTCCAGTGTAAAATGCTCCAAGCTCTTTCAGTAGCACAAACCCTGCAATGAATTCAATGGCCTCTCCCAGTAAATGCCTCAAAAGAGAATCCCTAAACACAGTTTTCTTGACAATAGGAGGTATCAGGAGCCAGGTTTGAGCTGTGCCAAGCACAGATGTTGGTGGAGGTGCTTTGTCTGGGCTTAGGCACTAAACACCATTCTCAGTCTTCCATGAATAAAAGGTCAGTCCTGAGAGAATTTCATCCTTCAGCATGCTGTCAATGAACCAGGGAACACAAACCCTTTCTGTTCTGCCCACGTTCTATGCAAAACCACTCCAGGAAAGCTTGCCAGCCCCGCAGCATCACCCAGCCTAAACTCGGTCCTGCAGGAACAGCCTGTAGGCTCAGCCACCTCTGGGATCTCTGGAAGATGCTAGTTTTACTACCCACAAACCTCATATTTGACAGTGAAATCACAGACAGAGTTTTCAGATAGCAAAACAATAGGGGTAAAACGTGTTTCAAATGCTGCATTTATTCTCCTGCATTTAGTCTGGCCTTGCAGCTGGAACCAAGAGTCACACAGCTGTGGAGTCATGAAGATTCCAGCCTTCAGGAACTATCATGGAGCACTCCCCCAACTTCCAGCAGAGACTTGCTCCTCCTAAATCACTGCTTATTCCCCTGCCTCTTTTTCTAAGTTTTTTTTCACTGAAATGCATCAACATTTAGAGATCACACCACCAAGAACCTCCTGCCAACATGAACTGCCCCAAATCAAGGACAGCCTTGGACAAATCATTTCCAAATCCTCATAGCCATAAATACCCCACTGCCTACATCAGTATCTGAGCAGCTACCTAGACTCCATTATTCAGAAAATGCCAGGTTTCCAACAGAGCAGATTTTAAATAGTAAGCCTTTGGTTACCGTTGCCTTAAAATAAAGCTCCTAAAACATGTTTTACAAGCATTTTTTCTGCTCTCCAGTGACACCTGGAAGTGCTTGGGACTGAAGGAATATGCAAACTACACATCTGATGCAGAAATCCTTATTTTCAGGCAATTTTAAGAAGCTTATTTTTTAGCTTTACAAGTTACATAAAAATACTACCCAGAGAACAAAAACTAATAATACTCAATCCTGTGAAGAGGAAAATACAATCCTTGCCCAGATCCTTACATATCTTGTGGAGGAGGAATCTATGGTTAAATTCCATCTAATTGATTAAAAGAAAATCCATGACAGCTCTGATTTTATTTTCATTCCATGATTAAATACACATCATGCCTTCATTAGCAAAAATTACAGATGGGAATAAAACAGATGCCCAAAACACATCCTGCCAGAGTCCTTGAAAATTAAAATTTCCTTGAATTAACTCTACCTGATGCCAAAAATGTCACAGGCTTTTTACTGAGGCTGTTATCAGTAGTGTACTTTGAATCCTTTGTACTACTATGCTAAAAAAATCCTCTGTTTGGATTCCAAGTTACATTTCCTAGCATTCCAGCTGGCTGCTGGGCAGGGGCAGAACACAGGACTACAACAGTTACCCAAATGCTAACGAGCCCTTGGTTTTGGCACTCAGGTTAGAACCCAAGTCTGACCAAATATGCAAAGAATTATTCTGGGACTGAATTTTTTCAGCACTGCTGATAAACCATTCTCCCAACTGAATATATTTCATTTTGCAAAAAGATGCAGCCATAGGATTTCTATCTTAAAGACATCAACAGATGGGTCATGGAGGGAGGACTCACCACTGTGCAAAATAATGCCTTGATTGCTGTCCTGGGGAAAGGACTGGAAGTATTTATTGACCCTTAAAGATCTCCTGAGCCCTGGGAACGAGGAGAAATGTGGAAAGTAGGAGAAGCAATTCCCTGATAAGCAAACATGACCTTGCCTGTGAAACAAAACCTGATTGCCTAAGAGGGCCTCCTTGATGTTTGAAAGAACAAGTTTATTGTCACCTGCAAATGTGTTTGTCGAGGCATGAAGAAATCTCATTTTCCTGCCTTTCAAGTAACAGCAATATTCTGAGATTACAAAACAGAAGAAATGAAGGCAACGAAATTGAGCAGAAGGATTGCACACAGAAGTTTAATACATATATACATACATGTAAAAAAAAGGAACAAGGAATGGATACTTTTGCTTTGAATTCTTTTGGATTTATGCAGTTAAAATCCATCCTGAGAAATTCACTGGAAAACTTCTTGTCATTGTGGCTCTGAAGACATTCCTATATAGCAGGTTAATAATGAAGGAGGCATATGTTACACACCAGAGGCTGCAACATCACACCTTTATGTATTCATGAGGTCAGGGAAAGGAACTGACCAGGCATGAACACACTCGGGAAAAGGAGATTTAAAAACACTCCCTCTGTGGGAAAAGAGCTGAGCTACTTCAGAGCAGACACAATTATGGTCTGAGAACCTTGGAAAACCTGAATTTAAAGTACCAACTGGTCGTTTTCTGAAAGTGCTGTGGGTTTTGTATTCATTTCCCTCCTTAACAGCTACCCTCATGTTCATTGAAGATACAACACTTGCATTGCAAAAGCTTGTTCCCTACTCCACTGCACAACAGAGAAATGAGATTTTTGCTTTGTAGGATACCTTTACCTCTACAGGTCACTGCTTACCAGCACAGAAACTAAATATCAGATAATCTTTATGTTTCAAACACAAATATCACTCAGTAATATTGTCTCTGTACTTAGCACCTTTGACTTCCCACTCACTTACAAACTTGCAGCTTCCCTAAAACAAGTAAGGTTGTAGCAAGGACACAATTTATGGGCAAATTATGCAAAGCTGAAATGTTTCTAGGGCAATGTTTTATAGTCCCTTAGAGCTCCATACATAGTATTTTACTGTGCACTCGAAAAGCATTTATTTACACACGTGTCTGAGGTTTTCTGTCAGGTTTAAAGTTCAGACTTTTCTCATCTAATCTAATTTGTCCAAGATGGATGGCCTCACTTTTTTCTTTTGGAAAACCAATGCTGTTACACTGTTTCCAATTCTTCCTCCAAAGCAAAACTTGGGTGTTGGCAGCTCCTCCAGAATTTCAAATCCTGCCAGACAGAAATTGAAATGCTTTTATTAGAAGGAAGTCGTTTTATTTGCCTCTTGGATAACCCTTTGCAAACCATTCTTTATTCGTCTGGAAAACTCGCAGTTAATCTGGGAGTTTATAGGACTGTATTGTTACACTGCATCACTGCTTTATACAGCTGAAACTCTTCCATGGATAATAAAATTCCTAGCTGGCTGACTTGCACAAATTAACGGCAGAAAAGATGAGAACTTGCCAGTAATTCTGGTTCCCCAGAAGGGATGGTTGTTTCAGATCCACACTGAGTTTCAAGTCTCAGGCATGAGATTCAGGAGCTGACTGGCATGTAAAAAAAACTCCTAAATGGATAAAAAGGGCAGCTGGGGAAGTGACAGAAAAGGTCACAGACTTTCCTTGGGGTAAAAATGTTACCCCAATTTTGGAGTAATCAAAGGGTGAACTGGGTCTAGGAATCAAAGATCCCAAAAGTATCAACTGGCCACACATACTTTCCCAGGGTAATTAGACCAAAATTCCCAACCTCCAAAGTGTCAGGAAACCTGTCCTCCCTTGGCACTGGCAAACACAGGAGCTGTAACTCCCGAGGAAAACAGAGGGAAGACAGGCTGGAGCATTTACTGATCACTTCACCTCCTCTAATCCTGATCTGGGAAAGTCAATATGCTAACACACACATTAGAATTCCCTCATCCCTTCCTTCAGCAACCCCACGTTGGCAGAGGGCTCTGTTCAGCTGCTTACCTTCTCTGAACTCGTTCAGCAGCTCCTCCTTGGTCCAGTTGCAAGAGGTGATGAGGAAGAAGCCCTCTGGTTTCAGCACCCTGCACAGGGATCCCACGTACAGCTTCCGCTTCCCCACCGCGTCACTGGGGTCGAGGCTTATGGCATCAAAAGTCCCCTTGTCAATGCAAATATCAAAGCCTGACAGCTCAGCTGAGGGTGCCAGGAAGTCTTCCACCTAAACCAGAAGTCTGCAGCTGTGAGAACAATCTTCTACTTGGCAGCTCCTGAATCTTTAATGCAAAGCAAGACTTTAGGATACAAAGGTTCAATCCTGACAGTGGGTGTGCCAAGGGAAGGGTAGCTCACAGTGCCATGGCAGTTTCTTTCTTCTCTACACATTGTGTGATGATCTATTTGCTGTAATCTAAAGCTCAAACTAACGCACTTGAAGCTCATTCTTTAAACCATTATTTGTACTTTGATCCCTGCCATGTGCTAGGCACTGCACAAATGCAGGAGAACACATAGAGCCTGCCACAAAGAGATTTTACAGACACACAGGAGCAGAGACATCACACAGGTACAGAGCAGAGGTGTAGAACAGCACAGCAGAGAGCTCAGAATGACAGGCAGCCACAGAATCTCTGTGGCAGAGGCTGGAAGGGACCTTTGGAAGTCATCTGCACCTACCCCTGCTCCAGCAAGGCTTCTCAGCCTTCCTGCTGTTCAATTACTGGTAGGGATTCTGTCACTTAAGGATTTCTTCCTCTACCTCAAGTTTGAAATTCACAATGTAGCAGCTAAAATACAGAACTTGCTACGTGGTAAACCACTACTCTGCTGCCTGTTCCAAGCAGGGTAATCTTGTTAGCCCTAATGACTGGTACAAACGAAAAACAAATAACGAACAAAAATCTTCCCATAAACAGATTTATTTGGGTAGAGTTCTCTCACAAATAGATCTCAAAAGACATCATTCATTTAGTACACTGCGTAGATCTGAATATCAATTAGCTTGTTTAATCTTGGGCTCAATTGCTTTCTATTTCCTCAATTGCCTTTCTCTCAAGACTTACCTTTAATTTAATGTTAGACATCCCTTCTTTCTCTTTTACTTTTTCTGAAAGCTGTATTGCAGAAGGTGAATAATCAATCCCTGTGAGATTCGTGTAGCCAGACTTTGCCTAGACAGAAGCAGAGAATCTTAATCAGTGTGCTAGCAATTGTTTTTATCCAGCCAGTACATTCCCTACAACCCATCTGATCTCTCCTCCTCTTAATAACAGGGAAAAAACACAATTCACCTTTTATTCATTTTTATACCTGTTACCATTACAAGAGCTCAATAGCTGATTGAGCTGAAATAACTTTATTCTGCCCAAAAAAACCTCACCAAAAGAACTGATGACTGAAAGCTGGTTTATGTCAAGTGGAAAACTGAGCACAACTGTGAAAAGTAACACCCTGGAGTAGAACAGGCTCTCTTATCTGCACCAAAAGTAACTTAGAAAACAGGAATTTTCAGTAATGACATGTGACAGATGCTTCAAAATAAGGGAAAAAACCTCTCTGACATGTAACATTGGAGACTGTGCAATTACTTAGCTTATAACCCAAAATTTAAGAGCCAAAAGATGTAATGAATTGCTCTAGGACAGAAATCCACTGCAAAATCACACGTTTTTCTAATTATTCATGCTAATATCTATTTGAATACAACTATTTGCATGCTGCCAGGTGTCTGTATCAGCAATTTTCAGGCAGGTTATGCACCACATATAATAGCACACAGAGGCTTTGTTAATCTAAGTTTGTTGGAGATAAGGATAACTCGGCTTAGGGAACTCAGTGAGATCACAGCAACCCTTTGGCAAAGCAGGTGGGCTCCTGGCATCAGCTGGAGCTGGGCACGTGGGAGGGGAGCAGGGACACACGTCCTTGCTCTGAGGTGGAAGCTGAAGGGACCAGCTCAGGGTAGAAGCTCAGGGTATCACATGTGTCAGGGGGTTTGGCAGGATCCAAAACTGATGGAAGGGCTCTGATCTGCTGGCCAGCTGCAGGCTGTCACAGCAGAGACAGGGAGGAGGCTGGGGTTTGGAAAAACACATGGAGTGGTGTTAAGCATCCAGCTGCCTGTCTGCTTGTTCCAGAGGCTGACACCTCAACTGCCAGGAAAACGATGAGGAGTTTCCACAACTGTCCTTCCTCCTTGCAGCAGCCCCCCAGGCCTGAGCTCGGTGCTAACCAGCTGTTCTGAACTGAGGGCTAATTGCAGCTGAACACAAAGACACTGTTGTTTGCATGGGATGGAGAACATTTATTGCTCAGGCTCCTGCCCACGTTCCTCCCCGGAGCAAAGCAGGCTTCCTCAGATGCCTGTGCTGAAGGTTTGGGGGTGGAGGAGTAGTTCCCACAACAGCTCCTCTGTTTGCAAAGGAAAGGCTTGAGTCACTTCAGGGAGTTCCCATTCACTCCTCTAGTCTCGGGGGCAGAGAAGGAAGGTTTGGAGATAAACAACATTAAATGCTGCAGAACCTGTAGGGCCTGACTGCGACAGGAAGGGATCCTTTGCTTGTGCCAAACGTGACCACGCTGCACCCTGCAGCTGGCCTGCTGCCCTGGAGGTGATTTTACTGCTGCTGCTCCTTGAAGAAGCAGATGGAAGAGCAGAAGGAGTTTGGAACATCATCAGCTCTGCCCTGTATTTAGGGCTGACACCACACTCGGCTGAACACTCTGCACTTGAGATGTTCCTCAATATTGGCGGCTCCCACGTTACTTATAAAAATAAGAGGAGGCCAGAGCTCCCTGTGGCAGAAAGGCTTCCTCAGAAGAGCTGGAATTTTTGCAAGGCAAAAGAATTATGTCACGAATCGAAGCTACCAGATCCCTGAAGTTCACAGGGGTAGGACCACAGCCTACTAAACATATAAAAACAGCGAGGGGTGCCACTTATGTGATATTTATGTACCCTCAAGTAGTCTTCTTGCAGAGAGCTGCTGCTAATGTCCTCGGTGACTGAGATTTTTCCAGTATTGCCATTTTTACCCCATGGTGGAGTCCAACTCCAGTGGCAGAACAGTCCTACAGCAGCTGCCAAAAGAATTCCAACTTGATTTCCAAGCCTTGCAGCTAACACACAAAAAATTGCTTTTACATCAACTATGCAAGTGAGATCCTGAATTATTTAGCAAAAATAAACAAGGTAATTTTTAAAGCCACTTTTCAAGAGGGAACTGGACTGAAAATTTCCTATGAAAGAAACCACAGTACTGTGAGGTGCCTCATGTAAGGGAGGAGGGTGCTCTCACAGGAGTTAATAGTTTTTAAAAGCTATCAGGCTGTCATTTTCCTATAGTATGTATTGGAAAATCAGTTTCCCGTTTGAAAGTGAAGTCTCAAAAATTGAAGTCTTACAAATAAGATTTTTCTGTTGGGTACTTCAACCATGATAGAGCTGTCACTGCACTCAATAATCACCATTATCAGGCTAATTTCTCTTAGTGAGATGAGCGATTTCTGCTTTTGGTGTCATAAATTTTCCTGTGCTGTGGTGTAGCAGCCAGTCTCCATAAAGGCTTCAAAGTCTTCTAAAATCAAAGTCTATGTTAAAAGAAAAATTCCACCTCAAACCTGACTTTGTCTTTCAGTCCTTCCAATTCCTACAGGAGCTAATGGAGCCAACGGGGAATGCAAAACAACAGGAGCTGTGGCAATATTACAGCCCCTTTCTTTACCAACTCCCCTGCAGTATTACACCAAAAAAAGTCAATCAAAAATAGGAAAAATATACTGGAACTCCTGAACATCTTGTGCACAACAAAAACATCATAACACTCCAGAGCATACCCCATCAGATTTCCCACCCTGACAGAAATGGACACTTCTTTAAAAGAAGTGTTAACAACTTTTTAAGTTACTTACATTAAAGCCCTTGGGTCTACCTACTTTTTCAGATCAATAATGAGTGTTATTATGAGAACTGAGTGCAGAGAAAGGGTTTGGCTTTGTACATTAAGGGTACTTTGTGAATTAGTCAACTTAGTTTCCTTATCAGGGGGAGTTTACACAACAATGGGAAGAAATGCAGTTTTAAATGTGGGGAAATAGGAAAGTAAAGTTAAAACAAGGGATGCTCAGGCTGATTGATTTAGAGAAATACTTCAGATTTTGAAGCCTGAAGTATTGACACGTTTTGCATTTCACACAGGTTACAATTCCCCATGATTACCACTGCCGCTTGTCAGAACTGTATTTAAACTGCTTTGGTTCTGCATAAAAAACACACAAACTAAGAATACCAACCAATTCAACCAGTAAAACACCGTTCCCAGTCCCAATGTCAAGCACAGAGCTGTCAAAGGGGACCTTGTGCTTTTCCAACCACCTGATTATGCGCACCATGCTTTCTTCTCCAAACCTGGAAGAAACAAGGGTTCAGGTAATTAAACCAGAAAAAAAAGTGCAAAAGGTACAGCAAGTTTATTTCATCAATCACTCTCTCCAGCTTTTGCAAAACCCTTTTTACTGTTACTAAAATAAAAGCTGCCATAGCTCATATTCCATGTTTGCTTTGTTCAGATGAAAATTAATCCTGCAGCCTTAAAATTCACTGAAACACTGGGAGGTGAAAACATTCATGTATTTAAAAAGGAAGCAGCAAGGGCACTTGTGTAGCTAAACCTGAGCTCAGGGATAAAAAGCAAATTTGTCAGTAACATACACCTCAATTACCAGCTCAATTTCTATGTAATGACACTTGTCCAAGTGCAGCTGAGCAATCTTCAGTGTGAAATTGGGCAAGAGAGGAACTGCTGGTTTCAATGGTAAAACTCCCCATCATTTTGTCAGCAACT
Source organism: Cyanistes caeruleus (assembly GCF_971803275.1). Classification (NCBI taxonomy): domain Eukaryota; kingdom Metazoa; phylum Chordata; class Aves; order Passeriformes; family Paridae; genus Cyanistes; species Cyanistes caeruleus. The sequence goes on along the minus strand of NC_141708.1, from coordinate 3,441,460 downwards.
CATCGAATTGCTGGCTGTGGTTTTGCAATGTCTTTTATGGTAAAGAAACAACAGAAACACTCTGCAGCAGTTATTTTATTTACCAGATTTCCCCGGTATCTCCAATGTCTTGAAAAGTTTGCAGTTCTCTTTCATATGCAGCATCCCAGCTGGAGTCAGGGGGAGGAAAGAAGAGGATATCATAATTAATACTGGGAAATATTTAGATTAAAGAGGGATGGGAAGAAAAATTGAAAGACAGATTTAGGCTAGATATTTGGAAGAAATTGAATGTGAGGGTGGTGAGGCACCAGTCCTCAGCATAAGGAAAACATAAACATGAGGGAGAGAGTCCAGGGAAAGTCTGGAAATGCTCCAAGGACTAGAGCCAGGCTGGGAGAGCGGGGGCTGAATTCACCTGGAGAAAAAGCTCCAGGGAGAACTCAGAGACTCTTCCAGTGTGTAAAGGGCCTCAGGAGAGCTGGAGAGGGACTGAGGACAAGGGATGGAGGGACAGGACCCAGGGAATGGCTCCCAGTGCCAGAGGGCAGGGCTGGATGGGATATTGGGAAGGAATTGTTCCCTGGGAGGGTGGGAAGACCCCAGCACATGGTGCTCAGAAAAGCTGTGGTTATCCCTGGAGGTGTCCAGACCAGGCTGGACACTGGGGCTGGAGCAGCTGGGACAGGGGAAGGTGTCCCTGCCATGGCAGGGGTGGAAGTGGATGGGCTTTAAGGTCCCTTCCAACCCAAACCATTCCATGATTCCATGAGAGACTGAGAAGGCTCTATGCTCTGCGTACCAGTGCCACTTTACAGAATCACAGATTCTCTAAACAAACAAATAATACACAAACCAGGGACCGCTGTGTGTGGAGAGGGGACCGTAAAGACCTTTCATTTCCACTCCCCGCGCCGCGGGCAGCCTCCCCTTCCACAGCGCGGGTGGCTGCGAGCCCCGTCCCTCCCGTGCCCGCCCCCGGCCGGGCACACCCGGTGCCCGGCCCGTGCCCCGGCACTCACTGCTCCCTGGTGCCCAGCACCGAGGGGCTGAAGGGCTCGTCCCCGGCCAGCGCCATGCCCGGCCCGCCCCGGAACCAGCGAGCGCTGCGGGCGGAGCGGCCGCGGCCGCTCCCGGCCGGGAGGACCCGGGCTCGGTGATCCGGCCCTGAGGCGGGGCACGGCCCGCTCCGAACCCTGCCGTGTTTTCTGATCTTCTCTAATCTAAAATCCTGTCCTGGGAGTGTCCAAGGTCGGGTTGGGTGGGGCGTGCAGCGACCCGGTCTGTGCGAGGTGTCGGTGCCCATGGCAGGGATTATAAGTAAATGGTCCTTAAGGTCCCTTCCAATTCAAACCGGTCCGTGATTCCATGAAAATCAGCGCAATATTTAAAAGAACTGTTTATTCTTTTCAATATTTATTCGTTGCAAATGTCACAGACGTTATTGCTGTTACAAGGTTTATTGCAAGGTGTTTTAATAAGAAAATAAGAGTGATAAACGGCACTGCTGCACAGTTGCCTCCTGTACAGCTCCGTGTGTGAGAACCACGGCATTTCTTCCTAATATCCCACCCATCCCTGCCCTCTGGCAGTGGGAGCCGCTCCCCCTTCTCCTGTCCCTCCATCCCTTGTCCCCAGTCCCTCTCCAGCTCTCCTGGAGCCCCTTCAGGTCCTGGAAGAGGCTCTGAGGTGTCCCTGCAGCTTCTCCAGGTGAGCACCCCCAGCTCCCAGTCTGTCCCAGAGCAGAGGGGCTCCATCTCATCACCTCTGTGGCCTCTTCTGGACAGGCTCTGGCACATCAGTATTCCTCACGATGAGACACATTGAGGGGCTGGAGCGTGTCCAGGGAAGAGAACAGAGCTGGGAAGGGGCTGGAGAATTCCTGAGGGAGCTGGGAAGGGGCTGGAGAATTCCTGAGGGAGCTGGAAAGGGGCTCAACCTGGAGCAAAGGAGGCTCAGGGGGAATTTCTGGCTCTGCACAAGTCCCTGGCAGGAGGGGACAGCCGGGGGGACTTGGGATCTGCTCCCAGGGAACAGGGACAGGAGGAGAGGGAACGGCCTCAGGTTGGGCCAGGGGAGGCTCAGGGTGGATATCAGGAGGAATGTCTTCATAGAAGAAGTTGTTGAGGGTTGGAAAGGGCTACCTTTCCAATCAAATGTTTCCACTCCAAGGGTTTGGAGTCCCCATCCCTGGAGGTGTCCCAGGAACCTCTGGATGAGTCACTCAGTGCTCTGGGCTGGGTCACAGGTGGTTATGAGTCACAGGTTGGGCTCGATGGACTCAGGGGTCTGTTCCGAACTCGATGGTCCAACGCCTCGCTCCGACAGCTTCCCACCCTCCCCATGCGGGTACCCCACTGCCCCCCGGGACTACACTCCCCATGAGGCCCCGCGGCGCCGCCGGAAGCGGGCGTGCGTCCGGCGCGCGTGCGCCGTGGCGGCGGCGGCGGCGGTGTGTCCGTCATGGCGGCGTCCATCTCCGGCTACACCTTCAGCTCGGTGTGCTACTGCAGCGCCAACAGCAGCGCCGACCACGTACGTGCCCCCCGCCGCCACCCCGGGCCCGCGGGGCTCCCTCACGCTGCACCCCGGCCGGCGGTTGCGCTGCGGAGCTTCCAGGCCGCGCCGCCGCCGGTGGGGCCCGGCCGCGGGTCACAGCGGGCGGGGGCGGCCCCAGACGGACACAGCGGGGCGGGATGTGGAGTGTCCGGGCGGGATGTGGGGCGTCCTGCCGGCTCTTTGCGGGATGTGGGGTGTCCGGCGTGTGGGGTGCCCCGGATGCTCCGCGGGGTACCCGAGATATGGGGTGCCCGGTTTGCTCCTTCCCGGCTGGGATGTGGGGTGTCCCGGCTGCTCCCTGCGATGTGGGGTGCCCGAGGCGCTTCTCCCGGTGTGTGTGGTCCCCAGGATGCTCCCCCCGGGGTGTGGGGTCCGCGAGATGCTGTCCTCAGGATGTGGGGTACCAGGGGTGCTCCCCGGGCGTGTCGGGGCTGTTCCCCGGGCTGTGGGGTGCTCCCCGCGGGGTGGGGCTCCCGCAGGACTCGGGTTGTAGGAGGAAAACGCTCCTGTAAAAACTCCATGAGCGGCTTTCCAGCAGCTGCGACTGACCACGGGCGCAGTGCAGAGCCGGGGTGTTCCCGAATCCCTCGGTTTTGTTGGCACATTTTTAGCCTGAGCTTGCTCTTTTCCTCTGCACCTTGTGCCAAAACCTCCTGATTCCAGCTCAGTCTCCTTCTTCATTTTGGGTAGGGATGGAGAATAAATTAATTTACCGTAAGATTGCCTTACTTCTAAATTGCCTTCTGGCTTTTGCAGTCCCTGGTGTTGTTCAGGGTCCAGCCTAGTCTCCACACTAAAATTTGTGTAAATCCCCACAGGTTTAAACTCCTCTTCCCTTGGCTTTGCTGGAGCAGAGCAGCATCCTGCTCAGGCCTCCTTCTCCTGCTGGGGCTGGGGCAGAGCCCTCCCTTTTGTGTTGTGTTTGCCTTGTGTGTAGAATGTTCCTTTTGGACAACACATCCCTGCTGTTGTAAAAGGACGCTGGCAAAGCAGAAAATCAGCTTTGGTGAAACCTCAGGAAAGTTTGTATCCACTGCAGCTCAGATGTGTCTTGTAAACTTCATCTTTGTTTCAGTTTGAAGCTAAGAAAGTTACAGTAAACAACTGCATATAGTGGATTTTTTTTTTTTTTTTCTATTTTTAATCTCCTTCTTTTAAAATTGCAGGAAGGATTTCTACTAGGAGAGGTGAGACAAGAAGAGACTTTTAGCATTAGTGATTCCCAGATCAGCAACACTGAATTTCTACAAGTGATAGGTAAGTGATGTAACTTTGAGTTGTTCTGAAATAGGCGCTGCTGAGGTTTCAGGTTTTCAGGAAGTTTCATTAAGAATTGCTTCTCATGTGAGACCATCACAGGGTGTGTCAGGATCACGTTTGCCACAGTGTCTGTGTGTTTGTGGTTGAGATGTGAGGGAAGGAGACAAACCTTTGCAAGTTACAGGGGGTTTATGCACCTCCTTTTATGGAGGAAATATTATTTATTGAAGATATTTGTCTGTATTCCATGATGAAAAAATTACTGTGGGGAATTTCCTGCTTGATACAGTTGCTTAAATACAGCATGTGCTCAAATTAAAATTAATTCATTGCTTGATTAACTGATACTGAAAGGGGCAGATTTTCAGTAGCAGGTTTGGATGGATGGCTGGGAGTTGGTGACATCATAAACTGTCACATCAGGACTGGACAAGGAATATTTGTCAGACAATTTGTTGATAAACACAAGTTCTGTACAGCTGATGTGTTGTGAAAACTGAACAAAGATAAAAGATCTTGCTCTTAAGTGTTGGTCAAAGGAGAATTTTTTAGACTTGAATGAGAAGGTGTTCAATGTTTGGTTTATAGAAAATAGGAAAGCCCTGAAAGAAACTGCCTTTTTGTTTCTAGATATATAACCAGCTGTTAAAATATATTTAAGCCTCCTTAAATACCTGGCTTTGTGAATAAGATCCCAGATAACAAAGCAGGGTGTGCATAAAGCTCAGTGAAAACACAAACAGCTCTGGATTGACTCTCAGATGTTATTCTGACACAAAACAGGTGATCTGTGAACATGTGCAGTGGTACCACGTTACATCCCAAGAGATTTCCCACCTTGCAGTGGTGATGGTTTTGTGCTCTGGACTCCAGAAGGTTGAGTAGTTTCCTGTTCTGGTTATTCCTAAGAGAACACTGGTGGTAAATTGACTATGAAGTGTCAGTAACGAGCTAAATTCCAGAAGATAAAGGCATAGCATTTTTTGTGTTTGCATATAATCACTATCAGAGAGTTGCTGATGGCTTTTTGTGTTCAGACAAAACTGACAGAGCCAGTCATTTTTAGGTTTTTAAATTAGACCTTGCTCTTCAGTGGTCACTGATCTTGATTATTGTTGGCAGTGATGTCACCACCTGCAGCCTTGGCCTGGTTTCCTAAACCAAGTGTTTGTGGTGTTAAAAATTGCTCCCTTTTTAAATCATCCCTTTGTCACATTGTTGGTTAGAGTGACTTTATGAAAATGGAAATTACCCACTCTTAAAGACCTCCTGGTTATTTTTTTTATTTGCCATTTTTACTTCAATATTTATTCACCAAAATTAACTCTTGGACTCCCAGTTCAGTGGTGTTTAAATATATATGTGTGTGTACATAGTATGTGTACTATATATATACATATATGTAAATAAGTCAATGTGTAAACCTTAAATTTAAAATGTTGGCTGCTTCATGGGGTCTGAGCAGGAGGTTTCTTGCTTCCTCTTTCTCAAAACTCAAGGTCTATGTAGCAATATCATCACCCAAGAATCAAGAATGTTGTTGCAATGTATTTGCTGGAAGGAATTGCTGTAGGCAGGAATAATTGTACTTACAAGCTTTGTTAGCAGATTGTTTCCACAGGTTCCTGCATGATGGTGTGAAAATATTAGAGTTGATACAATTTTATATCAAATAAAGGGAGTCAGTAACTCTACCAGCAGCATCCTGAGGAGTTGTTGCCAGTGGGAATGTGCAGTTTCTCAGGCAGTGTGCCTGGAATGGATGCTCAGGGCCTTGTTTTGATAGACACCAAATGTGCTGGGATGTGGATGTGTGCTGGCTGCTGTTCTTGGGAGCTGTGTTCCATCCTCTGGTGCCTCTGCTGAGATGGCAGCCACAGGAGCAGCAGGTGGTGAATCACTGCAGGGAGGCAGAGCTGGAACAAAGTTACTGCTCAACTCCAGTGGAAATATTTGTGCTGTGTGGTCTCACAATCCCAGGATGGTTTGGGTTGAAAGGGACCCTAAACCCCGTCTTGTCCCACCTCCTGCCATGGGCAGGAACACATTCCACTAGACCAGGTTGCTCCAAGCCCCTGAAAAAATAGGGATGCTTGGTGTTGGAAAGATAATGTAAGATTGGATCTTTACTCTTTTCTCACTCTCCTTCAAGATTACTTATGTGTTACAATGTTTGCTGATGAAATAAGCATCTGAGCATTTATCACAACCTTTCCAATGAAAAAACACTGCCCTGACTTTTTAATATTTCATATAACAGAATCATAAAGTGCAGCTAAATATTTTGAAATTGCTTTCAACCCCTTTTCTCATTAGATATTCTGTTTGCCTTGCCTCTTTAAACACTACAATGTATTTCAGTGATTCCCTTCCCCATCCCTTTTTTATTCCTTGCTGCTGTAACAAACAATGTATTTCATGCAAGTAATTTGTTGTGGAAAGGTTTAGGAAAAAAAACCCCAAAAATCAGAAATGCCTTTGTAAGGAGTTTGGAACTATCAAAACTGTGTATTTGAGGCTCAGATAAATCTCTGTGTATCTGAGCAAGTGTATGCCTTCCCTGTTAAAATTTTTGTTAAAGTATTATTTATTAAATATTTGTCAAAAATATTTGTTAAAATATTTTTCTATGTAAAAGGGCAAATTATAAAGTGAAGGCAGTTTTCTGGGTATGGTGCTGTGTCATCAAGTGTTGAGACATTAAGGGCAGTGTGTAGTCTGACACAAATGCTTCTTGCTCAGTAGCTCTGATGTGGAAAGTTCATGCAAGATATGCCACTGTAATTTCTCTTTGCCTGGATCAGTTGGACATATGTCATTTTTTTTGTTTGTTGTTGCAGAAATCCATAACCATGAGCCTTGTTCAAAACTCTTTAGGTAAGCTTCTTTTGTTGTCTTGCTGTGGTGGCTGCAGAATATAAAAATAGGGAGCTGCCTGCAATATATTAGCATTTCAAATGTCCCTGCCAGTGTTTGCTCATCTGATGGTTTTACAGAAACACACAGAAAGGGCACCAGCCATGACAATCAATGTAGGAATTTACAGTTTTAATATAGCTTGGAAGGGGTTTATTTCTCTATCTCTTTGGATTTCCATCTTGTGTAGCTGGTGGAGGTAGGACAGCAGTCAGGTCAGCTCGCATCTCTCTGATGATGAGGATGAATGTCAAAATCAATTTAAATTATCGTAGTCTTAGGCTGGCTCTGCCTGGGCCTTGTGGGTCACAGCATCCCCTGTGTCCCCTAACCCTGGTAACTTGCTGGGTTAACAAGTTGGTTTGTGCTTAGTGGAACCAACCTGCACCAACTAATTACTCTAAAATTTTCAGCTTGCTAGTTACTTGTGCCTTCTGATCTCCTGAACTCCAGGATTTAAATTAAATATGAGGCTAATATATTCTATTTAACAGCTTCCATCTATTTACATGTAGATTTTCTCTATAGCCTTCACTTGTTACACAGTGATGGCTTCTAAAGCACTGTCTAGAATTCCTTTTGAGAAGGATTTCCCAATTAATCTCCTCTTGTCTTGAGAGATTTCCAGCCAATTAAGAAGACACAGTAGCTTAGACATTATGATTGACACTGGTTGCATTAAAGAGAAAAGCTGCAGTCAGTCACTTGCTGGCTGTTAATTACAGAGAGGGTACTCTTAGCCCAGTGATTTAAATGCTGCAGACTCCACACATGGAGATAATATCCCAGTGTCTGGTCAGCTCCTCCTGGATCCCAGGGATGCTTTGTGCAGCACATATCCACACGGATCACGTTCTCTGCTTCCCCCAGGCAAGGAATTGGTTGTTAGTGCCAGAGCTGATGGAGGAAGGGGAGCAGGCAGGATCTCACTGCATGCTGCTGCTCAGGAAAGCTGATGAATTCATTTTCTGCACAGCACCAGAAACTCTCACAGCTCATACACTTTTTATCAGGGCCAGAGTGTGCTGTTGGTTATTCCTATAAAGCACAGACAGGGAAGGAGTTGGAATCCACTACTGACCAGGATTATAAATAGATATTGCAAACATGAATTGAAAAAATTGTGCAGATATAACATAGTGTCCCAAATTTAGCATTAGCTGTAGTCTGAGTTTTCCCAGCAACTTACACCTTGAAGCAAATGGTGTTTCCATCATTATTTACCAGCCAAGCCCTGAGCTCAGGATTTGGTGGTTTTTTACCCCACCCCCCACAAAAGTTGAAGTCATAAACTTGTAAACCAGAGCATTTTCCCACACTGCTTTAGGAGTTAGTGTCAGCTCTTGAAAGAGACCAAGGAGGAATCTGTTTTCAAATGTTTTTCCTTTTATCATGTACTCTGATCTACCTGAATTTCTAAACCTGTCTGCATAGGTAGATTTATAAATTCCTAAATCTGTCGTGTCCACAAAATAACAACACATCAGGGTTTCGGTTCAGCTGTGGAAGCGGAACCATATGGAAAGACCATGATACTTTGAATTATTGCTGACTCTTTTGGCTTTAAGCATCCAGCCATGTGAGTAAATTGCAGGATTGGAGCTCAAAAAATTGATTTGGGATTGCATCTAAAATGGCCCTGCTTTCATTTCTTCTGGGCTGGTAGTCCTCTAATTATCAAAACAGGGTTTTACAGAACACTGGTCAAAATAAAATTGCACAGTGCATTTCTGTTGGCAAAGGTAAGGCTCTGGAAGTTGCTTTGTTTTGTCTAGAATGCCATCTACTTTTAGAACACTCAAAGTATAAATTATTTGCTTTATGTGAAATATGTGTGTATAAACTGTGTACCTAACTTTCTCTCTTCCTTCTTGTTCAAGCTTTTATGACTATGCAGGCAAAGTTAATGAGGAGAGTTTGGACAGAATTCTCAAAGACCGAAGAAAAGTAAGTTTTCTATCTTTTCCTCTAGTTGTAGGCATTAGAAAGAGTGGATTTGGAAAACAAATGGAAAAAAAAAAAAAAAAAGGTAGTTAACTAGAATAAATACTTCCTTTCACAAATCTGATGGTTTGTTTTGTTCCAGGGCTTATCCTGTACAGAAGTTGATGGATTTGTGGTGCTTAGATTAAACTGAGGGCCATGTCTAGTTTCCCTGAAGAAATTCAAAGGATTTAAGTGTAGGTCTCCAAAAGTGTAAGGCTGTATTGAGCATCTCTAACCCAAATCTCAAGGAATTAAGTTTGTTTAGTTGTCTTAAAGCTTTTGGGTAATGGTGATAGCACAATATCAGCCCCTTTACTCCCAGGAGGTAAATCTGTGTCTCTGAGATAACACTGTGGGTTTTTCCTGATGTACTTTGATTACAGAACGTTATTGGATGGTACAGATTTAGGAGAAACACTCAGCAGCAGATGTCATACAGAGAGCACATCATCCATAAACAGCTGACACACATCCTTGGAGTACCTGATCTCGTCTTCCTTCTCTTCAGCTTCATTTCCACTGCAAATAATTCAACACATGCTTTAGAATATGTGCTTTTTAGACCAAACCGCAGGTAAGCAAACTCTGGCAACAAATCAGTCTTCATTCTTTGTTCTGCTTTTTACTGCTATTCTTTAAACTATTTAGAAGTTTGTACAATTGCACTTAAAGAAGGCTTTGTGTTTGTCCAGTGATGTCTTGGGGTGCTTATTAATGATGGCAAGTTTTATTCCTTTGTTTTTGTGGGGTTTTTTTTTTTGTGCAAATAATTTATAAATTATAATTAGGGTGAGCAAAAATTCTTTTCAATCTCTAAATTTTCAGACAAAAAAGGTCTATTTTAGACGTCAGATATCACTACCATGTTTCTTACATTGGATCTGAATGTATCTCTGGTAGTTTGCACGTTATTTAGTTTGCACAAACTAAATAAACCTTCAGTTAGCACAAAGGTTCTTGGAGGTGTAGAGGTAGCTCTTTAGTAAGGGTTTTTGATCCTGCATTTGTTTTGAACACAACTTGTAATACTGAGCTACTTTTATAACAAACCTAGTGCAGAAGCTTTAAAATTAGATGAGTTCTGATCATCAGAGGGATGGGATAATATCAAGTATTTGTAAAAGAATCTTTTTCAAATGAATTAAGGAATCTTTCTGGACTTTCTCTGCAGGTATAATCAAAGGGTGTCACTTACTATTCCTAATCTAGGCAACACTAGTCAACAGGAATACAAAGTTTCTTCAGTGCCAAATACTTCTCAGAATTATGCCAAAGTTATTAAGGAACACGGGTAAGGACTTTTCCTTTTTAAATAAAGTAGTCATCAAGCTCTACACTCTGTGCCTCACAGAGAAAACTACAAATGTGCATGTTGAGCAGAGAAAAACCAGTTCTGGAGGAGAGTGGTCAGTTCCCAGTGTGCTTTTTTCCTGGTTAGAAAGAAGAACCAAGGGAACTTGGTACACTCTTCAGAAAAGCAGAGCTGATGTGGCCAGTCCATGCTGGGGCCCTTCTGGCTGGAAGCTTCTGACTTGATTTCCACCCAGCACCCGCCTCCCCAAGGAATTCTGTGTGCACTTGAACTCTGCCTCAGAAGAATTGAATTCTTGATGTTTTTCCTTAAGTATTTTCAATTAAATGCCATAAATTCAAAGTAGCTTTTCTGTCTGTTAACAATGAAATTATACAAGCTTAAAGATTTTGGCACAAGTTTAATCTCATTCAAATGAGACTTTATTGTTCCAGAAAGAATTTTGGTATTGAATATGCTATTGTCCAAATTTGTTTATGACAGTATGGTACATTTTTTGCAATATACTACTGCTAAAATAGCATATTTAGCAGTAAGATATATTTTAAAAATACAGTGATAGACTGCTTAACAGGAATTCAAATACAGCATGAGCTAGAAACCTGTATTGTCTTTTCTCACTAATGATTTCTGCTTTGTTTTCTTTTTTAGTACTGATTTTTTTGACAAAGATGGAGTGATGAAGGACATCAGGGCTATCTATCAGGTTTATAATGCACTTCAGGAAAAAGTACAGGTAACATCCTTTACTCTGTATGGGTCTATATATATGTGGCACCTTTAATTCATCCTTTGGTTAAAGCAGGAGTGGAGGAGATGGAGATTTTTAGAGCTCATAAACAATTATCATGAACTGTAGGAGAATAAGTCTGACTTAAAATGTCTCAGTTTCTATTTAATGTGAGCATTTGCAGTGAAAGTGGTTGGTACAAATAGCACCAATTTTTTCTCTTTTGCAAATAAATTATTTAATACTTAGTGAATTATGGGAGGTGTTACTTATTTTTAAGGGTTTGCAGTGAAGAGAAACCCTGCTGAAGGCTGTAGGGATTTGCAGAGGTTTAAAAATGACTCCTGGCTCTGGGTATGGAGCATGAGCAGAGCACCATCTGTTAGTTAAAACTTGTGAACATTTTGTGTGGAGCATGAGTGAATCCTGCTCCAAATGTGCCAAAGCATCTGAAAATGCCTGGAGTGTCAGCTCTGCTCATTGTGAGCTTGTCAGTTCACAGCTTGTCCTGTGTGAAGAGCAGTGGAGCTGTGCTGCCCCGGGAGCTCACACATCTGCTAATTGTGCTGGAGTCACAGCTTGTTCCCAGGCTTTCCCTTTACATCTGCCCTGGGGGGATTCATGGCTCTGATCCAGCTCAGCTCTGCTGGCTGGCTCCTGGAGCAGGGAACAAGGAGCAATCCCTCCAACCATCCCCTGCACCTGCCTGCACAGGGGGAGCTGCTCTTTCTCACTGGGAAGTTGCACCTTCCAACCTCCTTTGGAAGGTGGGTAAGGCAGACACTTTCAGGGCAGCTTCAGGGAATAGGAAAATTTCTCTTCAGAGATGTATCCATTAGCTAATTGTTGTGTAATGCTGTTCTTGCCAGGAGCATGGCTATCCTCTGTGCTCCTGCTGTTGTTTCAATTACTGTCTGGAAAAATGGAAATGGGCTTCTGTGGCCTGGAGAAAAGGAGGCTGAGGAGAGACATTGTTGCTCTCTTCTCCCGGGTAACAAGTGACAAGAGGAGAGGGAACCACCTGAAGTTGCACCAGGGGAGGTTTAGGTGTAGCCCTGGAAACTGAAGCCTTCTGATATTTTCATAGTTTTAGTTACTCTTCCATGAAAGTAACATAAGCATAAGTTGTTTATCACATTCCTTCTGAGAAACATCTTTTGATGGACGTTTCTCGTGAGCAGTGTGCTTGGGAAGGTGGTAACTTGATTATCCAATCCCTGTTCATTGTCGAGAATCTATAAATACTGGAGTCAGAGAATAAAGGGATGGGTTTTTGTTCTGACACAGAGGTGTTCATGTGAATCATTTCATGTCCTCTAGTGACACTTTAGTTTGGAGATTTGGAGCAATTTTTTTCCCTGAGAGGGCTGTCAGGCATTGGAATAGGCTGTTCAAGACAGTGGTGGAATCACCATGCCTGGATGTGATCATGACCAATACTTAATTTCACAGGATCACAGAATGCTTTGAGTGGGAAGGGACCTTAAAGCTCATCCCATTCCACCCCCTGCCATGGCAGGGACACCTTCCACTGTCCCAGGTTGCTCCGAGCCTCATCCATCCTGAGCACTTCCAGGGATGAGACACTAACCAGCTTTGGATCTTATTACAAATCTTCTGTCATGATGAGTTATTTGGGAAATGCTTTTCCTCTATAATGCAGCAACAGCCAGTAAAGAAAACAATCTTGAGGTTGAGCATTTCTGCTACAGTTAAATCCTGCTTTTAGTTTTGTGCTTAGATGGCTTATCTGGTTGTAGCGTTATTAATGGTGTCATGAAACTATTTCTTATACTTTTGCCCAATCTTAGCATATCTTATGTTTTTCTCCCAGGCAGTATGTATAGATGTAGAAAAAAGTGAACGTGTTGTTGAATCTTTTCAAGCTGATGTAAACAAGTTAAAAAGGCAAATCGCACAAAAGAAGAATGAAAAAGAACAAGAAATAAGTAAGTTGCCTTTCAATTACCTTTTTTTTTTTTTTTCAGAAGCAGATGCTGTAAGAAGAAAAGGTTTTGTGGAATTAAAATAATAGTTGTCTTGCTGATAACTCATGGGAAAAAATGTCCCATTGGGAAGGGCAATATGATGAATTTATCTTGAATGACACCTGAGCTGTGAAAGTGTGTGTTGCAGGTATTTCTGCTGGAATCATCCAGTGTTAGCAAGCTTAAAATATAGGAAAGAATGAGCAAGTCAGTTTTGGAAATAACACAGGAAAAGATCAGTTGTAGGAAAAGAAAAATGGGGGAAAAAAGCAAAAAACTGGAGAGATTCTTTTGGAAGGAGAGAAATGGGGTACTGTGCTCACAGGCCAGGAGCTATCCAAGGTTTTGTAGTTGTTACTCCCACTCCCATTTGCTGACTTAGTGGTAAAGCTGTTTAGCACTGAAGTACGACTATTCAGTGTTGAGGTAAATCTTTGTGGGTGTTGTTTATCTTATTTTGCTGCTCCATGATTTCCTGAGTCAGTGAGCCTTGCTGTGTGAGCAGATTTGGCTGATTGCCACTGTCCCTCCTTCCAAAAAAACTGAGTGTGGCCTCAGGAGACTTTGGTTAGCAGTAGTAAGTTTTGTGAAGCATTTGGTTCTTTCCAAAGAGGCATTGCTGATCTAATTAAATTTGTGAGTGCAAGGGAGGACTGAAGGTAGAGAGTAGGGGCAGAGAATAGGCAAATGGGAAGTAAGATAAAAACCTAAATAATTCATAAGTAAATTACACATTTCAGCAAACACTGCCTCTTTTTAGCCTTGTTTTGAAATGATAAGCAATGCAATCTTGTCATTTTAGCTGTGGGGTGTTTTTTTATTATTTCTGTATCCTGTAACCTAAAGCAGTGTGTGACAAGTGATGGTTTAGATGGGTGAACACCCTAAACTCAGCCTGCTGCTTCTGTTACTGGTATTTTAATTTTCTTCAGGCAGCAAAGTATTGTTATCACATGAACATTTTAGTGCACAGTTTGATCTGTCAGCCCAAGTTCTTCTTTCTCTGAACCTCAAAGATAAGGTGACAGAGCTGGGATTAGCCCAGGACCATTTAAAAGGTGGAAGTAAATGAGTCACTGCTGTTTCCTGCTTGGCTGTAGATGAAGTAGGCAGGGAACTGCTACTATGGGGAAGTAGAGGTGGATATTTAATGTGACTGGAGCTGATCCCAGCACAGATGGGAAAAGCTGGAGGAGAAGGAGGAGGAGGAGGAGGAAGAGCAGTCAGCACTTAACTCTGGGTACTACCAGGGAGATGCAAATGCTGGACTGAGAATTCATGCCAGAGCAGAGAATCATGTGAGAGGGCTGAAACAAGAAAACATGCAGCTTGGAGCTCTGCAGTATTTTTAGATGTGAGTAGTTAATTACTGAATCTGGCCTACTGTTCCCTCACTTGCTCAATACTGGGAGAATTTCCTGTGTTTTAGTGAGGAAAAGAGAGCGTTTGATTCCAGTTCCTGCAGGAGTATTGTGTGAGAGCTTCGTGTTCTTCCAAACTTTGGGTTAACAGGTTATGACTTAAACACTCCATTATAAAAGGCAGTTAAGAGTTTAGTTGCCAGATCACTGAAATAGTTCTGTGATAGCAGGATGTTCCAGGCTTTGGTGAGTGCTGTGCACTTCCCAGATGCCAGGAAATCTCCCACTGCAGTTCTCCTGTTGTGGCCCAGAAATGGAGTTCTGTTATGTAGCCACTTGAGGGAATGTAATGTGGTTTTTTTAATTCCCAAGAGACATCTCAGTGGCTTGGTTAAAGGAGCTCTCACCCTGCATTTGGGGTTTCTCCAGAAATACAGTGATACAGTAAATAGAGCTGATCCCATTGTGTCCATCACCTTATACATTCCAGTGTCAATTCTGGCAGGTTTCTTGGTTAATAACCCCTTAGGAACCAGTCAAAAACTTCAGCCTCTCCCAGTGCTTAACAAAACTTCCTGCCAGGAACTCTTTCCTTGTGTCTAATGTACAGTGCTCAAATTTACCTTTATGCACCAGCCCTTAGGTGCATTTAAGACTAAAATGGCTTCTTCAGTCTTCCCTACTAATCCCAGTTATTCCAGCCTTTCCTCTTGTGTCATGATTATTAGATCTCTAACAAGTCCTTGAGTTTTGTAGCAAAACACAAGTTTCTCCAGTTTTCCCTATTTTTTAAACTGTGATGTTCATAATTACATATATTCTGGTTGTACTTTTAACAGCTACAGTGGAATGATGCATACCTGTATCTCCACAGCTGAGCACACCTCATGCATACTGATATTTGTAGTTTACATAAATCAACTTTCTTTTCTGCAGAAGGA
Source organism: Cyanistes caeruleus (assembly GCF_971803275.1). Lineage (NCBI taxonomy): Eukaryota > Metazoa > Chordata > Aves > Passeriformes > Paridae > Cyanistes > Cyanistes caeruleus. The sequence goes on along the minus strand of NC_141708.1, from coordinate 3,426,428 downwards.
TGCAAGTGTTCCTCATTTTGCAGCTTTTGCAGTTCATTATTCCTGTGCACATCTTCCTCAAATTAATTTCCAGATCATCTCATTTAAGATGACTTTCATGTTCCTGTTCTGAAACCCTGCTATACTCCCAACTATAACACCATCATTTAGATTTTCAATGTGAGTGCAGTTTTTAAAATAATAATTTGAGGGAAGAAGACTCAGTGATTTCTTCACAGGTGTTATGAGATTGTCCCCTAGCACAACTAGAAGCATTGAAAGTACAAAGTGATATTTTTAAGATACAGTATCACATATCAATTATTATAGATGAAATGTGAATAAGACACAGGTGGAGAAGAACAGGCAGGTTGAGCCCTAAGGTGCTTTCTGATGTGAGAAGGAGCTGAAAAATACAGAGAAAAGATGAGGTGGGAACAGCAACAGGCCTTGGAAACATCCTGTAGCTGTGTTTTTTGGGAGCTTAAACTGGAGGAAATGATCTGTACAGGAAGACTGTGCACATGAAAGTGTAGCATTCTTGCGCTTGGATAGTTTATTTGCTTTCTGACTCATTTTGGGTTTGAAATGGGATCACTGGGATAACTGAGCTGTGCTGATCCTGATGAGGTTCATGGCTGCACTGCTAAATTTAGAGAAGTTTGTCACGCTCTAAGAGTAGGATGCCGTGTTAAGATTTGATGAGACGGTCAGGGGTAGTGTATTGATGACTCTCTAAGCCTAAAATCAGAAATATGAAAGATGAGTAGAGCAGACTGAGAGGACAGCACTGGAGTTGGAAAGCAGTGCCAGGGATGAGCATTTGATAACGAGCAGAAAGAAAAGAGGACAGGCGAGATGGTCACAGCTCAGGTATTTGGAGCACATTGCCAAGAAAGCATTAATTACCCCCTGTTCTTTGCTTTGTAGGAATGCAGCAGGCAATTTTAAGCAGGCAAATGCCAACAGATAACGTGGAACCCATGTTTGTTCCCCGAATGTCCTACACTGGCTTTGCTGTGGAAGGCTGCACACTCGAAGATTCCGACGTCTCCGATCCTCCCCCGCCGTACTCGGATTTCAACACAACCACTCAAGACAGTTCTGGCAGCCCCGGGCTCCTGGAGAGCAGCAGCGTCTTCATGCCTCGGCCCCAGGCCGTCGGTTCTTCCAGTTACGTTTCCACAACTGCAGGATTGAAATATTCTGGCAATGGAGCATCCATGCCATCTTCCCAAAGAGCGCTCGCTGACAATGTTGACGAATCAGAAGACAGTGATTATGAGAATTTGCTTGAACCCACAGAGTCCTCTGACAGTGAATATTCACAGACAAGGGAGTCACGACCTTCAGCACATCCCGATGGTGATTCCAGGAACACTCAAACTTCTCAGATTTGATAGGGGGGAAAACAAAGAAAATCCACTTGACACTGTTTTTTCATAATTGTTACCGAGAGATTTTGGGGATTTAACCCGGAGGAAATGAACTACACAGGCTTACTGTGCACACAAAATGTAGAAGACTTGCACTAGATGGTTTATTCACCTTGTGATACATTTTGCAAGTTTTATAATGGAATCATTAGGATAATCAAGTTGTACTAATACTGATGAGGTTCATGGATGTACTGGTAAATTAGGCAAAATGAAATTTATAGAGATCTTGTAGCTTTTGTTGCCATATTTTCTTTAAGACAATAAATTGGGATGTAGTAACTAAGCACAGTTAGTCTACAGATAATGTTCTCAAATCAAAACTTACCTCTTGCACTATCATGCCTTGAATTTTAATTTTTGAAAGGGAATAAGAAATATATCATCCGCCTTCAGAATAGCTTTCTATGGTAAGCCAAATTGGCCTTTGCAAGCAAAGAAATTTTGATAATTCTGAGAAGCCTGATTGGAAAAGATGTGGTCAACCTCCTTCTGTGGGCCTGCCCTCATCTGAGGAGGGGTTTGGTTCGACCTTTTTTACAAAGAGAATGTGTCTCACTTCAACTGATGGTTGCCTTTTTATCTGTAAAGGGTTTTTTGGGGGGTGGGATGCCTGGTAAATCATCCAGATGAATGTCATAAATAGAATTATTCTGGTTTCACTGGGTTTACAATGACTTTACGCCACACTAGCCTCATTTATTGTCTCATGTGTTCTTTTAGCATAAATATGAAGTGCACATACAGGAGTAAATGACCGACAGAAGTAGTAAATTCCATCATGATTGGACTTTGGAGTCTGCAAATTACAAACATCAGAGACTGCTACTTGCATTTTATTTGCATCTGAGTATTGGATTTACGCTTCTAGATGAGTTATTTTATGTGATAAATAGGGGATAGGGTAGGAGAAGATTGTTTGGAGAGTCCCCTGGGTTTATTACCTCTTTTCCTCTGGGTGAATCATGTAAATGATTATTTTAATTTGAATTACAGCTCTCGTCAGAAAACTGCCGTTTGGGATAAATGAAGTGTGGTATATTTAGAGAATTTCATGTTTGGATGCACTTACTTTTATTTAAATACTGCTTGTATGCTAACGTTGCCCAAATATGTGAAATTGTGCCACTAAGAAGTTTGTATTATTGGACTTTATCCCTGATGTGTAAATGAGAAAATACACATTTTAAGATGAGGTTATCTGCAGCATTTATCACTTGGAGGTATCAATAGCCACTTCTTCAGTTTACACCCAGAACAGCAAAGCAGTTGCTTCAAAATTTTAAATATCTCAAATTTCCATACTGAAATTTTAGTCTTTTGGGTCATATCCATAGGCAAAAGTCTGTTCATTACCCTCTCCTTACCTATACTAAATTAAGCAAAATAACTTTGGGAAAAAATGAGATGTTAAAATTGCCACTCTTCTACCGAGTGTTTCCACCTTCAGACATCTAGTGCTCTGGTTTTAACTATTTTACATTGTTCTCATTAGCCTTAACTGGATGGATTTTTGTCTTGGAGTGTTGCAATCCCTGGAACAGAGACCTTGCTGTGGAGTCACCACCTGTGAGCACCTGTGGCTCAGGTGTGAACGTGTCGATGCTGGAATCAGAACTGACAGTTTGGCAGCCACCGACTTCATTTTTATTCTGCACAGAAACCTGCAAAATGTACATCTCTGACAAAGCAGTTAAATGTGACAATAAAATCTTATTTAATCCTAAGATGGATTTTAATGCTTGTCAGGTTCCACGTTGGTGGAGGAGCTCGCTGGGAAGCAGAAGTGCAGTTCAGAAGTGGTTTGTTCAGCCTGGTGTGCTTGGGGGACTGAGGGGATGTGGCAGAGGCAGCATTCCATGCCTGACATGTGTGCTTATGTTTCTACAAGATCCTTGAATTCTGGGGTTATTTAACAAAAAGTTCTGCTTGGTTTTCCATGCACCACATAGGTGGAACAGGTGTGTCATTGTGCCCTCCAGCCAGTGCCTACCTGCAGCTATTTTCATTCACCATAAATGCTGACTCATAAGAACAAGGGTGTGGCTTTATTAATTGGTGGTTTGTTTTTTTTTTTAATGTAGGTAATATTCTGACAAAATTACACCTGCTTAGACTTTGCAGTTTTCATGACAGTCCTGTTAAAAGTAACAGTGGTGGGTTGTGGTCCGTCACAAAGCTACAGGGAGCACCTTTAATCCTAAATTGTGCAGTTTCACACCTGTGGAACACCAGGTTTCCAGTCCCTCTTGGTGATTCCCAGGAGCAGGGCCTGTAGCTGTGTCCTCTAACAGGGAGGCAGCATTGAGGAAAAGCTACTGAAAATTGGCTTCTGTGTCCTTCAGTTCCAAATCCTGGAGTTTTCCTGGTACAACAAAATATTTTCTGGTTGATTGTGAGAAATCTGGAACTGTTGTATCCTTTATTTTCAAATTTACTCCTATTCCCCCTCTGACTGTTGATAGTAAGAAGAACAGGGCTGCACCATATGGGAAGCCTCAATGAATTAGAACTGTCACATATGCTTACAAAAGGAAGCATCATCAAAATATTTCTGAAATTAGCTTGGATTGACACTCTGGGATTCTCCAAGTCCTGTCTTTGCTTATGGGATGGAAGATGTTGGCAGAAAGACTTGTGAGCATTGTTAATTTTGGCATATTCATGGCTGTGCAGGTTTGGGGTTCACGTCTCACATCTCTGGGGACATCTCACTGCCTCTGACATGTCCTGAGTTAAAATGTAAAGAGAAGCTGTTACTGTTGGTGTAGCATCAAGATAGGATAAGCAAACTGGTAAAACTCCTGTTAAGTGGGAAGATGCTTCTGAGTACACTGAATGTAACTAGAATCAGTCTGAAACTTTGCTTTTTTTGGTGCAAGGTTTATTTTAAGTTTTTTTTTTTTTTGCTAACAGACTTGCTTTGCTTGGTTCTTCCATGGTTCTGCCTCTCAGCAGTCTGTAGATCAGCTGAAAAGGTGTTGGTTTCTGGCTTCCTTTGAGGTGAATTTTGCTCTGGCTTTCTCTTTTTTCTCTAATATCTTTATTTCACACACACATTTCTCTGTCATGTTAGATTTGTGGGGTATTTGCATGTACCTTTCTAGTTCTCTCTTCTGTAGCTTATGGACTTGGGAAGAAAACAGAATTTAATTAGAGTTTTATTAGTAAACTGGTAAGTACTTGGACACCTTCCAGTGCCTGAAGGGACTCCAAGAGAGTTGGAGAGGGGCTTTGGGCAAGGGCCTGGAGGGACAGGACACAGGGGATGGCTTTAAGCTGAAGGAGGAGAAATTTAGATGGGATATTGGGAAGGAATTCCTGGCTGGGAGGGTGGGCAGGCCCTGGCACAGGTGCCCAGAGCAGCTGGGGCTGCCCCTGGATCCCTGGCAGTGCCCAAGGCCAGGCTGGACATTGGGGCTGGAGCAGCTGGGACAGGGGAAGGTGTCCCTGCCATGGCAGGAGGTGGCACTGGATGATCTTTAAGATTCCTTCCAACCTAAACCATTCTGGGATTCTGTGAGCTGTCCCAGGCTGTGGTCAAGACAGTGACAGGAATATCCTGTGGCTCAAATTCCATTTGTCCCCCTGGGGGGCTCCTGCAGAGCTCTCACCACTGCACCTGTCACACCTCATGGAACCAAGAGCAAGAATGTTCCAACTGCTGACTCCTGCTTTTTCTTGCTCTTCACTCTTACCTATAAATAACCTTATATTGTGCAGCAGCATCTTGGCTGAAGTTCCTAAAAGAAGGAGAAAAGGAGGTTCCTTTGCTGTGAACAGAAATACCTGGATTCCTTTCTGGGAACAACAGGTGTTATTTCCCCTGCTAGAAGCAGAGAGACTTCAAAGGCAGGGAGAGCAGAAGTTCAGGAGACCTCACTTCACCAGAGCTCCAGCCTGGGAGATTTGTGCTCCTTATTCTGAGAGAATTTCAGGCTCAAGTTCCCAGGGCAAGCCCTGCAGATGAAGGTGGATGTCAGAGCAGGTCAGCCGGATCCAGTAAGAGTTACCTTCAGGAAAGAAGGGATCATCACAATCGCATCAGCTCGTGGTGTGGGTGGGCAGGAGTAAATCCAGCAGCAGGCTGTGTGCCAGTGGAAATCTAGGAGGTTTTCCACCTAGGAAAGTAGTTTTTTCCTCTTTCTGACCTTTAAATAAGATGGTAACTTGCACATCCTTGTCTTTTCCCTAGGCATCATCCAGAGAAAACAAAACACCTTATTGCCTTTTCCAGGCTTGTTAGGGAGAGGTGCCTGCTGAGCTCTGCAGGAGCTCAAGGCCACCAAGGCTGGGAAAGCTGCTGCTCTGCAGCACTCCAGGTCACTGCAGGCGTTTGCATTAATTATTTCCAGCTCTCCTGGGATCCTGTTGTGCCCTTCTCCAGCCTCTGCCAGCACCAAGGCTCTCAGTACTCACCTAGTATTAAAGAGTTGGTTGTTCCCCTCATATGGATTTGTGTGCCATGTATTTATTTCCTCTGGCTTTATTGGAGAAAGTGTTGGGAAGGGAAACCTAAAAATCCACTAGAGACAAGTCAGTAATAGAATAAACATGCAGGTGTTTTGAAATTCTTCCATTATAAGCAATATTTTTTTAAAACTATTACCGAATTTATTTTCCTGCTCAACATTTTGCTTTGGGCAAATGTAGTTTTTTTTCCAAAGGAGGAAAAATAGTAGTGCTAAAAGTTTTCCTTTCAGAAGGCCCATTTCTGCCATGGGGATTGTTCCAACAATTTTTTTTGGTGCCAGTTTGTGATTTTTAACACATTTTCAAGAGCAAGAGGCTGCTGTAGCTGTGAGCAGGGATTGTTGGTGGTCTGTAATATTAATAAGGAATAGCCAATTTTAGCCATAAATGGAGTAATCTTAAATAAAATGTTCATACTCAGCCCTCATGGAAAAAGTCCTTTAAACAGGATAATAGCATCCAAATGCTGTGGCTGTAACTTTTTAGTCTCAGCAGTCAGAGTTCCCAGCTGAGAGGTAGCACAGAAGGCACTGCTTGGTGTTCAGCAAAGTTTTTATCTTAAACCTGTAGAGAGGTTTGAATCATAGAATATGGAATGTTTTGGCTTGGAGGGGACCTTAAAGCTCACTGTCTGCAATAATCCAAGTTTTTGGCATGCAGGAAGGCAAATGCTTTGCTGGTTTTGGCACATTAAGGAATTGTCACCTGCTAACAATAACCCTTAACACAGGTATGTTAAATTTAATACAGCCTGGACACTTGGAAGAGCAGAAAGCTGAACTTCCCATGAGTGCATCAGCCATGCAAAGTGGGAATTTTAATTCCCACAGAAATGGAACCTTGGTTTCAGCAGGTGCTGTTGAGCAGGTCCCTCCTTTTCCTCTGACATGAGAAGTGCTTGGCTGCAGGTTGCATCCCTGATGGACCTCGTGCAGTCCCAGAAAACATGAGGAATGTGATATCCCTGCTCCTGAGGGCAGGTGGGTACTGCAGGGAGCCCAGGGAAACCACAGGCACTTATTTTAACAGGGAACACAGGATGGAATTGCAGAGAGCTGCCCCAGCAATGTCACAGCTGCACAATGGGATCTGCCTCCTCTGTGCAAACAGGATTAGAGAGGATGGAGAACACTCCTACTCCCTCCAGCGAGGGAGACCTCAGGCTCTTTTAATCCTGGATCCTGCCTTGAATTTCAAAGTGCCCTACAATAAATCCCTGAACAGAGAATGAGGAGAAAGTCTGAGCAGAGGGACCAAAGGACTGAGCTCCCGGGAGTGCCCACTCCTGGAGCTCCACAGCCCAAACACTCCTCAAGCTGTTGGAGAACAAGGGTGGGACGAGGCATGAGGGATGTGCCATTTATCCTTATAAATGCCTGATCCAGGCTGTTATTTTAGCAGCAGGTTTCTCACCTGCTCCTGGTCAGTCCCTTGGCTGCTTGGTGAGGGTGGCTGAGGGGGGTTTGCTCTTGCTCTGATGTTTTTATGTGGTTGTGAATTGTCCAGACCCCGGAGAATTGTTGGCTTTGGCACATTTAAGGGATCTTAACCCAGCAAGACCAACTAAAGTACCTTTCCCTGTTGTGGATGCATGAAGCCCAGTGCTGCTATTCCAATCTTTTACTGCTCTCCTACAGGTTGCTACCAGGGAATGTTTGCTTTCTGAGCTGTTGATTTTGCACAAAAATCCTTAAATCAAGCATTTGTACCCAAATTCAAGCACTGCCTGTTGAGCCCATCTCCAAAATGTATAATTTATCCATGCCTTGCTGCTGGGAAAGCAGGGAGTTTGCAAGGATAACGGAGCAGGAAAAGGCATTGAGGCTTTAGCAGGGAGTCAGTGAGCACTGCTGTGAAAAATCACCCTGTTAATTCTGGCAGTTCCCACTGAGCTGTTCAACCATGGAACAGAGAAGCTGGGGAACTTCTCAGTTCATTTATCAAAGCACTTGCAATTGAAAGCAGGTGAAGCACTAAAAAAATATCGAGCAGTGAGAGTTCATTTCCCCAGCTTGTGTGGATGCTCTGTGTACAATCAATGGAGACAGGGGCTGGGACTTATCCTGGACATTTCTTTGGTGCTGATGTTCCTGAGGAAGGAGATTGATTTTGCCAGGCTTAAAAGCAGCCTTTGCCTTCAGTGCTTCAGTGCAGGGTAATTTCAAAACCAAATGTTTGTTGATGGTGTGGAATTAACCCCCAGGCTTTTGATGGCTTGCCTCCCTCAAACAGTGGTTTCCAGACCCCAGGAGCTCCCAGTGCCAGACCCAGTCCTGCAATGACTCCCTTTGTAGTGATGCCTTGAGAGGCTGCCTGGAACAGAGGCTGGCCAGAGTTAAGGGAATAAAGAGGGGATTTATTAAAAGTCCTTCCAAGGATGCACCTTGGGCAGTGCAAGAGCCTGGCTGTGGCTGCACCCAAGATGGGCCCTGGATCACAAGTTTTCACACTTTGATAAGTCTTGGTCCATTTACGCATTGGGGTTAATTATCCAATTACAGCTCCAGGTTATGCAGCCCCATCCTCCCAGATTTCTCCTCTCAGTTCTCTGCTGTTTGCACTTTTTGGGCCTGAAGCTGTAATGGTGTCCTTGGTTCAGGGGCTGGAAAAGGATTGTTGTGTCTGCCTGAGCTGTGGGAGAACTTGCTAGCACTTTATATGGAGTTCAGAGTTACAAACTAATTCAGCACAGAATTTGGAAAATATGAAAACTTAAGGCATCAGTAGCTGGAGTGACCACAGCAGATGAGGCAGAGCTGTAGGATTGCTTTGATCTTCAGCTTAAGCTGGCACAGGTTACAGCCTGGATCCCGGAAATCCACCTCTGTAATACCCAGCATGGCAGGGAAAGCTGAGTGATTCCCTTTATCTAGTTGTCCTAGAAACCCCACTGCAGCTTCTTTCATCCTGGCTCTTGGGAATCACATCTGAGAACTCCCTTCTCAGCACGGGAATTGGGTCGGTGTCGAGTCCCCGGTAACCACGAGTTCACAGCACGAGGCTTCTCTACTTGGCTGGAATATTATTTTCTCTGTTTCATTGTTCATGTCTTTGTCATTAAGTACAACTGGTTTGATTTTATTTTTCCATTTCATGGTTAGGTTTGATTTGAGGGCACTACAAAATCAGATGGGGCAGCCACAGCTTTTCTGAGCAACCAGGGCCTCTCCATCTGGGATTTTCCCTCCTGGGGACCGGCAGCAAGCACAGCCAGACCCTCCAGTGGTCTGCCTCACATTTCCTTTATTTCTGCTGCTTTTGGCAATGATCATTTTTAATACCTTTGGGTAATTCTTAGCTGTAACTGCACAGTCATTGTGGGGGGGAATGATAATCAAAACGTCTCTGATTCGAACACCCTGTGCTTTTCCCTTTTCCAGAAATACTCGTGCAGACTGACACCTGCTATTGTGCTGAGGCTCTCTTTGCTTCAGCAAACTTCTCTGCAGATATTTAATCTTCTCCTTTTTTTTTTTTTTCATTTGCAGTTACAAAAGGCACTGACTCAAGTCTTTCAGAGTTGTCATTTCAAAAATGGATTCAGAATAACAAAAAAAAAAAAGGATTTTTTTTTCAGGGGAGGGTGAGAGAATGCAAAAGTACTGAAGTTAAGCACAACTTTTTACAAGTGCTGGAAGAGGAGATCTGCACTTTTATCACCCCTTCAGAATCCATATTTCAGGATGTTTTAGGCAAGGATTAACACCTTGAGGAAAACCAAGCAGTGTTTGGGAAGAGCTGGTGTTGACAGCACGTGCTGCACTCCAGAGGAAAGGCACAGAATTCCATCAATAATGGAATTACAGGGGAGCTGGGATGTCAGGGAGGTCCTGGAGGAGGAGCAGGGGGAGCTGGCAGGGTGCTGGCTCTGGAGGGTGCACAGAGCTGCCTGTGGGACAGAGTGGGATGCTGTGGGATGCTGTGGGGTGCTGTGGGATGCTGTGGGATGCTGTGGGGTGCTGTGGGGTGCTGTGGGATGTTGTGGGATGCTGTGGGATGCTGTGGGATGCTGTGGGGTGCTGTGGGATGCTGTGGGGTGCTGTGGGGTGCTGTGGGATGCTGTGGGACGCTGTGGGGTGCTGTGGGATGCTGTGGGATGCTGTGGGATGCTGTGGGATGCTGTGGGATGCTGTGGGATGCTGTGGGACGCTGTGGGACGCTGTGGGACGCTGTGGGGTGCTGTGGGGTGCTGTGGGATGTTGTGGGATGCTGTGGGATGCTGTGGGATGCTGTGGGATGCTGTGGGGTGCTGTGGGACGCTGTGGGGTGCTGTGGGACGCTGTGGGATGCTGTGGGATGCTGTGGGATGCTGTGGGGTGCTGTGGGATGCTGTGGGACGCTGTGGGACGTTGTGGGATGTTGTGGGATGTTGTGGGATGTTGTGGGATGTTGTGGGATGCTGTGGGATGCTGTGGGATGCTGTGGGATGCTGTGGGATGCTGTGGGACGCTGTGGGACGCTGTGGGACGCTGTGGGGTGCTGTGGGATGTTGTGGGATGTTGTGGGATGCTGTGGGATGCTGTGGGATGCTGTGGGACGCTGTGGGATGTTGTGGGATGCTGTGGGATGCTGTGGGATGCTGTGGGATGTTGTGGGATGCTGTGGGATGCTGTGGGATGCTGTGGGATGCTGTGGGGTGCTGTGGGATGTTGTGGGATGCTGTGGGGTGCTGTGGGATGCTGTGGGATGCTGTGGGATGCTGTGGGATGCTGTGGGACACTGTGGGACACCGTGGGACGCCGTGGCTGCCTGCCTGCTGCTGCCAGCTCCTCGCAGCATCTGCCAGCTGATCTGCCAGGGAAATGTGATGTGCTGGTTGCCATCTGTAAAGCATTGCGTGACCTACCCCCCACTTCAATCCGAGACTGCCTTGACAACTGCTGTCTGCAGCAAGGCTTTGGCTGCCTGCCCTCGGGGGGAGGCTGCAGCAGGACAAAGCTTGTTCATGAAAATCCACTGTTAAAAAAGAATGAGGGCTTTTTAAAATATGTTTTGAGCTATTAGCGTCGTTTATTTGCTAAAAAATCCCAGCTGCAGGTTTCATGTTGTTTTCTACATTTTAATAAAACCTTCAGAGAGCACTCAGTGACAGCAAGAAGTATTTGAAGCACAGGGAATGGGATCTGTTTGAAGATGGAAACACTGAAGGTTGGCTGCTGGGACAAAGTAAGGTACTCGCATCACTTGGCTGGTGTCTGATGAAAGATAAATGGACATTTGCTCTCAGAGTGTGACCTGGTACTTTCTGATCTCATGACTGGAAGGATGGATGAGCTACTGAGTGCTTGGGCAGCTTCACTTGGTCTCTTCTTAGAGCTCCTGATTTTTAGTGGATGGATCTGTGCTATCCCAGTGTAGGTGGAGTAGATAATCATGGAGGTTCCCTGTATCCTGCCACCAGGGACTTGGCTTCACTGGGATGCTCCATAGCAAAGTTCCTCTTCTAGTAAGACATGCTGAGCACAACGGGGGTGTTGAGCCTGCAGAGCAAAAGGCTCTGGGGAGACCTTGGAGCCCCTTTCAGTACCTGGAGGCTCTTTCAGGGCAAGGAGAAATGGCTTCACACTGAGGGTTAGATGGGAATTGGGCAGGAATTGCTCCCTGGCAGAGTGGGCAGGCCCTGGCACAGGTGTCCAGAGCAGCTGGGGCTGCCCCTGGATCCCTGGCAGTGCCCAAGGCCAGGCTGGACATTGGAGCAGGGGAAGGTGTCCCTCCCATGACAGGGGTTGGGGTGGAACAAGATGGTTTTGAGGATCCCTTCCAGCTCAAACCTTCTGTGATTCCATGAAATGCAGTGCCCTGACACCTGGTCCAACCCCTGGCAGCCCTGTGGATTCCAGGGAGCTCCAGCCACAGATGTGGTGAAAAAGCAAGCACAGAGTGTGAGGCCCAGAGCCTTTGGTGACACACCACGTGCTGCAGGAGCAGGGCCCAGGAAACAGCTCAAGCAAAGGGGAGAGAGCTTCCAACAGGTGAAAGGCTCATTGTTGCTACTGGCAACATCTCTGGGTTGTGTGTTTGATGAACCGTGGGAAGGCAGGGAGGAGGTTGGTTCATCCATCTACCGCTCCCGTAGGATGGGAACGTGTCTGCCACCCATTTTCTGCTGAGCTCATTATAGAATCTAAACTGCTATTGATCATAAATTCTCTATTTAAAGCATTTTGAGAGAAAAGCTCTTTCAGTCCACAGTGAACCATTCCTGCCATATTTTCCAGGTTAATCAACAGTTTTCATCCTTTATGAAAAATCTTGGAGCACATGTACTCTCTCTTAGTGCAGTTCTCTCTCACTTGGAAACCTTCTCCATCCCTTCTATTTTCTGAAGCAAAACAATTAAAATCAGAGATTGTTTTGCATTCCTATGTAGCTATTTCTTAATGTTAACTCAAAAAATGGCACAGATAATTTTACCATGGGAATATTTTAATACACACACTGTTTTACCCAAACAGGGTAGGTATTATTTCTGTCTTGCAATGGGTTTGCTGATCTTCCCACGCACTGGGGTGGTGCCATCCCTCTGATTTACCCTGGGAGCTTTCTCTCATCCTGCTTTCCCCTTGCTCTGCAGCACCAGCAGCTCATCCCATCTCCCTACCAAGCATTCCCCAGCTCCAGGAAAGGGGATAATAATGCTGTGCCATGCATGAGGATTAATATTTTAAAGTGGGTTGAGGTTAAAGGGTTACATGGATCTGATCTGTGCTGCCGGAGGTCAGCAGAAGCTTTAGAATAAGGATGGCGTAATAGTACTTTAAAAAATAATTATGGTTTATTCTTTTGAAATCCAATTATTTCCTGGAAGAGCAGCGGGTGGTTTTAGTGTAATGGCCATGGAAGTCGATTACAAGACATGCAAACCCTGCATGGCTCACAATGCCTGCACCAGCCCTGATGCCTTCCCTGCTCAGCACACAAAGTTCTGCAGAGGAGTTTGTAGTAAGCTCTGTGCTGCATAAATATTAAAACATATAATCAGATGGTTGCCTACATGTCATATTTTCCTTTGCAGGGATGGTTTTTACTCTGAGCTGTGGCACAGTGTGCCATGCAGCCAGCCCCAGCCCACGCAGCCCTGGGGGATTTGTCCCATGTAACTTGTCACGCGTTTCTGCGCCTTGGACATCGCCTCCTGCGTGGGTACCCGACTTTGCTTTGCAGATAAATTCCCAGACATGGAAAAGAGAAGCAGCTGCCTCTTTGTCGATGGCCTATCTTCAGGGTGTGCCCCAGGGCTGGGTGGCAGTGCCCTTTTTCCTTCCTCAGCATTGTGTAAGGATCCAGGTAAGGATCCCGTGTACGATCCAGGTCAAGCTGCAGGTGTGCACTGGACGGTGCCTGGTTGGAGAGCCAGGGATCACCCACCCCTGCACACCTGAGTGTGCAAACACAACTCCCGTGGAGTGAATCCATCCCTGCTTTTATCCTGTGGATGAACAGGCAGCCCTGGCCCCGCTGGTGTTCAGTGTCAGTTTGTTGGAGGCCCATCCCATCATGGGATGTGCTGCATTATTCATCAGAGAGATGAAAAACTGGAGGAGCTGTTGTTGGTCCTGTTTAAACTCTCCCTTCCTGCAGCATTGAAAGGAGCAGTCATTACCTGTCTCCTCTTTCAGATCCAATTTTCCAGGATGCATATTTCCCGGGAAGTTCCGTAGGGCTCCTCAGGGCCGGGATGATTTATTTATAGGAATGACCTTACAGCCACTTGGAAGACTGTCTGCTGACATTTGTGCACTGTAGAGTACTTGTGGCAAGAAACTCCCTGCGTTTCCAATTCCCCATCCAATCTGAAAAAGTTTTTGCAGCCTGTTTTAGTGTTGAGCAAACCACTGGATGTCACAGCTGGATTCCTCCGTGGCTCACTCAGTTTTCCTCGCTTGTTTTCCACACCTCTGCTTTCCTGTTTCCTCTCAAAGCTTGGTTCCCTCTCCAGCTCCTGACCTGATGCATGGAACAGCATTGCTGTGTTTTCCTGCAGGCTGCTGTGGGATGCACATTCCCCTTGTGCTGAGGCATTTTCACCAATTAAGCTGGAAATGTCACCAGGATGACCCAACATTACCCAAACCTGCTCTGGCTCTGACCAGGGCAGATTATTAAAGTGTGGTTCATCATCCATGGGCTTGGCCACACAAAGCTCCAGGCATGTTCAGGAGTCCCTGAGCTTCCCAGGGCAATGTGACTGAGCTTTTTGTGTCCTGTTGATAAACAGCCAGGCTGGGCTCACCCAGAAGGGTTTTGTTCGTACCCACGGTGCGCCGGGCTGTGAAGGGCTTTAAATAGCTCCTGACAATTATTTTAGGATTTTGAACAGGGAAAGAGCTAGTAAATGTCTTTGGAAAAGGTCTGATTATTGCAGTGGGAGAGCAGAGACAGGGACAGGAAGGTGTGGATGCAGAGGGATGTCTGGCTGCACGATGGATGTGCAGTGAAATGACCCTTCTGACCACTGCTGTGTATTCGGGGGAGGCAAACGTAGGGCTGAATCTTCTGCTGAAGCTGTTAAAATTCTCCAAATGTTAAAATGTTAAAGATCTCTTGGGATCTCTGTTTGTGAACCATTTGTCACTTTATGTGGCTAAGAGCAGAGAGAAAAACAAATTGCCCTAAAACTCATCACTGAGTCACTGCCACGGGACAGGGATTAGAAATCAGCATCTGGTGCTCACCTCCTTTTTGGGGATCTCGGAAATTTTAATTCCCAGGCATCTCCCTGAGACCCTTCATCAATCCCCTCTGTCCCCAGATTCCACAGGCAGCCTGAACAGTCCTTGCACCATGCCTGCCCCTCACTGGGCACACCAGAAATTCAGCCCTCTGCTGCTTCAGAAGAAAACACCAAAACCCCTCACAGAAGGGTGGGAGAGGCAAGGAGACCCCATGTTTCAAACTGCAGAGAAACACCGAGCATGGGCCAGGGGATGGTGGATCCCATCAGTTCCACCTGGGAATAAACACAGTCCTGCTTGGCACAGCCAACCCCTTAACAGGCTTTGGGCTTCAAGCAGGGAAAACATGGATCTCTGCAAAACAAAAGCCTCAAAAATGTTCCAGGAAAAAAGTGTGGTTTATTCCCAGGGGGAGAAAATGAGACAGCTAAGGGAGAGTGAAGCAGAAGCGTGCCAGGGTGGCAGGAAGGCTTTGGGGAAGTGGTGGCAGGTGCCATGGACATCACCTGGAGCAGTGGCAGGGCTGGACACTGATCTGGAAGCCACATGGCCTGTGCTGATGCTGGCAATCCCTGCAGCTGCCAGCCAGGGGAACGTGGAGCTGCAGCCTCCAGTGTTTATGGAGTGTTTATTGCCCCCATGTCCCCACTCTGCTCCCAGGACCGTGTTGGTCACCTGAGCTGTTTAATCCTCCTTAATCTGCTTTGGAATATGGGCTCTGAGGAATGCTTCATCCCATCCACACACTCCCAGATGATAAAGGACCTGTCTCAGAAAGGTCCACTTCATTATTTTCAGGTATTTGATATTCTGCAGTAGAAGCTGAGATGGTCCATGACCTCTGAGACATCTGAGTGAGAAATGATGGTGATGCTCCATTTAGGTGAGGCAAATACTCAGCCTGGCTGGAAACTTTCTGAAAATGAGCTAAACTAAACAGTTAACAACTTTCAAAGTGTCATAATGATGAAAGGATTATTAAATCCTGAAGGTGGGACCAGGTCTTGACCCTTGTCTTGGGCTAATTGTCTTCTGTGGGGACAGTCCAGGACCTGGTGCTTTTCAGAGGATTTACAGTACAGCAAAGGGGGGAAAAACTACTGATCTGCCACTTGGACCAGGGATGGGAGTTATCTGACAAGCTACAATTTGAAATCTCTGAAGTCTAAGAGAGAGCAGTCCTTTTAAAGTCTCAAACTGGTGGCAGTTCCAAGCTGGGACATCATGTGCCATTAGGGAATGGAAATTCAGTCATGCAAAACAGCTAAACATAACAACTGCTAAAAGAGAGACTGTTTTGTGGAAGAAAATAGGGAGACAGACTATAAATTTATTTTCTCATGTCCTGCATGAGGTTTTTGGAAATTCCTGTTTACACAAAGCAAAGGTTAACCCCTGGCTGGGAGAATCCCCAAAATCCTGCTCTGCTCCAGGTTTTCCCAATGCCTCTGTGTGGTTAAAGGGTTAAATCCTGAAACCCAACCCTCTGTCAAGTGTCTCAACCACCTCTAAATCAGGTAAATTGGACTGGGAACCTATCTTTAAACTCTTCATCGGAGAACAGCTTCCATCTTATTTCAGAGAATTTCTGTTAAAATATGTGACTTTGGAAAATTTTTATTACTCAAAATCTAAAATTTTTATTACTGAAAATCTGAAAGCACATTTTCCCCCCAGTTTGGCTCACAGAAAATATCAAAGTATGGTGTGGCCTTGACCACACACATAACTGATGGGGTAAACAAGGAAAGTTTATCTCACATCTGACTTACTGGGGGTTGTGGTGACCTACCCACAAGGTTTGTTTGAGCATTTTGCTTTTTACATGTTGTAATTTGGGTTTTTTTTCCTTGCAAAGCCATATCTATACTTGAGAAAACAAAAGGACAAAGGCACAAATGTGAGTGTGCCACAGAGATCCCTCAGCAATCTGTGGTTCCCAACTTCACACAGCTCTTTAAATTCTGCTTATTTTCAGTCCTACAAGGGGGTTTCCATAGGTTTTCATACCTATCTACAGAGGAAAGGGGAATTTTCCTCCTAGTAACAAATATTTGTTATTTTAGCTTCTGGTCACCACAAACACTTATTCCACTTATTTTAATGAATTTTGACTTTTCTTTTTTTTTTTTTTTTTTTTTTTGGTGCCAGACCTCCTCGTTCCTTCCCTTTACACTGATTTTTCATGCCTATATATGACTCATTTAATCTCTCCCAAAAGGGTGCAGGAAATTAGATTAACGAGGCAAATTAATAAACCAGCGTAGCTGTGAGACCTCATACACTTTACTTACCAAGTACAGCACATCATGTTTCACTCAGAGGCCTGGGACAAGGTATTCATGAACAGATTTTGGTGCTGTGTGGCTACAGCTAAACTGGAAATGCCACGGGAATTTGGTGGCTGTTCCCTGGATGCTGAGGCAGGGGATGGCCATGGGATGCTCAGCTATGGAGGTGTGTTGGCTGCTCTGAATCCCTGCCAGGAAATGATCTGAGAGCTGGAGATTTGATCACAGCCCATTGTAACCTGACAACAATGAAGCCATTAGAGCCTGGCCCTGAGCCCAAAGCGCTTGGAAGTGTGACAGACCTCACCTTTATGGGGACTAAGCACAGTTTGTGGCTTTATCCATCAGCCCCAAAGTGATTTAACCTCCCACAGCCTCGCTGGGGTGAGTTTGGGGCTCTGCACCCTCTCCATCCTCAGGCACGTGGAGATCACAGGGCTGCTCTACCTGTTTCCCCACTGAGGTCAGGAAAGAGCACACCCAGACTTTGCAGAGGGTCAGTTTAGGAGCAGTAACTCTCTGTTCTTGGCTGGGGTAAGGTGGAGAATGACCAACAGGATCTGCCTCAGGAGACAGGTCCCTGAAGCCCTGCCAGTGCCTCAGCAGGGTGGGGGATGCTGTGTGCTCTGGACAAGCTCAGGCTCCAAGACAGGGCTGGAGCCCGTGATCCTGATATTGATCTTTGTTTAATACAATATATTAAACCATTTAAACAGCAAGCACCTGGCAGTGCTCCTTGGCAGGCAGCCCACGCTCTGGGGAGCATCATTTGCTGGCTCTGCTCTGCCTCCCCCTCCAGCAGCTTTGGGGAGAGACTGGGAGGGCAGGCAGCAGGGACTCTCTGGCTGAGCCCACTCTCAGATGTCTTTTTGCTGAGCAGAGGGACTGGAAGATTTCTCTTCTGTCTTTCTAGGAACTGGAAGATCAATCTATCTATCTATATCTCTATATCTCTATATCTCTATATCTCTATATCTCTATCTATCTATATCTATCTTTCTAACTATCTATATATCTCTATCTATCTATCTCTCTCTCTCTCTCTCTCTCTATCTATCTATCTATCTATCTATCTATCTATCTATCTATCTATCTATCTACCTACCTACCTACCTACCTATCTGACAATATTGCCTTTTCTAGGGAGTTTTTCCCTGTGGGGTGGTTCAGGGATGGGGTGCAGAGAGGCTGTATTCTGACAGGCAGCTTTTGCTGTCCAAGGCAAGGAATGCTGAGAGACAAGGAAGTGCACAAATCCCAATGAGATCTGGCTTTTCTTAGTGACTTTCTTGCAAAGTGCACCTGTGTCTGTCTGGAACATCCTAAAACACACAGTCCTCGAGCACAGGGAGGTGGGAGAGAGCAGGGGCTCCTGTGTGCCCTGTTCCAGGTGGTCTCTGGAGGCTCCTGGCCATGGGAATGGTGCTGTCCTGATCCCCTCAGCTCTCTGGATGTGGAGGCTCCTTGGAAACCTGGGGCTGGCCATGCAGTGACTGCCATGGAAATGGTGACCTTGGCTGTGGTTCACCCATCCAGGCTGGAGACAGAAACACTTTTCTCATCAGGGAGAGTAATTTCTGTGCATCCTTTAATCTGGGAATGCCACCTTCTTCAGGGAGAACGGATCCAAGCACCCAAGAGCATCCTGGAGAGGGGGCAGACTGGATCACTGTCTGGAGCTCCAGCAGGTTTGGGACTGAATATCTTCACAAAATCCTTTATAAGCAGAGCTTTCTACTTGTTTATGTCAATTTTGCCCTGTGTAATCTGTCTGGTTTGCCTGGAGGAGCAGCAGGACACTAATTAATTAATGATCACAGCAATGACTCACTTTCCTCGTGCCCTCCTGTGGCACCTTCTTTGTCACAGGAGGAAGCAGGAGCACAGATCCTGTCCCAGGCTGCTCTGACCTGTCTCCTAGGGAGGGAGGGCAGCAAAATATGAATTTAGAGTGACCGTGCAGCATTTGTCACTAGCCCAGTGTCACCACAGAAGCAGCAGCGTGGTGTGAGCCTGCTCCATGGACACCACTCAGTGTTCCTGAGGGGAGCTGGAAATGTTGGGATTTTAATAGCATTGTGATTAACTGCCTGCTTAAATGAGGAAAGCAATAGCTTTGTAATTAGTGTGACTTTCTGAACAAAAATGGGGGTGCTGCTTGCCCTGCTGCTCAGGGAAGGGGCTCAGCCTGGTCCCAGGGCAGGGAAGCTCCTTCTCCAGGGCTTGTACATCACCACTGCTTCCCCAAAATTCCACAGCCTGCAGCAGCTCCAACACTTGCACAAAGGTTGCTGCAATTTCCATGTGGGAATCTGTAAGGGTGGGAAATCTCCCCAGGATTAAAATTCTCCCTCCTCCCCGCAAGCTGTGGTCTAGTCAGAACACAGAATTAACATTGTGCTTAGGACAAAATAAAATTAATCCAGATTTGACCACCTGTTCTGGAACAGGAGAGAGAAAGGATGCTGGAGAGGGGGGAGAAGCTGGGAACATCATGTGCAGGGGTCACTTTTATTTGTGAAAGGGCAAAAGGTTCCTTGTTGTGGGCAGGTCCCTTCCCTCAGGTCATCCTGGCTGCCACCAGACGTGGCTGAGTTCTCCATTCCCAAGCAAGGCTTGGTCATATCCTCTTATGACAGCTTAGAGTCTGTCATTACTGCTCATTACCAGATTGACAGAGCAGGGCCTGTCCTTGCTGCCCTGCCTGCAGCTCAAATCATGGATGCAGGAGTCAGGAATCCCTGCTGCCATTAGAAATCATTAGAAATCCTATAGGAAAAAAAAACTCTGAATCCCAAACTCACATCCCCCAAAGCCACAGTGCCAAAATAAAACATATATACATATATTGTATTTTTTTTAACTGAAGGGAAAGATTTCCATGTTAAAACATTAAAAAAACTGCCTGAGGAGTGGCTGATTGAGCCCCTTAGAATTCCCCTGTACATTTCTTTTTCATGCCACACTGTATGAATGTAAGATTGAACATCACACAGCTTCCTTTGGCCCCTGGCCAGGCAGAGGTTGGAAAATAATTCCCTTTTTTACAGACGTCTTTATCCATCTAGAATATATAACTTCAGACAAGAAGGATGTGAGCACTTTAGAGAAATTGATGTCCAGTAAAAGAAAAGCCCCACCAGGTACTTGCCTATTTTCCTACAGGTATTATTGAGAATCTTCAGGTGAGCTGGGAGCAGCAAGGCACTGAGGTGAAAGCTAAATTGGATGTTTACTTTCCTCCCACTTCCATTTGTGATCCGTAGCTAGGAACTGTTCAGTTCCCTATTTATTTAATGGGAGATGATAGAATATTTCAGGATACAGCAGCCCATGTTCTGCCAATTCATAGGATAAACAGACAAAATGTTTCCTGGGGTTGATTTGTCAGGAACAGCTGTTCTTTAGGATGTTGTAGGTATCTTTCCCCTCAAACTAATCTGATCAGGGCTTAGAAAAACCTCCACAAAATAAATACTCCACAGTTCAAGCAGACACTGCAGCTGCTCAATGTGGAAATCTTAAGTTGTGGAAGTAGGGAAATTGCTACTCCACAGGAAGATGGGAGCTAAATATTTCCTCTGGCATGGGAAGAGTTGTCAGGGCCATGGAGAAAAACAGAGTACCAAGAAAACGGGGAGCACAAGGAAGGGCAATTAGTGACTGGCAGATCAACATCATTTTCCTGTCTAAGCACTTGGTATTAACACTTGAGGACAAACAGGGTCGGGACTCACCTTTAAAATATTTTCTTTACAGGGAGAGGGAGAGAGAATGTGTTTAAATAGCAAAACATCTTCCTTTAACATTGTTTTACCTTTCCTTTCTTCATCTTCTTTTAGCTGTCATTTTTGTGGCTGAATGGTTTAATTTCTCACCAGATACAGGTTTCCCTCCATACCATGTAAATTCCCTTGTCTTTTCAGTTTTAAAACTGTACAGTGTTTTTGAGATCATTTATTTTAAAAGAGCTTTTAAAATGAAGGTGGTTCATTGCATAGAACCCCTAAGAGAACTGTCAGGAGTGCTGCATAAATTACAGCCTCTTCTACTGACCATTTAATGCAAGGAAAATGGAAAAAAACAGCACACAGATGATGATGAAAGCCAAGAGCATTTTTTCAAAACTCAAGGTCTTCATACTAATAATGAAAAATTCCTTGTCTCTGCTGGGGGTGACCTTGTAAAAAGCAGCTTACATGTGCATCTCAAAACATCAGGACTAAATTAGGTCTTCATAAGGCGAGTGTAGCCTGAACTAGGGTGTTTGTATTCCCCAGAGAGGTCAGTGTGCCTGCGAGGTAACTTGTTTAGCCTAGTTCAGATGCACTGAAACGCTCCCAGCTGTGTTCAAGTGTGGTGAGCTGCAGGTGCTGCTTTCTCCTTGCCTTCAGAAGACAGCTCAGAGCAGTTCACAGACAAGTGGCTGCTGGAGAGGCAGATGCTGGATGAGAAGTGAAACTCTTCCTTTTAGATGGGAAATGTTGCTGGCTGGACAGCTTCTAAAAATAGAGATGTTGTGGTAAATGCTGGTGTGTTGAAACCAAGCTGGTTTGCACAAGCTCAGGAGTTCCAGCAGGTTTCTGAGCTGCACTAAAAGTGCTGCCAGGATGACCAGGAGGTGACCTGGAGCTGATGGAGTGTGTCTCTGGGGACACTCCCATTTCTGGGGGCATCCCCATCACTTCAGGGTTCACCTCCATACCAGCCTCACTCCCTGGCTTGGACACCAGAGGCTTTAGGAGATCCCACAGAGATTTGGGGAGCAAGTTCCAGAGTTTCTGGATAAATTACAAAAGCTCCAAATTCTGTGAATACTTTTGTTTTAAATAACATTTTTCTTTTTTTTTTTTTTTTGGCAAGTTTTCATTAAGTAGTCTTCTTTCATTACCACTTTTGAAAAATTAAGTGTTTTAGAACTTTGAAGCAAAAAAAAAAAGGAATGGAGGCTTTTAATTGGCTCTAGCTATAAATTTGGATGAGAAATATGAATTAATTTATTTTTTTCATGGCCCTTCCAGTATTAGTCTGGCAGAAAAAGAAGCCAAAACTGTTCTTGGTGTTCTGGGCTAGTGGCTTATGTTTCTTATCCATAATCTCTTTTATTTCATGCAGTCTCACTAAATTTGGGACTTCATGCTCTCTAGTCACATTATCTCTCAAGGAAAACCAACTCAATTAAACTTCATTTGGGTTTGAAAAGAGGCAGAGTGTGCATGTTTTGGAGACAATTAGTGCAAGCTCAGACTGCTTATCAGGAAAAGAATAATCAGTGTCAGTCAGACCCTGGAACAGGGCTCAGAGAAGCCATCACTGGGATTTCCATCCTTGGAGGATTCAGACTCAATGGTACAAGGCCCTGATCTGACCAGATTTTGTCTAGACTGTGGTTTGGCCAAGAAAAGCTGGACCAGAGGATCCTTGAGGTCCCTTCCAGACTTTTCTGTGATTCTGTGGCATTATCTGATACACATCTAACTCCAAACCCATGTAAACCACAGGCAACACCTATGAGTACAAAAAAAAATATTGCAGCCAGAGCTGTGGCACAGGCACCTCTGGAATGGGACACAGCAGCCATGAATCCAACTGCAATGCTGAGGGTTTGGAAAGAAATGGATTATGTAGGTATTCTCTTACATGAGGCAAATCAGTTAAACAGGGTGTATCTACCCAAAATGTCACCAGAATAGAGATGCTGATATTCCTTATTTTTCCTGGAGTGTTTCAGGAAAACAAAGGAAAGGAAATCAAAGGAAAACAAAGGGCCATGATCAGTATTAGATGTAAGGACTCAGCCTGAGTGAGCTGTTGATGAGAGCAAATCAGCTCATCCATCCAAGTGGGATATTGATCCAGCATTGGTACAAATAGAAATGCCTTCTGCACTCTGAAACTGGCAATCAAAAAACTTCTGGAAAAAACCAGCTGGTTTGTTTTGTTCCAAAACATTGGAATTATATTTCTAACTATTCAGTTTTAGGAACTGATATTTGTGGGGTTTTTTTTTTGGTCTTGGATTTTAGTTTCTGAACTTTTTATTTATGTGTAGTTGATATTTTATGCTTTTCTGTGCTGCAATGAGGATTAGAAATCTACTTTGAAAAAAAACAACTCAGATTCTAACTTAATCACTTGACTCTAGAGGCAGAAGGTCTAGGACAGGAAGCAAACGTTCCAAGAAAAACATTAAAATACTGACAGCTGACAGAAGTGTGATGTAACAGTGTTTAACTGAGAAGATCTAACAGGACCATATGCTGAGGCAGTCAACAGCTCTGAGGGGAAGCCAAAGACCAAAGGATTTTTCTCCAGGGGTTATCAATCCTAAATAAGATGGAGCTATTTTGATTCTGAGCAATGCCAGTGAGGCCTTATTTGGAATATTCTCTGATGTGAGAGGAAGACAGCCAAGAAATGAACACAGTTCAGCTTTGGAGCCATGTGCTCTGAGGGAAGCCCAGCTCACTTGGCCCCTTCCCTGAGTGCCTGAGGACACTGTGAAAACTCTTGAAGATTAAGCAAATCGGGCAAGATGTGTACTTGGAATAAGAGAGTGAAAATTCAAAGCCAGGATGGCAAGATAAGAGAAACAGCAGCAAAAGGAAATGACAGAACTTCTGTTTCTTCAGTAGAGCAGTTGGAAAGCTCTAATCCAAACAGGTTTGGGCTCCATTTGAGAAATGAACTCCGTAATTTGATGCAAGTGATCAGCCCCATTCATCTGAGCAGCCTTTGCTTCTGACTCTCATCTACATCAGGTTGGATGGGGATTGGAGCAAGATGGTCCAGTGGAAGGAGTCCCTGCCCATGGCAGGGGGTTGGAACAAACAACCTTTAAAGTCAACACCCAAACCATTCTGTGATTCTATGATCAGGTGTGTAATCAATATTCCTAATATAATCAATGTCGTGTGATTTTTCTATACCAGTGAAATGTGGCTTGTGAGCAATGGGCCAAGTCTGGACTTTCTCCCTGAGCCTTGGGTGATTTCCCAGGCCACTTGACTGTAAAAGTCAACTTGGCAGAGGGAGGAACCACGGGAAGTCTTGGGGAAATTGGGCTATGTGAAAGACATGTCCAGGAAGAAAAGGACATCAATCCCTCCTGGCCAAGGATTTCAAAGGTTCCACATCCAGTGAAGGAATGTGACCTCCCTGAGACTGAGCAGCTTCACCAATTTCCAATTATTCCAGCAGCAGCTCAACACTTTGCATAACTTTGTAAAATTGGTTTTATTTATTAAGCTGAATTGCACTGGGCAAAGCTAAGTCAGTGGCTCAGTCTCTCTGCTGCCGTGGTGCTTGTGTGGCAATGAGATGTACAAATGAATGATCACATGTGGATCTGGCTGGCTTAGGGCAGAAATCATTTACCCCTCAGTTAAATATCCTCCCTAATTCACCAATCCTCAGTCCTCACTCCAACCTCTACAGAAGATCTAAGCTGCTGTAATATTTATGGAATTTTAGCTGTACACAACCCCAAGAGATGCTCTAAATTGTCCTCTGGTGTTAGAGCCCTGTAAAATTACAGCTGTGCCTGGGCATGGGCAGCTACAGAGCTGGCTGTCTCATACAAGTGGAAGCTTTTGAAGCTTAAACTTTTTTCAAAGGGCTTAGGCAAGAGAAACTCAGATGCAGCTGAGACATGTGGTTGGAAAACTGAAGCAACACGTACATCTGTAATTTCTCGGGGTGGCAAGGATTATTTGGGAGACAGCAAACATACTTTTCATATGAAAGCAGAAATGTGTGTTACAAAAAGCCTGTTTTATAATGCAGCTTACCTACCAGACAGCAATGTCAAGCTGTCAATGGAGAGAGGACTGACAACAAGCTAATGACCTCCCGCTGCTCAATAAATGTCTCAGCTTTGCTCCAGCATCTCTTTGTGCAGTGGGAGGGAGACAGTGATTGCAGGCAACGTTCTGTTGCAATTATTTTATTCTGTTTCTACCCATCTTTTTAACACAACATACAAGAAAGGCGGGCACAGCAGCTTTTGTGAGGCCTGATACAAGTAAACAATAGTTGCTCAAGCTATAATTACTAAATTATTTTCTTCTAAAATTAGGAATAAAAGCAATCAATGAACAGTCCTTCCAGAAAAGTAATCTGTTTTGAAAATGATTTATTTTTCTGTTCCCCTCATTGTATCTGTAAATAAGGCAAAGCATTATGAGGTATCCTGCTAGACAGCTTTTTGCAAGATTAAATTAGGAATAAGATGGAAAGATACTTTTTATGCAGTTGTTGAAACTGCCTATTTGTGATGAAGAAGGCTAAGAGAAGGTACAGATTTTTCACAGAACACACCTCTTAATATATTAAATCATCTTAAAGTGATATTAATTTATGGATCAGGCTAGGCCTGAATTAAAACAAAGATCTCATCCAAAATTTCATGATTTTCCAGTAAAAATTTCTTCTCCCCAGTTTAATTCCAGATTTGTGTATTTCTTATCTTCCTCAGTTCCCATCCAAGGTCTCCACTAATGGCTTTAAAGTATCACTGATATTCTTTCACCATCCTGCTGAGCCAGTAGTGTGGTAATTGGCACTGCCCTGTTGGAATCTCACTCTTACCTGGTTTGTTTCTGGTTTTAATTTGAGCTGTCTGTGTTTAATCCTAGATTTGCTCATAAAAAGGATAAGTCTCGATAAATAGGTAAGAGAAAGGCTTCTGAGACACAGAATGAAAATATCCAGAATCCTTAAGCAGTCTATTGGTGGATTACGTCAACTCAAAGATAGATTTTGCTCCCTCTGGCTCATCAAATAATCTGATTAGCTGGTGCTGATTATGCTGGGCATGATGCACTGTGTTCTGCAAACCAGACACAGAATGTCCCTTCTCTGCTGCCTCGTGTGCTCCTTATTTATAATAAATCCCATTTTCATTTTTGCCAACCACTAACAGCTTTGGCTCGACTTTGGGGCATATTAAAGCAACCTGATAACACTGCCTTGCTGCACAGGAGAAGGGCTGGGCTGTCCTAAAATAGAAAAAATCTGAGTTTTTGCCTTTCAGCTCCAGAGCCACTGTGTTTAACATCTCTGGCTTTTATACAATGTTTGGGGAGGGGTGATGCCATCATGGGGCTCACAAAAGCCAGGAGTCAGACGAGGGGCTTGCCTAACCCAGCATCAAAACCAGCGGCAGCATGATGTGGTATTTTCATCT